>NC_138053.1:42294819-42958569 GCF_964194185.1 Rhinolophus hipposideros
TTTTAAAAGGACTATCTATACACACACACACACACACACACACACACACACACACACAAATAAGTATTGAAAACAAATGTGATACTTGAATATGTACTGGGAGTTAAATAATTATGGCACAATTATCCCTGAAAATAAGGAGGAGATCTCATCTAGATATGCCTTAAGTGAACGTACACGACATCGTCTCAGGTCAAAGAATTACAGCAAACTAGAGCATTGACTCCTGTCTGCCTTGCATTTACAGAATCTATAGCATACAATTCAAAACAAAACAAAAGAAACCCACCAGACATTTTAGGGCAATGTTTGTCTCTGTCAAGTAGAATCACAGCACTGAAATAACAGAATGTTCTTGTGGTTTCTTCAGTGATACACATGAAAGATGGCTGTGATTACAAGAAATTTATGAAAAATAGCAGTATCCCACCCACAGTCTACCCTCACCAATGAGACAGAACTGGGGTCAGAAGCTAACTTGCCTCCCCCTTTGTATGGCAGAATGACCAGACCACTGTGACTCTAGGGCACACAAGATGGCAGACTGCTTATCCCACAGATGTCACCAAATTCAGAGAAGCAGCAGATGATCAAATTATAAGTTACATTTGCAATCTCGGGCACTAAAACGATTGATCAACAGAAGAAGGAGAGCTCCTACATGAAAAACAAAAATTCTTCTTAACACAGAATTATATACAAAACCAAATTTCATTAGATATTAAAACCATGGTGTCATTTTGCAATTTGATACAGTTATGTTCTTCTAGCCCTGCAGTAATATTTTTTCACATATGTGTTAAATTCATTAAGGTCATCCATCTCCTTATGCTATTTTCTAATTATGACATGATCCCTTGGTACTTTCAATCTAGCTTCAGAAATCAATTGAAAAATCAATTGATTCAATAATCAGCAATCAATTGAAAATTTTCAGAAAAGGCTCTAAATTTTCTTGGCAATGTTCAACATGATTTACCACCACTTCCATCTTGTAATTTTTCCTCCGTTGTAATTCATGACAGGATAGCCTTGGTTTTCCTCCTATCTTTCAAACCATGTTTTCTCTGACAACTTTCCTCTGCTCATCCCCCACATGTCAATATGCCTACAGAACATACTTTATAATTGAAGAGTCAACTGCATGTTTTGGTCTTAAGACATGAGAAGAAACACTGAGCTTTATGTCATCAGAATTCCATCCTTACCCAATTCTTCAACATATCATTGAGATGGTTCTTAGGTTTTCTAAGATCAAGCAAAATAAAATATAATATTCTTACTTAAGAGCAGTTTGTGTGTGTGTGTGTGTGTGTGTGCACGTGCATGCATGTACACACACATGCACATGCACCTGGACAAAAACAGTCATGGGCAGACTCAGGCACACCAATCAGAGCTTTTCAATTCAGAATATGTCTATGATGCATACATTCATTGTAAAACCATACATTAAGAGGTAACATTGGAATTTGTTAAATATGATAGGAAGAATATTTACTCTCTTAAGAGTTTTCAATTTCTGACCTAAGAAATAGTTAAGTAACAGTGCCATGCAAGTGAAAGATTGTCATTATCAGAAGAACGTTAGTACAGCAAACAAATTACCATTAATAAGAAACATTCATTCTCAGCACACAGGCTTGTCTTGCAAGATTAGGTGGCACAGTTTTTATGAATGACTTATATATTGGTTCATGTAATTTCCTTTTTTCACACTTACAGGAAACTTACATTATTGCCCTAAATTACTTTTCTACCCATTTGTAGTTGTCATTAGCTACAAGTTGAAAGTTACTATGAACATGGTCCCACTCACCATGCTCTTCACCTTGGGGTTCTCCTATTTACTTGGCCTCCTCTGAGTTCTAATTCCTGAGTGAACCCACTGAGTATGTGCTACTATATGAAATGCTGTGTTATTATTAGAAGCAACCAATTGATCATAAAGACATGAGTCCTTGAGAGGTTCGGATATTTACTCAGTTCAGGCAGGAAGTGAGAGAGCCGACTGGAGCATAGCCTCCTGACTGACAACAGGTGTAGAGTACTTCTTAGCCATCATCAAATATTAAACTAAAAATGTCTCAAACTGAAGCCTCAGGCTAAATCAGTTGCATATTATTATTATAATATTTATTTATATTATTATTATATTATTATTAATTAATATATTATATTATATTATATTATATTATTTATATTATATTATTATATTATTATATTACATTATATTATATTATATTATATTATATTATATTATATTATTATTATTATTATATTATTATAATAGTTGCATATTATTATTATACAGATAAGCAGTAGTGGCAACCAATATTTTAAGACAAATTATCCAAGAAAACAATGAGTTAAGAAAGAATTTATTTCTATTTTCTTCCAGTGGATTGGGAAAATATTAACTTTAACAACATGAATACAGCTTGAGGAAAGCATGAGGAAAACTTTCTGGAAAGGAGCTTGCAAACTTCTATGCTGGATCACAGAGTAATAAAGCCATTAGAATATAAAGGGTGGCATATGGCTTATACATTATTTATTCTAATCCTTTAATTTTTCAGATGTGAAAAATGAGGCTCAGGTAATTTGGGTGAATTTCCAGGTGATATAACGAGATATAATAGAACAAGGACTCAAGAACATGGGTGTTCAGATTCCTCATTCAGCATAGTTTTCCTTACTCAGCAGTCTCTTCTACTTTCTACTTACATGGAAATTTCCTTTTTTTTCTGAAAGCATCCTAAAAAGTATGAAAGGAATTTCAGGTTTCATGATAAAAATGTTGAAGTTCTCAATTGTCACTAATAGATACTCGATTTACCATCTTTTTTTCCTGGCCCGTAGGCAGTTAGCCTAATAAATTTTATGGAAAGAAAATAAAAACTGTTGCTGAGTAATGATCTTTAAAATTCAGTGGCTTGAAATACTTTAGGATTTCACTAAAAATTTCTTAAGCAAAACTCTTTTAATAGCTTTCCAAATCAACATTTGAACAAATAATTCATTGAGCTATTATATGACCGACATGCTAACTGGTAAATATTTGGTATTCAAGAGGAAATAATTTAAGTTGAAATTATAAATGTATTTTAGAAAAATCTGATTTCTTGCGATTAGGTATCCATTAAGTTTTGCCATTTTTGTGTATTTCAAATACCCCAGAGTTTAATGGTAGTATTCACAAACCTATTTACTTGCAGTTCTGCCTTTCCTTGAGGCATTTCTAAGTGCCCGAAACTATTAATAAGGATGAATAAATAGACATAAATGAGCTTTTTTTCAGTCATTTACAATTTAGTCTACTATGTGCTAATCCTGTGTCCTCCACTAATCAACCCCAAAACACAAGTCTTCCATTGTGCTCAGTAGAGATGAGGTATATGTGGTGGAATTCAGTCAAAATATTAATTTAGACATTTGGGAACCATCACCTTCTTGAGAAAACTATCAGGTAAAATGCCGTCATTTTCAGCCAAGCTAAATTCCTATGTCTATGAATTGCACAACCCTGTTAAAGTCAGTAAGTGTCAAAGTCTTGAGCTATGGACTAGACAACATTGCCCAATAACCACAATTAGGGTTTCCAGCATCTGCTGTTCCTCTTTTACAAATCTGAATTCTTCTTCCTATTCTATCTCTAATATACATTATTCATGTTGATGTTGAAATACTGACAATTTGTGGGGAGAGTTCAGGAGTTTTGTGTAGCACTGGAAATCACTGCCCAAATAACAGAAGGAAAACTTACCCCAGGAAATTATCTCATAAACATTCTTGAAACCCCGTTTTATTATGATGTGCTTTAAAAGAATTATAGAATAGTATTTTGTCAAATTTTAAGTTTGTTCTTAATGCTAAAACTAGATTTTAACTCCCAGTTTCAAGTTCCTTCAATGACTTGCCCTGATTTTACTTCTCTTTTTCCTTTGTTCCATGTTTGTCCTTTAATCAGTTAAGTCTCCCCACAGCAATCATCTATCTCTCTTACTCTTGGCCTTCATTCCCACTTACACTTGAAATATTTTACCAGTATTCAGAATCATCTTTCCCCCCTAATTCATAGAACTATCAAGATACAAAAATTTAATGTAATTGATATTTAAATGCAATGATTATTTATACAAATCCACTGTATATTCTTCGGGAAATTTAATTCATTGTTCCTGTTGCATATTATAATACCAAGAGAGAAAAAGAAAGAGAGAGAAAGAGAGAGAGAGAGAGAGGGAGAGAGAGAGAGAGAGAGAGAGAGAGAGAGAGAGAGAGAGAGAGAGAAGAGAGAGATGCCCACACATGTAAATCAGCAATAAAAATAAGTAATAGCCTTCAGGTCTTTAGCCTGAAAAAAAGAAAAGAAAACCTAGTGAGAATCAAAAAGTGGAACTGAAACAAAAATTTTCATGTATTTCTCTTTATTAAAAAATATTTGGTTTTTATGGAAATTTGAGTTTTTATGAGACTCTAAATATTGTTTTGTGCAAAACTGTGTCTTCTCTGATTTGGGAATCAATCAAATGCTTGGATTACCAAGAAGAAAATTAGATGTGGGAAGGACCAACTTTGCAGGGCAACTTTAAGTTTGGAGTAAAATACATTTTTGAAAACTAAGAAAAGTGATTTAATTATTTGTTTATATTATGCGTTCAGTTAATATTTACAAATATGCAAAATTTTTTTAGAGGAGATAGGAAGTCCAGGCACATATTATCATTTTTGTGTTAAGTACTGCATGTACATCTTCCATTGCTCTTAATAAATGACAAAATGTTCTATGGGTAACCCAAGATCAATGGCTGAACCAAAGGAATCTCCATAATGCATTTTCTTGATGCTTGTAGCAAATGAACTTTTGGCTTGAGGAAGAATTGCTGATTCGCTGATTTAGTACTAAAGCTAACTCCCAGGGAATCTCTAAAAATATTTTAAACATAAAGTTAGCAAAGTTTAGAAGGCATTCTAACGTTTTCATCCATTCCTTCTATGCAGACCACATTTGTTTCAGGCGTAATCCTTTTCCCCCCTTAACAACAGCTGTAGCACTGTTTAGCGCCCATTAGTCTAATGCTATTCTTAACCAAAACTACTAAATTGCCTCTAAGAGAAGCACTAGAGGGGGCCAAAGAGTAATTCAGAATGGGGCGTTCCATTGGCCTGCCCAACATCTTACCTATTTAGTGCTTACTAAAATACACATACTTAGAGTAATCAATCAGATAATCAACCAACCTTAAAGCTCATTGATAACCTACTACATATAAGGCATTGTAGTAGGCAATATTTTGAGAATACAAAGAAATATGTTACTGACAGAGGTTTTATTTAACATTACTACTTTGACTACCCTCAAGCAATAGTCAAAGATTCATGACATGTAGCAATTTGTAATTTTGCTGAGGCATGAAATTGAATTACATGTGGCAAGAGGCGTGTCTCTAGTAGGAATCCTTTAACTAGAGTGTGCTTGGATGACTGGCCCACATATCTTCTCGTAGTTGTTTAGATATTCTCTACTTGTGGTCAAGTTACTACGTAGTAATTCTCATGACATGAAAAAAAACAACTTTATTTGTGAATACTTTTTTTCTGAAAGGAAAGTCAGCTGCTAGTTCTGGTGATGAAAGTAAAGCAGAAGCAATACTATCCAAGAAAGTGATGGTTCTAATCCAGAAAAATAGAAGTTTTATGGAGACAATTACATGCTAAACTGATACTCATAAATTTGGGACTGTGGTATACTTCATGAATATTGAGGATCTGCCATATAAAATAAAGACCTTATCATCAAGAAACAATTAGAAAAACATAAAATTCATTTCCATGGTCACCTTCTTACAAGCCACATCTTTAGATCATTACAGATATGAATGCCATTTAATTACATTTTTAGAACAGGACATCCATGTTATTTATATCTTTCTAATATTGTGCACAAAATCACCAGTGTCTACTGTTCCACCACACAAGATTTGAAGTATTAACCAAAACTACAGTTGTTATTTTTTTCAGGGGGTTTTGGGTGTTTTGTTTTTTGGGGGGTTGTTGTGTTTTTGTTGTTGTTTATTTTTTCAGTTTTAAGTACTAGCTAATATAGCTTGGGTTAAAATAAAGTTAAGAATCGTAAATACCTATTCCAATTAAGACCTGGGCTAAATACAGACAGACCTGGGCTAAAACTATTCCACAGGGAAAGGCGATTTGACACATTTTCTCTAGTTGGCTTAAACATTTTTTCTAGGCAGAATGAGCCTGGTAACAGCTTTTGAAGTCCACCCTATATGGTGACAATATACATGATTCTGCACAATGGGAAGTATATGGCATATCTTGGCCACCTGTCCCTTGTGAAGATCAAGGCTCATCATTTCAGCATATGGCAGCTGTTGTTTTCCATCCTCCTTTCTTCCTGCTGTTGGTTGTATATCCAGCCACCCAGGGTCTCCTAACCTTAGGCTGCTACTCTTTGTGGTTCTCGCCCTTGCTATTTTCACTTTACGTAGGCTGTTTCTGTCCTTTCTGAAACTTATAAAAATAGTGCTTCTAATAAGGATTGAAAATCCAATGCTTGACATCTCGAATATAATGCTTCCTCTTTCCCTGGACAAGCACACATCAGAATGGGGGGAAATGGGGATAAAGGAAGTAGGAAAGAAACAAGTTATTTATCTCTTAAAGTTTGCAAAGTCCTTTTTGAAAATGAGAATTATTTGTAATTTTAAAATCCTCTCCACCCATTAGCTTCAACTCTACATTGCTGCTATACTTATACCTCACTCGTTATGTATTTACTTTTTATATAACTAAGCAGCACCCTGTCATAAATGAAATATTCATGCAAAAAAAACCTGCTCAGAATGCATTTATAAAAAGAACATATAAAAACTGCCATCTGCTCCCACTCCTCACAAGCCCTTAGATACCCAAGTGGAAGCCCTCTAATTCTACAGAGAGCTAAGGCAATGTGTCCATGATGTATTCTTGAAAGCCAAACCTTCAGACTTTGTATTAAGATGGATCTATGAGCTGCAGCCATGGAAATGCTTAGATCAACATTGATGGGCTTAGATATTGCACATAATGAATTCACGTGCTAGCATATTGTAATGGGTAGTCATACCCAGTCATGTTGTATTGAAATGAGCTGAAATTCTTCTGGGAAGTTGTGAAAGCATTTTGTAGTCAATTGATATCATAGTACTTTGTAACATGCCTTCCTTTAAAGAAAGTTCTCCAAGCATTCCAGGACTCGAAGTGAAGGGTGGGTACTTGGATACTGTCCTGCAGGGCAGCAGGCGGGGTCTCAGCTCCCGCTCCCCACATAAGAATGCAGGATGTGGTAAGGCCAAATAGGAACACCCACGGAGCCATAGGTAGGGGAGTCATACTACTATATTCTCACTGGTGGCTGGGTTGGAAACACAGGAAGCAGGAGCCACACTGTTCGCAACCCTCACTGCACAGCTTGCAGGTTCAGCCACCATCTTCTTGCTAGCCCCCACTTTTCTGCTAGCGTAGCCATGGCAGTTATATTAGTGGCCAATGGCTCACTGATTACAGCTGACGGCCAGCTAGCCACAGCTGATGGCCATCCAATCACAGTTGATGGCCATTTACTACCTGAGCCAGCACTTTTCTATGTGAGGCCGAGAGCCTGGAAACTGCTTTTTGGGGCTTTGTCCCCACAGATACTTTATTATTTTTAATTCAGTTAAGAAAGCTAGGGGTACTTCTGATAGACTTAGGGCATTTTTACTACTCACACTTGGAGTGTCACCATTGCTGCACATAATAAGATATATTATTTTCTCAGTAGGTGAATTTGTCAAAATGGTAAGTTGCACCTTTATAAGTTCTATGAACACAATAAAGAAATTCTTCCTTTCTATACCTTTCCTTTCCCATCCAACACATTCCCACTTTCCTCAATGTTCTGTGCTATCCACTCTGAACTCTCTATAAGAAATTTTAATGTCTTTTTTTCCCTGAGTCAATTGCAATTAAGTTTTCCTGCAAGTGACCAAAAAGAAAAATAACAGTAGCCTAAATGAAAAAAAAAGTTTATTTTTCTCTCATAGGAAAGATGTCTCAAGGCATGTAGTCTAGAACTAACGTGGTGGTGTCAGGATGATCAGGAAACCAGGGTCCTTTTGGTTGCTGCTCCACCACCCTCAGGGTGTTGACTTCTGATTTAAGATGACTTCAGTTCCAGTTACTTCATTCATTCCACAGAACAAGAAGAAGAAAGCTCTGCTCCCTCCTTTCTTAATAAGACTTCGGGAAGCACTACACACTTTGAATATACTTATTTGCCAATAACTTAGTCACACTGCAAAATCTTGCTGCAAATTACTCTGGGAAATACAATTCTTAGCTTGACACATTGCTACCCCCTAAAATCCAGAGTTCTTGCATTAATGAGGAGGGGGAGAATGGATGTTGAGATGGGCGACCTGTAGTCTCTGCTTCACTTCTCTACACCAAGCATAACTTGCTGTGACGTATCATTTCTTCAAACTTAGATTTCTAATTGTCTTCATTAGTTAAATAATCCAGGTGTTCATCATTCAATAATCAAATTTTAGATAAAAATAAAGATAAAATAGAGAAAAATTTTGGATACTTCAATAAAGCAGTTGGTTGATTGTTACACTTTGTTTTTGTGTAAAGGAAGTTCAAGACTGTCTTGAAATAACTGACCATACTTAAATGAATATAGAATCAGGCCTATAAATCTATGGCCAAGACTCTTGATGCTTTCCTTATCAGTAAAATAACCATATATTTTTTGAACCAAACCAGAACACTTTTGAAAATGTGAAAGAGAAATTTATTAATAATTATATTGGAATATCAGGGGGGTACATCGAGATTGTTCAGAGCAAACTGACGTATACAGTTACCCAACTCATCATCCATACTGATCCCTTCACATACCAGAACTTGTATAGATACCAGGTGACTATTATTATTAGTCATTTCTCAATGGAAATATATTAGAATATGAAGAAAATGGCAGAACTGGACTTTTAGCATGTAGATCATATCTTTGGGCTATAGAGAAGGGAAGAAACTCTAATTAAAGGGGCCAGATTAACTGAGAAGTAATGCTAATGAACTATGTCCAGCTATTCATGCTACTGTGAAGCAAAATTTTTTCAGGAAATGGGTATGAGAGATGGATATCTACTCCTAGTGCTCAGAATATAGTTATAAAGTATTCTTCTTAGAATCTCTGAGTTTGTAGTATTTTTTATCCATCGTTCTGAATTTTTGTCACTTTAATCTGTAACCTGTGACAGTTGACAGCTGTCTGCTGGAAGGATTTGCTCTGGCTAACGTCCAACCATAAAGAATAAGGCTGAGTGTGAGAGCTCAGGCTGACATACTCTTCCAGCTTTTCTTCATGGGGCACAAACATGTTATGATTTTTGAAAATTGCCTCTGCCTGTGACAAAACCTAACACCATATCCTACCCTTTTCTTCATCCCCATAATTTTTGTATATTATTTTCTAAATCATATTCCTATCTGAAAAAGATTGCTACCTATTAAATTGTACCTTATTGGTCTGGAAGTTTCCAAAGATGCTTAATGCTCAACTAAGGAGAAACAAAGGCACTTGAAAAATTTGGATTAGTAATAATTATTAGAAATATTCCTAAACATCACAATCTGCATTGTACTTTATTTGTTGGTTTCTGAAGTTTTCTTTCCCTAAAAGGGCTTATAGAAAGCAGTGTATTATACTAATTCGAAACATGGATTTTGGAGTCAGACTTCCAAAGTTAAAATCCCTGCTCTATCATTTCCTAACTGTGTAACTCTGAGCATGTCAACTATCTGTAGAACAAAAACAATATTAGTTAGTAATTACCTCATGGTTGCTTGAATATTTATTGAGTTAATCTGTTTAAAGTGCTTAGAGTAGTGCCTGGCATACAGTAAGAGCTTTTTAAGTGTTTGCTATTTACAACATAAAGATTGACGTAAAATATAAAACTTGTCTCTGTATATAGATCCAATCAGATTCAAAGAGTTCAAAACTGAACTAATCTTCTATAAAAATGTGTGCCTTTTCATGGCATCCCAATTTTTGTTAAGTATATCACTTTCTTCTAGGCACCAAACCTCTAATTCTTAGTCTTACTTCTTTCTTCCCTTTCTCTTCTCACTCACATCTACAAGTATTCAGTCTTCCTCCAACATTCATTCCCTTTTTCCCTTCCCACTGCTATTGGTCTAACTCAGACTCTCTTTACTCTTTGCCCAAGTAATTCCAATAACTTTCCTAACTTGTCTTTGTACCTCCAGGCTACTCCCTTTCAAACCATTTTCATATAATTTATAGAATATCTGTGTTAAAATCTCACTGTGGATCCTCTTGCCCCAAATAATCTCTAACCTACCCATCATAGCACTAAACAATTTTATGATCAGTTCCCAACCTATATTTCCATTCTCATTTTCTCCACCGTCAAGTTCCAGAGAATCCAGCTAATTAGCTGTGCATTTTGGCACATTAATATTCCCCCCCCACACTCTTACAACAAAATGAAACATTCTTGTGCTCTCCATTTTCTGAATATCATAGCCTTATCTATTTGATAGGTCCAGCAGAAATGCAAATTTCTACATAAAACCTTTTCTGGGTTATAAGTACTCTTTCCCTCCTTGGAGGTTCTGTGACTTGTACATTTGTGATAGTTCTTTACCTTGCCCTATAGGTTATAATTTTTTTAATAATATGATCTCAAAGTCTTAATCCATGTGTCCCTCATTTTTGGACTTCTTAGTCAAATCCCTCATCGTACACACTGAGCACTCCTGGACTACTGAGTATGATAGTAAAATTTTTACACCACTTTTAGGAGTGAGCCTCTGAAAGCTAAAATCTAGCCCATTTGCTGCCTATCAAACCATATGACACTGTCTGTGTCACCACAGAGGGGGAACTTTTCCTAATCAATCTACCCAGAGTCTGCCAAAAGGGGCTGCCTCATTCTTTCACTCCCTCCAATAGGGAAGCCATATGCCCTATAAGAGAAGCACCTTTTTCTAACTCATTAACAGAAGCAGTTTCAACTAGCAGCGACCGTTGACACTCATAATAGGTTAAAAAATACAAATCAAGATTGTCACAGACTTGTGACAGAAGATGTTAATGAAGCTATGGCAGAAAACTTAAACCTCACAGACCCTAGCTCCTCTACTGCAGACATCCTTCTTCACCAAGCAGACCATATGAATAGTGATGATTAACAACTGCATCTCATGGTTATAAAGTGCCTGAGTTAGTTAGGACAAGACGGGCTACAGAAGCAAAACGATTTGAGCCCATATAATGGCTCAAATATGAATGAAGTTTATCTCTTGCTCACATAATATTCCAAAGAGGGTGTTCTTGGTTGGCAGGCAGCTCTTCTCCAAATGGAGATTCTGAGATAAATTTGCAAGGTAGATAAGGAGGACATTTTGTATAAAGGCATAGAGGCATGGGAAATTGTAACAGGTTTAGAGAACAGCAAGTAGTTTTATCTGGCTAGTGCAATGGAAACATGAGAATGTGGCAGAAGGGGAGGCTAACAAGACAGAGAGGGCCCAGAATGTAAATCTATTGGAAAGTCCTGTAAAGAATTGGACTTGTCCTTCAAGTGATAGGATGCCACCAGTTTCTTTCTTGGTTTGTTGTTATCACTATTGGTTTGTTGTTGTTGCCTCTGTTGTTTTAATCAGGATGGTTAATGTCATTCAATAGGAATGCTAGAGAGTTAGCACTGCCAGTACTATGTAAGCTGATTTGGATTTCTGTGAACAGAAAGGCAGAATCCCCAACAAGGCCAATATGACAATCCAGGAAAGATAATGAGAGCTCAAAATAAGGCAGTGGCAATGATGATGGAGTGGAAGAGAGAAGCAAAAGAACAATTTAGGAAGCAGGTCAGAGGAGGCTTATTGAATATTTAAAATTCAAGGGATTAGAAAGAAAAAGTTGAGTATGTTCCAGCTTTCTGGCTGAATTAAAGTCTGTGTTCTGTGCCTACAAAAATCAAAAGTTACTCGTTTCTGCTTTAACACTGAATTTAGTTGTGCTACCTCATAAGATTTTTTATTCTGGTCATAAGTAAACAAATTGAATGAACATAAATGCCTTTTCTGCTACTAATCCTCTGGAGGCCATGTGGGTAAGACCCTTCAAGGTGGAATATAAGAATCCATCATATTGTCATAATAAAGTCTCTAGGACCTCTGTTGGTTAAATAGGAAACTAACTGGTCAGAACCAACTATAACCTTTCAACAATAGTTGCCTGACTTAAATATCACCAGAAAAACACATGCCGAAGCCTCAAAATAGAATTAGCTTTGCCTATTTTGAAGTTGCTATTCATTATTCATTGTCTTACAAAGATTTGGAATCTGAAAATTTGCAATCCTCAATAAAAATCAGCATGTATTAGAAGATGACTTGCTCTGTATGGCTGATGAGCTTTACAAAGTGTAGAAGTAATCATGAAGACTTGTGCTTGATGCTCTCTTTACCCAGCAATGTGGAAAAGGCAGACTGGCCTCCTGAATCTATCTCCCAGGGATTAAAGAAAATTGGAAATGGTTTGACTCTTCACTGAATCTTCACTGCCATATGAGGCTGGCTGAAGATGGCACTCTGAGTTGAATTGGCACAGCTCTGCAGCATTGGAATGGTATTCCTTGACAGGGTTGGATGGCATATGTAGTTTTGTGTATTGTTCTGGTGCTTCTTAAATCAAGTTACCCAATTTAAGTCAAACAAATGTTCTCTATTCTCCATTATCCTTTCAGATCACACAAATCCTTTGCTTTGTCAAATTATAACTCCCTGAGTATTCTCTGTAAATTTCCCATAGCGCTTAAAAAAAAAAAACCTTGCGTGTTATAAACATTAATAAAATACACTCAAGTATACTTTAAATGATTCAATATTTTTATTTATTTGAATTATATTACTCCTATGGTAGTTAAATGTTGATATTTTTAGTGAGTAAATGAGTAAAATTTTGTAAACTTGTATAAAATAAGTGACTATAATTGAAAACAAAAATGGTTCTCAGATCTTAAATCATCTTGCTTTATATCTTGAAGACAATCTACCTGCATTGTTATATCCAACATTTAATCAAAGAATGTCTGAGTCACTACTATGACTTTTGTGCAAGAGAAGAGACACCTTGAAAGGAACATCGAGTGTCAGCATTTCCCGCAATATAATGAGTAGGCAAGACCTCAAACTATTGTTAGGCTGTTCTTTATTGGAGTCAGATTTACAAATTTGAGGGTGATTATTGATACTTTGTCTTATAATTTTAATCTTTCATCTGAAATCATAAAGGTACTCTACCATTATCACTACCGATCCAGACCATGTTGAAGATTTTCCACCAATCACGCAAATGTAAGTCCATGGTCATGTCTCGTTTCTCCTGGATCTCCATTCCCAAGACGTAGCGGGACAATTTTTGGAAAAATTGGGCTCATGGCTGATAATTCTCAGTGTGGCACCATAAGAAAAATAACCGCATTTTGGTAGTGACACGGAGTGACGTATGTAAATTATTGGCATCTGGGAAATCATACCAGTTGGGTGGCATCTAAGGGTACCCGAAGTCATGCAGGAAGGCAAGACATGCAGCATAAAGAATATCTGGGCACATAACAAATTCTAACTGATAATCTAGATGTCTATAGAGTTCCAAAGTGGGGACTAGTAAAGTTCTGATCAAGGAATTATAACTTAATTAATGAAATGGCTAAATTTGGCAAATATAGTGAATGTTTGTGCCCCACCACCAATTCATATATTAAAATCCTAACCCCCAAAGTGATAGTATGAGGAGGTGGGGACTTTAGGAGGTGATTATGTCACAGGGTAGTTTCCATGAATGGGATTAGTGCCCTTATAAAAGAGATCCCAGAGAGTTCTCTCACCACTTCTGCCATAGGAGGAAACAGTGAAAAGACTGCTGTCTATGAAGCAGGAAGATCGTCCTCATTAGAGACCAAATTTGCTGGAGCTTTGATCTTGGACTTCCCAACCCCATTTATCTCTATGAGAGATAAATGTCTGTTGTTAAAGCCACCCAGCCTGTTACTGTTGTTACAGCAGTCTGAATGGACTAAGACAGTTGGTGTTAAAACTATTGGGGAATGTCCTAGCTGGAGTCCCATAGCCAGTTTCCCTTCTCTTGACATTTTGTGGAATTTCTATTATAAAACCCACACCCCAGACTTCAGGACCTTTCCCCACTTTCTATTTCCTGGTGGGGACTCATCCCAGCTAAACTATCACATCATTGCAAGTTTAGAATCGTTGGCAATTGCTCAGCAGATCTTTACCCTGTATGAGGATAAACTGTGCTTTTGGGCTATTTACACACATAAAGCTCTGTCTTCTCTTACCCTAATGCTTGTTGCTGCTCTCTGGCCTCCAGCAGTTTGCTTCAGGCAATTCTTGATGTCATTTTCCTTTTCCAGGTCTCCCTTCCAGCCCTGATCCCTGGACTGTTTGGAGAACATTAGCTTTCTTCCATCCTGTTTTAATATGTGCACTCTTTCTAACTTCTTAGGTCATCAAGAGAAGTAGGTGGGAGAAGGAAGCAGCTTGTTTGTTTTTCATTGCAGGCCCCAGGTCTGGTCCCTTTGGAAACAGATGAAAATTTTTCATAGTCACTGGATCAGCCTTTGGGCCTCAGATAAACCTTCTTGGATCTGAGAAATAAGCCTGTTCTTCTTTTTTTTTTTTTAAAAAAAAGTTTAGCTTTCTTTTCTATGGTCAGTGTTTTTCAGCTTCATTTTCTTCTCTTTATTCCTCTCTTTGCTTTTATTCCTTCTCTGTAGCTTGGCTGCCAGCCCCTGCCAAGCTTTTTTATCATCTGTCTCTGAAGCCAGCTTAACTTTCTGAGCCAATGATATTAAAGCAGAATGTGTATGGGTACTGTCAATTTCACATGGTACAATAGAGAATTTTTGATGCCTAGCAGATATTTTACCTACAAAAAGAGTAAAACTTGGGTGGCCCTATTGTCTCAAAACTAAAGTGCTCTCTCCTTAACCTTCTATTTTCTCTCCTGCTATTTTAGCTAGTAGGGACTTCGATGTCTCCCTTGAGGCAAGATGTGCCTTCTGCCCTTTTCCCAACCTCTTACCTAGCTTTCTTCTAGGTCTTGGGCCCATCTCTACATCCCAGCCTCACTCACTCATGGTCTAACATCAACTTTTGCTAGCGTAGGCTTCCTATCTCCCCAGTCACAGTCTGCTCTGGCCCTGCCCCAAACCAGAGGCTATCTTCAAACCCCAAAGCAGCTATGTCAGAAAAGTCTCTAGCATTCCCTGTGCACACCATGATTGGCCCCCATATCTTCTGGGACCCAACATCCTCTGAGCACTTCGCATTCACCTAAGCCAGACTCTCAGGCCAACCCGGCCAGTGCCCCTTGCGTTAGTGAATGAGACTGTGTGGTTCTCTCCCCACAGATGACCCTGTACTAATGCCTCGAGCCAAAGCCTATGTAATATCATTGCATCCAGTCTAGATGTGTTCTCTCTGCTGAATTCACTTTCATCTAGATACTAGCTAGCCACCTGTTTGTTTCTTCTTTACTCTTAACCTCTCTTGTAAATGCACTGTTCCAGCTCCCCTTACCACACAACACAATCCAGCTCAGTAGAGAATACATTGAAGAAACCTCTATTCCACTGTTATTGAATAACTAGTTAGCTATCTCTTTCATGGAATACATCTGCATCCCTATAACTCTGGAAGAAATTTTGTCCTCAGAGTTCAAAACTGACTTAAGTAGAGTTAATATTTAATGATTACTCACTATTTGCTAGTTACTGGGCTCATAATTCAGTACTTGTTTAACCTTTGCAATGTCCATATGAGGGAGATACCATTTTAATCCCATATTCTCTGGAAAAGGATTAGACTTGGAAAGATTAAGTAATTTGCCTTGAGTCAGCCAGATAATAAATGACAGAGCTGAGATTTGGAAAGAGTTCTTGCCTTTATCCAGGGTTACACTCAGTACTGTATGCCCTGGAACGCCTGCCCCTTATCCTTTACAGCCTTTTAAGTTCCATTTAGGTATCAGTTTCCCAGGAGATAATTATTTTACTCATTCACCGAAGATTTTCTGAGCACTTAGTGAGTGGCACTGACTATTCCTAGCCCTGGGGACATATAAATTGACTAAAGAGGAGGAGCCACTCAGAACCAGCTGTGTTCAGGTATACCACATGGCTATCCCAGTTTAAGGAGAACCATCTTTCCTGTAAAGTGGTATTCAGTGCCCAGAGAAAGTTTAGGCTCCTCAACAGCAGGCTCCAAGCACAGACAGCCATACTGTCATCCTCTGTGGCTAGAACATTCAACACAATTTCTACGTTTGGTCATGAATGGAACATTTCAATATAACATACTGAGAATCCAGAATGTCATAACCAGAAAGAACAACTGAAGTCACCTGGTTTAACTGTCTTGCTTTAGAAACGAAAAAATAAATAACGTGATGAAAAGTTAACTTTTCAAGATGACATGGATGCGTAGTAAAAGAAGCATTTCTCAAATACAGATGTCCCAACTCACCATCCAGTGCTTTCACTCAGATATCACACAGTCTCCTGGAGAAAAGAAGGGGGTACGAGTTGGAGCTAAAATTTACCATGGCTCCAGGCACAAATCTCACAACCATGGATTAATTTCTCAGAACCAAGTTCTTTCATTTAAGCCATTGCCCATAAAACAGTTCTGGAGTTTTTTCAAAGTTGTATCTAACAATTAGGCAATGGCAACTATACAAATTTGGAGGACTAGCGCTTGCTACTACTGATTATATAATGGTGTATGGTCTTATTACTGTCTCCTGTTAGTGGTGGAAAAAACCAGAAAACTTAGAGAACCCCATCTTTCCTACTGCTTATTAGGCAGCATCACCACTGGTTTCTGTCTCTTTCCGAACCCATTCATCCATACCTATGTAGGCAATAGTCATGGGTTTTCTTTGCCACTGAGGATATTAGGTTAGCACGACTCAGTTTCCTACACTCACCATATTCTCCTCGTACCACTTTGGCAATTTATCCTAATGTTTAAGGGTATAATCATCTCCTCATCACCATCCCACCCCTTGCAGCGTGAAGTTAGTTGCTTTGTTTTTTTCCTTCTGACACACTTGCTTTGTGCTATATTTAACTCGTGTACATTAGCATTAATAGCCAGTCGCACAAGTGAAGCTTCTGCTGTGCATTACTTCCACCAGGTACAGTAGGGGTTTATTCTGCTAATTCCTTTTGGGGATAGGGAAACAGATGCAAATACAACAAGAAAAGACTTAAACCTCTCTCCACAGTATGTTTTATACAAATCTTTATAAGGATTTTATTCTTTTGCTTTTTACCTACTTTTTGCCTTTGGTTTTGGCTGGCACACAAAGCAACTTACAAAAAAAAAGAGAGGCTGACAAAATAAAAGAATGTTTCCCTGAAAAGAACTTGCTCTTAACGTAAAAGAAACATAGAAGATCAGCACCATAAAGTATTCTTATAAGATTCCCAACTGCCTAGAACAATACCTAGTGCATAGTGGGTTCTCAAAAACTGGTTTTATAAATAAAACCAGATGTGATTTCTTACACTCTGGCTGCATAGAAATTCCACCCATGTTGAGAAGGAAAGGACCATGAACCAGAAAGATCGTATAGTCATTACAGTCTACTTATTTATTTGTCCAATTTCTTTTTTTCTTTTTCTCTTTTCTTCCTTTTTAACTTTTCATCTGTGAAGTCGCCTCCTTTTTCTCCTCCTCTCTCTTAATATTAGTCTCTCCTTTCTATTGCCTTTTTTATTTAAGTACTTAGACCACAATAGGGTTTTCTTTTTATTTTATTTTATATATTCAATAAATGAATGCCCCATTAGAACAAAAATGATGCATTCAAGGCTTTTTATCCAAATTAAAAAACAAAACTGTTTTGTTACCTGTTCTTGTCAGAAAGGGACTCCTAAAAAGCAATATTTATTTGATTCTTAGGTGGTAAAATTTATTTAATGAATATGCTAAACATGTACAACAGGTTATAATTTTATTCAACTGAGGAAATAGGGACCATTTGTGGGAGAGGCAGAAATACTCACAAGTAACAGAAAAAGGTGAGAAAAAGAGACACAAAGAATGGAGCTTGAGATTGAAAAATTCATAGAAAGCTAATGGCTCAAAAAGAGGGAAATTCTAAGTGTACCCTCAAAGTCTTTCTGCAGAACTTTTATGGGGCGAGTAGGAAAAGTGTGGAGAGTGGTGTTCTTGTCTGAGTCACATCCTCCAGGGCCATAGGGGCTGTTCTGTCCTTAATGCCCCAGATTCCACCTATGAATCTTACTTCATTCTTGTCCTTCAGCTGCTCCAGAGAGGAAGCCAGCTGGAGCTAGAGGAGGCGTCTAGGATGATGTCTAAAGTCAGAGAACTCTGTGCAGAAGCACTTCTACCGTGTGTAAATGAGAGGGGACTCAGCTTAGGGGGTTTAAGCTAATGAAAAAAAAAAACAAAACAAAAAAACGATTTCCTAAAGAAAAGCCCAGTTGGGCTCAATAGTATACTGTACAGTGACACAGAGCCCACGCCCCTTCTAGCTAGTCAACTCTGATGCTTTGTTTATAAATATTTGGAGTATTAGTAGCTGCCTTGGGATAGCAACTAAGAAAAAATGAAGATGTTATTTGAGATTACTTGTACCTCTAATTCTTTTAAATACACCAGTTTAAGCAAGTTAGTTTCATTCATTCATTCATTTATTCATCCAACAAATGATTATTGAGTGCTAAATGATGGGTAAATAAAGTGAGATAAAACTGGTAACTTAATCTTGGTATACTTGTGGATCATTCTTAAAATAGAATATATTTTGTTCTGTTTTTAATAGGGAGCCAATGAAGAGTTTTAAACAGGGGAGATGTGGGGTGAGATTTCAGAAACATAACTTTGATAGCCAAATGTAGTTCAAGACTAGTCAAAATGCTGTTGCAATAATATAGGTAAGATTGATGATCATTAACCAAACCTGCAACAAAGACAGACACAAAAAGGGAAACAGGACATGGGAACATTTCAGTGTTGAGAGTTAGAAGAGTAGAGAGGATAGGTGGCTGATTTCTCAGATTTCTGAATGGGATACATGAATATATGGGATTACTTCAGAACGAGGGATCTTGTCAAGTGGGAGAGGTGGGCATGAGAGGAAGAAGGAGGAGAAGAGTAGCATGTTGAAGGGCGAACTGTAAGAAAAAGAAAGAGTAGAGAAGAAGGCTGAAGAAGATATGCAGCAGCAAAGAGGCTGAGAAGGTATGGTCAAAAGGTTAGGGAGAGAATCTGGGAAGTATAATAAAGTTTTCAGTGATTCAAAGTGGAGATTGAAAGTGCAGACTTTTTTTTTTAAGTAATTGAAACAGGAGACAGTATGACATAGTGGGAAGTGGGGAGGGTTTGGAGTCCAACTGTTACAAAATTAAACAGCTCTCACTTACTTGCTATAAGACCTTATGCAAGTTACTCAACAATTCCCAGATTTTTTTTAAGTCTATAAAGTGGAGATAATATCTTGCACATAGGATTGTTCTGAGTATTAAAGGTGATAATATGTTTAGTGTCTTGCACTGTACCAGACGATTCCTTCACTGCCCCTTTTCCCTTTGTTTTACCCTCCTCCAGGCCATCAACTTCTGAGCTCCTTTTCATAAAAGAAGTTAGATTAGACTAGTGCCCAGTATATCATCCCCTGTGGTATGCCCATACCTGCAGCACAGGAGCCACAGGTGACCTGATCTTACTGGTCTGATCCCTGCTTACCCTTTTGGCCCCATCTCTCACCACTTTGGCTCCTTACACCAGCTATACCATATTTACAGCATCATGCTCTTTCATGCTTTCAAGTCTTTGAACAAATTGCTCTGTCTTTCTAGATTGTCCTCACGTAGTTACCTGACTATATAACTCTTTATCAATCTTTCAAGACATAAATTCAACAACTTAGTTCTCCAGGTAGATATCCTTAGCCTGACCCCTACTACTCTGCACTAATTCCCACCAGCCACACACAAAAAAATCTTACCTTGTTGCCATTATATTTTGTAGATTCCTCCAATCATACTTAAGGAACACTTTAACTATTTATGTATGTGTTTAAGTTTCCCCCCTCCAATGTACTGATATATCCATAAAAGCAAAATTATTTCATTGTATCCTCAGTAATTTTGCATAGTATATGCTCAGTAAATGTCTACTTAAGAAATGGACTGTTTTAGCATACAGCCATGGATTCATTCCACAGTTTCTGTATGCACTGCATTAAACACTTTAAAGCCACATAAACAAAGAATAATTTAGAACAATACTTTCTTGGGAATCTTGTGCTCAGTTGCCTACTCTGAGGCCAGATTAGATTTGAGGTTCAGCAGATCATTACCGTAACTGGCAAGATCCACACCTAAAATCATATTACCCTAAAGGTTTGTTCTCAGCTCTAAGTTCTAATCCAGTTTGAAATTAAGTAGTTCGAGACAGAGCAGGCATAGTATGGTAGTTAAGAACATGGACCCTGCAATGGGACTGCCCAGGTTCAAATCCCTTTTACTGGTCAGTACTAATTGAATTGCCTGGGCTATTTACTTAACCTTTCCATCATTCAGCTTCTTCATTTATAAAACAATGGTGATAATAATGGGACATACCTTGTAGAGATGTTAAAAGAATTAAGTGAGTTAATACAAATGAGGGGATTAGAACAGTGTCTGGCACAAAATAATAAATCTTAGTATCTATGACTTGTGACTTCTTTTAAGGATGTTAGTAGCTGAAGTTGTGCATGTCCACATACCACTTTGGGCACACACACAGTTAGCAGGATAAAATACCATATGTCAATAGAATTTTATGAAAACCCCAAGGGAGATCCAGATCCCTAACTAGCCCTGAAATCAATATGTGCTTCCCCATCATCTTTCTGTCTGTGTTTCTTCACCTAGTGGCCCTTTCCCAACAAGCCCTGAAGGGAAGAAGGAAGGCAGGGCGGAGCAATCTGGGATGCATCTTTGTTTTTAAACAAGGAAGTTGAGAAGAATAGGTACCAGTGATGCCAATCAACAGATATTTTTTAAACATCTATTATAGTTGAGGCACTCTTCTAGGTACAATGAGACAAATCCCTTTTATTCAGGGCTATTTAAAAGATCTCTAAAATCATTGAGATGTCCCAGGATTTTAGGTCTTAAAGGATCCTTATACTAGAACAAGGAAGAATCTGGGTGTGTTTTTTTCCCCTGCCTTGTGCTTTTTTTTCTTTTTCTTTTTTTTTTTTTTCTAAAATAGCACACTTATCAACGTTTGTAGGGACTATGGTGATAGCTACTATATAAGTACAGGAAGAGAGAACAAGAGAGGAGGGGGAGGTAATTAACTCAATTGTATAAAGCTTTCTTTAAGAAGCAGAAGAAAGGTTCTCCATAATTTCATTCCTATCTACAAAGAGGCAGAAAAGGGTGTTACGAGAGAGCCATCCTTACACTCAACCCTAGATCACAATGCTGACTTCAAGACAGAGTCCACTTGATTCTTCTACCTGACTGTGCAAAGCAATCCAATTTCCTTACTGCTTTTCCTCTTCTATGTAAATAACTTCTTTATAAATGGGAAGATGAAGAGCAAGCCTTTCAAACAGTTGTCATAAATTAGAATAAATTGCATTAATTCAAAATGTAAAACTAGGAGAGCCAGGAGAACATGCAACATATTTTCCCCAAATAACACTTTGAACAAGCACAGTGTATACTTTGGGCATATGTATATCTTTCCTCTGACTGACAGCCTGAAGGGTAGTCCATGTGATTTTTGTGTTGCTGAGGTGGAAACAATCTTTATTTGGATTGAATAGCAGAGTAAACAGGAATGAATAAGAGACACAAAAGTTTACAGTACAGATGGTTTTCTGATTCTTTTTTAAAATTGTGAGCCTTATCAATTAAAGGTACATTTGCCTTTTGTTCTAGTCAACTATCCCAGAATCTTTTCATGGCTGTACACCAGAAAAATGAGAAGTGACAAGTAAATTAGGTCCTGGGTTTAATAATGCCACACAGGCTAAATGTGGCTACATAAGTGTATCTTCTCTACCTTTTTTCTGTAAAAGCTAAGACTTATCTTGTAGTGTAGTTATGTAAGTCATTAAGAAAATGAAAAACCTCGGTGATAAAATAAAAAAGAATTAAATAAGGAGGATACATATATATGTTTTGTGTGTGTGTGTGTGTGTGTGTAAGTTTATGGGGGGAATGGGTAAAAGATTTTGATGATTCAAGGAAAAAATTAAAAAATGAAATGATGTGTCAAAACTGGTCTCTAGAGATAAAGAAGAATTTGATTAAACTATAATTACGCCTACCTGTGTGCAGCATACACCTGTGTACCTAAGCACCTTTTTCCTAGAACGAGAAGAACATTTTCCTTCCCACACAGTCATCTGGCTCTGTCATCCAAATGAATTGCCTCAAGTAGCATGAGAAAGGGATAACCTAAACATTCATCCGTGGTCAACAAGTTCCCCTTACCATTCAGGGAAGCAAAGGCTATTCTGATAGAATTATCCACAACTTAATGACAATAATGTCAAAATGCAAAATAAAAGAGCACTGCCTAAATATTTACTCAACATTTCTATTTAACATGATTATGACACTGAATCATGATTTATCTTTTAATCTGTGTCACATAGTGCCTTTATCCCCAACAGTTTTTGACCACAGAATATAGGGCAGCAAAACGGTCTAATTGAGGGGCTCTTGAGAGATGAGTAGACAAACACACAGAAGTTTGACTTGCAGGTTCGTCCTTGATGCTGCAGGCTCTTCTGCCTGCCTTGAAAAGGCCAGTTATAGCTCTCAAGGGTGCTCTAATCTGGACCAATTCCCACAAAACAATCAATGGTGTATCATCATTTCTTTCCTTTTGCCAGAGAACAGGATGCACAGAAAATAATGCACATGTAGTAAAGAGTTTGAAAGCCTAATGCACATAGGAAACTTGCCGCCTCTCCAAATCAGCACATCAGGCCACCAGATACCAGTGTCAGGCAGGAGTTAGTCATCATTTTCTTACACGAGCCATACTCTTCTCCCAGGATTGATGTATCTTCTTCCCCTCTACATAAAGAATTAGCTGAATAAAGTAAAAATAAGTGGACTCTGGGGCTGCAGATGGCTGACCAGCTGTTTCTGGGTGACTCCCCATGAATCAGGGCCTCATCTGAGCTTTAATGATTCCATGTTTTGGGGCAAAATAGGCTGCATTTTGGAAAACTAGTTCATGGAAAATAATACAGCAAACTAACATTTATAGAAAACCACAGTAATCTTATAACAAATGTCCTAAATTATGTTCTCAAAAGCAGATCCAATTTTATCCAAGGTTTTCTGTCTGCAGAGCCTGTAGGACCCTTTTCGTTGTTGTTTATGACTGACTTCTCCCAACCCCCAACCCAAGCACCTCTTTTTAAATGATACACCATTTTGTATATGTCTCAGAAGACAAATTTTTAGTTTGAAAAAGAGGCAAGGTGGTGGGGGTACAATATTTAAATGACTTCACTTTTCTATCCCCTTTGAAGATTCATCTTATATATTTCCCTTTAGATTGATGGTAAGATGAATGTTGCTTTTGAAAGATTCCTGGTTCGCTTTGGAACAATATTCATTTCTCAGTGCTTAAGTGCTATGTTAGGGTTATTGACAAAATAAAAGTAGAATGGAACTTTATATTCCAACTTCTCCCACACTCTTTCAAGGCTGAGGTTTCTAGCAAGGCAAGAGTTTCACTGGTTGTCATCCTCAATTTTAGATGATTGCTTGATGTGAATATCTCTAAGAGAATATATTTTAATACACAGAGGAGTAGAGATAGATCCAAATGCCTATTACCAGAGAAAAAGGCATTTTATGTGATGGGAGAGTAAGAACGTTTCTGTGATCATTTTTATTCAATGAGAGCCATTTTTGGGGTGGGAGAGTCAAGTGCTAGTACCCACACATGCTGCATACATACCAGCACGAGCCGGAGGAATGCAGATTTCTGTATCTAAGCGCAGCTGCTAAGTGAAATGGAACGTCCAACAGATGGCTGCATTGTCATTGTTGGGGGAGGATGAGAGGACAGCTATTTTAGTTTTTCTGGTGAGTGTGTGTGACTGTGTGAGTGTGTGTGTGTGTGTGTGTGTGTAATAGGATGTGCTCTCCACTACCTGGATCTCTCTGTTGTTACCAAGGGCTTTTATTCATTTCAAATCTTTAAAGTAGAATAGGCCTTAGAGATCGTCTGGTCACTTCGCATGCAATGGAGAAGGAAAGAGAAGATCCGGACGCATAGCTTATTAGAGCTAAGGCCAGAACTCTTTCATTAAATCATACGACATAGAAGTCCTGCATTGTATTGACTTGAGTATTGGTATTTAGCACCAACACCAAAGCTCAGGAAAAGGAAACACTATAGCAGTTGCAATTTCGTAGTGAAAAGTACATGTGTATTGTTTTCTTTAAAAGCCTTCCTTATGGTGGAGTTGCCTTGTTATTCTCATGTTGGAGGAACTAAGACACCTAATAAGCAAAGTTATATTGGGTCTTTAATATATAAACGTTTAGATATTTGGGACAATAGGCCCAAATTTAAATAACATGCTATAGAACATTAAGATTCTATAGCATTTTCATATTCAAGGAGTTAAGCTTGTAAGTCAAAGCTTTCAAAGGCCATGTTTAACAGGCAAACAGAAAAGTGTTGGGGTCCCATTATGACCTCTCTGCTAAAGGACTCCATCCCCCTTCTGATGGGAGCGTTGGGTCAGTTTTACAGTCACATGGCTTACCCATTGGTTCGTGTTTTTTTCTTTTTTTCTTCCAGAAATAGAATCAATAGAGAACAGACAAACCCACAGTTGCCAGTTTGTACAGTCTTGTGGTTTCTGTCAGGGGCTACAGACTCGAGCAGGTCTACCAGATAATGAAGGCAAACTATTTCAGTTCCTGTGGGTCCAGAGCGCCTCAGCAGAGTTCTGGTTTCAAACAAATGAATAACAAATTAAAAGGTACAGTAAAATAAGGGGGTGGTTAAAATATATTAACTAAAATCAATGGAGGAGAAACGTAGTTAAAACCCTGCATTCTCAGCAATAGCCTGTGACGTATTTTGTTAATCTCTTAAAATTTATGTTAAAAGCCTTTTAACAGAAAGTCAATATATTTGGGTGGTTGAGCAAGTGTATCATCCTGTCGTGGCGGTTGCATTAAACATGACGCAGAGGCTCCATTCCTTGTAGGAAATGAACAGAGGTCCCTCCAACGGAAGTCCCACCTCAAGGAGACCAGACGTTTTTCCCCAAACAGCCTGCGCAGCCAAGCTGAGTATCATGCTCTCCTTCTCTGCCTAGCTTCCCCACTGACGTCAACGAGAGTCCTGGAAATGAAGCAGGATCTGAATACCAGAAGCATAGCCTAATAATAGAGCAAAAATGGAGAGCAGATGGAAAATAAAGCGTCTTGATAAAGTGTGACCTAATGTTACAAATTTGTTCAGGGAAAGAAAACAACAGCAAAGCAAAAAGGCCTGTAAGCAGACTTACTGGTGCTAAAATTCTGGAAGATGGCTGATGAGAAAAACACCTAGATACTTAGAAACTCTCCAGAAAAAGACTGAAAATTACACAGGAAAACAAACAATTTTTGGATGTTTGAAGAGCTGCTAGTAAATGTGCCTAGGGGTAAAAATGATACAAAACCAAAAGTGAAAAACTAAAATCAGATTATTAGCAGCTTTCTCTACCCAGGATTTGTGCAAAATTTTATCTATTGTATCTTCATTCCTCCTGGAACAATGTGCTGTCCACATGGATAAGATAAGATGTGCTGGGAAAACACAGGTATGAACATTGAACGTGATGAGGAAAATGAGTTGAAATACTGGGCCCACAGTAAAAGTTTTTGCAAAGGGGTCCTGTCATACCCATAACTCTAAGAAATGTTCTCACAGTTTACCCTTCATCGCATTGTGTGTTTGTGTCTGCGTGTATGTAAGTAGTCACAGCCACCAAGGGCTACTTTTATCTCTCAGTATCGCTGTGACATATTCAAACAAACATTCCACTTATTTTTCTGGGATGAGCAGCAAAAGGTTGAAAAAAATTCTTCTGGCTTTTCACTAACTGTGTATACATTTTGAAAGAAAAAATATTTTTAGATCTACTTAATAATTGGACTTATAAACATATTATTATTGATGATATGGACAAAGAAGGCCCAAAGATACTGAGATTGAGATATAAAGAAAAATCTCCATTTCAATCTCTAAATACTTGTTCTATGGAGAAATCATCAAGATGTTCCATTTGATAAACACTGCATTTCCTTATAAGAATGGGCTATTGGTTGGGAAAGCTGATGAGATCAAGTTTTAGAACAGAGCTACATTTTCTTTTCATTTTTATTGTTCAATCACTGATGAGATTAAGAAAGAAAGAAGGTTTTTTTTGTGTTGTTTTGTTTTGTTTTGTTTTGTTTTGTTTTTCCCCTTTTTTGCCTTATCACTCTAATGGTTCTTGGGCTCTGTCTTCAGCACTCATGAAAAATAAAATCTTATTTCTTTAGGTAGGCTTCTGCCTCCTCAACCTCTTTAATTTGTCTAGCCAATATTTTTCTTTGAGTCTGATTCTGTCTCTGCCTGACCTTTTGATATTGGTATTTCAGACCCTTCCTCACTCCCAGGGGAGCTCCCTCAACTTGGACTTCAACTTCAGTCACCCTCTGCTTCTCACCTTGTGGCTGAGGGTGAGCCTGGCCCATCTTGCCAGGCTTCTAGATGCCCAGCCTGGCAGAGCCCCTGGCCTCCTGCCACTACCTGCCACCCCCAGGAGAACATATTAGACATTCATCTCTGTTTGGAAGATCCTCAGCCGGATAGGTCACAGGTCACTATTCTACAATATTGAACCCATGATACAGTATGAATACCTGGAGTTAGGGACATAAGAATCACAGAATTTTAGACATAGAAAACACCTAGAGATCATTCATTTTATAGTAGAGGAAATCAGTACTCAAACCTGGTGAACAATACTGAGCTCCTGTAAGTAGACAGTGGTACAATATATATAAAATGTTTTATAAACTATATAGCACTATACTGTATGCACTCACTAAAAAGTCAGTGTGGGTCTTTTAGGTAGTATGTTTAAGAGTTATTCTAGAAATGCTGCCATTACTCAAAATGTTTTAAATCTCTTCTTTAAAATTGTCATTTCAGGCAGTTAAGATTGTCACTGTATAGTCACATCTCGCTTTTATCAGTAAAGGTATTATCCAGGGCTCAGACATTCATCTCAGATTTGATGTTAAATGTCTTCAAAGGCAGAACCCATGTCTGTCTTGCTCCTTGCTCCTAGTATACTGCCTGCCATTTAGTAAGCACCTAATAATTATTTGTTCAAGGAATTTTTTAAGAAAGATCAAACCCACCCTCAGAAAAAGATGATTTGCTGTGATTGATAGGCAAAGGCTCTAAAGATATTTTCAAAAGAGAATTTCCCAAATAAAATTATTTTTGAGCTGTAACATTGTTTTTGGAATAAGTTCAAGGTTATTAATTGGAAGGGGACAACATTCATTGTATTTACACATCTGTGTTCTGGCTGACCTGTTTACATAGTTGAATTTATTTTTATCTCACCTTTCCAAAAAATGAGGCAGATTGAAACAACAAAAGTCATAAAAATAATGTTAATAAAAAGCACATTACTGTAATCATGTCTCAGATATGTGCAGCAAAAAACAGCACACAGGGTGGGTTCCTTATGTGTGGTTAGCTAAGGAGTGACAGTAAGTAACAAGAAATAGAGAACAAATGAGACTCACCCAGTCTCAAGCACATGTCTGCCTGCCATCTGGCCCTTGTTCCCTGTTGAGTAAAAGAGTTACTTACAGCTAGTAAGAATGCAGTCATAAAGAAACATTCTGGGGTGACAAGATTCCCAGTTGATAATAAATGCCCACGAAGAAAG
Source organism: Rhinolophus hipposideros (assembly GCF_964194185.1). Taxonomy (NCBI): domain Eukaryota; kingdom Metazoa; phylum Chordata; class Mammalia; order Chiroptera; family Rhinolophidae; genus Rhinolophus; species Rhinolophus hipposideros. Next base: position 42,322,949 of record NC_138053.1, read on the forward strand.
GCATCTGCAGGTGCCATGATAACCAATCATCACTGTTGTTAGCCCTAACAGGCAAAGTCAGTTTTGAGGATTCCGTGTAACACATAAAAGTGAGACCAGTCCCTCTCCAGTGGACTGATATTTAAATTTGTTCGAGGAGGAAAGAATGAGCAGAATAATCAGAGGGAAGGCATGTTAATAACAAGACAAAACTGTCCACCTTTCTCACATGTGAGTTACTCTCAGAAGAGTCTCAGAGTAGTGATTTTACAGTTGTTTTAAAATGCATTAGGCACACACAAAAAATCCAATTCATACCACAAAAACATGAACTTTCTCCTATATATCAACTAATTCCAGTTGAAAGCCTCCTGACCAAGCTAGGGCTCAGGGCATGCATTAGCAATTGCCTGGTGAGTGTATTTATTTGTTCTTTTTACTGCTATCAGAAACATCAGATTAAGAAAATTCAACTAGGTCCAACTAAAAGCATAGCAAAATATGGTACTTCATAAAAATGAAACCAACGAGTTTTCAGAAGAAGAAGTAGAGAATGCTGAATGTCTCACCAGGCCACCAGCTTATTTCGGGGACACTCTGGTTTTGGGTTTTGATGAAAACCAGAGCATGGCTGTCATTGGTGATGTGTGGCATCCACAAGATCAAAAGTCACTCTTTTTTTTTTTTTTGACAGAAATAAGAGTCAATTCGGTGTCATAATTAAAATAAGGAAGAATTACTTGAATTCTGAAGTGATTGAAAATTGAGCTGCATCCTTTAGCTAAGGAGGTAACCTCAAAGGCAGCTTCATGACTGCTTTTCTGTAATCTTCCATAGAGAACATGTGGTCTAGCATCACTCTTTGAAATCCCATTCCCAGCCCTAACCCAAGACTGGGTTCCAGTACATTGTCCACAGGGCATCGAGAGTAAATTTCTGAACTGCAAATCTGATTCTATAAATACACAGGTTAAAATTCCCTTAAATCATCTATATTACTTACAGAGTAAAACCAAATTTCTAAGCTTAACATATGAAGATTTTTAAGGAACTGGCTCTTTCTTATCTTTCCAACCTCATCTGCTACATCTCCTCCACATACATCCTAAGCTCTATCCGTAATGAATTAAGGTCAAGAATCCAGGATTCTACCATGTTCATTTATACCTGTATTTTCTCAGAGGAACATACACTTTCTTCCACCTTATTCCCTAGTCAACTACTGTTAATTCTTCGAGACACAGACTCTTATCTTCTCTTTGAAGTCTTCTTGCCATAATTCTCACTTTCACCCCCTAACCATGCAGACTCAAGTACTACTATAGGCAATTCTAAAAAGTACAGAATGTTTTCAACAACTTTGTCTTTGCCATTTTGACTTTGAGGGCATTTTGACCCCACTGGTATGATGACCCCACTGGTATGATAACTCTGGGTTTCACTCCCAAAGGGACAAATCGCATGGGCATGTATCCAGCTCATCTATATTCCATGACTGTTCTCTATCCACCCCACAGGATAATGAGCTGCTTGAATAAGATTGGGTTTTAATCACTGTACTAGTCTACCCAGGCTGCCATAACACAATACCACAGACTGGGTGGCTTAAACAACAGAAATTTATTTTCACATAGTTCTGAACGCCAGAAGTCCATGTTCAATGTGCCAGATAATTTAGGTTCTGGTGAGGCTGTCCTCCTAGCTTATAGATGGCTATCTTCCTGCTATGTCCCTACTTGGCCTTCCCTCAAGATATGCACACAGGAGAGAAATGGAGGTAGAGGTGGGGAGAACACTTGCTCTCTGGTATCTGTTCTTTTAAGGACACTAATCCTAAGGCCCAATCTCCAAATCCTAAAGGGTAGGGCTTTGGCACAGAAATTTTGGCACATTCAGTTTATAACAATCACCTTGTGTTCTCAATATCCAGAGTAAGTCCTTGTAATGTCTGTAAACATTTGGGATATGATTAAATGCTATACCACATAAAGGGAGAATGAGTAAAACTGGTTAACTCATTAATCAATCAAAAGTACTGTCGTGCAGGGCGGCCTGTGAGGTCTCTGCTCCCGCTCCCCACAGAAGAACGCAGGACATGGTGAGGCCAAAAAGGAACACCCACGGAGCCATAGGTAGGGGACTCAAACCAATATATTCTCTCTGGCGGCATCCGCCTCTCTGCAATTCGCTCTTGCTAGCCACCATCTTCTTGCTAGCCCCCATCTTTTTTCTGCTAGCGTAGCCACGGCAGTTATATTAGTGGCCAATGGCTTACGGGTTACAGCTGACGGCCAACTAGCCACAGCTGATGGCCATCTGATTACAGTTGATGGTCATTTACTACCCGCGCCAGCACCTTTCTATGTGAGGCCGAGAGCCTGGAAACTGCTTTTTGGGGCTTTGTCCCCACAAGTACTCATTCCATGTGCACCATGTACAAATCTCTGTTATAAAGCATGTCAGTGTTCTTAAGGAATTCATAATCAAATTATCTAATTGAGAATTTAAACACAAATAAGTGCCAAAGAAGTAGTTTGAATAATAAGCAACCACAAACTAGAACAAAGGACCCTGGATGTGGAGTCAGAAAACATGGATTCAAAAGCCAGTTCTGCCACTTACCATCTATGTGACCTTAAAGCAAGCAGCTTAACTTCTCTCAGTTTCAGTGCCCTTACATGGAGATTAATACTTAAATGAAGAATCAAGTGAGAGGGAGCATGCAAAAGCACTTTGGAAACGTTAGCTCCACACACAAGGAAACAGAAGTGTGGACAAATCCGCACAGAAGGCTCCTTTGACAGGATCCTTGATATATTCCTTCTTCCCACATGGGAAGGGCAGCTTTTCGGCAGGGCATTGCCTTTCTGTAAGGCAGGCACTGCTGTATTAGCCACATTTGTGCATGCCTACTTATCATCACTCTCAAAAGTCAGTGTTTTACGCTGGTGCCCCACCAGGAAAAGAAGAGCTCTCGCTTATTTTCTACGTTTGCTTTCTTGCATGAAAGAGAACAAGCATACTTCAATTCTGAATCATAGAGAAGTTGTGGTAAAAGCAGAATGAGAAATTCTTCACAAGTAAATGCCACATGGGTTACTTCAAGGTTCCATGCACTCTCGCTGAAACACTCAAGCCCCAAAAATGTTAAAGCTAAGGCTGAAATAGCCAAGAGAGATTTAAACATGGAGGCCACCAGAGAGTAAAAGTTCTTATTAAAGATCCATGAAATATGTCATCATGTGGTCTCAACAGATAGAGAATTGTCTGTCAAAGATGAAACGTTCACTTTGTGGTCAGTGCCAGGAGGGGAAATTGACCTTGACCGATTGCTAATTATTGCTTCACCTTCAATCAGCAACTATCAGATCACATTCCTAAATCTTAAACAAGTGTGTGATATTTGCAGAGTTTGTGAAAGCAAATGGAGTCCAGGTGGAGCTGCACAGGAAAAACAAGAAAAATGGCTCCTCACCAAAAACAAGAGATGAGCAGGGCAGGACAGATTCAGACACTCCAGGCTGCCAAACCCCCGTTGAGAGGTAGGTGTGTGTTATGTGTGTGCACACACATAACACACACCCCACAATCACACGTTATTTATTTATTTTTAAACAGCTTCACTTCCTACTGACACTGGCAGTGTTCTTCATTTTCATTACATGTTGAAGAAAAGAAGGGGTGAAAATAAAAGTATTGTGAGAAAGATTGCTCTGATTCATTCAAAGCGAGGCTCCAGTATTTATTCTTTAAAAACATATCAAAAGCAACAAAACCCCACAGCTAAAGAAATAGACACTGAAAAGTTAAATTGAAAATGTAACTGAAGCATCATGGAATGACAAATATAGCTTTAATGTGCAATTTATTTTCTTTATCAAGTGTAAAGGTGTCAGTGCATATAAAGGCTCCTTATCAAGTGTAAAAGTGTCAATGCATATAAAAACTATCCGCCTGAGTTGCTAGCAAAATACTTAAGCAAAAGCATGAAGGGCCCCTCCCAGCTGCAGGAATCACACGTAAGTCACTTGTCCAGTCACTGAGCCGTCAGGACATGCTTTACACATTTCTTAAATATCTGCCTCCATGCTCTCCACACAGTAGTTCACACAGGCAGAGCTTTATTTTTTTTCTTCTTAATCACGTACCTTTTAAGATTCATAATTTGGGATGAGCAAAAGGCTCGGCAGGAGGTGGGGATGAATTAAAAACCATAAAATTGATGCTATCACTATGATTGACATACCAGTAGTGCAGCATACATTTCCTGTTTGTCAGGAATGAAAGGTGTTCACATTCTGTAATAATACCTAATAATGTTTTGGAAAGACAAACTGCTGTCTGACTACATTTTAGCAAGATGGAATATTTTTTTTCCTTTTTGTCAGCACTGAAATTCGAAGCTCAAGTATATATTACAACCCTCTATAAAGGATGACCTAGATATTTAATAGCTGCAGCTATTCCAGTCCACTACCTGGACCTCCCCAGGTCTCTGATGCTATATTCTAGCTTGCTCAAAATCACCATTACACCTTAAGACTAATTCAAGCGTGTGTCCAGGGAACGAGCTGTCCAGGACTACCATAATAAACTTAAGGGAGGAAAGTATCCTTTGCTACCTACAGCTGTCTCATCACAAAATTGGTCAACCCTCTACTTAGAGGTTTGTCTAACCTGACAATTAACATTTTGCACAGGGTAGTAAAAAGAATCTTATATATAGGGATCAGGAGACCTGAATCCCTCTAGCTGCCATGTCACTATGTAACCATGAGCAAGCCATTTAAACAGTCTACATTTCATTGTCATCACAATTAAAATAGAGATGCTTCCATTTGTCTTGATTGCCTGATGGGGTTGTTGAAAACATAAAATCAAAATTATAGTGTTGTAACTGGCATGTATCTTCTGTCATGTAGATCCTAAATATGATTTTATGTTAGTTAAACAAAGGATTTGGGGAATGTTGAAAGTCATTTATTTCTGGAATGACAATTTAGCAAAAAGATTAGGAAGAATCAATGCACTACTAGATCTTATATGACAGGACAACATCAGAAAAAAATCAGATGTATTATAGCCATTTAAGAATTAGTCTTATGGTGAACTTTGAGCCAGAGTTGTAGTCCTCTCCTTACTGTCTTGTTATTGCCACTTATATTCCTACTGAGTATTGATTGTAGGCACTAACTACTTCAGGTTTTAAAATGTTACAGGTATTATTTGGAAGAAAGGAAAATAAAGGAAAAAGATTAAATAAATCTGAAATTTCAGGAGGAAGACAAAACAAGAATGTTTGTGTTAAATATTTTAATGAAACATATTTGCATTTTACTCTCTGGAATTCTATCATTTCCACAGAAGTTTTCAAGAAAACACAAATGTAAAATCAGTGCTACAATCATTGTCTAATAATACCAAGTTGCAAGTGTCAGGCACTAGAATCTGAACAATCCTTTGTCTCCAGAATTGTAAACACAGATTTGGATGCCTTGGGAAGCCTATGAAAAATTAAGCCAAATGAAAAAGGGGGGTATTATGTAGACCCTGCTCTTGGTAATAATACTGTTGCCCAGGGATCAAAAGTGCTTTTGAATACAATTTATTGCTGTTGTTTTTGCTAAGTCAAATACAGGCTTTAAACAAAAACATGTTTCAAGCCTTCGGCTCATAATTGCACTTCATGTGACTTGACAATGCAGATTTTTATGTAATTTTTAAAAATCCATTTGGTAAAAAGAAAAGGCTTTTCTACTAGTTCTTAAAAGTTACTGCCAGTAAAATCAGCTCGTTGGTGCACATGGTTACAGACACCATGCAAATGAAGTTATACAAAAGCTCAGCAAAGTCAGCCCACTACACCCAGTTCGTCCCTTCTAACCTGCAGGAGTTCCGATGCAACTCTTCCAGGACATTGAAATCCTGAGTGCATTGAAATCCTGGCCTGACTTGGTTTTATATTCTCTAAAAATGAGGACTGTATGGATCATGTTCTCATAATCTTCAAGTGGCAGCTCACAGATTGCTGTCTGTTTCTTGAGTTGGATTGACAAGAACTGGAAGGAGAGCAGTAGCAAAAGGGATCTTGAGGGCTACCAGCTAAAATCTATCTAAATCAACCTAAAATATAATCTGGAAGAAATGGAAGGTTCATCTTTTGGTTCTAGTCAATGATAACTTGAAGGTGAGGTTAAGCAACATGCATCCCTCTACTTGCTAAATTCACTAAATGTGGCTACAAAAAATCAAATCAAATAAAATAATAGTAATAATAATAATAATAATAATAATAATAATGTTAAGTATTCAGGACAGAGGTATTTATCAGAAGGGTATGATTTATGAGTCCATGGCTATGTATCTCGTGGCATGCCACACAGGAAAATATAGGTACAAATATGCCTAAGTCATATTTATATACTTTATAAATTTAGACTGGCATTAATTAAATGGCAGAAAAGGCAATGAGAGCATTGTTTGGAGGGTAGCTTGTTCCAAGTTCTGATTATAACTTGCTTCCCAAAGAAGGAGCCACCCACAAGCTTAGAAGACAGATGAGAAGATCATCATTGCAGATTTGCTGTGAACAGCTCGGTTCAGCGCTATCCTTGCCAGACTCAGGGCCACACACACCCTTCCAAGACGGCTACAGAAGATTGACAAACAGAGCACCCACTTCTTGCTCCAATTTTGGCAAAGGCAGAGGGTGATTTTGTCTCTGGGTAAAATGAAACCTGCCTGTAGAGCTGAGAGCTGCCCTCAACAGCAAAATTATCATCATCATTGTTACACCTAACATTTACTGAGCACTTACTATGTGCCAGACACAAAATGCTTTGCTTAATCTCATCTTGTCTTCACAATAATGCCGTGAAGTTAATACTATTATTATCCAAATTTCACAGAAGAAGAACCTGAGGCCAAAATGTGCCCAAGGTTATAGAGATGGTGAGTGCCAGTTAGGACTTGAATTCACACAGCCTCACTCTTCTAGAACCTTCACTTCTTATTGCCCTTACAGTAGGCTAATCAACTTTTTAAAAACCTAGTAATTAGGCTTTTTAAAATCCCACTTCACTTACAAAGCCAGGATGGGAAATAAGACCAAGGTGGCCTTCTTCCTCCTAAATTCTGTCTCTCTTCCCAATTTTTTGGTCCTTACTTCCTTCAGCTTCAGGTAAGCTCTTCCTATTTATTCATTAATTCTATACATGTTTAGCCCCTGTAGAGCACCAGGAACTGTATGAAGCACTAAGAATTTAGCAAGATAGATTCTCTACCTCTATATTTCACATACGTTGCCTCATTTATTCCTCAAAATAACCGTGTATGTCTGGGGCCATTAGTATTACCCAAATTTTAGATAAGGGAGCTAGAACTCAGAGAAGTGAAGTAACTTACTCAAGGCCGCAAAGCTGGTAAGTAGGAGAGCTGGGGTTTGCCCCTGGCCTTCAGACTATTAATTCTATATTCTTTTTAAAATAACTCACAGGAATGTAATATACAGTAGCATAAGGAATATAGTCAATAAAATCATAATAACTATGTATGATGGCAGATGATTACTAAACTTATTATGGTGATCATTTCATAAGGTATATAAATGTTGCATTGCTACGTTGTACACCTGAAACTAATGTACTCCTGTTACCCATTCCAAGATAGCTTTCAGGAGCTGGGCAGAATGTTAATATTGCCAGGACAGGAAATAAGACCAAGTTGGTCCTCTTCGTCCTATATTCTGCTTCTCTTCCCAATTTCTTGGTCCTTACTTCTTTCATGCTCCAGGCACCCACTGTCTCTTGGCTATTCATAGTTTCCCACTTCTGTAACCCCCTTCTCCACTGCCTCCTATAAACCCTTCTGGCCTTCATTCTTTCATATCCAAAACTCAAGATTAAAGCATTAATCTTAGCTCCCACTCTTCACTTTAGAGATTAGGCCTGACATGTGAAAAATAATCAAAATGGGAGTGTCTCCTATCATCATACCAGGAAACCCTATTCCTAGTAAGGTACACATTTTATTTTCTCCGAATTTCTTGAGTGATTTTTCCCATAGAAATATTCTCCCATGTGGTAGTTATATTCTTTAATAGTTATTGCAGGTACATATGGACGAAATATGTTCCTACGGGCTAGCTAGCAAAGTTTAACACTGCCTAATATGCTTTGAATTCCAATCAACCAAACTACAAGTGACCTCTGGCAAAGACTCCCTCAGTAACACATTCCTGTCTTCACTATCACTCACAATCAAGAGTGGAAAGGAGTTAAAAAAAAAAAATTTACAAATAAATGATTCCTTAGCACTGGAGAGATAGGGCAAACAGCAATAGACACAATGTAGAGAAAGAAATGATTTAAACATACGGGTGGCAATAGTGGAGGCTGCAGGAGACAAAAGATAAATGTTTCTGACTTTAGAGAATTACAGGTTTACAGAGAAACCCTGAATGCAAATGACATTCAAGAACCTCCTCAATCTGACTCTAATTTTTCCATTAGCTCTGAGCCTCATGAGAGTAAAGAATTCATATGATTTTGCTCAACATTATATCAGCAGCACTTAGCACAGGGTCTGAAACATAGTAGGCACTTAATAAATGATTACTGAACGAAGGAATGTCATCTTAGACATCTCCAGCAACCAGCTACCATCTGCTTCCCAACCAGCAGAGCCCTCCGTTGACTAGCAATTCAGAAACAAGGCTGAGTTTTCACACTGAGCTTTTCCTCAGAAATAGCCTGTATTGCCTTTTCTCTTTTCTAGACCTATTGAAATGAGATTCTTTAAGCCCAAGGTCAAAAATTATACCTGTTATGGTTTTCCTAAGCTGGGTCCCAGGTATGAATGCAGCAGTGTGGTGGCCATACCTGCAATGTATCAGGGCAGGAAAGGTGAGTGGTCCTCCCTTCCCCTGGCTGGCAGGGCCCAGTCTCTTGGCAGAGGTTGGGAGGGGACTTTTTGCCCACCTCAGACCAAGGTAATGAGCATGTTCCAGCACAGAGGTTGTGATATGTTGGGGGTTACCCATTCACCAAGAGAAAGGGAGACTGACTTCCCTACCCTGCCAGCCCCCGCATTATCATCTCACGCTAGACTTGAAAATTAGTAGCTGGTCCTAGACCTGAGGAGGAAACCATTGTGTTTTTCTTTAAGTACACATTGCAACTTTCCCCATGGTTGTTGAAGAATTCCCTAAGAGCAAGGAGGCCTACGCTAGTCAACTTAGCCTCTGACTTTGCATAAAGGTTTGTTGAACTGACTTGAGAAAGGAATATCATTTTATTTCACATGACAAGGTAGATAATCCCAAATCCAAAGTTATCTGGACACATCAGAAAATGGACTGCATAACACCAATTCCTTTCCTTTCCCCAAGATTATCATTCATCTTATTCAAGAGGAGAATTTTATAAATTTACAATGCTACTCATAAATGTTTCTCTGTCAGATTAGTAGAAAACCTTTAATGTCTGGACTTGTAAACTCATTCTGTGATAGGGTGTTCCACAAAGGACTGGGTACTGTTTAAATATAACTATAATTAAACTATTCACTCATAACCATACTTACTACATGCAAAGTATAATAGCAGGCATCATTAATTGCTGATTTCTCAATTTAGGCCTCAACTTGACCCCACCAAAGACCATGGTAGACAGTTGCTCACTTACAAGGGCAAGTAGGAGCTGAAATCCACCCTTCATTCTGTTTTCCAAACCACATACCCTGGCATGGGGTTGTCCGTGTGCACCCAGGGGAAGTGGCAGCTTTTTCCTAATTCTCACAATATACCTTTTTAGCGCTGCTCTTCTTTCCGCACATACCTTCTAAGCTGCATTCGTCCATCTGTAACTTTTCCCTTTCTTGGTCATTACTGTCCAGCTGAACATCCCTTCAGTGGCATAGATGCTGGAATAGAGGAAAAGGGGTACATCACGTGATTTCTCAAGGACCAACATTTCCCAAGGGATGGTTCTGGCTGAAGGGACACAAAAACAAACAGTCTAACTCTAACAGATATCCTGTCCAAATTCTCTTTTTATAGCACAATGTAGCTGTATTCAATACAAAATGAGTAGAGTAAGACTTCAATGTGAATTATGGAGCAGAGTTTTAGTCATGATACATGAGATAAACAAGAAAAATTGAAACTTCTTTCTATCTCTAATTGGCAAAAGTTTTACCAAATAGGTAGTTTATTTGGTGTTAACTCTCAACATCTTGTAAAAGTTTAGATTGTGCCTGCCCTCCTTAGTCAACTAATAGAGATTACTTTTATGCTACAAGCCATTCATGTTGGTTTTTGAAAACATGCCATTAATCATGATTAAATTATGTACACTGAAAAATCTCTACTACCTGCAAGAAAAAACAAAATCCAATGCAGCTGTTAAAAATGTTTACCAACCAGTAAAATCTTTTGTGGATTTTCTATAAAACCAGTGATTGAAAAATGATAAAATTTTTATTTTTATTCTTATAAGAATCTTCATAAGATTACCTTAAAAAGAGGAATAGAGTCAATTACTTTACTATTTCAAAGAGCTACCGTCTTTGACAAGTATACAAATCATACTGGAATTTTACACTGGAGGTTTTCAATTGTGACAACTCTGAGGCATTACTTGGTAAAGTAGATCATGCTGTTCCCATTATCTCTCCAATCTGTTCTCAAATGCGATCATGCTCATGTTTCCAAGGCAGAGAGAGCATCAAGAGGTGAGCTTCTGTCGCTCTTGCTTGCTATGGATTGAATTGTGCCCTATCCCCCCAAATTCATATGTTGAAGCACTAATTCCCAATGTGACTATGTCTGGAGACAGGGCCTCTAAGAAGGTGATTAAGGTTAAAAGAGGTCATAAGGGTGGAGCCCTGATCCAACAGAACTAGTGCCCTTATAAGAAGAGGAAGAGACATCGGAGTTCTTCGTTATCTGCAAGCCAGGACGAGAGCTCTCACCAGAACTTGACCATGCTGACACCCTGATCTGGGACTGCCAGCCTCCAGAACAGTGGAAAAATGCATGTTTATTTTTTAAGCCCCTAGTCTATGATATGGCAGCCTGAGCTGACTAATATGGCCCCTGAAGCAATCAAATGGAAAATAATAATTGTTAACTTTTTAGCAAATAAGTAAAAAGAAATGCTTTAGAAATCTTTTTCATAATTTTATATGAATAAAATCATCTTTAAAAATTGAGTTATTTTTACTGATATGTAATAAGCTGTCTAAGTAAACTTGGTGTTTTTTGCTATGCAAACATAGCTTCAAAAGAAATACCTTTGCTTCTGCCTATCAGATTGTTGCGCTAAAATTCCTCTTTTGTAGATGTCCCAGAGCCACCACTTTAAGTCCCAACACAAATGCTGCCGATTCTCTTACACTTTCCACATCCCCTGCTTTGTCCTTCTTCTTCTCCACTACCACCGTACTGAATTTAAAATTGTATATGTCATTTATCGTATTACCTTGTAATTTCCATGACTTGTGTACATGCCTTTCTCCTCCACTAGAAAACATGCATCCTAAGACCTGGGTTCATGCTATCCTTCCTTTGGATTTCCTCAATGTCCACTATAATGTTTTGCCAGTATATATTGAATAAATGTATGAAAGAATGAATACACTACTGATGGATGAACAAATGAAGAAATGGATTAATAATTTATTAATGAATAAATTAATGTATTTACCATTTTTCTTCACCTATTTTCCATAGCATACCGGAGAATTATCCTCCCACCATGATGCCTCCCCTTGATGCCACATTTATGAAAAACAGAGAATAAAAAGGGAAAATGGAGTAGCCCTTATTTGCAGTGCCTCTTATTGGTTAGGCATAGCACCTTGTTAATTGTTACTATCTTGAGAGTTAAGTTTCACTACACCCATTTTTCTGACAAGAAAACTGAGGCTCTGAAGTTAAGTAATGCATCATACCCATACAGCTCCCAAAAAGCAAAACTACAATGTAAGAGCAATGCTTAACATCCAGGCTTAAACCCACATGTTATATTCTTCCCTTCTCTATGGCCTTCTTGACTTTTTGCTTCAGCTTTTTGGTCAAAAGAGAGGCAGTTAAAGATGATTTCTGAAGCCATTTGACATAGGCATCTTACTGCCCCAATTTGGAGAATGAGGTGGGATGTTCACTGTCTCCCAGTTTTTCATTTTCCTGCCAGTGAGAAAATATCAACCTAAGGATTTCCTCTATAAGGATTGCCCTCAACAACCTTAGCTATAGTACCATTGTTCCAAATCTTTAGATGGCAGTTAGGTTCTCATATCTCTGTGGGCTCCAGGATGCAAAACAAAGAAGACTACTTCCAATCTGATCCCACCTATTGCTACTCCCCAAAGTATAAAACTTAGAGGGAGAACAAAACTTGAAGTGTTATGTTCAGGAAAATTTGAGTTACATTCCACTTCTGTCATTTATTAGGCATGTATATGTAAATAATCTGTCTCAGTTTCCACATTAAATAATGTTCATGAACTCAGACACATCAGAACATATGGTGAAGGCTGGGAAGGCAGACTTATTAAGGAGTAACTTGCATTAGGGATGGAAAAAAAGCCCTTTGGTCAATGTGGCAGAGAGTGGCTAAGAGCTCACCAATCACACTTCTTCCTCCTGGGCACTCAGGAAACTACATTTCCCAGCATTCTTTGCAATTAAACTGGTACTATGTCATGGAAGTAAGGTTCAACACTTCCAGTCATGGACATATATTATATCATGTTCCTCTGTCTGTGCTGTTCAACCAACTAAACAAGGATATAACAGTGGACTCTGAAGAGGCCATAGAATGTGATACCACCATAAGACAGAAGAATTGTAATTCCAGAAGCATGGAAAGGGCAGGTGCCTGCCACACAGACTGTGATATTAGTTGGAAGAAAAACCTTTATTGGTAAAGTCACTAAGATTCCAGGGTTGTTTGTTATAGTACCTGACACTAATTACCTAACAAATACAGTTGCTCAAAAGTCAGTGAATTCAAGTGTAGGGCACAAACAATGGCTCATAAAAAAAAAAAAAGTAGATGATTTGTGTTATTCTGTGACTGATGAGCATTTATCAGAGTATGCTCTGGACTGCTCTCCTCACTTCCCTATCCCCACTCTCCTGCACTCAGCTGGTACAAAGGCCATAACTATCAGAGGGGGGCTATCCTGAAGACCCTTCTCATTAGCATCTCCATAGGACACTGACAGCAAAGCGGTATTGCTTTGTGGTCTGTATAAACGGAGGGAAGGTAGAGAATATTTCCCCACTTCTACAAGAAAATGATTGTAGAGCAGAACAAAAGAGGATAACATGTCAGAGGCAGAGAATGTCACACTAGTTACCTAGGATGCAAGCAGCCCAGTCAGAGGTGAGAGGAGACCATAGCAAATTGAAACCTCAAGAGACACTCCCATAGTTAAGTAGTGCAGAGTTAAGGTAAAAGAGATCAGGATTTAGCATTCATTTTCTTTGCTTCCTTATTTCCCTTTTATGCTGAACTTCCCTCATTAAAAGCATCCCAACTTTCTGACTAATGCCTTTGAGTTGCACAATGATTTTAAACTTCCTTGTAAAGGAGAATATTGGAATTACACATTGAGTGAGGGACACGCTGAGAGTTGCTGTCTGTCCTCCAGTGAACTGCATGATAATTCTGTTAACCTTCATAACAAAAGGTCATTAAACGATTTTGAAAACTGTTTCCTTTCACATCAAAACTGCATGTGAAATCTGATCTAGTGTTTTTAATATAAGCTGTTCAGATGCACAGACAGCCCTTCACATGTTTTGGATGGTCTTTTCTTATTCTTCCTTTGGCTACTACTGAGTGCCTTTCAGCCTTTCTCTCTGTTTTGGTGTTGTCCTATGGTTTATTTTTGGTTTTGCTTGATTTCAGCATCTAACACTTTCTAATACTTTCTTCCAATTGTATAGACCCCCTTCTCTTGTTTCTTTTGATGTTTTGTTTATCATTTGTGCCAACCCATGTTTCATTCATTTCAATGTATTGCCTCCCAGTGCATCAGTATTTTAAAATTTGTTGTATGTGGTGTTTAGTTCTTACTTCTGCTTAGCTATTTTCATGAAACTACCTATTTTCATTAAGCTTAATTATTTCTGTATTTCACTCAGTCTCACTTTTTATCTCCAAAGACATTTTACCATTCAGTTTTCTTCCTTCCCTTTTTCCTTTCTTCCTTCTTTCCTCCCTCCCTTCCTTCCTGTTCTCTTTTTTTTTTTTAAGTAAAGTATGCTAACAGCCATGTGATATCACAACTTGTGCCTGAATACATTTTCGAGAACAAACAAGTTTTCCATTTTTATCTTTTTGATCATGTAGTCCTTTCATTCAGCTTGAAAACTTGATTTTCTTTTGGGACCCTGGAAGCACTAATTTTTTTACCTCTAAAACAGAGAGAACTTATATTTTCACCACATTTGAGAAATTGGGTAAATTGAAACGTGCTTCTGGTGGTTTAAATAACACAAAATGGATTCCTCATCTCTGGGGAAGACTCCATAATAAAACCCTATCATTGAATCAGCAATTCAAACATCAAGAAAGTCAGTTTTCAGGAGTGTCAGATTAGGGACTTGATGTTTTTTAAAAATGTCTTTGCAAAACAGGGGCCTAGTTAAAATTGGATGAAGGACACTGATTTAATCTCCAGGGGTGACTGAACCCAGTGTCTGGGGTTCTTCCAAACATTTAAAGTCATTTCCAAATGTTTTTGATGCAGCACAACCCAAAAAGGATTTTGGCAAGTGTGTTTTCCCTTCATTTTAAAACCCATGCGTATTTCAAGGGAAATGCAATCCATATGTCTTTGATTCATTTACACTTAAATCATCTAAATGCCATTGTGCAAGAGCTATTTGATGTACAAGAAGCCTGTGCGCCTGTTTTATAAGCCTTTTTAAGCCTTATTTCTTTGAATCAGAAAGTCATGTTTTGCCGGCCCTAAACAGAACTTGAACTGAGAAAGGCTCAAGTTCACTTCTAAACTGAAAACCCGCAAAGTTTTGCGTGGCTTCTGTACTTAGCAATATGTTTCCCTTTGCCTAAAGCTCACAAACACCCAGCATTTCTCTTCTCTGTCTCACATGTAGTGAGAACAGGGTAAATCAATTTTTGAATCACATTTTACTTGTAAAATTCACATTTTGAACCTCAGTTATCTCCCAGACACTGCCAGAAGTTAAAATAGCAACACTTGAAAATTAGGCTTTTGCTCTAAAAGGGCAAAACAGTCTATAAAGTACATAAATTACTGCTTCTGTACATTTATTTGTTTGACAGGTTTAAGATATAAGTGTGGCTTACATATGGATTTTCAGGATGCCAGATTGGATACTCCACGAGCTACAGTCACAAATGTAACCTCTTTTT
This sequence comes from Rhinolophus hipposideros, assembly GCF_964194185.1. Classification (NCBI taxonomy): domain Eukaryota; kingdom Metazoa; phylum Chordata; class Mammalia; order Chiroptera; family Rhinolophidae; genus Rhinolophus; species Rhinolophus hipposideros. Next base: position 42,338,341 of record NC_138053.1, read on the forward strand.
TTAAGACTTATGTTTGGGAGAATAGAATTGGAACAATCTTGCTGTTCTGCACAAATCTAATTGCTGTGTCAAAACAGCAATGGAATATGATGAACATTTGCATTTTTCTCATTTACTGGCCTTTTCTATGGCTTTAATCATACTTGCTTTCGTGGTCAAGAAGAAAGTATGTTGAACTATTTGCTCTCTTGCTCCCGGACACTTTAAAAATTTCTGCTGAGTTACAAACTAATACTTTTGGGGGTAAAATGTGACCTTTGATCAGGTGTTTGGAAATATTTAAATGATTAACACTGATTGCTATGGACATAGAAACATGTCTTGAGAATGGATAAATCTTTCTCAAGAGTACTAATTATCTTCAAATGTGTAATTCCTTTGGATTTAGACACAACTTACAGGTTGCATTTTAGTGAAAAGGAAGAAATAATGATGGTGTGATTGTCTGAAAAGAAGCAATATTTTAAATTTGTATTCGAAGCTTAGGGAGTGGAGATAGAGTTAATAAGAAAGAAATCCAGGTGATCCTAATTATTCCTTATGCATTCTCTCTAGTTCACATATATGATAGACTATCACGTTTGTATAATCAAAAGGATTATGAAATTAAAATTTGGAAAAAAAGAATTTGGGCACTAAACCTAGAAAACAGTTAATTATGCTGAGATAATTAGATAACAGAAAGTGTTGGATTTAGTTCTTTTTCATAGTTAGTTTTTATTAACCACCAAGTCTTCATGATTCTCTGAAGCCAGAAATTGTTACTATTCTATTCTTAGAAGAATGGTGCATAACTGAAAAAGAATTAAACTTTCAAAAAGTGTGACAGAAGCCTTCATACTGACCTAGCCACATATTTTCTTCAAAATATAATTTTCCTATTAAAAACTTTTATATAACAAAGTTTTAAAATCTAAATTAAATTCAAGAAATATATTAGTCTAAAAGTTCAGCAGACAATCATAACACACCATATTTTCAAGTATCAATTTAAAATACACAGCAAAGGACTTTAGTTTTTATGATTTTGCTGCCAAAACCACCAAATTGAACCAGAGATTATTGAATAGGATTGTACAGTAGTGTAATAACTCTGATTTTATTCAAAACAACTAGTATTATATTGTAGAATCCCATGTCAAGACTTAGGAGATTTAACATGAGTTCAGGTGGACATTTAAAAACGTAATTAAAAGTCCTCACCTTCTCTAGCTAAATTCACCTCTATCTATAAACACAAAAGCTTTGTCAGTCTTCATCTGTGACCTCAGAACAACTTGCTGACTATCTTAAGAACCCACATGAAGCCAGGCATTATTTATGTCACCTATTGGGTCAGATTGGCCAGCTCTCTGTTAACGCAATACATGTTTCAAACCCAAAGAAAACATTGTGTCATGCAGGGTCTCAGTTCCCACTCCCCATGCAAGAATGCATGACATGGTTAGTCCAAAACAGAATACCAATGGAGCCATTGATAGGGGAGTCATACCACTATAGTCTTGCTGGTGGCTGGGTTGGAGACACAGGAAGCAGGAGCCACACAATTTACAGACTGCTGTCTGCTTCTCTACCAACCAACCTCACTTGCTAACTGCAATCCGTGCTTGCTAGCTTAGCCACAGTGGTTATATCAGTGGCTAATGGCTAACCGGTAACAGCTGATGGCCAACTAGTCACAGCTGATGGCTGTCTACTACCCGAGCCACCACCTTTCCATGTGAGGCTGAGAGCCTGGAAACTGCTGTCTGGTACTCTGTCCCCACACATAGTCAGTAGAAATCGGAATATAGTTGGAACACTTCTTGTTATAAGAGGACTCTAACAAGGTTGCAAATCTCATGAGAGTCAATTTCAGCTCTGAGAAATCTTGTTCTTCCTATTTTAAATGGATCGGGAGATATCTTTATAATGTCCCCTTGACACACATATTTACTCACCACAAACAGATACAGACACATGTACATAAATGCAACACACACGTGCATATATATATACACACATGCAAACACCTACACTTCAACTCATATTCCACATTCCTCCGTAAGCATGATTTTATATCCACATGAAATTTGGAGTCCCAAATATACCCAACTGTACATGATGAAAGCTTGGGGGAAAATCCTTTCAAAGAGAATCACAAGAATTTATGAAACATTTTGTACATAAGCTTAAATTGATCCTTATTTTACCTAAATCCATTTGCTCACTCAGCACTGAAGCAGCCATACAATCATTTATATAATGAGTAAGATGCAATGGTATAAAATGGGGCAAATAATCCTGGGCAGTGTTTTGAGATTCAAACATTAATCATTATAAAATCTTAAAGTTAAACTTTAATGATCATCTTTCTTTTAGTTGTTTGGTCGTGAAAAAAAAATTTTAATTTAACTTACTAATGTTTACCTTTACCACAAATAATTTCGATCTTCATAATTGGCATTCATTACTATGGTAGACAAAATAAAGGTCCGCAAAGAGGTTCATATCCTAATCCCTGGAACCTATGAATCCTCGTATGTTAACTTAAGTGGCAAAAAAGAATTTTGCAGATATTATTAAGGATGTGGAATGGGGAGATTATTCTGAAGTATGCAGGTCAATCCAGTGTAAATAGAAGGGTTCTTATAGGAGGGGGTCAAGACAGTCAAAGTCATAGAGAGGAGATGTGAGAATGGAAGCAGGGATTGAAGTGATGCACTTTGAAGGGGCCATGATCCAAAGATGCAGAAGGTAGAGAAGGCAAAAAGGTCAATTTGCCCCTAGAGCTTCCAGACAGAACAAAGCTCTGCTAACACCATGATGTTACCCTGTAAGATCCATTTTAGATTTCTGACCTCTAGAATTAAAGGGAATAAATCAGTTCTTTAAGTCACTAAGATTGTAATAATTTGTTACAGCAGCAATGGAAAACTAATATAAATATTAAGTTCTTTCTATTTTCTATTTATAATCAATGTATTAGCACTTGATACCTATGCATTAATTTAAAACGTCCCTATGTACCTCGCTTTAAACAAAGTACACAAGCTTCATTTTGCAAGAGTATTTTACAGGATTCCCAAAACTCAAAATTTTCTCCCAATGCATATACAAATCTACATAAGTTAGTTGTTCATAAAATATGATATATTGCAATGTATACATTTTTCATGACAGTTTTTAGGAATATATCAATTTGGCTGAAGGATATATTGTGAATTACAATCTTTTCCCCCATAATTATCTTTCATTTCTCTAAAGAGTAGAGTTCAGATATCCTTATTTATCAGGTAGTGTTACATTTTCCTTGGTTAAATTGATTTAGTGTTCATATTTATAACACCTAGTACCAAAAAGAAGCCCATGTAGATTTCTACTCATCTTTTGCCCTTAAAGATCTAGTATCAGAATACCTGGGTCCTGAAGTTTGGAAGCTTAGGGTGAGTTAATTACATCCATGCCACCCTTCCCTGTAATTGACTACCATTGCTCAGGTTTTTTTGCTATGTCCACTCTGTTGTGGAAAGTTCAAGTATTTATAGCTCGATCAAGAAAGAGGCAGGATCACGAGAGGCAGTAATACACAAGCTTTAATGGGTGGTGTTTGGGCATAGTTGTATGAGAGGAAAATCTTCCATCAAGAGACCTTCCAGAATCAGTGACTGAAATCCACCATGAAAATAGGGCAAGAGACCTCCCAGAAGAGATGAGGAAACCAGAGAGGGGGTTTGCATGTCAAGATGATGTCAGACAGCCGTGAAGTAAGGAATCTGTGCATCACAGAGCTCCAAAGGGCAGAAACAGTTTTGGGTCCTTTATAGCATCAGGGTTTGTATTACCTATGGTTGACAGACATTGGGTATAGCTTCACAGGATATGTAAAGTAGGCAGGTTGTAAATGGCTAAAAATATGATTATATGAGCTATATTTAAAGAAATCAGATGTGTAAGAATTTGAATTTGGTACTAGTAGGCTTTGGGCTAATGCACCAGATATAGAACAAGTGTTAATAGATTTTGGTAAATTTTATAAAGCAATAAACAACATGGGAACAACAGGGGCCATCTTTGGCCATTTATATGACATCTGCTTTTTTCTTTCTTCTACCGGCCCAGTTCCTCTTCTTATGTGAACTAATTTCAGAACATCAATACAACATCTTCAACTTCCTTATAGAACACAAAATATTTCTTCTACCTCCTTGCTCCAGTTCAAATTGGCTTTTCCCCAAAGGCAGCACTTTTCTTTCAGTACTCTTGTGTAGTGGTCTTTCATTCTCTTACCTCTTACCTCAGTATCATGCAACCTAACTTTGACTCTTCTGTTCAAGAAAGTTCATGTTTCTCCTAAGAGAACTTTTTATGCTTACACTCTAGTTCAAGAAAACAAGAACAAGAGTCCTCTTACACCAAAGATCAGTTTATTTGTTCTCAAGACATATCCTCCTGGTATGTGCCATCTGTTGGCCTCCAGATTGTAGCCCCCATATCCACTGAGGTTGTCACCTGGATCACAGCTTCTTTCTGCCTGAAAGGTTGTTACTATCCTGAATAATTTCAACATCCACATGGAAGAATTCTCCAATACCTTTCACATGCATCAATAATACTGTCAATCCCAGAAGGCAGACCTCCACTCTTCTCCCCTAGCTCTTTTTCATATCTCCTGCTGGACCTTCTAAAGAACGGAAACTTCTCCCCACTTTAGAAATCAGAAATTCTGCTTTTCTGCTCTTTGATCACACCTTGCCTTTCTGCTTTCCTTCTGGCACCACTTTCTCTACACCTGTTCTTTCACACTGTAGAATCCTTACATCACCTCATGATTCCATGTTATTCCTTAATTGCCTCATTTCCTTCCCTACATAGATTCACAAACACCCTCAACTTCTTTGCAACAAAATGCTTTCGCCATATCTCTTAACCCTGGATCAGTCATACAAATTATCTACCCTCATACTCTGAGGCTGAGTTGGGTTGAAAACAAGTAATACAATTCTGTAGACCAGGGCTACTAAATGTTCATAGCCTTCAATGTCAGCTTGCCTCTCTCCATTGCTCATGAAGGTTTTATGGGTCTTCTCTTAGCCCTTACTCTCATTTCTCTCAGTAGTAATTCAAAACATGTGCCATTCCATTCAAAACCTCTAATGAACTCCACTTTTATTCTCCACAGTAAATGTCAATTCTTTCTTCAGAGAAAAAAATGGGTTTCCCGATTTAAATAACTGTACTTCAAAACTTGCTTTCCCCCTGTCTGTTTATCTCCATTTGTGATCTTCAGTCATTCAGTCATCTCAGTCAGAAAAATAATCACATTTTCAATTTCTTCTTCTCCCTTACCCACTACAAGCAGGTTATCACCATATATTTTCTTTTTTCTCCTAAATGTCTTCTATTTTCACCTAAATGTCTATTTTTGTCTTTTGTGTTCCTTCTATGTTACTTCCAAAGTAACCTTGTGTTACTTTAAAATCTAATTATGTCTTTCTCAAGCTTTGGAAATACCCTCTAATAGTGCTATATTAAACTTAAGGGATCAAGGAAGGCTTTTCAGAGAATAAAAACATCTGAAGTGTAGAATTTAAATGTGGGTGAACATTGGCCAGGTATATAGTTGGAGACATAGTGATTTCCAGGTCGATTATTAGAAGAAGGTTGTATATGTCTTTCCTGCTTCTGAAGTGTAAGATTCCCCTCAAGGCAGGGTCTGTGCCTAATCCAACATTGTACCTTATCATAGCACCAGATACAGAAAAAGTGGCCAATAAATTTTGGTAAAGGAAGAAGGAACGAAGGAAGGACAGTTTTCTCTTATGGATATTCTTTAAAATATTTCACTTACAATAGATATCTAGGCTATCTATTTCATTGTTACCAAAGGACAATGGTCAAACATGCCATTTATCAAAAATGAAGAGTGAAAGTGTTATAATAGCAGTACCAACAATTTCAGAGTGAGAATGGGGCAGATTCATGATTAATTTACTCTACATTTATACCATAGTAGCTAGAACCTGCTAACTATATGTATATATACATAATATACATAAATATACTTATATCATATATGAAAAAATGTATATCCAACCATACACAAAATATGAGGAATAAACTATCTTCCCCATAAATAATTAATAAAAGAAGCCACTCCCCCCACCAAATAATCACCACGTGATTAGAATACATTCCAATTGGATTTATGTATTAATTGAAAAAAACACCATGTGTTCAGAGGTTAATAAAAATGTATCCTGACCTCTGGGATCTAAATGCACAACAGAGAACAATAATTATCTCAAAATAAAGAGATATGGGAAATTAGAGCAGAGGGAAAAATATATGTTCCTGGAAATATTAGAAAACAATTCATTGAAGAGTGGTAGCTGTGCTGGGAATTAAGGATAAACAGGGTCTGAGCAAGGGAAGTAGAGAACGAAAAATATTTTCAGTTTCATGAGCAATGGTCCACAGGGAAATGATGGAAATGGCTATTAAGAACCGTGGTAGTCATTATTGCTGTTAGCCAGTATCTGCTTTTCTTCACCTTGTATCACATTATAGGTTTGCATTTCCTAGCTCTGCCTATAGTTAGAGTCAAATGACTAATTCTGGCCAGTGGGTTGTGAGCTAAAGTGACATTTGTCACCGCTGTGTCATAACATTTAATTGCCAGTATAAGATCCTCCAGAACTCTTTCCACTGTTTTCAATGGCATAGAGAATAGCAACATTTACGATGGTGGCTACTCCCTTAGGCTGGGTCTTTGAGTGACATAGGCAGAGAACATCCTGGCTGACCTGAAATGACTACATAACATGTGCGAAAAGTAAATCTTTGGAATTTTAAGACACTGCGATTTTGGAGAATTTTATTACCACACTTTAACCTAGACTATGAAGACAAGTACAGAAACGATCATCAGAAATGATCGGCATATGTGGAATATTAAACGGAAAAGTGATAAATATCTTTAGAGGGGTAAACAAGTCAATTTGTGGAGAGGCATGAATTCCAGTTTAGAGAGTTTTGACTTTATTTTAGAGGCAATGTAGAACTGTTAAAAGCTTCCAAACACGGAAATATTCTGAACAGAATTGTGCTTTAGAAAAATTAATCAAGCAGGATAGAGGCTGCCTAAGAAGTGGAGAGACACTCAGAAGCAGGGAAACAAGTTATGCTATTGTGAAAAGCCTAGAAGTCATGGGGTTTAAACTAGGGTAGTGGCAGTGGGAACCAATTTGGCAGAATGAATAGAACAGTCATTTGCAGGTCCTGGCAACTGATGAGGCCCAAGAGACTTATAAATCATTCCAAGATTTTGAGCCTTAATGATTGCTAAGATGGTGCCACTGCCACTGAAATAGTAAACAGAAAAGAGGAACAAATTTGAGAGGAAAAAGTACAAATTTAGGTCAAGCATGACATCCAGCTGGCAATGTCCAGCAGACAATTCGAAACAAACCAAATGTATATTTGAAAGTCATTTGGGAAGTGAAGCCATGATATGAATGAGATTGTCAAGGGACAGAGGAAAAAAACACCTACGGATAGATCTTTGTGGAACACCTATATTTAGACAATAAAAAGGGGGAGAAACAAAGATATCTAGAAAGGTGTATTTTCACAAAGTCACAATGAGGAAATTTCAAGGAAAATGGGGTGATTAACAGCCCTAAATGTAAGAATGGATTAAAAATAATGAATTTTTAAAAAATCTATTAGATTTGAGTAGGTTTAAGGGAGCAGTTTCAGGTGACAACTACAGGATAAAGTCAATATTCAAAAAATTGAGAAGTGAGTAGCGTAAAACAAATTGAGGTTGTGGTTTCTTCACACAGCATAAAAATACTTAGCAGTTAAAATGAATAAACTAAATTATTACAAAACAAAACGTGCTATATTTCAAAAATATTTAATTAAAAGCAAATTGAAAAATTACATATTTTTCATGATTACGTCTATTAAACATGAAGATAATGAAGTAATACATTGTTTATAAATACATATATATGTTATTTATAAAACAAATATAAACACATGAAGTTAAGGATAGTAGTTATATCTGGGGAAGGATGGAGAAGGGATAGGGGAGATTGAGCAGTATTTATATACTGTCTCAAAAAACAATAACAGAAGCAAAATAAAAAAGAGATGGGAAAGGAAAATTTAGCTTGTTCGCTAAATATGTTAAATGGTGAAAGAAAAAAAATACATAGTAGCTTGAGAGAAAAGAAAACATACTGGAAATGTATATACATTTGTCTTTTCAAGATGCCAGGAAACTAGAGAATATTTGTGAGATCAAGTAATGTATCTCTGTCAGTAAAAGACAGACATTGAAAATATGAAGAAGAAAGCAAGATACCAAAATCCAGAAAGGGACTGAAAAAAAGATCATATGTGTAAAGATTAAGCTTAGAGAGGAGGAAAGCAATGCTTTCCATTATAACCTCATTTGCCCTAATTTTTCTACACATATGTATTTTATGCTCCAGCCAATATGGGCTTCTCACTACTCCCTTAAGCCTATTTTTCTCATCTCTTGGCATTTTCATGTCCATCTTTTAATATTCTATTCTAAATTCAACTAAGTCAACTATGCCATTAATCCTAATTATCTTGTAATATTCTGCATTTTTATAACACTTTATATTTTTCTTCTGGCTCTTGCCATATTGGTTATTATTGTTCATTGTTTTTCTAACACTGTACATGTCTTCCTGCCTTGAATTTGTCAGAGCTTTTACGTATAGGCATCAAAAAGCACTTTACCTAACTTAAGTGAAAAATAAGCTTATTTAAGGATAGCAGATGGCTTACAAAATCAACATGAAATTTGAGAACCCATCTCAAAAAGGGGCCCAGAACCTGGGAAAGATAGCCAACTGCAATCATGGCCAAGGTTGAAAGATGGACGCAATCGAGTATAAGTCCACAAGAGGCACTACTGTCCCTGGATTCTCAACCACTCCTTGATTTTTACATCACTTTCTCAATATGTCAGGTCTGGGACCAGAACCTTGACCACACACTTGAGCTCCAACAGCCTAGGCATGGGAGGAAAGAGGACTTCTTCAGCTTTAGTAATCAGAGGCAAAACATAGATTCTTGCCAGGATTCATGTAGTGAGGGATTTTCCCCAACTAAAAGGAATGTTCAGAATTTAGGCCGCAAGAAACGCAACAAATAAATCTTAACTCCGACATTAGAATTTTTTTCTTTTTCAATTTGAGATTTCCTAACAAATTGTGTTTGATATAAATTTACAGAATGAATAAAATCACTAATGAAGTAGGCATATATTTAATTTACATCAAATTCCAAAGGAAAAAATTTCCTACTAATAAACATTTTATGATATTGTGTCAATGATTTCTGATTTGGGAGCTATATAAATCTATTCTGTGACTTTAAGGAAATTATGACCTCCTTAGCTTTAGTTTCTTATCTGTAGAAGGGGAGATAATGATTCCAACCTCTGAGAGTTTTTGCAAAGACCAGAAATAATATAAGTTACTCACTTAATATGGTGTCTGGCACATAGAAAGCACTCAGTAAAGAATAGCTATTATTTTTACTTTCCCCATTAGGGATGAAGAAGAAAATAATAATGACATTGTCCTTCTTATATGCTTGACCACATACCAGATAGGAAGTCCAATACTGTGGTCAAGTGCAAGGTAAAGGGAGTCAGACTTCCTGAATTCAAATTATAGCTATGACACATATAAAAAAATTAACTGGCTGAACTTGGGCACTTTAGTTAACCTCATCATACCTCCATTTATTCATCTATAAAGTGGAAATGCTGAAACTCATAGTTATCGTAACTATGATGATAATGGTGATGATGATGGTGGTGCATATGATTATGATAAGAGAAACTCCCTCAGCATTGTTGTGAAAATTTAGTTAATAAATATAAAGTGCTTTTAAGAGTGTTGACACATATTAAGGAATTTATGTGTATTTTAGACTGTATAAATATCTTAGCTATTGTTGTTAATATCAATTGTGGTTTTACTTAATTGTATTTCCCCCTCCTTGGTAGGCTCAGTCCTTCTCAAGACACACCATAGATTTGACACTTGACTGCCTGCAGGACAGTTAAAGATAGATTCTGTGATCATGCAATAGTTCAAATTATACTTGCCCAGATAAGGAATTACTCCAAAGCCTGTCCACATTAGCACAGCAATCAAACCGCAAAGAATATTTATATTCCCTCATGCATTAAACAATGAGTTAAACTATTAAGTACCTACTATATGTGCTAGATACCGTTTCCTTTGGGATATAGCAATGAATATAACTGGAAGTTTCTTTGCACCCATGGAACTTCCGTTTCTTATATACTTGTTAAATCAACAAATCATTTGCTAAATTTTGGTTTAAATAAACATTGACATCTTTTCATATGTCTATTGGCCATCTGCATGTTCTCTTTTATTAAGGTCACAAACAGCCTCTGTATGCCAAACCAGTAATCAATGAATAATCTTTATCTTTCACTACTTCTTTGTAGAATTCAGCACAGGTGATCACATCTCCTTTCATGAAATACTTTTTTCACTTGATTTTCTTGATATGACTACACTACTGATGTTTTACTCTTTCTGTCTTGTACTCGGTCTCTAAATGTCAGCATATCCCAAGGCTTCAAAGCGCTCCTTTTCTCTATTTATAATCACACCTTAGTGTTTCTCAAACAAACCCGTGACTCTCAAATTTATATATTCAATCTCAACATCCTTCCTGAAATTGACATGTTTTTCATCAACTGCTTGCTCAATATTGCCACTGGATATCTCTTAGTTTCTTCAATGTAACATAACTAAATTTGAACTCCTATTCCATCTTCTCAATTTGTTCTTACCATTATTTCTTAGCTCTGTAAACTGCACCATGATTTGTCCAGTTGCATAAAACTAAAACCTACATGTAATCCTTGAAAATTTGCTTTTTTGCTTTTCTTTGTCCTGTGTTCCCTTCAAAATATAACCTGAATTGAATCTCCTCTTACCACCTCCACTGCTACCACTCTATTCCCAGTCACCTTTATCTCCCTTCTAAATTACAGTGGACTCATAATTTACCTCCTAGCTTCCAGTCTTTCACCCACAGAGTAGTCAAGGGGAGCTTCTAAAATCTCATTCATAACATGTTTTATTTCTAACCTATCCAAACTCTACGCATGGTTTTCCAACATACTCAGAATTAAATTTCCAATCCTTGCCTTCATCATCCTGCTATTGTCTATTTTTTCCAATCTTATTTCCTACTATGTTTCTTTCTTTCTTACACTACAATTTACCCACAGCGTACTTCTCACGTTTCCTTGCATACAGCAAGTCTTATGGCTACCCCAGTACCTTAATGCTTGCTGTTCTCTTTGTGTAGAACAAACCCTTGATATTCCAGTAACTTTCTCCTTCATTTTATTCATGTCTGTGTTCAAAGATCATGAACTTAGAAAGGCTTCCCTGACCAACATGTCTTTGATATCTCCCCATTCATTTCTAATTCCTTTAAAGTAATCTACTTTTCTTAATTTACAACTACTAGAAATTACATAAATATTTTGTTAATTTGGTCTTTATTCCTGTCCTTGTCACTGCTGGATAAGCTCTACCGAGGCAAGAACTCAGTGCCTGAAATGTTTCCAGCACTTGATAAGCTTTTAACAGATAATGTTAAATTAGTGAGTAAATTAATGGCTTCAGTTATATAATAAAAAGGGTGTGTTTTTTTTTTATTTAGACATTTCAGACTCAAGTTTTTATTCCCCCTTTGAAGTTAATTTTATCTTAATAATATCTTCATTTTTTTTCATTATATATGGCAGATATGGACATAGTTAAAAAGTATTTGCATATAACTCCAATGATTTCTGCTTTAGAAACTTAAAGGTACAAATAAATACTAAAGATCAAAGGTAGTTAGCACATAAATTGAAGCATCTAAGATGTTTTCACTTTAACACAGTCCTTGTGAAGCATAAAGTTGGCCTCGCTATTTGAGCTTGTGGAATACTATTTAGGATTGCTGCTAAGGGTTAAATATAATTTCATTGAATTTAGCAAGAGAGAGAAATTTGAATAGTCTGATGTCACACTGTCAACAGACTCTTAAGAATACTTATTGTATACTAAGAACTTGTGTTGGACATTCTGTGTTATATGTGGAATACAGAAGGGATGAAATAAAGTTCCTTGCAAGCAGAGTTTATAATTCAGTTGCTGCTATAAAAATACATGAACATGGACAACCCTTAGAAACATGTCCAAACCACATACAAATGAGAACACACTTATATAAAGAACTAGCAAAGTATGTTAGGAGAGGGGAGGGATATCACTAACCAATTATTTTAAAAGAGGAGCCAATTTAAAAATAAAAATGAATTCCTTTATTTTTTCAGTTGTCAAATGAATGCAGCAGTGAAGTAAGTGATGGCAGCAGAGATAGGTGTGAGAGAATAATAAAATCAGGTGGAAACAAACCATCTGATCATTTTACTTAAGGAGAATTTAGAAATTGTGCTGGTTAGACGGCAAATAGGAATCTTGGCAAGACCTTGATACAGGAAATAGAGTTCAAATTTAAGCCAATTTTCACTCAATTTTCAAAATCAGCAAGAAGATTCCAAAGTCAGATGTAGTAAATAAGATTTAAATATCTATGGAGGCCCTCTATGGTTGCAAGGACTCCCAGTGGATAGAGGTCTAATTTCCACAATGACAAACTAAATAACTCAGCCCATTCCATTGATGGCAACTAGAAACTCTGGACAAAATTATTATTATTATTATTCTTTTATTTGAAAAGAAAAATATTCTTAAAGGCCTAGAAATCTAACTCAGTAGTGGAAAATTTAAGGCCAGAATCTCAGAGAAGACAGAGGCCTGTAGATGAGCCCAGCATTCAGGGTTGATTTACCCCGAAGATAGCTGCCATTCCTGGATAGAGCCACTGAAAGACTGAGGGACACTTTTATTCTCTCACATAAACTAATGTACTAATGTATAAAGTATATTAGTCTTAAACACAGTGATTTAAACATATGCAAACATGTATGTAACCACCACTGAGATTAAGACACAATATTTCCTGACCACATAAGTTTTCTCTCATACTTCTTCTTTCTCATGTAACCACCATTGTGTCTTCTATCATAATCAATTAGTTTTACTTGTTCTTGAACTCATACAAATGGAATCTTTACAGAGGTAATCAAATTAAAATGAGATCATTAGGGTGGCATCTAATCTAATATGAACAGTGTCCTCATAAAAATAGGAAATTGGGACATAGAGACAGAAACACACAGGGGGGAAGATGATATGAAGACATATAGGAACAAGACGGCCACACTGCTGGAGTGATGCATTTTCAAACGAAGAAAACCAAAAATTTGCCGGCAAATGCCAGCAGTGAACTGAGGCACAGAACGACTCTCCACAACAGTCATCCTGGAGAGCGTAACCTAGATGAAACCTTGCTTTTAGACTTGTAACCTCTAAAAACATGAGATCATAATTTCTGTTGTTTTAAACCATCCAGTTTGTGGTACTTTGTTATGACAGTCCTAGGAAACAAATATAATATGTAACAATGATTTGAAGGTTTGGGAACACATCCCAAGCAGGAAAACACTGAGAGGTCCCAATTCTTAAAAGAAGAGAAGCGTATCAGGTGAGTTCCACATTTATCTGGCACTTCTGCTGAAAGCATTTTTTCAGGATGATGACATAGTACACCTGGTACTAAAACTGAAGCAGGAAACAGGATTCTAGAAACTGACGAAACACAGAAAAGCTGGAATTTTGGACTGGAAGAATAAATAAAATTAAGAGAAAATACAGAGAAAAGGGAACTGTACAGGAGAGAGCTCTAAAATATGCACACAAATACCCATCACGCATTAGCTGACTCCAAAATGGCACATGAACTCCAGCAGTAAATGACATTTAGAAAGATAAAGAACTGAGTGACAAAATTGCAAAAGCTGCCTAATGCTGGGGAGATAAAGTTTAGAATTTAAGTCTCATCAAATTAGAGGAATTTGGCAACAAGTAAGATTTTCATTAAAATGCCAAAAAAATCCAACCTCTAATACTAGGGGCTATACTAAATTAGATCTGTCTTTACAAAGTCTAAAACCAACCCTGATCAAGGTAACCCATTGATCCAATAAGAAAATCATATTTCTTGGTAGGAAACAGTTTCTAGATCTTCTAAAATTTGTCATTCAAAATGCTTAGCATCCTATCAAAATTTACGCAACATGCTAAAAATATGATTAATTTTTTGGAAATGGTTGAAACAGGAAAGAGAAAATGGACCTACAGATACTTCACAAACTTAAATCAGTATAAAAAAGACTTTAGTATACATCTCATAAATTTCTTAAAGAAAATATAGGGACAACAGTCCTATTGGAAGTGGACAATTTCAATAGAGAATTAAGATGAAAAAATCCAATGAATTTCTAGAAATGAAAAATACAAGGTCAGACAATTAAGTTCATGAACTCATCCTAGAAAAAGTGCTACATACCTCATTGCTGAATATCACTATGGTCACCTTTGAAGTACTCCCCCTGGGAAGCTATACACTGATGCCAGTGCCTAGTCCACCCTTCAAAGCAATTTTGTAACTTTTTTTCTGGAATGGCCATCAGAGCTGTCATCGTATTACCCTTGATATCCTGAGTATCATCTAAATGTCTTCCTTTCAATATTTTCTTTATCTTCAGGTAAAGAAAGAAGTCATTGGGGGCCAAATCAGGTGAGTAGGGAGGGTGTTCCAATACAGTGATTTGTTTACTGGCTAAAAACTCCCTCACAGACAGTGCCGTGTGAGCTGGTGCCTTGTGTGATACAAGAGCCATGAATTGTTGGCAAAAAGTTCAGGTCGTCTAACTTTTTCACACAGCCTTTTCAGCACTTCCAAATAATAAACTTCGTTAACTGTTTGTCCAGTTGGTACAAATTCATAATGAATAACCCCTCTGATATTAAAAAGGGTTAGCAATATTGTTGCAACAAGTTCGTGAACTTAATTGGTAGACCTCATACATTATCTGATATTAATAACTCATATTTGATGGATATAACAGTAGGTTGCACAGAGCAAAGACATAAAATCAGAACTTAAAGGTCAATAAAAAATCCAAACTGAAACACATACAGAAAAAAAAAGAACAAAAACAATAAAACAATGGGACATGATCAAATATACTAACACAGGAAAAGGTCTGGCAATTAAGTTTGCAAACTTGTTTCAACGATGTTGTTAACCCTTTTTGATATCAGAGGGGTTATTCATTATGCACTTGTACCAACTGGACAAACAGTTAACCCAGTTTATTATTTGGAAGTGCTGAAAATGTTGCATGAAAAGTTAGACAAAAATGACCTGAACTTTTCACCAATTCATGGCTCTTGCGTCACGACAATTCACCAGCTCACCCGGCACTGTCTGTGAGGGAGTTTTTAGTCAGTAAACAAATAACTGTCTTGGAACACCCTTCCTACTCACCTGATCTGGCCCCCAATGACTTCTTCCTTTACCCAAAGATAAAGAAAATATTGAAAGGAAGGCATTTAGATGACACTCAGGACATCAAGGGTTATATGATGACAGTTCTGATGGCCATTCCAGAAAAAGAGTTCCAAAATTGCTTTGAAAGGTGGACTAGGCACTGGCATCGGTGTATAGCTTCCCAAGGGAAGTACTTTGAAGTGACTGTCATGATATTCAGCAATGAGGTATGTAGCACTTTTCCTAGGATGAGGTCGTGAACTTAATTGTCAGACCTCGTATATGTGATTGGAGTCAAATGTGTAACAAGACAGAATATGGAGCACAAGAGTTATTTGAAGAGAAAGTGTCCAGGAATTTCCCAACATAGGCTAATGACTGATTTAATTTGAAAAGTTTGATGAATCTCAAACGTGTTACTAAGGGTAAGAGTTCTCTGCTAGCCTTGGTGATTGATCATTTACAAACTCTATGTTTAGTGCTCACTCACAACCAGGCACTCAGGATACATCACTAAAGGGTGGTGTGTCCATCCTCACAGAGCTTGCACTCTGACAGGACATATGAACATTAAAGGCTCTCATGTTCAGTTATTGATTAGTTGTATGGAGTGAAGAAGAATGAAGAATCAAAGATAACTTAAATTTGGGATAAGAGAGTGAATACTAATAGAGCAGTTCAGGCATAAGTTATACAAATACTAGGGAGAAAAGAATGGATTTTGAGGCACTGAAAATTACTTGAAAACAATCTATTCAGATAAATAGAAATGGACAGTTGAACAATGATTAAATATTTGTGATAGAGCTAAACAATCACCTCTTCCTTCTACCACTAAAGTATCTTACCTGGTAACAGACATTTTTCTTGAAAATTTTGGGCAACTGACCCTCAAATCTGTACTCCTCTTGCCTAAATATGGAATTGCAATCTTGCAGGAATGCACAATGTTTTATACCCTGGAAGACTGAACACATCCTTGAATGATGAATATTAACAGAATCAAAATAAATATTTTTATTATATTTTATAAAGTACATTATAAAATATTACTAAAACAACATTTTTTGTTGGATAATAGCTATGAATATTTTATCTATCATATTACTGGCAAGACAACTAATTGTCTACTGAGCTACTGAGCTATATATTTAGACTCAAGTTGTTTGGCCTCAGAAAGAAAAGGAGGAAAGGACAGAAGAATGAGTTACCTTTCATGCCAAGAATCCCTCTCCCCCTAACTATCAAAGGCACGAAGTTTTACATATTTTCTTCAGTACCATCTCCAAGAAAGATTTCAATCACCTTTTAAAATAAACTTTATTTTCACATCTCTCCAGCAATAGGAAATCAGCATTGAAATTTCAGAAAATAAAGAATAGATTAATAAAAAAAAATCATTCGTTATTCCATATCCAAAGATGACTGCTGTTAGCCTTTTCCTCTATTGTTTCCTACCCTTTGACTAATGGATTAATCATTCTAATTCATTAGACAGTGCTTGGCCTACTTTTTAATACATAAATTATTTTTAAAGCATTTTCTAATGCTGTCTCATTTTAATGAATTATATTGCATTATGTAGACATACCATAATTTATTTACCATTTTTCTAGTTTTGTTCCCAGTTTTTCACTATTGCATTATTTGCAATAATTCAATAAAATGATCAACTTGGGATCCGTAAATTTAAGAGACTGTGTTTTCCTTTGAACTACCCTTGAGGGTAAATTAAATAATAGAGTCATTTCTGCCTTGAGCTTTGTGTTTAAACAATCTATTTTTGAAAGTTTATTTTTATTTCAAAAGCTTTTCTTATTTCTTCTTTAAACACACAGACACACACACAAATGTTAGTACCTAGGCACTCTGTTTTGCAATTTTTTTTATTTAATAATATATATCTGTTGGAATACTTCCATTTCAGCATTTCAGAACATAGAAGTTTCTCCTTCCTTTTTTTTCAATAATGCACTGTATGGATGTACCATAATGTATTTAGCTTGTGTCTTATTGATGGAAGTTGTTTTTTTCTTGTCTTTTGGTATAGTAATATAAGACAGATTTCCAGAAATGTGATTGCTCAGTAAAAATATAATTACATCTGTAACATGTATTTACATCTTGAATTTATATTAAAACACACACACACACACACACACACCTGGTGAAATGCACACACACAAAAAAATAACGATGCAAGTCATTCACTTTTGTGGAGAAAAGGCATGAGCTAGGTAGGTAGGAAGTAGCATGGAATTAAAATTTTGCATGTTTTATATTTTTATAATGTGTATTTTATTGTGATCCTTGTTTGTCACCTTTTTGGAAAGCAAGTTTTAAATGCCTACCTGTCAAGATCACCCAATAGCCCCAACTCTTAAATCTAGTAAGATAGATGTCTAAAGACTACTGTAGAACCCAAACTCATGCACATGTGCATTCCCTGTGCTCTAATTCACTGCATTTTTGACATTTAAACATGTAAAAAGGCATAACCAAACCAGAAAGGATGTGTAAAGGGCTAGACTGCACTAGAGAAGGGTATGGAACACTAATTTCAAGACTTAGCCACAAACAGCCAATTAGATATTCACAATTTCCCAGTTGCCACAACATAATTTTAAAAAGAAATCACCACTGAGAACACTTTTTCCAATAGTGCCTATCCCTGTGAGAGCATTCAACAATATAATGTGAGAAGTGGTTCCCCAAACCTCCAAGTATGGGATATAACCATTTTAAAACAACTCTTCATTTTATAGTTTAGGACACTCTAGGCAGTGTCAAGTATTTTCTCAGTGAAAAGAGTGGTCTTTCTAGAAAGAATGCCTTCCACACAGTCATCACGCTCCATCAATAACAGATTTGTGGTGGATGGGGATAAATTAAAAAAAAGAAAGACAGGGATGTCATTTTTATGCCGTCAGATGAAGCTTCTCTCTCCATCTCCATATTACTCTTTGCCCAACTTAGACATGAAAAGAATTAGAGAAAACATGAGAAAACCATCATTTAACTGTGTAGTGTCACAACCTAATGACTTCTAAATTTCCTTCTTTTTTCTTTTGTATTTCCCCCCCATTTTGAGCCATATGGCCATATATTAGATCCAGCAGGAGTGGAAGAAAGCTTCACATTGACTTAAGAAAAGTATTTAAACAAAAAAAAAAGTAACTCTTTTTTTATAGCAATACAAAATGTGTAAAAAATTGCTATTGGAATTGAAAATTACATTTTGCCCAAATATGTATCTTTAAACAGCTAAGTGACATCTATCAAAGACAAGTGTCCCTGAATAAATGGCTCAGAAGGCTTGCATAATTCTGAGAAACAAAACAAAACAAAACAAAACAAACAACAACAAAAAAACAGAAACAAAAAAAGGTTTAATAAATTGTTCCAAAGCACTGTTCCCAAAACAGCACTTGTGGAGGGAATGTAAAAGGTGAAGCAAATGTCATGTTGCTATGTCCCCTTTCAGAAACATAGAGATTCTACATTAACAAAAAGAGGTTCATGCTGCTTTAGGAAAAGTAGGCAGTAATTTGGCAATTCAATAAAGTTGTTGATTTCATGTTGCCTATTAGGTCTGTATCATGAACGTTTTTCTTTTCCCTACTAAATATCAAGGTAATTGTCACCAGTACTGCTATAAAATTGGTCAAATGTAGCCCCCCCTCATGGTTTTTCATACACCCTTAAAGGTATGCTGGCAAAATGAGAGGTTATGCAGCACACAATTTATAAATAATAATGAGTAAGGTAGAGGTGATAAAATGAAAACATATCAGAATGTCACTCACTTATCAATGACATTTGTGGCAATTCTTTGCTGAACTGGATCACAATTTTTGGTACTGAAAGAACAGTTCTTCAATTTTCGTGCTACTCACAATGTAATGAATATATACAAGGTACTTAAATTTTATCTGCATTGTTAACATTTTCCCCATCACTTTTTAAGCTTGTACAATCCACGGAACAATAATTCAATCCCTGATTATTAGCATTTGGTGATTTTCATGGTGCAAACATGCCCATCATGGTCTATTTCAAGCTACCAATGTGACGTCCATGAACAAATAACTTGCAAAATTAATGAAAATTTAACAATTGTCTCTCACAAGCTGGTAAAAGCTGGCTCTCGCATATCTTTGAATATTTCTATAGACTTCTCAACAACAAAGGTTTATTTTCCAAAATATTTGTTCTGATTTGATTGCTTGGACTTCCTAATCTCTTTTACTTATGAAAATAATATTGTTGAATACGGTTAGGTAGAAACAGGCACTAAATAAAACTCTGTATTTATAATAATACTAAACAACAACAAAAAACAGTGATGACACTTTAGTAAAAAAAACATTTAAATTTGAAGTCCATTTAACTGTAAAAAAACAAAAGTGAAGGCAGAAGTTTGTGGTGATTCCAAAGGTGACTTCTGAGCACATTCCAAACTTTCAAGTTGATGTCACTGTTCCTTTATTACATCTAATTACACTGGAGGAGCAGATATGGGATACAAGTGGATCTGTGTTAAAAGATATATATAAATCACCTCTATTTGGAGAACTGCATTTAATATTTGTTCAGTTGTCAATATGCACTTTCAGACTATCCACACCATGTGGTCTTCCTTTACTGGCATGCTCCCTTAAAACAGAATGCTCTTATATTAATCTGTTATATGTATATTGACAGGTAATTTTTCATATCCATGCTTATTGACCACCTAGAATAAATAGGACCATTTTCTGTATGGGTTAAGAATTTTATCATTCTTTACTAAATATATTTTTTAATACCAATGCCTAGCCAAATCAGAAGACAAATAATGTGTAATAGTCTTTAATGCTTATCTAAGTTGAGTCCTTAATCATAAAGCTTTAGCTCAGCATGAGCTTTTTAATTTACATTGAAGGAGAAAGGAGGGTTCCATTTTTTGCAGCATATATATTTCTAGTACTCCTCTCTGATTTTATGGCCAATTCTGTCTTCATGCTTCCTTAATCTTGAAGCTTTTTCAAAAGCAACATACTGTGCCAAATGTACAGTGATTATGTAATGTGGACAAAAATCCAGTGGGAAATGTGTAGAGCAGATCAAAATCATTCCACTTAAGACCTTTTATAGTCATTTGATCTAATGATGTTCACTAGGGTTTGATGTACTAAAAGGCAGCCACTGTGAGAACATAAGGTTTGCATCAGCATTTGACTTTTCAGTGAAACTGTGATCATTGTGGTCTTTCCAAGACTGTTTTACATACATAATAATAATATCTTTCCAAAAACAAATCCCATGACAAACTTTCCGAATCACTGAATTTTATGCTACTTCCTATGAAAAAAATCTCTTTCTCTTGTCAAATGGACATCACAGCAGTATTTTCCATGAATGGAACATGAAATACAGAAATCCATTGATTACCCCCATCGAAAGGATGGCTTATCTGAATTTTTGGAGAAAGAGTAAATTGACATCCAGTTTGCTACTTTCATGTACACTTGCAGCCACAAATCAAATTATTACATGAACTTTTACATTTAAGCTATATTTTCTCATTTTTTTTCGTGTTCTATTCTTCAGTAACTTTTTTCAAGGTTCATCAATATTAATATTTCAGAATTCAAAAATATATGCATGACTTGTAGTTTCAACTCAGACATGTAAAGAGCTTGGAAGTCATTACTCATGTACTACAACAATTAAAAGCTGAACAAACTGAAAAACAATGCCTTGTTGGATCACAGAGGACTGAGGTGACAGGGCAAATTGCCATCCAAAAATCCACCCAGAGAGACAGGCAAAACCAGAGTCACAGCCAAGACCGGCCTGCCTGGAGCAAAAGCTACTGGAGCATAAATATGGTAGAAACACTTAAATGGTAATTTTGACAAACTGCTAAAAGCTCAGTGGGCTAGTGTGAAAATGAGAAACTCCAGGGAATCACAGTCTTCGGGAGTCCCCCACACTTTTGTGGGCTTTACGTTCAGGAACCCCACCAGATTCTCACAGTGAGGATCCCAAAAAGATCCCTGAGAGCTCTGACAAGATCCGGGGAGGAATAATCATTGTGAAACACTCCCAGAACTTTATAACAAAGTCCTACAATCCAGGGAAAAGGAAGTTGCCTGAGGCTCATCCTAGCTAAGGGAAGGGAATTTCTCCAACTTCAGCAGTCTCCATCTAGCCTTCCTGTTCTAACAAAGGAGAGAAAAACAAAACAAACACAAAAAACAAAAAACAGGAAACGGGAGTCAAATTTTCAAGAAAATAAATTAGGAATGTTGTAGCCAGTGAAGAGGGTAGGAGGCTACGGGTAGAAAGCTATACCACCGTAGAAACACTTGTAAAGATCAGAGCCCTAAAACACAGAGCAACTAAAAGAGTCAGATTTAATCATAAGATTATAGAATTTTTCCCTTCCTCCATACCTAACCACATTAACGGGGTTCCAATGTAACAACAGGGGATTACATACCGCTGAAAGAGCTATGAGAAGCTGACTCTCTCTGAGGAGTAGTAGAGCAGCCCAAAGTCAATGGGGTAAATGAAAAAGGAACACTAGAGGAATGTGAAGTTCCTGGCATTTACAGCTACAACAAACATAAGCACAGACCAACTCTCAGCAGATTAACATAAATCTTCATATTATAGACCTATTGACTTCAGTTCCTGTTACCCAATAATATACCGTGTCTGGTTTTCAACAAAAGGTTACAATCCATGCTCAAAGGCAAGAAAATGCATAGTCTGAAGAGACAAAGCAAGCATCAGTACCAGTCTCAGACATGATACACATGTTGTAATTATTAAACAAGGAATTTAAAATAATTATGATTAATACTTTAGGGCTTTAATGGAAAAAGTAGACAACATAGAAGAACAGATATGTAGTATAAGGAGAACGAGGGAAACTTCAACAAAAAATTAAAAAAGAAATACCAGAAAACAGAAAGAGTAAGTAACAGAAATAAAGAATGTCTTTAATTGGTGAAAGGGACCGAAGTTTTACAACACCCAAACTATGCCTTTTGGGATGTTGATTTTAAGCTGGTTATTAAGAAACAAAAGACTCAGAAAGAAATTTTGACCCTCCCTGTTTTTGTCAAAGAGATTCAGATGAAAAGGCCTGCTCCAGGAGGAAAACCAAAATATTCACCTCAGCATTTAGATAGGAAGGCTGAAAGCAGTGGCCTGGGAAACTACATGCCTCTCCCACGTTGTTTAATTGTTTCTGGGTTGCCCAGCAAGAATCTGCCTGCCATTTGTGTTCTGCTCTTTCTCGGCTACCTGCAAATTGCCTGTTTCCTTTGAAATCTCAGACCACTGTTCACTTTCTCCTTTGTCCATGATGGCATATAAACCTCAATTGACCAATGTGGTTCAGGTCTCATATCTTATGACACCCTTGTCATGTACATCCATAATAAACTTTGTGCATTTTCTCCTGTAAACCTGTCTCTCTTAATTTGATTATTAGCCCAGCTAAAAGAACTTAGATGGTGAGAGGAAAAGTATTTTTTTTAGCCCCCACATAGGCTCATTTGTAGACTGAGCATGGCAAAGAAAAGGACAATGAGTGTGAAGGTAGGTCAATAAAAACTTCCTAAACTGAAATGCAAAGGGGAAAAAAGGATTTAGAAAAACAGAACAGAATATCCAGGGATTGTGGAACATTTCAAAAGGTATAATATATGTATAATTTGGATACCAGAAGGAAAAAAAAGGAGAGACTAAAGCAAAATAAATATTGGAAGTTTAATGACCAAGAATTTCCAAAATTCATAACAGACACCAAAGAAGAGATCCAGGAAACTTCAAAGAACACCACGCAGGATAGGTACCAAAAAAATTCCACCTAGGCATGTGTTATTCAGACTACAGAAACCAGAGACAAAGAGAAAATCTTAAAAGAGAAAAACATACCTTACCAAGAGGAAAAAGGATTGGAATGACAGTGGATTTGCCATCAGAAACCATGAAAGCAAGAAGAGAATATATGGGAATTCTCTGTCCTATCTTTGTATTTTTTCTGTTAATCCACAACTGTTCTAAAATGAAGTTGTTGGTTTATTTTTGTGTCTTAATATGAAAAACTAAGCTTATAAGACTGTTCTTGCTCAGAGTATATTTCCCTCTCCTCGGGGTGAGTTTGATAATCCTCAGATATTTTGGTGTTTTTTTGTAATTGGGGAAGGACAATGACAATATTGAAAAATTCTAACTGTACTTTATCCACTGTGAGGAGTTTTTCTGCGGATCGATTTTCACAGTATTTCAAGAGGCAACATGACATAGATTTAAAAAATATGGACATTGAAACCAGATTGTCAGACTTCAAATGTTGACTCTACCACTTTCTAGCCATGTCAGGTAACTTCTTTATGACCCCAATTTCCTCATCTATAAAACGGGGTTAATCATAACACCTACTTTAAAGGGTGCGAAAAGGATAAAATGTTTGTATATATAGAGTGCACAGAATAGTTCTCAATAAAAGTTATATTTATCTATGTTGAGGATTAAAGGCATTATTTTTATGACATTTTCCCTAGTTTAACATATTGAAAATATTAAGAGTATATTTTCTGGAAAAAATATCATAGCTAAATCTAGCTGGATTAAATTTCATATCTAAATCTAACTAATTATTCTGAATAATTCCATATTTTACATTAAGACTTTTGTATATTTGCATTTTAAATAGCATTGGACATAAACAAGGTCAGCAAGGTTACAGGATATGAAATAAATTGTATTTCTATACAATAATGAGGAATAATCTGATAATGAAATTAAGAAAATAATTCTATAGTAGCACAAAAACTATAAAATACTTCAGAATAAATTTAATCATAGAAGTGCAAGTCTTATACACTGAAAACTACAAAATATTGTTTAAAGAAATTAAAGATCTAATTAAATGGGAAGATGTCTTGTGTTCATAGATTGGAAGACTTAATATTGTCAAATATTGGGGACAGTACTACCTAAATTCATCCATAGATTCAACACAATGCTTATCAAAATTCTAACTGCTTTCTCTGCAGAAATAGACAAGTTGACATTAAAATTCATGTAGATTTGCAAGGGACCCAGAAGGGCCAAAACAATCTTTTAAAAGAAAACAAAGTTGGTGGATTCATAGTTTTTTATTTCAAAACCTATCATACAGCTACAGTAATCAAGACAATGTGGTAGTGGCATAAGGGTAGACATATGGATCTATAGAATAAAATTCAGAGACCAAAAATAAACCCATACATCTATGGTCATTTGATTTTTAGCAACATTTTCCAAGATCATTCAATGGGGAAAGAACAGTCCTTTTAACAAATTCTGCTGGGACAATGAGATATCTACATGCAAAATAATGGATATTCACCATTACTTCACACCACTGACAAAAATGAGCTCAAAATGGATCAAAGATCTAAATGTAATAGCTAAACCTATAAAGCTCTTAGAGAAAATCTAGTTGTAAATCTTCATGACCTTATGTTAGGTAATGATTTCTTAAATATGATAACAAAAGCACAAGAACCAAAGAAAAACCAGATAAACAAACTTCATCAAAATTGAGACTTGTGTGTCCAAAGACACTAATAAGGCAGTGGAAAAACAACCTGCAGAATGGAAGAAAATATTGGCAATTCAACAATAAAAAGGTAATTCTTACAGGTAAATAATAAAAAGACAAATAACCCAATTTAAAAAATGGTCAAAAGATTTGAATGAACATTTCTCCCAAGAGAAATGGCTGATTCATACAAATGGCTAATAAGTACATGAAAAGATCCTCAACATTATTAGTTATTAGGGGAATGCAAGTCAAAACCACAGTGAAATGCCACTTCACACTTTCTAAGATGTCTATAATCAGAAAAATAAAAATAACAAGTGGTGGCAAGGATATGGAGAAATTATACTCCTCACACATTGCTGATGGAATGTAAAACGCTTCCACCAGTGTAGAAAACAGTTTGGCAGTTTCTCAAAAAGTTAAACACTGAGTTATTGTATGATCCAGCAATTCCACTCCTAGGGATATACTTAAGATAATTAAAAACATATGTCCATACAAAAACTTGTACCAGAATATTCATAGCAGCTTTATACATAATAACTAAAAAGTGGAAACAACCTAAATGTCCATCAGCCAATGAATGGATAAATAAAATACGGTATGTCTATATAATGGAATATCATTAGGCCTTAAAAAGGAATGAGGTACTGATACATGGTACAACAGGGATGAACCTTGAAACATGGTGCTTCAAGAAAAAAAAATCAGACAAAAATGTCACATATTATATGATTATATTACATGAAATAGAAATAGAAAGTAGATTAGTGGTTTCCAGGAAGTGGGGGTAAGAAGAAATGAAGAGTACCTGTTAATGGATACTTTTCTTTTTAGGGTGATGAAAATGTTCTAAAATTGGAGAATTTTAGATGCACAATCTTGTGAATATGCTAAAAACCACTAACTTGTACACTTTAAAATTGTGAATTTTATGATATGAGAATTAGCTCTTTTTCCTAGACCAGTCAAAGACATGGCAGAAAGTGGATGATACATGGTTTAATTAAAGGGAATTTAATAAGGGGGTTATTTATAAATACGAAAATAGGGTTAAAGGGGAAAATGAGGGGTTGAAGTGTACTGGAATTAGCAATAGTAGGAAAGCATCATTATCCTTGGGACTGACGGGACAAGGTAAAAGGAGGAATTCACAGAACTCGAAAGAGCTATAGCTGTAGCGGTAGCTGAAGGAAAGGGCCACAAAATAGGAGCTGGGCCTTTAGTAGAGATTCACTGACCCTGCCAAACAGTGCTCTGGAAGGGAGCAGGCGTGTGTGATAATAAATACAGCAACCACTTTCTCCTGTCCTCCCCACCATTGTCTCCTACAAGTGCCTTCCCAATTGACCAATCTCAACAGAAGCCAGAAGGTAAGGAAGCTCATTTAATATAGTCAACGTAAGGTGATACCCTGGGGAACAGAGCTGGAGGGAGAAGGGTTTCAATTACACCCAGAGGGGAAAGAGAGGATGCAGTAGAATCCTTCTAATTACTGCCTGGAGAAAGAGTTCTAGGGACTCTGGGAGCAATCGTAGCACACCAAGAACAATAGGAACCTATAACAGAATTCCAGGGATATCATGATGGTGACTGGAAATGGAATGACCGACAGACAGTACTGGAGATGAAAGATAAAGAGAAAACTTAGATGTCTTCCCTGATCTTTAAAACAATATCTAGGAACAAAGCATGTGCATGTGGTAAATCATGGAGCACAAATGTCAAGTGACCTAGTTTCCCAATGTTTAGACAGGTATCTAAGTTGACCCAAGTTCATCTGAAGTCCTAATTCAGTGTCCTGAATTAGCAAAGATATCTCATGAGAAGATGAGGACCCAGAGAACGGCGATATTCATTGACTCCCTTTTTCACTGGAATTACAGCCTTGAGGCTGAGCCTACGCTGGCTGAGAAGAACAAAGTGATTATCTAAAGGAATTTTTCTCATAGATTTTGGAACAGAAAGGAGCCTTCCAATTACCCAGTCTAGCTTCAATTTGTGAATGAGGAAACAGGCCCAGTGTGCTGGCTCGCCTTGCCCAGCCAGGGTTACTCTGAGCAAACGGCATGACTGGACTCTAACATCTGGTTGGGCCTGTTGCTAGGCTGAAGTGCTTTCAGTCATATTTTCCTAACTGTGAGGCTTCTAAGATGCTTTGTCTCTCAACAACCTCCTTGTTATAAAGGTGATCCCAACCATGAGAATGCTATGCTGAAAAAGGAAAGGAAAGCACACAGTTTAAAGTTAGATTAATAGTGAAAGGATTTCCAAAATAATATTACTAGCATAGCTTAGTGGTTAAGAATGATGTTTCTAGGTGTCATTTTCAGAAGCAATGTGTTTGTTTTGCAGCCAGTTATGATTCAGCATGTCAGACTGTATTACTTATGTCGTTTTACCTTCTGATATCACAGTCATAGCTCAATATAGTAAATGCAGACTTCAGGAGGGAAAAGGCAGCTTTTGATATAACTTTGCTTTCACATATGGAGCACATATTGTGGTAGCAGTGCAACAGAAACAGAATACAGAAAATTCTTAAGGCTTCAGAGAAATATAAGACTGGGTTCTTTTGTGGTCAAAACTGAAAGTGCCACCTGAAAAATGCACCTTAAGAGACTGCTGTATTTGTGGCTAGTATCATGACTTCACTTATCTCAACTGGTGTCAGGAGTACCTTGAGAATCCAAGATCATGTCCAAAACTGCCAAGATGAGAATGACCTCTTGTCCCTACACCAATTTTTGTAGCATTTAGATTCTATTTGATTGTAAAATTTCTAGGTTTTTCATTTATTTTGCTGTACCTAAAAATACGTATCAATGATCAAGATAAATGGAGGCATTCTTATGGTGTTCAGGATCCCAGTAAAAAATATTGCAGGCCCTTATCTATATAAACAACTTGAATCACCCCAAATCAGCTATGTCAGCATTATTCTAGTGGTCCCCAGTCAACAGACACTGAAAAAGAAATTCTGCTCTGGCCAGTGCAAGGCATCCATTGGCCAGGCCTCCCTCCTGGATCCAGCTTGACCTGGAGCCCCAGGATAACCTGCTATATGTAAGTTCCAGAGCTACTCCAGCATCTGGCTGACTGAAGCATGAGAAAGTGGATAGGTTTGGAGAGTGCCCCAAAAGATAAAACAGGGATAGGGCCCACGCACATTCCATTTCAGGCTTGAGTCTAGGCAAGAGCCAGGTAGCAAAGGGGGACTTACCAAATACAGAGGAAGGCAAGCCAAAGGCAAGAACTTCTGAGGTGATGGTCAGGCCAGGGCCTTGCTTTCTAGAGCCTAAAGGAAGTTCTGAGGAGGACATGAGGTAGTGTGTCAAGGACCTTACCATATCACAGACCTTACCATCTAATGGGAAAGGCAGACATTGTCCAAGTCTATACAAGTGAAATGATTATTATTACAGTTGATGTTGAGAGGCTCTGGGAATCCCTAGCTCAGGCTTGAAGGAAACAAATACTTTTTCCTGAGAAAAATATGCTCAGATGAGATGAAAGCTTGGGTATGAGCTAGGTGAGAAGTGGAGACATAACGTGTTTTTTTCAGAGAGCATGTGTGAGGGCCCTGGATATTCACCAGGAACTTGAAAGTGCAGAACCAATGGAAAGTGTAGAGTGAGGGAAGATGGCCAGTACTGTGCAAGAGTAAATTAAGGCAATTCTTCCTGCTTGCTTATCATTTTCTATGGCGTTTCTACTCGAAGTGCAAAAAATGGAGCAATGGCATTGGCATCACCTGGAAGCTTGCTAGAAATGCAGAATCTTAGATCCCACCCCAGATTTACTGAATCAGAATTGGCATTTGAACAAGTTCCCCCAGTGATCCATACAGATGTTAAAGTTTGAGAGGCAGGAGTCCATAGTATCCAATTCCCAGAGGCACTGTAACATAATTATGAACTTACGACCCAAAACATCTTTGCTACACTTGACCCCCCAAAGACAGAGCTCACCAGTTTAAATATAATGTACAATCTATTTGGAATCCACATTTATATATACCAGGTCAGAATGAAAAATTACAATTTCCCGAAAGAAAAGCTCTTCTTTAGGTTGGACTGGTATTGTGTTAGTGGAGATGAGAATTGACCTTCTTTGCCCTCTCACACAGTGCCTGGAAACTTGGAATTCCAGACTGCATTCATGCATACCTCCCGTTCAGAATTATACATGTTTTTAAAACAAAGTGTTATTCTCTTAAGGTTAATATGTCATTTCAACATTATTTTAAAGTTAAACCCATCCAGGAATAAATATCTTTATTTTTTTTAAATGTCTTAGTTAACTAAACAAATTTATATAGTTGTCCTTTGTAAAACAGAAAAGAAAAAGGTTCTATGCATATAAAAATGCCATGAAAGTATAATTTATATTAATACCAAGAGAAAAATCTATATAAAATGCAGCACTAGAAAACAAGAGGAGCCGCGGTTCTTAAAAATGAAAATATTAGAAAAGACAAACATTAGATGATATATTGAAAATCTAGCCTTTTTGCTTTTCTTCATATAAGACAAAAATCCAACTCCAAAAAGTAACTTAAGAAAGCCTGTATACCTATTCTTTTTACAAAGCCATCTAAGAAGTATCAAAATCAACATACTTTTAATATTTATTTTTAAAATAATAAAAATATATATGAATCAAGAAATGCCTCTAAAACTCATATAAGATTTCTCTTGATGATGAAAGTAGTAACATGTTAAGATAATTTTTCCTTTAGACAACTGTGTTTCCTTAATGACCCCTCGCCCCCTCCCCCCACACACACACAAAGAGAAAATGAGCCTAGTTGACAGAGAATAATGACAGAGTTAAGAGTCATAAAAGCCCAACGATTTCAATGAACTGGAGCACGGAATTTAGGATAATTTAGGGTTATGTTTAAGTGAGAACCAATTATCTTTAATTTCTATGCATATTATTAAGCATATATATTCTTTTAAAAATATTTTCTTTTAAGAAAGTTTAACAATTTCTCTAAGATAAACTCGTTCTTGCTTGAAAGAGTCTATGAGATAATACATAACATAGAATACAACAAACAGTGCCTGACATAATAAACGCTCAATAAATGTTAGCTATTATAATTATCTCACTTTCTCAATATAATTTAACCCAAAATGGCCAGCTATCAACAAAAAAGATATTATCATATTTTGCCGTGTATAATGCACTCCCATATATAATGCACACCCATGGTTTTGAACGAACTCTCAAGGAAAATAATCTTTCATTTTAATTTTTAATTCAAATTTTTATTTGTTTACATTTAGGTACTTGTTTTTTGTATTATGAAGAAATTTAAGCATTTATTTTTAACATATTATAATACAAGAAATTTTATGTAACAAATAATCACAAAACACAAGAACAGATACAAGGTACAAGAAACTTTATGTACCGGTAACAAATTTACAATATTTACACATCATAGAAGGCCAAGAATGCTTCCTTCTTTGTAAGTTTGTTGTAAATTCAACAAAACCAACTATCATACTCCACTGTATTATTTTGCATATAGATAGCATTATTGATTTCTAGAGTTACACTTTTAACTCATAAACATAAATAAAAGAATTAAAAACATTTATATAGATATGGAATTAGTACTACCCACGTATAATGCACATCCTAATTTTTTCCTCATAAATTTGGGCAGAAAGATATGCATTATACATGGCAAAATACGGTATGTTTTGTGTCATATCCATTCTTTATGTTCATATCATCCCACCCCAATCAAGAATTTTCTGATTTCTTGGCCTAATTAAAATTCAGGCAATAAGTATACGTATATATTTGAGCCCTAATAATGCACTTGTCATAGTGCTTCCTGCTGGGTAACCTTTCAGGTTTCCTGTCTTATCCTTTAACCTTTTTCCCCACCAGTGACTAATTGTTAATTTGTAAACAATAATTTATTGTAGTTTTTAATAGATGGCAATAGTGGCAGCCTATATCCTTGTCACATGGTATATAAGCTTTTAAATAGGGATCAAGGTAGCCACTTTGTCAAAATTTCAGACACATATATGACTCTGAAAAAAATATCATTTAATTGTACTTCCCATCTTGCTATGACTGGTGCTGGGGCTACCAATGTTATACAGAACTTATGTTACAAAACGCAGATCACATTTGAGTGCTTCTTCTTAAATGCCTAATGGGAAACAGAAAACCACTGTAATGCTACACTAACTTATAAGGGCTGTGGCTCCACTCAGAAATCAGCCCAGCTTCTAGCTGGCACAGAGCCCATAGCTCAAACTACATCCCAGATAGGCAAACCCTTGAGAGGCAAAAAAAAATCTGAGAGGAGTTCGAATAGTTTTCCTTTAATCTACTGAGTTATATGAAGTATAGCATGCTTAAGGATTCTTCGAGGAAAAGCTTCTATGTAAATATTATCATTAAATAATAGTAATGATGATCATAAAGTACTGAGTGACCCTAAAGCATAATATTGAAAGACAATGGAATAATAATGATACCAATTGAGGAGAAAATTGATGTAAGAAAATGGCCTGATAGACAAGAAATGAGTGCAGAATTATAACAATTTTTTATTGCTCTGGGTCTGAGAACCTTTTAACACAAGCCGGTCATGTAGAGCAAAGGAGGATTACTCCTCAGTCTCCCTTCTACAACCTTCATAAAAGCAAAACTTCTAAGACAGTGTAAAATAAACAGATAGCAATAAAAAGCATTAGTTCAATTGTCAACTCTAATGAAATGAGAATTGCTACTTGAAGCATGTTGTTGAGAATGCCAAGGTCATCTCAGTGGGAAAATGAGGCCCATGACCCATTAGTGTTTGCTATCATGGATAAGGGAGAATGTGTCTAAAGGCGAATGTGCTACAGTGTCCAACACTATTCTGGATGGAGCCTTGCTGAAACCATAGGGCGTCTGTATGGGTATGAATCAATTTGAGATTTTACAAAACATAATTTTTATTTCAAAATTAAGTTTATGTCAAGACTGACAATTTAATTTTTTTCTGACAGATACTATACATTTCCTCCTTAACCCAAAGCAATCTATTTTCTGCCTTTATTATTTCCTTTCCACTAGCATTTCAAAGACCACCTCCAGTCTCTACACCATCAAATTCATTGGCCTCATCATAAGATTTGACCCTTGGCATTGCTGAGATTATGGGTAACTTTGAAATCTACTACATGGGACTCTCTCTTCCTTTGTCCTTGAGTTCCCCTTGGTTCTTGATCCCCTTGGTTCTTTTTTATCTGGGCTGTGTAATTACCTTCTCTCTAGTAACTCAGGGTACATACAGTGTCTCTCTCTGTTTCTAACTATCTTCTTCCTTCTGTTACATTCATCTTATTAAAACATTATTTCATCCTGCTGGCTTGTTACTCAAAATGCTTATTACTTTTTTGGATAAGGGTCAAACACCTTAGCCTGGACCACTAAGTTCTTGCATTAGTGAGCTCCTATAACCACCCTTTCACTGGCTTATCCCAACAGGAATTTATTCCTCACTCATGTAAATTCCAGTTGAAAGTGGGGAAGTGCCTCTGCTCCACGTAGTCATTTAGGAACTCAGACAGATAGAGGGACTGTGAGTTTCAACTTGGACACAGTCAAATCAGCACATGGAAAAGAGAGAAAGTGAAGGATCACACAGAAGGTTTTTATGAGTCAGGCCTCCCATCCACATGCCATTGGCCAAAATCAGTCATATGGCCCAGACAGCTGCAAAGGAGTTTAGACAATGTGCCCAGGAGCAAAACAAAATGGATTTTATTGACTTGCTTTGCAGTCTTTGTTACAGTTCTATGCCATGTGTTACAAACTAACTTCCAAACAATTCCCAAGTCTCCAGCTGACCTGACTTACTCATTTTTTCTTTTTCCTGGCTATGTCCTGCCCACCTAACTCCACAGTGACCTCTGCATTCTTAAAAGAGACAGCACTGTTTTCCATATTATTTATTAGCAGATGCTGCTCCAAATGTTAGGAGGCATGGTGAAGAGACTGTGTGTGCATGCCAAGTCATGGAATGAACTGTAGGGCTACCTGGACCAAAGAAGTCGTCGCACATTTTATAGAACCCAAAGGAAGACTGGATTGTTCCAAAGTTAGAACCAACCGCATACATTCCTGTGCATTTTGTGAAAGGCCATGCTACACGGAATGTGTGACTCCATAAGTTTTTGAGAGCCTGCCCATTTCATGATCTAACAGTTCATCATTCTGTGGAAACCCTTCCAAATGACAGTAGTATACCCCAACTCTCACATTAGTGTAGAGTGACTCCGCTCTTCCTTTTCCACAGCTACTGGATGCTAAGCTACTTTAAATAGGTTGGATGATGGGTAAAGAGCAAGTTTCTGCAAAGTGACAAAACAGAGAAAGCCAGCCTTTGGCGTTACTGTTATTATTGAGCCTCCAGAAAGTGTCCTAGGACCCTTAAAAGGCATTTTTTATAGGTTGCTTCAACTAAAATCCAGTGCTTACCGGGCCAGGTAGACCCAGAGCTCTTGTGATTTTTCTCTTCTCTTACAAGAAACGTAACATAGAAATTATAACTATTATTAACTTTCAGGTGAGTTTCGTATCAGAAGAATTTCAAATGCTAAGTGTAAATTGAGTTTATATTTTTGGAAAAGTAATACTTCTCCACTTAGCTCAATGCTTCTCAGGTTAGGATAACAAGCAACAATTATTTGAGAATGAACACTTTTTTATTTCTGTTTTTCAATTTACTGTGATAATTAATATGTGAAAGAGGAAAAAAAAGGACATCTCCATTTTCATCTGTTAGTTAGAAATAGCAATATTGACAAGATCAAGTAACTGTTTTGATCATTAAATAATTACAGATGCTATAGAATTTTGCAATGGAATAAAATACATGCAAATGCCAAAATTCTGCGTTAGAATGTCATTGCCTTAAACATATGGAAATTTAATTTAAGACAAATGCCTGAGAAGCATCTAATCATAGAAACAATACTAATATCTAATGCATAAACACTAGTAAGCAGAAAAAGAACAAAAACACACATAATGCTTAACTGTGTAATGCATGAATAAAAAGAGGTATTTTTGACTTTTAAAGATTTTTTTGTATTGTCAAAGAAGTTTTCAAAAGTGCCAATAGCTAATTCAAAGAGGTACATGGTGATTACAGTTCTGTGGAAAAATTAAAGTCATAAGTACTTATACATTCTCTAGGGATGTGACAAAACATGCCCCTTGCAATTTGCCTCTACCTCTCCAGTTGTATGGATGAAACAGTGCAGTAAACATGTTGAAGATGTCTTTAAAAAAAAAAAAAAGTGGAATTTATGTCTAACGTCCTGGTATTATCTTAGTTACTTCTACAAGGCAAGGGTGAAATTCAGAAGCCTTGTTCAATACACCCATGTTAATTATCTCAACAAACATTTGTTGGCCATCAATTCTGGGACACATGTGGGATTCTATGGATTCTACAATAAATTAAAGGATCTCAGAAAGATTTGGAAACTCAAACCTTATTTCATTATGGATATAAGGACCTCTGCCAAAGAGAAAGAAAAAAAAAAATAAGGGTCCCAGGTATCCCAATTTAAAACTTACTTTTAGCTCCAAATATCTTGCAGGACACAATGCCTTGGTCTTTTGGAAGCAACTGTGTAAATGAAGAGGAAGGAAATCCAACTCATGTATGAAAAGCGTGCTTCACCACAATGGCATCATCTGCTTCTCTCTCCTCACTTTGTTAACCCTAACTTCCAAAAAGCTTATCAGATATAAAGATTACTCTCTCAAGCCCCACCTAAGGCTCAAATCTATACTAAGATAATGTGGACTAGCTCTTATCAGAAAATGCTTGTCATGGGGAAAAGAGACTACCATGGAGACAAAACAAGACATACAACTGTGGGCCAAATGGAAAAATAAACAGAAGCTGGAGTTTTCTTTATGGGGGGAAAAAAAGGTAGCTTGTAATTTAAAAAATAAAATACAGTACTAAAAAAATAATAGATGACCAATCTATTACAATAAATACATTAAAATATTGAGACAATGTTTTCCTGTATAACAGAATTTAGCATTCTATGACCTAAAAGCCAAGTCTCTCTGTCTCCCACAAGTTTTATAAAGTTTTATTGGAACAGTCATGCTCATTTGTTAACATAGTCTATGGTTGCCTTTGAGCTAAAGTGGTAAAGTTGAATTGTTGCTACAAAGACCAAATGACCAACAAAACTAGTTACTACCTAGCTTTTTATTGAAAAAGTTTGTTTTCCCCTCATATACAATTCGAACCTCTCTCATTCTCATTGCCAAACCTACCCTTCCACTCCAATCTATTTTTCTTCATTATTCCAAGCTTGGGATTGCCTTCAGGTACTCTCTGCTTTCTTCCTGCAGTCCCTGGCTTGCTGAAGTATATCCCCAATTTGGCCCAGGAAGGAGTCTGGAAAAAGCCCGGTGTTTTTATGCTATGCTGGGTGAATAGATGGAATTGATGCCTTCTCCTGAAGGAGAAGTTTGTACTGGAGCAATTCTTGAAAGAATTATGTGGAAGCAATGGATGCAATGGTGTACCACATACACAATAAAATAAGGAATGTGAGCTTCCCCAGTATTCAGTACACATATATACTGAAGATTTATAACAAAGGTACGACACCCATGAATCATTAAGATGGAGCTGATTTTATGCTCGAGATCTAATGAAAACTTCAGTAAATTTATAAGTAAATCTACTTGGCATTCAATTCCCCCGTAGATTATAATTTCACAGACATCAAACTAATGGAAGAAAATTTAAAAGTCTGTTAAAGGGAGCACATATATAACAGGATTAGGAAAGCATGACTAAGTAGAAATAATGTTTATTTATTGGGGGGCCACACATTTAAGCCAGTAATTATTTTTCAACTACTAATTGTAAAACACTTAGTTCTTGTTTTCCAATATAAAAACAGATCAATTAAACAAGGGATGGGGTATATGCTTTACAAACATTTACTGAATATAAGCCACATTCATGATAGTCTAATAGTTGTTAAAAATCAAAGACTCAATTTCTACTTTTAAGAAGCTTAGCATCTACTGAAGAAGCTAGAGCAAATAACTCCCCACTCCCCATTCTCAATAGAGTTTTATAATAACAGAGACCAATGTCTATTTTTCTCTCCAAAGGAGACACACAACATTCCCCTTTCGCAGACTCAACCTTGAGCAACATTTCCATCAGGCACATTAACCTTGAGCAACATTTCCATCAGGCACATTACATGATTATTGAAAGATATTGCCAGGCACTGTGCTAGTGCTTTATTTGCATGAACTCATTTAAACTATAGCAGAACTCTATCAGGGTGCTACCATTATTGCACTTCCTCACAACATTGATCGTTAGGCCGTTATGCATCACCAAGGGAAAAAAGTGTTACCAATTAAATTGTGACATTCCATCAACTGCAAGATACAACCTGATTTCTGAGAAGTGAATTGTGCAAGTTTGTACTACTTAGACTCATTAATAATGGCATTAACCCTATTTTTCAGATGAGAAAACCAGAGCACAAAAAGGTAAATTTTCTTGCCTAAAGTCACTTAGCTAGAAAGTGGCAAAATAGTCTGAGATCTCTGACCTTAAACGTGGAGCTCCACTGTATATGACAGAACACTGGATATCATGTTGGATTTTTCAAGAAACATAAAGGTGTTGGTCGCAGGCACAAATAGCAGGAAGCAAAGTCACAGGAAATAGAGGAGCTGCCACAAAGAAGCCTTTTTCTTCTTGTGCCCTGTGAATTCTTTCTGTACAAGCTCCTGTTATTTCGATGGTATTTGGGTTATTCAGACCTCCCTTTTATTGCATTATAATCATGACTTGAGAACGATCAGTGGAGAGCAAGAGGGCAGGTCCAGTCCATAAGTATGTGTTAATTTAGAACACATTGAGGAAATATTAATAAGTACCATGCCTACAGGACTGCCACATGGCAAAAGCCTGCATGGATATATGCGACACTAAAATTTATAATATTTTAACTGTCGAGGTATGTATTTATATATTTATATATTTA
This sequence comes from Rhinolophus hipposideros, assembly GCF_964194185.1. Classification (NCBI taxonomy): domain Eukaryota; kingdom Metazoa; phylum Chordata; class Mammalia; order Chiroptera; family Rhinolophidae; genus Rhinolophus; species Rhinolophus hipposideros. The sequence continues at coordinate 42,375,544 of NC_138053.1, forward strand.
CATATATTTATATTATATAAAGAATAGATTTATAAATTACATATTGTAATGCAGATAAGATTCTGTTTGCAGAAGGCCTTTGGGGACAGAATGTTAAGTAAGACAGGGAGCACCTGTGTATGTCCCAATGACTTAGGTTACTATCTGCAGGGAAGAATAAGAACCACAAAGCTATGAACTGCCTAAGGGCCAGGACTGTATATTATCTAGCACTTAGCACAGTACCTTCCACAATAGTCAATAAGGGCTTTTTTAAAGCAAATTCATGACTTTGTATACGTTCATAAAAGCAAACTCTTTGTTCATTTGGCAAGTCCTGTGTTTTGGTAAACGATGTCATTTACATACTATATCACAAAAATGGTGTTGGCTGAGTGTGACTTCGTGATGAGAAGTGCAAGATTTCAGGATTTCAGTGTAACTGTGAAATTGAAGTAAATTTTCAATGTTTATGACTCCAATGGGCTTTATGTATTCCAGACAATCTTAGTGATCAAAGCATAGGCTGTATGGTTTGTCAACTCATTCTTGAGACAGCTGAACATGACATAGGACTTTGCAGTTCATCATTATTTGCTACTGACCCCCCCCTTGGTCATTAGTAACTCTGTTTCTTGCAGTGAGGTTGGAAGTTATTTTTTTGAGATCTACTTCGTATGAAACTAAGGCCACCCTAGATCATATGTTTTGGCTTACCCAGACCCAAAGAATTTGAACTTAAAATGAAAGCTCGTTGCCTTGCATCATGTTCAAACTGAATTTTCCTTTCTAAAGCCAGAATCTATTTCATTCTAATTGCAGTGATTTTGTCCTATCTCATCCCCTATAATCAAAGTATCATTTTAAAATGTTAAGAAACTATAGATGTCAGGAGTAATTGGAAATGATACAAAACGTAACAATTTGATCTTTCCTGAGTAAGTCTTCATATCAAAATATAAACTAAAAAGGGATTTTATATCTGGCATACTCTGGATGTAATGCTAGCAAAGAACTGGAACAAGAGAAGAAAAGTGGCAAAGGGCAGAGGGGAAAAATTAAAAGTCTGTGTAGAACAATGATTGTTTACTTTAAATGCAAGGGATATTCTTTTGAAGTGAATATTGTGCTAAGTGTTAAGCCAAAACCAAAATTATATGAATGGAAAGAAAGTAAAGGCTTTGAGTCCCCAATGGATTTTTTAAATTCCTGTGGAAAGTTTGATGGGCTGTCTTTCTTCTTATAAATAAACTATTGTGGTTTTAAGACATGTGTTGCATCTTGGTTTATTTAATTCTGAATAGCAGAAAGAAAGAGTCACTTGGTGAGTAATACACAATGTGTTGGCATTCAAAGTAAATACAACAGATCATGTTTAAATTAAAAAGGGTCTGCCTCAGAATAAAAGCCAAAAGGCAATATAAAAATAAAAAAAAAGGTATTGTGGTTGTGAAGAAAATCCCAACTCTGTAAAAATAATTTAAATTATGGCAAAAGAAATTCCTCATTGAGACTGAACTCAGCCTAGTCAGTTTGATTTCAATATTATCAAAGATTTTTGTCTGTTATTCTAGAGAGAAGAATGTACAGTCTAATTTAAAAAATAATTAGAAGAGAGTTAGTTGTCAGATGTGTATTACCTAGAATCTCATCTAATTCATAAATTCCAAAATTTTCTTCATAATTTCATGCACTTATACCCAGGCAACCTGTGATGGAATTGGCTAAGAAATAAGCATAATATATGATTTTTTTTTATATATTTAGAAAAACACATTTTGATTTTTACAGTTACAGAGCCTGTGGCTCTATTTTAATTCTAAATGAATCTTTATGCCAATATACCTTTGAAATACACATATTTCAGAAATTTTTCCAGTGATCTTTGTTTAACCTAATCTGACATATATATACAGTTATACATATATATACTGAAATCCTGAAATCTTGCACTTCATATCAAGAAGTCACACTTAGTCACACACATATATATATATATATATATATATATATATATATATATATATATTTCTAAATTTACACCAATTTTGAAAGCCTAATAGAATCAATGTAGAATCAAGACATCTCTGTTGAATTATACCTAGGTGTTCCTCATCTACACATATGTTTTTTCCTTTATGGATTCATAGCCCATTATTCACTATTTATAATATTCTGGGGCAGGGAATAACAACAATAAACACGAGAGAAAAGCTATGCCCACATACAGAAACAGAACTAGGTTACTATCTAATAGTTTTGATTTAATTTCCTTTGTATAAAAAGGTACAATATTTACACATAACTAATTTACAGCAACTATCTTGTACAATCATATTCAGCTTTTTTCTGCACCCTCGTCCTTTTATAAGGAGTATAAATTAGAAGCAATTTGCCCCCCTATAAGAAAAGATTCTCTTTTATTTTTGTAAGAGTTTGAAGTCACAGTCTTTCGATATTTTCTAGTGTTGGGAATTCAATGTATTCATGCCTGCAATCTATCAATCTACATTTTCGTGACATTTTCACACATTCACTCTAGCAGGAATTGCCCAAAAGTGTGCTCAGGAAGACCCCTGCATCAGAATAAATGGGATACATCTTGAAAATACATATTCTGGGACTCCAGCCCAACCCTGCAGAGTCAGAACCTCTGCAAATGGGATCCGGAAATCTACATGTTTTAAAGTTCCCCACCTGATATTATGGGCATTCCATTTTGAAAATCACTTGTAACAGGCATTCAAGGGTCATTGAGAATGAGGAAATGAAGGGAAACAAAAGCTAATTTTGTAGATGTGAATGACAGGACAAGAAAGAGAGTATATAAAAGCAATTCAAAGTAGTGGAGAGGGCATAAATCAGGGCTAACAGATGCAGAGCTCAAGTTCAGGTAAGACATAAAATATATAGAGGGAGGGAGGGAGGTAGACAGACAGACAGACAGACAGACAGTTAGATGATAGATATTCTTGATACATCAAGGCCAGTAGATCTAAGGAAAAAACACATCTTCATAAACTAGGATGCATTCCCTCTCCCAGTGACATACTTATAAACTATGTACATTATCTTCATTTTCATTACACAATCACCGGTATCTTGCAGACGTTGTGGGATCTTGTCATAAAAACGGTTAGTTTTATTAAGACTCACTTCCCTGTGCTATGGGTAATGATTTGGGCACTGAAATCTAAACTCCAGTTTTCTATACGGAGGTTTACTAGGTGCCCCATGATCAGGAGATGCTGTAAAAATATTACATGAAATAAGAAATCACTCCTGAAATTCTCCTGACCTAAAAACCCAATAGTTTAAAAAAAAAAATCTCTAAAAGGAGCTTTTGATAAGCTCAAGTAATGAACAGTTACCATATTACTAAGCTTAAGAGTCATATAGAATGTTCATAACAAAATTATGGCTTTACCTTTGGACATATTTAGCAAACAATTTAAATATTTAATTCAAAATATCATTATATTTCAAACTATATTTGAAAATAATTTTTCATCAAGCAATAAAGATTTAAGTTGACTTGTCACCTAACCTGTGTTCAAAAACATTTTTAGATGAACTAATGCGCTAAAGAATGGCTAGGAAACCCATACACCAATTCATGCAAGTTTAACATTTACCATGTAAGGGAGATGAAAAGTCATTAGGAATTTAGTGGTTTAACTTTGAAAATGAAATACCCTAATAATCTTAAAATTTTATGCGTTAATATAGTTAAATAGTCTTCAGAGATTTCATGGACACTATTTAAATTTTTTGACAATTTTCCACTACTTATCCCTGTGTCAAGATTATCAATACTCAATATAAAATAGTTTGGCTGCAGAGGTAATGGGATTCTGAAGACACAGATTCTAGTGGCACACGGCCTGGGTCGGAATCCTGACGCCCTACTGCACTATGGGATGTAGAGAAGTTGATTTGCTTGTCTAAGCCCCATTGCCTTTTCTGTAAAATGGAAATGATGGTGGTAACAATAACTGCCTTTTAAGATAGTGTGGAAATCTAAAGCGATAATTCACCCCTGCTGCATAACACACCCCCAATAACTGCTTGTTATGATTGCTGTTTCTATCCAATTTTTATTTTCATCATACCAAGCTTTCTTTTCTCATTGTTTGCCTTCAAATAATTTAATTTGAAATTAGGAATTATAGTTATTATAGTAATATACTTACTACTTTCAATTGGTATATATAAATGTGTGTGTATATGTTATGCATTTGTATGGGGTTGGATGGATGGATAGAGAGATGGTAGATAGATTGATAGACAGATAGACAGATAGATAGATGTCACAATATAAGATTGGCTTTGAATAAAAAGGTCTAGCTGTTAAATAAAGTTTGAAAGCCAACATAACATTCATTACAATAATTAAGAGCTTGAAAACAGAGAATTCAAAGTGTGCCTAGCCATTTACATATAGTATCTGCCTTATACGGCTGTAAATTGTGCATTAGTATTTATATTCCCATTTTACAGATGAAGAGTGTGAGCCTCAAAGAACTTGCCCACAGTCACAGAGCTAGAAAAGGGCAAAGCCATGATGAAACACATTTTGACTCCAACACCTATGATTTTGATATCCTACTACACTGCTTTACATCAGCACAGGAGTTTTGTCAGCTCAGACACTTAAACAACCTGGGTTTAGGAGTCTACTGTTAGATGCAGGTAAAAGGTGAACCAGAGCAATAAAGGGTGTTAAGGAAAACCATGGAGAGGAGAGGGACTAAGCTGATGAATGGCTTGAATCTGCATTTTCTGGCCAAACTGACTCTCTACTCTCGATTGCATTCTAAGATGATTTGGCCATGGTGTCCATTTCCTTACATGACTACTGTCTGCAGCTTCTTAAATCCACGCAGTAGCCATCCTGGAGAAGAATGCCTGAAATGAAACAGCTGCAAGGGTTCAGATGCCCCTGTCAATCTCATTTGTCATTTTCCATCAAAGCCATCTTGGTCCAACAGGCAGTTCTGTGGTATTCTTAGTTTGGGCCTACTTAGTTGGTGGAAATACTGTGACCTTTCTTTTTATGGCTATAAATCTATTCTAATCTATTCTAATCTCATCTATTCAAACTACTTCTCTTGCCCTGTACCGCCCATTCACACTGTTCTACAACCCTTATTTCCGATAGCTCCTTAGGAGAGATGTTTTATGAATCTTCTCTTATTTTTAAAAATGAACTACAAAAATACATCTCAACGATAGTAGCTCTGGATGGTAAGCCACTTTCAAGGCTCATCCAGCGATAAATTTGAATTACTATGGTTGATGCCTGGTGCAGGGATTAGAAGTATGTTATGTTGCTTATGAATACGTAGTTGATTCTAGCACAGGAAGCTTAGAAACTCCCTTGACTGAGCAAAGTGTATTTCTACCATTTCTGATTTCGTTTTTTTACTGCCTACCACAGGAAGCTAAAATTGTAGCAATTTCCAGGGTCAGATGGGGAGAGAAGTCCTGGATGAAATTTAGACAGAACCACACACTTCCCTTTCCCAAACCCCCCAAGATGTGGCCCCTGGAAAAGGCCTTTCATAAAGAGGACCTATCAGTTAAACGTCTCCTTTGTGGGCAGATCTGGCTCCAGCTAAGTCTAAAGGTGTATAAAGAGAGTGGAAGTTTTTACAGCAATTGCCCAAAATTGTATTTTAATTTCCATACACGCATTTGGAATCTTGTGTTATTTTTAGCTTTTGCCATCACTGTTCAAACAAAGCAGCAGGTTAAAACATTTTTTTTTTCAAATCACATGAAAACCTCATATAACAAAAGTCCAGTGCTATTTTAGACCAAGTAAATACAGACAAGCAGACCTTAGACCTCCTCTTGTCTTTTGGCTCTGCTTCAGTTTGAACTAAGAGAAGTCTTTCTGGGGGGGGAAAATGAAAATTATAATTCTTAAAATGAGACTAAATTTAGGAGACCTAACAAGCAATATTCTGGCCTACAATCGCTTTCAAGTCCAGAAAGAACAACCAGTAAAATATAAGACATTAGGTACCATGTCCTTTTGAATTGTTTTTATTTTTAGTACAGTGTATGTGTGTGTGTATTCTGACAGCATGTTTTGAAATAATAACCATGGAGACTAATTCAGTCCTTTATTCATGTAATCAGCAAACATTTATTAAATGGGCACTATGTGTAGAGCCTTAGGCTGAGTTGCGAGGAAAACAATGTCTTTGTCCAGACCTGGCCCTCAGTGAGTCACAGTCTAGAAAGGAGATCAAACTATAAACAAATCATTACAACACAATGTGGAAAGTGTTGACCGGTGTATGTGTAAAGTGCCATGAGAACACTGAAGAATGAGCAACTATCTACCTATGCAGGAAGTAAAAGAAAAGCAATTAAGAAACACTTTCCCAGAGGCGGTATTTTAGCTGGGTTTGATCAAAATGGGTCACAATATTCCAGAAGATAAACAGGCAAAGGCCCAAAGAGTATAAGCAAACATTGCATTCAGACAACTAGAGGTATTTAGGTTAGATTTCAGGATGGATTTTAAAAGTAGAAGAGGGTCAAAGTTTCCTCATAACTTCTGAAGAATTTGAGCATTATCCTGGAAGTAGTGGGGAGATTTCAAAAAACTTTACATTAATAAGTACATTAGAATTATTGAGACCTATTAACAATCTAGTGCAAAAGAGAAGGACCCAAATTAAGCCAGTAGGAAGAGAGAGAAGGGGACAAAAACAAACGATATATGAGTGAGAATCAGAAGTGTTGGGCACCTGATGAGTGGTAGGCTGAGGAAGAAAATGAATCAGAGTTAAATTCATTAATCTCATAGGAGGCTTTTAATTGAGGGATGGAATACTCAGCTCAAAGCAGCCAAAATAATGAGTCTCATCCAAAAAACTGTGCAGAAGTTGGAATAGCCACAGAGAGAGTTTCATCAGGGCGGATCTGCTTCTTTGCAATTTCCTTGAACTGCTCAATTCCACCTGTTGGGCTTTTTACTAGACTGGCTTTTCTGATGTCAAAGAGATGGCTGCCAACACTACCTAGGCCACATGCCATCTGGTTAACACACGGAAGAGAGAGATGGCGTCTCCTACAACCTCAGCTTTGTTATCATTGGACTAGTTTAGGTCTTTTGCTCACCCTGAATCAATATTTGTGGCAGTGAGAATGTCATCTGCTAATTGGTTTAGGCCAAGGTTTCCAGAAGCAATTACTATGTCAAGGAAGATAGAATGATCCTCATTTAGACTTTTCTAGTCCCACCTACAGGGCTAGGAATCAGATCAATTTCATGGAAAATACACGTGTGCTACACAATTCACTCAAGAGTAGAAAATATGTGGGGGAGACATTGCAATGCCCACTAACATGCTGAACAAAATTATTCTTTACACGTGTTGCTATGTAAGCAAGTGGTCAAGACTGCTTTCTACAAGCAATTTCCAGGCTGAAGAATGAACTGCTTTATTTCCTCCCTGTTCCTGCAGAATAACCTTATTCAGTAATGGCAGGCACTTACCTGAGATAGGCAAAGACAGATATTTAGATTTATAATATCCTTCTTGAAAATACAATATCTTGGACTATCATCTATAGAATTCTATAATTTGGATAAAGTCTGTATTTCCTCCTCTTATGTCTAACTATTTAGGAATCAATCAATTAATAATCTTTTTTAAGAATGTCCTAATATATCTTCTTAATACAATGACCAAGAAGATGTTTTCTACTATTTTACATTTATATTTTTGTAGATTTATAATTAATTTGCAGACTTCTAATGGAATTCTACTTACCCAGGTTATACACTAAGAAATTTGCCCTCACAAAACATACAATATGTTTAAAATTGATCACAAGAATAAAAATGTTTTTATGACTCTGTATGGAGTTGAATATTAACTAGACTTGTGGTGATCATTTTGCAGTGTATAAAGTGTTGAGTCCTTATGTTGTATACCTAAAACTAATGTTAGATGTCAATTATACCTCAATTTAAAAAATAGAAAAAAATGATATGTGTGGATTTGCTATTATTTAGTATAAGCAAAAATACAGAGATTAGCTACTATATTGATTTTTAAAGATAGTTCCATGCCAATTTATCAATAAGGTATTGTTAATGAAATTCATTGGTAAAAAAGGCTCAAACCTATTTTTTCATTTGGTACTTTGTACACTAGTGTTTAGATGATTCAATAGGGAAAATATATGTGGGGTCAGCCATATTCGTCAAATCCTAGTAATGTCATTTACTAACCATATGACTTTAAGTATATCAAGTATGTTACTGATATCTTTGGATATCAGTATCACCATCTATAAAATGGAGTCAATAATATGCAGCTCATGAGACAAAAATAAAGATTAGAGATTATAATAAACATAATGGGCCTGGCCTATAAAGTGCCTGAGATCTTCATTTACTGGTTGACAACTATACAACAAACCCACATATACTTGAAGCACAACATACAGAGTAAAAGTTTAAAAAACACTTTTAAATGTTTTATAGCAAAAAATAATAAGGTCTCTAAAAACATCTTTTCTGGCTTATTGAAGGAACTGGAACTATTTTAAAGCTGGGTAAATTATTACTCTACTTAAGATGCCTAATTATGGAGAAAGAACACATTCACTGACTTGTTTATTCAGAAAGATTTATTGAGCACCTAATATGTGTCAGATACTGAAGTTGGAAAAAGAACTAGGCCTTGGGACACAGTAATAAACAAAACAAAATCCCTGCCCTTACGGAGCTTATTTAATATAACTAATAATCTTCGTATAACTAATACATAACTAAGCAAATAAACAATTAGGCATCTTCAGAAAGTATTAAGTACAATAAAGAATAAGAAGATACGGTAAGGGCATAGATAGTTACCTGGCAAGGAGTGGAGTTCACAGGCAGTGTTTTAGATGGAATAGTCACCAAAAGCTCCTTGAGGACTCCATATTAATGTCTACCACAGTTTCATAGGTCAGACTTTCTCTCCTTTTCGCATCTAATAAACAGAAATAACAGCTATACTACCTTCTTCAGTGTTCTTATGAATAAAGTCATAAGAAAGTTCTAGTTTCATTTACAGAATCAGGTTAATCTTCTTGTTGCTTATTATAAAGAAACTATGAATTGGTTTGAAATTAAATACATTGCCTTGGAAATTGGAAACATATGTAAACTTTTCAGAATATTAAGTTTTCAACCAAAGGAAGTAGTAAAAGTCTTGCTTAAGTAAATTTTAATATTTCCTTTGCTATCTGAGGGAGACTACATGTTTTGGATTGTGTAAAGGATGGAATGTAGTTTTAAAATGTGATTTATTTTACTTTGGAATTTAACAGCACCTGCTTTGTTTTCATTGGAATCCTTTCAAGTACCTTCTCAAGTAAGCATTACATTTTCCTAAAGCTGAATGTAACTATGAAAATGAAAAGCCTATTTTTGCCATATACTATATAATATTTGTAATGATTATAAAAATTAGCAAAAATGTTATGAATGTTTAATGAATGCATTGAGGGATAATCAGTCCAATTATAACAGTATCAAAAGATAGATGCAGATTGATGCTTAATTGTCATCTTGACACAATAAAACTCACTAACTTGTCTCTATTTCAAGTCCTTCAAAATATTTTTAAAATAATTTTATTTTTAAATGTTGGTTCCCATAAAATTAAAGGAATACATATATATTTATACACATAAATACATCCATATATGTGTGTGTGTGTGTGTGTGATTGAGTCATGGTTTCAGTCCCCCTTTTCTCCAGAATCTTGTCTTTACTGCACCAAAAACTATACAGATTTAGGTAAAGACATCATTAGAGATTAGTTAGACTACAGAAGTGTTCATTTTTTAGTCTTCTTGATCATACTATTCTACATCTACCTTGTTAAACTTATCTGTAGAGCATTTGAATTACACAAAAACTACAGAAGTTTTAATCCCTGGTGCATTTTCAGAATATTTTCAGTTGATACTATTGTCTAAACATCCACCTGTAAAGATGAAACAACAGCTGGTACAGGTCTAGAAAGAGTATTTGATCCAAGGGTTTCTGTAGTATTCTTAACCACACCTTTCTTCTTGATGAACCCCTTTTCTTGGTTTCTGTGATACCTTTTTGTGTGCTTTTATGATTTTCTTACCAATTCCCTGAATGCTTTTGTTCTGACTCTTTAATTACCTTACCTCCCTTTCCTCATTGCAGAACTTAAATATCGCTCTTCCACAGAGTCCTGTACAACACATTTTGCTCTTCATTAATAACTATCTACCACCGATTACATTTTAAGATCTGTTTCAGGCAAGAGAGTATAGATACTACGGAAACAATGGGAAGTCAGATTCAGCATGTACTCTAGGTGAGCTTGAAATATGGTTCCGCCAAACAGATAATCAAATTTACCCAAGATTCTTATTGTATCAGAATCTTTAAATTTATTTGCCCATCTGAGTGGTATAAAGAGACTATACTCGAAGATTGTACTTCACTACATTGTTATGACATGTTAGGAACATATACAATAAAATTTAATCACGCATTTTTCCATTATTCCACATCTTGGGTTACATAGGAACCCTGTGATATCTACAGCATTTTTACTCCATCATACAACCCCTAGGTAGGTGAAAAGCAACATTTTAGGATAAAGAGCTTGGAATTTTAGTTGTAGACACAATTGGGTTTCATACATATCCCACTTTTTTACTAAACAAGTGAGTAAGTTTGACTGTATTTTTTTTCTACACTTTGAACATTTTTTTCTCTACACTATTTGGTGGAACCATATTACAAGCTACACCTTGAGGAATAACAGGTATTTAAGTTTCCTATTTCAATATCACAAAAAGAGTTGATTTTTTTTTTTTTTTTTTTAGGTTACATCTTTACTGGGGATTTACAGTACTTGTATATAAGGATACTGCATGGCACAAACACAGTTTTAATAACACCATAAAGAATTATAATAATGTTTCTTTTTTTAATTAAAATATAACTTTCATTCCTGAAATGATAATTTTCTAATTCGATTTATGTAGAGTCCAAATCCCGGCATACCAAATAAAACAAAATATTTAAGATCTTTAAATAAAAATAAAATAAATTCTGTGATTTCTGATTATGAACTACCTTATGGTTTAAACTTAGATATTATTTAACTTTAGTAACACTTTCATTTTATAATTCTCAAACAGACACAAACCATGAATGACTGTTAAATAATTCTTTTTAGTTGATAATATCTGAGGAAAGATAATATATTCTCATTGGTACACAAAAATATGCAGTTCTCATTAATATTCAAGATTCTTATAGTTATAGGACCATACGAGTATACTAAAAAGAAACCAGAAAGCCTCTGAAAATTATAATTCATAAAAATTTCAAACATACTATACTGTTAGGTAATTATATGTACTCTGCTTTCATTCTCTATTAATTTTCAGATAAAATAAGAGACGTGTATACATATATATCATAACTTAAAAATAAATATTTAATAAATTATAGGTTCTATTTTATCCAACTAGACTTTATCATACTTTATTCCTATTTCCAAATAATATACAGACAAATGAGCCTTTGGAACATCATTAATTTTTAGAATGATTATTTCTGCATATTTTAGGTCAGAGATTGAAGATGAAAATATCATCTTCTTAGAAATTATACTTTTAGCAAAATTTTTTCCTCCATTCTAGATTTGAGAGGAGACTCTAAATTATTATTAGAGTGCTAGTTGCCTTTGTTGTTACACTTTTTTTTCAGGATTTGACATGACATTCTTTGCAAGCAATACATGTATATCATTTGAATCATTTGATACTAATGTCATTGTGAAGCTGTGAAATAAATTGTGAAATTTATGGCTTTAGATGCACATTTGGAAGTGTTTTACTAAACACAGGATCAATAGCAAGATTCTATCATATGATTATAGTAGATTAGGGTTTCTCAACCTTGGTACTAATGATACTTGGGACAATACAAATTTTTGTTCTGGGAGGATGTCTTGTGTATTATTTAGCAGCATACTTGGCCTTTCCTAGTAAATTCCAGTAGCACACACACCCTCCCACCCAGTCATGTCAATTAATAATGTCTCCAGACATTGCTAAATGTCTCCTGGGGGCAAAAATTAGCTCAGGTTGAGAATCACTATACTATATACCTTAAGTACTATTGTAAAAAGTCTAAATGCCTAAACCAGTTTTACTGTGGCAAAATTTGTACTAGGGGGAAAAATCTTAAACCCATACAAACAACTTGGAATTGCAACATTTAAAAAAAAAAAAAAAATGCTGTCTTCCTCCTCCATCCAGACAAAAAGCCACACCAGGAGTTAAAGCAAAAACATCCTGATTAGATTAGCACCAACTTCACTGGTGGCCAGCAATTGCCTCCCTAACTGGGTGTGGCAAGAAAAGAAAGTTCCTTGTTCTCTTGAGGAGCTGACTGCCTGCAACAGCCTTTATTTGGGCAGTAGCCTGAAGCAACCCATCCTTTATTGGAACCATGATTGATGCAAGTTTATTGTTTTCCTCTGTGGAAGCCTGAAGGACACAATGTTTATTGTTTATTTCCTCTACACAGTGTCTGTCTATCCAGCCTAAGTAATACAGGGTCCAAACCTCGGTTTGGCAACTGGGATTTAGCAACCTCCAAGCTAAATCCCATAGGGATAGTATTGGTGAATGACAGGCTTGGCTTAAAGTTTAAGAATTCTCTTGGCCAAATAACGTAACATACATGGTTTACCCAGATGTTGGGAGTTAGTCCCAGAGACCCAATCCTTCTCTAGACTGGAAGAAAAACACAACCACGAATCTTCTACTCTTCCCAATGTCCTGGAAGGTCCTGCCCTCAACATGATGGCACTCAATCAAGAATTCTGTACTAGGGATCCTTACAAGCTGACTGCTGCCCAAGGACAATGATTTTGTCTTATTTAAATCAGGTGCTCTAGAAGCATATGGTGACTTGACTTTTGTCGTTAAGTGGATACTACACAATCAGTGTCCCACTAGAATATATCATCTCCACTTTTTGAGTCTTCTCATACAACATTTTGAATGAAATACAATGGCCACCCACATCACAGTTATACTTGCTATTGTTATGTGCTGAATAAATTGGTGAAAATCCCATCAATTGTACACACCACCCACACAGGTCATATACATCCTCCAAATTACTCTGTGAGCCATAAGGGTCATTGGTGAGGAAATGCAGATGAAATGCTCTAAGTATCACTATTTTTAAAATTCCTGAGCCTTTCTGTTAATCTATGCACCCCATTGTAGCCTTTTCTAACTTTTGCTCCACTCTGTAGTTGGCCTATTCAGGCAATGGGAAATGAGAAAGTCAGGTCATGAACATGCTCTACGTTTGTGCCAAGGCTGTTGAACCACCCCTCTGGCAATGCTAAGGAATGTGAGTTCCTAGTACCATCCCATGTGTCTGGCTCCAGGCCCCAAAATACCATCAGCAACAAGCACCCAGTTGGCAACTATATCTTTCAGACTTGCTCATAAACACACACCTATATATATACCCACATATCACATTTCCCTGCCCAATGAGGTAAGGATGCCTTTTTTGCCTTGAGTTTCTAGTAATAACCTAAACTATGGTGGGCTAAAATGTCATAAGGCTTATGGTCATATCCACAAGTGCTTTCTTAAGAGGTTTCCTGACAACATGGCCTCCAATTTCGGTATTTTTAAATCTGCTTGCACAGTAAAACCCCCATACCTCTGGTATTAACAAGCAAATGTGCAGATAACAGAAACACACTCTGCCCGTGAACAAGGAGATTGTGGAACTAGTTTCAGTGTCAAAATGTCATATGTGCTGGTAATTATTTTTTTTTTAATTCTCTGAAAAATGTTTTTCTTCATCTGTTAAAAATTTAAAGAGAATTGAAAACTCTTCGGGAATGCAACCCCTGTGTGATTGACAGTGACAAGTACACATATCTTGAAAGCTCCACTGTAATGTTTATACTTAATAAAAACAAATACTGTGGCATCTGAGAGTAGCCTAGTCAGCCATGCAGCTTTCTACCTGGCATCTTGTAAATTAATCTGGGTGTTTATGCTGTAGATCATTCATGATGAACATATTGCTATAGCAACATGCATTTCTTCCATTTTTTTCCTGCTAATTACACTAACATCACCATCAGCTACTAAATCTTTGAATTACTAATGAATGTATGTGGAAGCAATGTCTTGATCACACTCTTTCAGTATGTTCTCATCTACAAATTAAGAATAGATGTATGTAATTTAATTATTTTTAATTTATTGCTAAATCTTTTCTTTTACTTTTTTCATTTTAGCATAAACAATTTATTTATTTATTTTTAATTTATTGGGGTGACAATTGTTAATGAAATTACATAGATTTCAGGTGTACAATTCTGTATTACATCATCTATAAATCCCATTGTGTGTTCACCACCAAGAGTCAGTTCTCCTTCCATCACCATATATTTGATCCCCCTTACCTTCATCTCCCTCCCCCCACCCTCCTTACCCTCTGGTAACCACTAAATCTTTCCATTATAACGTTAGTCCACACCCATACTTAGACATATTGAAGGATTTGGGAGGTGCCTCTATCGAATCACATACATCTCAAAGAAAAAGAATATGGTGATCTCAGGTAGAATTCTTTGCCACACCCATTATTTTTATCATTTGTATCTACATTAATTTAACATTTGACCACAAAGAAGTATTATTTAAACCTATGAACTGCTCAGGCTCTTAAGTTTCTGTAACTCAAACACCAATATTGTAAATATTCATATTTATTTAAAGTAAGCCTTTTGGTAGAGTATTTAATGAAAGATTGCAGAGATTTTAGTTGATATGTCGCACATAGGTAAGAAACTTCTGGAAAATTCATGTTCATTAACACTATAAGGATAAAGAGAGACCCATCCTAGGTAATTCCCCAAACCATTACATCTATGAAAGGCTCTGTTTAGTATTCATCTCAGGTCCACATTGAATGTGCAGGGAAAATCTTGTATTCTTTCAGGCCATTGAAGTTCTATATAGGTCACTAAAATAGGTATTTCCTAGTCATCTACTGATGTAAATTATTAGTGCTTACTCTAAATATGTCTAAACACAGTCAAACTGTTTAGGCCCAAAGGGCTGGCTCAGGTCATTAGTAAAAATGAAAATTTCTAAATAATCTAAGTAGGGTGAAAATAAAGGTTTTCACCTACTCATACATTTTGAATGTCAGGGACAGGCAAACGAGGAACAAAGGTGGTAAGAATGATAGCTGGATTCCCCTAGCTAAATAAACTACTTCCATAAAAATCAAGGATCATTGGGTTGCTGTTTCAGCCATAATGCTCCCACAACAACTCCTCTTCTAGGTTTTTCTATGCACATGTTTCCCTGAAAATAAGACCGGGTCTCATATTAATTTTTACTCCAAAAGACACATTAGGGCTTATGTTCAGAAGATGTCATCCTGAAAAATCATGCTAGGACTTATTTTCCGGTTAGGTCTTATTTTCAGGGGAACACGGTATTCTAAGTTAACTAGAAGTGAAATAATGACTACCGAAAAGGTAAGAAAGGAATTAATCTATTGGGGTTTAACATGTTACCCAATATCCTAATTTCAAATTTGTTTTTCTTAAGCTTGAGAATTTTGATGTATTATTGCATATCTTTTATTGTGAGAATTATGAATATGTGAAACTATTTCCATATATTTCAATGTTCATGTGTAGTAATAAACAGAGAATATTTGTCATGCAGCAATAGAAAACGAATACAATAAATTAACCATCAAAGAAGTTATCAGAAAGATCATCAAAGCGATTACTATGCATTTATTGAGGTATTACTATTCCTTTTGCCATTTATTCTAGCATCATTAGATTAAATACTGAAAAATTTGTGATGATGGGTTCATCAAAAATGTATGTTCTCCAATAAGACTTTTCTCTACCTGTGCTCAATTGGGTACTGTGACATTCCCTTCTTCCCACAAAGAATAGAGAAGAGAATCCAGCAAAAAAATTCCCTCTTGTGATAAAAATATTCAATGATTGTTACTTTTGGGACATGGAGTCCAGTAGGAACCATTAAAGTTAGAACAGAGAGGGTAGTAAGTCTCAGCTGTCTTTCTCTGAGGAGATTGGCGCATTCTGAATCAGTTTATTGCTGGTAAGCATCTATCACAGCCCCACACAACCCTCAGCATCTCCCATGCCAGGACATGGAAAACCTGGTGTGAGTGTGAATAGAGTTGATGGAAGTTACTTGAGGGCAAATAATTCAAGATATCAGGTCATTATTTTTATTACTTAACAACTCTAAATTCATGATGTATATGTAAGTAATTTATCAAAGGAAAGATTAGAAGAATGAGTACTGCTTGGCCCATCCATTGTTCTTGGCAGAAAAAAAAATCTGGCTCCACTACTGGATAGGGTTTAGAAGAAATACGTATAAATTTGACTTCTTAAAGTGTCGTGAAAAAAAAAAGATGTATGTGTTTGTATAAATACATGGAAATATATAGGTGAGTATACAACAAAAGTAGATTATCAAGTAGGTGGGATTAAGAAAGAAAGGAGCATGCTTTTACTATTTTCTTTACACATCTTTGTTATAAAACAATCATGAGCTCCTCTTTTAATTTAAAATAATGCAAATATACTTTTAAAAACGAGTCTTCTACCTTATGAGAAGGGATATTCTCATAAGATATACTTCTTATATATCAGTTTTACATTCAGAAGGGAGATTCATGCCTGAATTTCTTTTTTTTATTATTAAAGGGAAATCATTTACAAAGCTTTACAGAGTAAGACTTTATTTATCAAATATATGGTGATGGTAAGAGAACTGACTCTGGATGGTGAACACACAGTGGGATTTATAGATGATGTAATACAGAATTGTACACCTGAAATCTATGTAATTTTACTAACAATTGTCACCCCAATAAACGTAAATAAATAAATAAATAAATAAATAGTCCTTAGTAATAAAGGTTTATTATACAAGCATTAACAAATCTTTAATTATATCCATGTTGGCATCAAATCCAACTGCATTATCCCAGTGGTTCAGCACCTTATGTATATGTTATGCCTATCTAATTCAATGAGACCTCCCATGTAATCAATACAGAAAAAACTAAGACAATTACCTTCCTTTTCACACTTTCAAGTTATTCAGAAAATAGCTTAGAAATAAATATTTATTTTCCACAATTTGGATTGAATGGGCTACTAGTACCCAGAAGGTTTCCAACATGGTCCATACAATAGTTATTATTGTGTAATTTAAGTTCTTTCATACTCATTCTGATATTTCAGGGGGTGATAACCTAACCCAAAGTGGTCTTTTAAGAATACTAAGTGAAAAAATATGTTTCCAACTTTTTGAAGTAACGAGAACTATTACAAACATTCCACAATGCTTAAAATATCTTCGTTCTCTCTAGAAAAAAACAGAAACTAGACTTGCCAGTTATCTTCTTTCTTTACTGAGTCCAACTATAGTTTGATTGAACTAGGACTTTTTACTGTTCTGTTTTTTGGCTAAAATGCTGCATGCCTCATATTTGCTTTTTACCATAAAAGCCAATATAATCATTCAAATATTTAAATATGAATAAAACCTCATTAAATTTCTGTGCAGAAAATCATAGTCCCATGAAAATTCAAAACCCCAATGAGGACTTATTTTGAGACCACCTGAAATGTCTCCTCCAAAATGTGATTTGAATTCACATCAGAGAAAGCTCAGAACAGGCCAACTTTTGTCAAGTAACGTCTTCTTTGCACCAACTACATATCACTTAGACAAGCAGAGTGATTCTCTCCCAGAATATTAGGCTGTGATTTGGGTCCTTGCTGCAGAGTGCAAGGAGCACCATCTGAGGAATCAGAGAACCCCAACCATGCCAACAAGTAGCTGTGTGACCTCAGACAAAGCCCTTCACCCAAGAGAGAGGCTGTTTCCTCTTAGAGCAGATGCAGATAGCAATGCTTTTCTTACTTATCTCAAGGAACTACAAAAGGGCTCACACAAGGTAACAAATTTAGCATCCCTATCATTCCTCTTCATCTTTCTTATTCAGAATTATTTACTAGAATGTATAATGTGTTATATTGTATTAACATATTTATATGTCTGTCTTCTCCACTACATTATATATTCTTCTAATGCAGGAAAACTGTGCCTTTTTTTCTTTATATCCTAATTACTATAGGACCATAATACATGTTCATGAAGTGAAATATTGATTGTAAAGAGTAAAGCACCACATAAATGCAAGGTGTTGGGTATGATCAGTATTAACGACAGGAGTCAGTCTAGAGATGAAAGTCCCTCTATGAGACGGTCATTTCACCTGAAGGGCATTGTGTTCCGAACTGAAGGGATCCACATTTCTTTCTGAATTAGATGCTATGACCAAAGCCATCATCTACGAAGCACTGGCTTTCTCATGAACAAGTTCCTTATAAAACAATTAGTCTTTTTAGTTTTTATTTCCCATCTCACAATGAATGAAGGATACTCCATGGTGAAAGTGTGTGTTCAAAGGAATGCAAATAAACCAAATAAAAATGATTATTGAGCTATAGACTTTCTAAATAATGTCCCAAGTACATCTACAAGATCTCTGCAATTTAAGGATAGTTGGCACAAACACAGGCTCTTTATTCTCAGAAAGGAAGGAAGGAAGGAAGGAAGGAAGGAAGGAAGGAAGGAAGGAAGGAAGGAAGGAAGGAAGGAAGGAAGGAAGGAAGGAAGGAAGGAAAGAAGGAAGGAAAGGAATCCCACATTTCCAGCAACAACTGTGAAAAACATTAGAAAAATAGGTTTTTTTCTTTCATGTACAAAAAGAAATTTACTTCAAAGACAACATGGCCTGTATTCTAGCATTGCATATACATTAATAATTTCTTTGCCTTGTTTTTTAGAATGATGAAAGTATCTTTTTTTAGCTAAGTAGAATTTCCAAAAGCTATTGACCAGGACCTATCAATTTCTGGAATCACTCAAATAGTATATAAGAGAATATCATATTAACAGAAGACAAAGGAAGAAAAGTTAAAAGTCAATAGATGTGAATAAAATTATTCCATTTTTTAAGTCAGTAATTTAAAAACATTCCCTCAGCAAAACTGAATGTTCTTTAGATTAAAAAAGAGAATTTAGTAAAATAATTTTCATACCATCAGTGCCTGGCCAAACATGAAAACAAACAATTAAAAATCAATATAGTAATGAGAAATATGTTAGAAAATAAAAGGCTTTGTCCCAATTACACTTCTTAATCTTCAATATAAAGTCTTAATTTAGCATTTCAAATTTTTAATTTTCCTTTTTATCTTTTTTGTGTAATCTAATATTTGTCCTATTTTATTAGGATTTCTTTGCTGTACCATTTTGCAAGTGTGAAGTTAAAGAAAGAGAATTCAAATGACTTGAGTAGGTCAAATGGTAAGTTCATTCCGAGTTGCCAATGCACTAGAATTCAGTGTCAGAATCTTCATTACCATCTCAGACCACTGTGTTGCTCTATTCACTGTCCTATTAATTCTCATCCCATTGGAGGGGAGAATACACATATATGGACAACTTAAAGTTGGTACATTAACTGTGATGGGAGAAAATATATTTCAATTATACTTCATGGAATCATATTGCTTCTCCATTTTTTAAAAGAAACTTTTAGATTTAATGTGGAAAATATGGAAAATTGGAGTGTAGATGATAAAATATTAGTTTATAAAAACTGTTTATTTCAAACTTCCCCAAACCTAAATATGATTAATTTATAGTCACTAGCAATCCTGATACTTTAGACAAAGGTCAACAGAGTGGAGAAGAATAATTGATAAGCAAATCAGATAAGTAGGGGAAAAAAGAAGTGGTTCAGTTAACTCACGAAAATATCCAAAATCTAAGTAGGATTTTTCTAAACTTTTGCCACCAAGGATTTCCACCTTTAAATATTCTCCACCAAGGAACTTATGTTTTGAAAGATCTGTATGACACAAATTACGCTTAGTAATTTTTTAATAAATATGAGTTAAGTCTTATATACTGAGTTGATATAATTCCAGCCAAAAATAAAAATCTTAATTATCCTCCATAGCCTTATCAGAGCTTAATATATACTTCCTTGTAAGTCTATTAGAGCAATTAAAAGGCTCATATTAGGATCTTTAAGCATTCCTATTATGAACTACTATGTTAGCAAATCCAGTTTTTCCTCCACACCCCAATGTCCATAACTCCATTCTATTTTGAATACTTGTGACATGAAGACTCATTGATGAATTATTCTATTATCCTCTTTTTGGCACTCAACTATCAGGAAGTCCTGCTGAATCTGTCTCCACAGAATAGCTCCAATTTTTCCATTTATCTCTGTTTCCTCTCTCACCTTTCCTATTCAAGTCACCATCACCTTTTTAATAGACCACCATAACAGCTGCCAACCAGGGTTCCCTGCCTTCATCTTTCTCTCCCTAAAATTCATTCTCCACACAGGATTTGGAGGTTTTTCTAATGTTTCAGTCAGATCATGTTGCCCACCTGTTTAAAATTCTTTAGTGATTTTTGGTTGTATTTAAAATAAAACTCAGACTCCTTTCTGTGACCTACAAGATATTATAATGATCTGACCCATTCCTGTTTCCCCAACTTCACTTAAAAACCATTCTTTCCCTTTCCATGCATTCTTTGCACTTACTGTCACCTCCGCCTAGAATTCCCTTTTCTTTGATTGTCTCATGGCTAGATCCTCCTTACCACTCAGATCTCAATTAAAATGACACCTATTCATAGAGGTTTTCTCTGATGTCTTAACCTGTCACAATCCTTTCACACATTTAATACATTACATTATTTTCCATTTTTATTAGCAATTTTGTCACTATCTGAGTTTATCATATTCATTAATCTGTTTAATTGTCAGTATTCTCCAATTAGATTGTAAGATCTATGACAATGAGGACTGGGGCCTAGTAGGCATTCAATAAATAGTTGTTGAAAACAAGAATGAATGGCTATTTGCAGCCAAGATGGTAGTGCAGGTAAACTCTTTGAAGAGTTTACCACACATCCTCTCAGCACCCATAAATTACAACTCAACTACAGACAACCATCATGGAGAATCACCTGAAGTCTAGTTAAACCAAAGCCCCACAACTAAGGGCATACAGAAGAAGTCACCTCGAGACTGGTATGAGGGGCAGAGACACAGAATGGGCTGGTTCCACACCTGTGTGTGACCGTTAAAAATTGGGAGGGAAAAAAAAAAATTGGGAGGGGTATCTCAGCTGGGGAGGTAACCACCAGAGGAGTGAGGGGTCCGAGCCTCATACTAGGCTTTCCAGCCCAGGGTTCCAGTGCTGGGAGAAAAGTCTCCATAAATTCTGGTTGTGAAAAACCACTGGAGATTATGGCTAAGTGAAATGGAGGGTGCCTGGAATCACAGGCACTTCTCTTAAAGGGACCACACACAAACTTACTTGCTGATGGACTCACTCCTCTGAGCTCCAGCGCTGGGGCAGCAGCTGAAAAGGTGCCAGGGACATACATGGAGAAAGTGAATTGTCTGCCTTCAGGGTGAGGGTAGAAAGGACAGTATTATCTCAGATGGAGGAGCTGGTGGAAGCCATTGTTTCTACGTTGACCTCTCCCATCTCCCTGCATGCAGATGAAGGCAGATTCCATATCTGAGTCTCCATCAAACTGGCTATCACCTTTTGTCTGCCTGGCCCTAGTGATTCCTTGAGACCCTGCCCCACCCAACACTGAGGCACACCTAAGCCAATTCCAGTGGCTTTTGCATACAAACAACCTGTCTTAGCGCATGCTGCAGATTTTCATAAAATCTCACAAAGGTTCACAAAA
The DNA here is from genome assembly GCF_964194185.1 of Rhinolophus hipposideros. Lineage (NCBI taxonomy): Eukaryota > Metazoa > Chordata > Mammalia > Chiroptera > Rhinolophidae > Rhinolophus > Rhinolophus hipposideros. The sequence continues at coordinate 42,397,459 of NC_138053.1, forward strand.
CCCAAACAAGCAGCACCTGGCTTCAGCATGTCCCATACCTCTGGCTCAGCAGGCCTAAGCCCACCACTAGCAACAGCAGCTTTGGTTCACAGATTGGCCTCTCAAGGCACCTCCAAGCTCAGCAAGAACATCGGCCATCTGAAGATTGCTTTGTGGTTCATACCAGGTAGCCCCGGGCAGAGCACAATCTGTGGCTAAACTTGGACTTAAGCAGGTTCTCACCCAGCAGGCCCGGGCTGGCATAGCTGGTGGCCAGCTTTATACCAAGCCAGAGCATCACCTACCCACCTCCAAGGATGACACACCCAAAGGGCACTTTAGCAGGGCTCTGGTGCTGTACCAGAGGCCTGCTAAAGTAAACCCTGCTCTGTAGGATCAATCCCTCCACAATAGCTCCTCCACTGTAGTCATGGCTAGTCATTACAACCAATGAGCCAAGGGTCAATCCCTCCCATTAATGTCCAAAGAGCAACCAGTCTCAACTACAACAGGAGCGCACACACAACTCATACAAGGGACACACCTGGAACACCCAGCTCTGGTGACCAAGAAGACTGCACCACTGGATCCCACAGGACACCTACAACATAAGGCCACTCTACTAAGACTGGGAGGCATAGCAGCCCTACCTAACACATAGAAACAAACACACGGAGGCAGCCAAAATGGGGAGAAAAAGAAACATGTCCCAAATAAAAGAACAGTACAAAGCTCCAGAAAAAGAACTAAACAAAAGGAGACAGGCAATCTACAGATGCAGAGTTCCAAGCACTGGTTAATGCTCAATAATCTCAGGGAGAACTTCAACAAAGAGATAGGAAACATAAAAATGCAGATAGAAAACATAAAAAAGAACCAGTCAGAAATAAAGAATATGATAAAGAAAATGAAGAATACAATGAAGAATACATTAGAGGGAATCAACAGTAGATTAGATGAAGCAGAAGACTAAATCAGTGATTAAGAAGATAAGGTAGCAAAAGACACCCAATTAGCACAGCAAAAAGAAAAAGAATAAAAAAAAAAAAATGCGGACAGTTTAAGGGACCTCTGAGACATCAAGTATACCAACATTTGCATCATAGGGGTACCAGAAAGAGAAGAGAAAGAACAAGGAATTGGAAACCTATTTGAAGGTTTAATAATGAAAAACATCCCTAACCTGACAAAGGAAAGAGATGTAAAGCCCAAGAAGCATTGAGAGTCCCAAACAAGATGAACCCAAAGAGGCCCACACCAAGAGACATTATAATTAAAATGCCAAAGGTTAAATACAAAGAAAGCATCTTAAAAGCAGAAAGAGAAAAGCAGTTAGTTACCAACAAGGGAACTCTCATAAGACTATCAGCTGATTTCTCAACAGAACTTTGTAGGTCAGAAGGGATTAGCTCAAAATATTCAAAGTGATGAGAAGCAAGAACCTACAATCAAGATTATCCTACCCACAGGATGGCCTCAGGGTTTTTTGAGAATTACTTTGGGGAACTTATTCAATAGTGTTTGGGGATTTTGTTGGGTGTCCGATGGACATGTGTCCTGTTTGGGAGACCACCTCAGGGATGCTGTGGATGCCTGGTCATGGCATTGTATACCAGAGGCTGGACATTAATGAATGCCAACTATAATTTTATGTGTATAATGTGATGGTTCGGTGTGAGGTCGAGGTGGTGGTGGATGGTGGGAGGGGGGTTCATGGTGTGAGGAATGTAAAAATAAAATAAAATAAAATAAAATAAAACTATAAAAAAAAAAAAAGATTATCCTACCCAGCAAAGCTATCATTTAGAATCAAAGGACAGATAAAGAGCTTTCCAGGCAAGAAAAAGCTAAAGGAGTTCAATACCACCAAACCACTATAACAAGAAATGTTAAACGGATTTCTTTCAGCGGCAGCAGAAGAAAACAAAGCAGATCAAAAATATGAATAATAAAATGATAACTGCATATCTATCAACAATTAGTTTAAATGGAATAAATTTTCCAATCAAATGATAGAGTGGCAGAATGGATAAGAAAACAAGACCCTTACATATGCTGCCTACAAGAAACTCACTTCAGATCTAAGGCACACATAGACTAAAAGTAAAGGGATGGGAAAAAGATATTTCTTGAAAATGAAAACAAAACAAAACAAAAAGCTGAGGTAACAATACTTATACCAGACAAAATAGACTTTAAAACAAAGGCTATAACAGGAGACAAAAAAGGACCCAGTAATCCCACTTTGGTATTTATTCAAAAAAACCCAAAACACTACTTCAAAGGGACTTGTGCATCCAAGTGTTCATTGTAGAATTGATTACAATCGTCAAGATATGGAGGCAGTGTGGGTGTTCGTAGATGGATGAATGGATGAAGAGTAGGTGGCACATACATACAATGGATTATTGCTCAATCATGGAAGGGAATGGCTTCTTGGCCTCTGTGGCGGCATGACGACCTGGAGGTTATTTTGCTGAGTAGAGTATGTCAGAAAGAAAATGACAGATGCAATCTGATTTTACTTATATGTGGAATCTAAAGAACAAAATAAACAAACAAATAAAACAGAAACAAACACATAGGTACAGAGAACATGTTTTGATGGTTTCCAGATGGGAGGGGGCTGGGAGTGAGTGAGAAAGGGGAAGAAATTAAGAAGTACAAATTGGTTGTTACACAGTGGTCATGGGGATGTAAGGTACCATAAGGAATGTAGTCAATAATATTGTAATAACTATGTATTAGTAATAATATTGTAATAACTATGGATTGTGTCAGATAAATATTAGATTTATTGGGGGATAGATGGGAGATGGGTTGGGGGCAGGATGAAAAAGGTGAATGGATTAAGTACAAATAGGTAGTTACAAAATAGTCATGGGGATGTAAAGTAAAACATAGAGAATATAGTCAATAATATGGTAATAACTGTGTATAGTGCCAGGTAGGTGCTAGACTAGTCAGGGGGATAACTTTTAAAATTATATAAACATCTACCAGTATGCTGTACACCTGAAATTAATATAAAATCATACATAATATCAAAATAAATAAATAGTTTTTTTTAAAAAAAGAAAATGTTATAAGCTAATTCTTTTAACTGAACCAATTTGGGAATATGTGTGATCTCCTGCATTAAATTTGTTACTCATACTCATTATGGATGTTCAATTTTGTTCTCTTTTTCCTGCACATGATAGATAATTAATCAAGTCTTTGAGTGAATGAATGAAAAAGATCCATAAATCATTTTAGTTTCATCAGAGACTTCTGTGGAAGATACAATGATACACTCTGGATTACTATGAAAAGCAAAGTTTGTAAGTGAAGGACTAAGAAGAAAATTAAGAATCAATCTTTGCCTTCTACCTACAGAAACACGTGGAAACAATAAACTATAATACAAAAATGAGTAAAGTAAATACAATTAGAGGATGGGAATTAAGATCAGAAAAGGAGATTGATTGTGAAGATGGACTAGAGTCCAAAGCATGTGTAGGGATACAATGAAAAATAAAACTGAAGGTCGGGACGGTTTGAGTGGCATCTTAACTTTGCAGAAATACAAAAAAAATAATAAAATAAAAAAAATAAATTAAAAAAAAAACTCTGTAAAAAGAGGACTAAATGATGAATTTGCTCTCTGTTTAGATATAGTTTGTTTCAGAGAGGACTTCTCCTTCCCTCAAAGAATTGGTTAGGGTATTTCATACCCCTTACTTCCCAACTAGAGAAGCTATTCTATTAAATTGTAATTGCCAGTTTACCAGCTTGATTTCTCCATTGTCTGTAAACTCCAGAAAGGCAGTGCTGTGGATATCTTACTCATCATTTTATCCTCAGGTTTGGCAAACTACGTAAATCACTTGAAGGGCTCAATATATGGTTTTAGAAAGAAAAAAGAAAGTAAAGAAGGAGAGAAGACAGGAGGAAGGAGGAAGGTAGGAGAAAGGGAGGAAGGAAGGGGATGGAAGCCAGTCTCCTTCCTACTCAGCAGCACCGCTCCCCACCCAGCAATGGGGTGAGCAGCATCGTCTCTGCTGCCCAGCATTTGAAAATCTGGATATGGTTCTTCAAGTGAATGTAGCTGGCAGAATAAACTATTAGCAGCACATCAAATACATCATATTCATAGTAACAAAAAATAAAGCCGGTTCCAATAGTTGTATTTATAGGTTATATCTTTTGTAGGCTTAAATTGAAGAAACATTTTAAACATTTATCCAGATTTCAAAACCATGTATTAGTCATTGATTTAGTATATTCTTATACATGTGTTCAATATTTAGACAATTTACTATTTTTATTTTAATTAGGACTTGTCTTTTTTAATTGTCACAAGCTAAATCATATGTATTGTCATTGTCAGAACGCCAGACTCTAAACTTCATTTGTTTGACCAGGTGGGCCCTTACCATAAAAGCCATTCTGTAGTGAGGGCATTTGAAAACATAAATGGTGCCTTATTTGAAATTATTCAGATGTACTGGGGGTGCCAAAAAAAATGTATACAAGCGGACAATTTGGTCAACGTTGCTCAAGCAGTAGTTCGCCATAATCAGAAGTGTCTGGACGCTGATGGGAACCACTTTGAGCAACTTTTGAATTGCAGAAGTCAAAATACGACTTGTATTCATCTTTTGTTATCAGTATATATTATTACAATTTTAATAGTTTTTTCCTTTCTTAAAATGTGTATATGTTTTTTTGGCATCCTCTGTATAATTCTTGAAACATAAGCAGGAAATAGTATGAGAGAAGTTTCAATTCTATCTTGTGTATATTTCAGTCTATTATTTTGCATTGGGACAAGGTCACACAGAAAACCTAAATTGAGTACAAGGACTAGCCTGCCTTGTTCATCTTTAATAGGCAGACTGTCCTGACCTTCAGTTTCACCATTTGTTTTGGAAGAACTGTACTACACAGCAAAAATGGCTCCTTATGCAACACAAGAACGTGCAATTGCAGTTTTAAACCCAGATCTACAAAAGGCTTCCTACTCAACAAATCAATGACTTCATTAATATCAGTTTCTTCAAGTATAAAATAGATCTTTTAAGTGAAAACAATGAATAATTGATATTAATATATAAAAACAATCTACTTATTTTTGACAGTAGAATATTTATTTTTAAATGACACTTTTAATTTGGGGTAATGTAAACATTAATCATTTGTCTGCCGATTTAATGTGTTTCTGGCACAAAATTTATCACAAGTCACTTAAGAGTTTTTGAAACAAAAAGTAAGGTGTTACCTGCCCTTACAATCAAAATACCATTTCCAAAGGGGTCTCAGAATATATCCATATACACTGAAGTTGTGTCTAAACCATTCAATTTTTAGATCTAATATTTAGATTCAATTTATATTTACAAAAATATAGCCAGTCTTCTAAAACCTATACTTTCTGCTTCTTGATAAAAATAAGTTACTCTTGAGAACAGTTGTTTATGCACTCAGTTTCTTTGCCTTATTGCATTGGGGAGGAAAGGCAGTAGTATGGAAAATCACACAGAATTTTGGATCAAAACTCCCAGCTTTGAGTCCTGGGTCCATCCTTTACTGTTATACCTTTAAAATCTTGGGAGACTCATTTCCTCTCTCTGAGGACTGACACCCTTGAATTCTTTGTCAGCACACAGCGATAAGAACGCACATACTAGTATAACTTAGCTGATTTCAGTGAAAATATTATCTAAGGAGCAATGTGTAGAGTGCTATATAAGCGCTCATTATTATATTTCCATAATCTTTTAAATGTATTCTTTATTATGGGAAATATTTTAAACTTTCCAGACTCAAACAAGGTATGTATTTTTGACAAGCTTTCTGATAGGGTGTTAGGTTATCTGCATGAAGTTGAATGCTACCAGATCTAAACAATGTCATATTGCACTGACTCCTCACACTGTTTCTCCTGACACTGACAAATCTCTGCTTGCCAAAGTGTACAGAAGATGAATGCACTTGGGCAAAATAATAACATAATAGAAGCACCTCACTTTTGATGGTACCTGGCAGGCCCTCACTACGATGGTCAAATGAAACTTCTCTGTGAAAAGATGAATGTCTTTTTGGTCAAGGCTTTTATGGGAAGATAATCTATCAGTAATTTCCCCCCACCCCAAGTTAGTTTTTCATCCAATTTCCCTGACTATTTCCTAATAAATAAGAATGGTTTGATACTAATGTCCCTGAAGCCTCATACAAATTCAGACTTTGCAAATACAATCAGCTGTTACGCGCTATATTTTCCTCTTAAAAGTCAACATGGCTATACCTATTGGTAGTATTACACATCTGTTTAATAACTAGTGAAAACATATAGTAGTCTTTCATGTATCTTTATTCTCCTTCTTTATAACAACACGGAAAAAAGTTGTGTTTGTGAAATAAATCATTGAGCATATTTTCTCCAAGCAGATTTTGAAATTCTCCTAAAATAAAAACTTGAGAATCCATGGAAGATGATTGGGATAGTTAGCAGACCAGAGTTGGCAAAAGTGAATGCCAACTAATACAGTTTTTATGGAGCAAATATATTCTTTTATTGTTTTTGAAAATGAATTGCAGAAACTGAAATATAATTCCTTTTTAGGCAATTTTTCTAACTCTAATGGATGTAGAAAAGACAAAAAAGACCAAAAGATGAAGCTCTCACCTGGGATTTTCCTACCTTAATATTAATTTCAGGGTCTCCTGTTCTGCCCTTATTGAGAATGGGCTTCTTATTTGGTCTGGTGTCTGAGAGCTGCCTTTTTCCTATTTAAAAATTAAGTCAACTACTCTGCTTTCATACTGTCTTTCCCACCATTAGTCTCTGCCTTACAGAGCTCTGTCTTAATATGGTCCTAGAAGTTTTGTGTGTTTCTTACTCAGAAATTGTTAAAAAGGAACAGAGGTTTAGCAGACTGTGGCAATGGGAAAAGAGCCTGAAAATTATAGGGGCAGAAGTTGAACAACACTGTATGTTGTTTTTATGAAAATACAAATTGCTGAGAACAATTTGTAAAATGCAGATATGTCTTAAATACAGAAGTCTTAACATTGCAATCTTAAATTTTGGCAGTTATGCACGGTTCATTATTACTTTAACATTCAATTATATTAATGGTAACTGATTTCCATATTCATTAGATCCATATGTAGTCTGAGAGACCTGTACATATGGAAAAATGGAAATAAATCTTCCTAGCTGCTGGCAAGAAATAGACTGTGTGTGTGTGTGTGTGTATGTGTGTGTGTGTGTATGTGTGTGTGTGTTGTTGTTGTTGTTGTTGTTGTCGCTGTCCATGTTGGTGATGATGGGGAGGTAATTTTTGTTTTCATTTTTTTCATTAGACGTGAATGTGCCGCAGAATGAAATGCAAAACTAAATTTCATACTCTCAGGTTGAAATAACTTCTTAGTTATCTGTCTGGATGATTACTTATCTAAACATATCATTGATACTTTAAATAATCTGGAAATCGAGTTAAATGTAGTAAAGTCAATTACAAAAGGCAAACTATACTTTCAAGAAATATTAAAGATCTTTATGTGTTTCTTTGCAGAATAAGCCATTGAAACAATGCAAATATCATTTATATGACACATACTTTACATTTTGTGTGGTTCCCAAATCAACATGAACAATCCTACAAAAATAAAGTTTTAGACATATCATCTGTACTCAAATTTTTTTTTCGTTTGTTTTAGTGAATGGATGCAAAGCTAGATGACTGAATGACTCCCAGTAAAGAAACAGAACCTCAGAGCAACTGACTTATCAGAGATAGCACACTAGTACATTTTAAGATCCTGGCGTTGAAAACAGGTATTTTGGCACTTAATTTCATCATGATTTTTACTTTCCTATTATTCTCTTTCCAACAATTGAAATAGACTTTCATCTACTCTTCTCTTCTGCTGGGGATCTAAAATATCCTGGACAAGCAAAGTCCAATGCAATTTTCAAGTTTATCAACCACATACGGCATTTAATTCACAGCATTTGCACTTTGGACAAATCTGGACAATGGGAGACATACTGAGGAAGGGAGGCATAAAGAGTTGTGCAGTCAAATCAGAGTCAGAAGAGAAGAAAATAAGGAATATTTTCTGATTTAAGAGCAGAAACAAAGAAAAATATGGTATTCACCTTCAATTTATACTGAGGATTCCTCTAAAAGCAACGATAGCATTAGCAATCCTGATTTTCCTCCTTAAAGAACAGAAACTCTTCGGACGTTTACTGGACCCAGAGTTTTCAATCAGAAAGTCCTGATTAGTTGGCAGGGGTGGGAGGGATAGAAAGCAATGCTTCAAATTGCATTCACTTATTATTAAATATTATAAATTTAAGTTTGCAAATAATTTAACTTAACTAAAAGTTAGAGTCAATTCAATTTTATCCCTATAATAAAGCCACCCTTCATGTGTATCTCAATATTGCTTCTCAAGACTTAAAAGTTGAGTGGAATAACGATTGAGACACTGTGAATTGTTTATAATCCAGAGTTTATCTGGTGCGTCTATGGGGAAGATTAAATGTTTAAAAATACTCTCCTAGACAGATAGATCTAACCTGCTGAAACTGCGTACATATTTTCCAAAACCAGTAAAAAGAGTAAGTAGGCATTCACTAGAGACACTGATTTTCCAAAGGATGAGGAAATAGAAAAAAAGCAACATTTAAATGAACTTAGTTGCTTTGGACAATTAACCCAATGGACCAAGAGGGATTATTCTTGTATAATCATCTTGCCAGCTATTGGCCAGAATTTAAGAGTAAAGTAAACATGAGTAATTAGGAAATATTACACTGTATATTAGTTCCAAGTTATATTAATTCCATCTTTGTCAATATTCCTTAGGTATGTTCAGAAAGTGTTGGCTTTTATATATATATATGGTGAAATGAAGAAAGGTTCTTCTTAGACAAGGAATTCCATCATTTCTGAACTTTTGAAACTGTGTGTTCTACCTATCATTTTCATATGCTTCCTTAACCAGCAAATGATGTGGTAAAATTGTGGGTAGCGGCAGCATGAAGAACAGAACCATTTTAATTTCTCCCATCTGGCATATTAGCATTAATAAAAGATGTTTAAAAAGAGAAGCCTTGAAAGGCTTTCACCTCTTGATTTAACAAGATAATAAGGAAAGCTTGCAATCTGCCACTAAATATAACCGATTAGAATAAGAGTGAGTATAATGTGATGATCACCAAGATTAACCTTTGAGACAATTTTCAAAACCCTGCTGATTACAATACAATCATGTTAAGACTAGCACTAAAACTGTTGTTGTTTCCTGTTAGTACAAATATAATAGGAAAAGTTCCATTTCATAGTAATATACACTTACATAGAATAATATACGTACAACCAAAATTAAGATGCCTACAGCTGCCTTATCTGTCAAACTGACCATTATGGATCAATCTCCCATTCAATGGAATTAGTTGCTTTGGCATTACTACTGAATCATTACATTACTGGCTGAAAGTTAGTACAACATAATACTGGGTCTATATTTATCTGTTTCATCCAGTTTTGTTGTTTTTACATCACCACTCCTCTTACTAACACCTCATTAATATTTTCCCATTTACCATGGGTTTTGATGGGACAAGGGAAGATTTTATGTGTCCTGGCAATTTCTCAATTAAAATGGGATTTGGGGATCATATCCTTCTTAATTGGAAAATTACCTGAGTGGTTTGTTCAATTTTTCATAGCTTTGTTGGCTGAACTTTTTGAACACACCTACATTTCAGAACATCATAGCTGACAACTACATAGAGTAATGAAATGAACAGCTTACGAAAGAGTTTAGTACAAATGTAATCTCAATTCATTTCTTCAAGTTACGCTTGACTGCATCAGATGAGATATTTCAGATAATTATCTTACAGGATAAGAAACCAGGCTGGGAGTAAAATTGTGTTTACAAATATGCTTGTTTCTACTAAAACAGATTTATAATAGTGTCAATGAGGGCATCTCCTCATTCCGATATCAAGAACCTATAAATAAAAGGACAGGCCTGGTAACATAAGCCATACTCATGTTAATCACTCCTTAAGTGATGGCAAAATTGTTTTGTTTCGTTTATTCAAGGCAAAATTTTGTACTGTGCTGCATAGTGCTTAGAACTGAGTGATAGAGGATATTCCTTAGCGCAAATTTTCCGTATCTGTAGGGCAGGAAACTCATTTACGTAATGAATAGATAAACACATAGGGAGTGTATGAAGACTTGTTAGTTTAACTTTGGCACATATGGCATCCAATCCTCAAGGCTATCTTTATGTTACAAAGACACAAATAAACCTGCAGCAATCACAATGGACATATAAATGTTGTGTAATCATCTCTACTATATACCTTGTTTAATTTCTCAATTGAAACCAACTGTGTATATTAAAAAGTCCAATGCAAAATAATGAGAATTCTGTGCACAGAATGAGGGCTGGAAGTGGTCCATAGGAGGAATGATAAACCCATGGTAACCATGACAGATTTTTATTTTTAGACAGTCTCAATGAATCAAGATCATTTGACTAGAATTTTTCTTTTTAGATTAAAGAATCCAACCATAAAAAATCCTACTTATATTCAAGGTTACAAGAATATATAATACAGTATACTTAAATCACTGAAAATTAGGGAAAAAATAAACAGTCTAAGTCTTCATTCTTCATACAGAGAAAGCAGGGGATTTGGACCACGCATAGCATCTAGGAAGAAGCATAATTTCTTATCTATTATGTTCAGTATTATTTTCATTGATCCCCAAAATAAGTACATTTCTTTTTTGTTTCTTTTAAAAATCTAAAAATCAATGAAAGCTGAATTTCACTGATCCACAGGCTGGTTCACATATATTAACAGCCATGGGTACTATATTTTAGATGAACAGATTTATATGTATCATAAAATCCTTTTATTTTTTTTCTCTCAATTTTATATTAATAAATACTGCTAAATCTGCTAAATAGTTCATTATTTTTACTTTCATGAAAAAGAAAAATAAGAGATGTCATCAAAATGGCGGCGTGAGGTGAGCCTCTGTAAATCTCCCCTGGAATTTACAACTAATCAAACAACTATAACTCCACAAAGGACTCCCTGCACAGCAGACAGGCAAGACGAAGAGGCCCACTACTGAATTCACCTAAAGGTGGGAGAATCATGCAATCAGGGGAGAGGGGAAGGAGAAGTGCAGAAATGGAGCCACAGGATGCAGACCTAGCTCAGTGCTCCAAGCTCGCTGCATCCTGGAACTACCGCAGCTGCGGGAGAGGGAAGAACTCAAACTGCTAGGACTCCGCTTATGGCCCACAGGGCTGAGGGGGCAGCAGATAACACGGCTGAACCCAACACATGGAAGAGACCTCGGAGAAAAGACTGAGGGACGAAGGTAGAAAATAGTGGTTTAAGCCCTCACTGCTGAGCAGAGAATGGAAGCCTTAGGCGCTGAGACTAGCCTCTCCCTCCCTACCCTCCCACAGCTCACCCCACCCCCACCTGCCTGGTGCTGGAAGTGGAACAGTAGCAGTGTCAGATGAAAAGAACAGAATATTTGCTGCTCTGAGAACTGTGGACTTCAGACACAGATTCACAGCCCAACTATTTCCCGCAAAGGAGAGGGAGCTGTGGAAGAAGGACTGGCTGTGGTGGTGGTCGCCGCCATTGCTCTGGACCACCTCTCACAACTTACCCCACCCCTGGCACCACCTATCTGGGCAGATCCCTACAGGAGTAAACAGAACTGCTGAAACATACGGGCTCTGAATCTGGTGAAGGAAGAGCTTTGGAACTTCAAAAGCTCTCCGCGTACCCCCACGGGACACTGCGTCCTGTGACCCAGGTGAACCATTAACAGAGGAGAAGTCCATCTCCCAGGGTATCTCCCAATTGTGTGAGAAGCTGGAATAGTGCAGAAAAAACATAGCACTATCGTGTGAGAGAGAAAAAAAGGCTGAAGTCAGAGAGAAAATAACACATTCTACCAACAAGTACTGGAAAACAAAAGAAAGACCTCTTCCAATCAACCTGTTGCAGAAGCCACTCCTGTAGATGTCTAGGAAGAGAAATAATAAATCAGTAACTGCCATGAATAACCAAGGCAACAAGACAACTCAAAAGAAACTAAAAAGTCTCCAGAAAAGGAACTTAAAGACTTGGAAATATGTGACTTAAATGACAGAGAATTCAAGATTGCAGTTCTGAAAAAACTCAACGAGTTGCAAGAAGACACAGAAAGCCAGTTTAATGAACTCAGAAACACAATCAAAAAACAACATGAGCATGTTACGAAAGACATTGAAATTTTAAAAAAGAACCAATCAGAATTTCTGGAGATTAAGAACTAAATAGAGGAAATTAAGAATGAAATAGCCAGCTTAGGCAGTAGAGTTGACCAAATGGAAGAAAGAATCAGTGACATCGAAGATAGAAATGTGGAAATGACATGGATGGAAGAAGAAAGAGAATTGAGACTTAAAAGAAATGAAAGAATTCTACAAGAACTTTCTGACTCCATCAGAAAGAGCAACATAAGAATAATGGTCATACCAGGAGAAGAAAGAGAGAAGGGAACAGAGAATATATTCAAACAAATTGTTGATGAGAACTTCCCAAACTTGTGGACAGAACTGGATCCCCGAATCCTAGAAGCAAATAGAACACCTAATTACCTCAATCCCAACAGGCCTTCTCCAAAGCATATTGCATTAAAGCTGTCTAAAATCAACGAGAAAGAAAGAATCCTCAAGGCAGCCAGGGACAAGAAGACAGTAACCTACAAAGAAAAGCCCATTAGATTATCATCAGATTTTTCAGCAGAAACTCTACAAGTCAGGAGGGAGTGGAACCAAATATTCAAACTATTGAAAGAGAAATTATGAGCCAAGAATAATATATCCAACAAAGATATCCTTTAGATATGAAGGAGGTATAAAGACCTTTCCAGACATACAGAAGCTGAGGGAATTTTCTGATACATGACCTGCACTACAAGAAACGCCAAAGGAGGCTATTCGACCACCATAAACAGAAACAATTTGTGGCAACCAAAACATAAAAAGAGGGAGAGTAAAGGCCTGAACCGGAATATGGGAATGGAGAAAGTAAGCGTGCTGAAGAAAATGGAATACTCTAAATATCAAACTTTCTTTTACATAAACTTAAGGGTAACAACTCAAAAAAAAAAAAAATCCAGAACTGAAATATATACTGTAATAAAAGAAGAAACAGAGGGAAACAGCATAGAACACCACCACACAGAAATAATAGACAACAACAAAAAGGCAAAGAAACAATGGAGACACAGCCTTACCAGAAAACTAAAGACAGAATGACAGGAAATACTCACATATCAATAATCACCCTAAATGTAAATGGACTGAACTCACCAATCAAAAGGCACAGAGTAGCAGATTGGATCAAAAAACTAATCCCAACCATATGCTGTCTACAAGAGACACATCTCAGCTACAAGGACAAGCATAGACTCAAAGTGAAAGGGTGGAAATTGACACTCCAAACAAATGGTACCCAGAGAAAATCAGGTGTAGCCATAATAATATCAGATGAAACAGACTTCAGGGTAAAAAAGATAACAAGAGACAAAGATGGACATTTCATAATGGTAAAGGGGGCTACACAACAAGAAGACATAACAGTCATCAATATTTATGCCCCCAATCAGGGAGCACCGAAATATACCAAGCAACTACTAACAGAACTAAAGGGAGAAATTGACCAAAACACAATTATACTGGGGCACTTAAATACATCATTGACAGCTATGGATAGATCATCCAAACAGAAAACAAATAACGAAATAGCAGCCCTAAATGACACATTAGATGAAATGGACATAATTGACATATATAGAGCACTTCATCCTAAAACATCAGACTATACATTTTTTTCGAGTGTACATGGAACATTCTCAAGGATAGACCATATATTGGGACACAAAATCAGCCTCAGCAAATTTAGAAGATTGAAATCATACCAAGCATATTTTCTGATCACAAGGCTTTGAAATTGGATATCCACTACAAAAAGAAAGCAGAAAAAAACACAAATACATGGAGATTAAACAACATACTTTTAAAGAACAACTGGGTCAAAGAAGAAATTAGAGGAGAAATCAAAAGATACATAGAAACAAATGACAATGAAAATACATCCTACCAAAATTTTGGGGATGCAGCGAAAGCAGCGAAAGAGGGAAATTTATATCAGTAGAGACCTATCTCAAGAAACAAGAAAAATCCCAAATAAATAACCTCATGTTACACCTTAAAGAACTAAAAAAAAGAAGAATAAATGAAACCCAAGGTCAGCAGAAGAAAGGAAATAACAAAAATCAGAGCAGAACTCAATGAAACAGAGAACAAAAAGACAATAGAAAAAATTAATGTGACAAAAAGCTGGTTCTTTGAAAAGATTAATAAAATTGACAAACCCTTGGCTAGACTCACTAAGATAAAAAGACAGAAGACACTAATTAACAAAATCAGAAATGAAAAAGGAGAAGTTATCACAGACACCACAGAAATACAAACGATCATCCAAGAATACTATGAAGGACTATATGTCACCAAATTCAATAACCTAGAAGAAATGGAAAAGTTCTTAGAAACATATAGCCTTCCTATGCTGAACCATAAAGAAGTGGAAAATCTCAACAGACCGATCACCAGTAACGAAATTGAATCAGTCATTCAAAACCTTTCCAAAAGCAAAAGCCCTGGACCAGATGGCTTCACTAGTGAATTCTGCGAAACCTTCAAAGAGGATCTAATACCAATTCTGCTCAAACTCTTCCAAAAAATTGAAGAAGAGACAGTACTCCCTAACTCATTTTATGAGATCAACATTACCCTGATTCAAAAACCTGGTAAGGACAACACAAAAAAAGAAAACTACAGACCAATATCTCTGATGAATACAGATGCAAAAATCCTAAACAAAATTCTAGCAAATCGTATACAACAATGCATTAAAAAGATTATTTATTCATCATGACCAAGTGGGGTTCATCCCCGGGCACAAGGCTGGTTCAACATCCGCAAATCCATCAATGTGATACATCACATAAACAAAATAAAGGACAAAAATCATATGATTATATCAATTGATTCAGAAAAAGCATTTGACAAGATACAACATCCATTTATGGTTAAAACACTTAATAAAATAGATATAGAAGGAAAATACCTTAACATAATAAAGGCCATATCTGACAAGCCTTCAGCTAATCTCATAATTAATGGTGAAAAACTGAAGCCCTTTGCTCTACGTTCAGGAACACGTCAGGGCTGTCCCCTATCACCTCTGCTTTTCAACATAGTGTTGGAAGTCCTTGCCAGAGCAATCAGGCAAGAGAAAGAAATAAAAGGCATCCAAATTGGGAATTAAAAAGTTAAATTGTCACTCTTTGCAGATGACATGATGCTATATATAGAAAACCCTACAGACTCCACCAAAAAGCTATTAGAAACAATCAACGAATACAGTAAAGTTGCTGGCTTCAAAATCAGCATACAAAAGTCCATTGCATTCCTATATACTAACAATGAAATCTCAGAAAAAGAAATACAAAAAATAATTCCTTTTGCAATGCAGCAAAAAGAATAAAATACCTAGGAATAAACTTAACCAAGGATGTGAAAGACCTATTTGCTGAAAACTAAGACATTTTTAAAAGAAATTGAAGAAGACACAAAGAAATGGAAAGACATTCCATGCTCATGGATTGGAAGAATCAACATAGTTAAAATGGCCATATTACCCAAAGCAATATACAGATTTAATGCAATCCCCATCAAAATCCCAATGGCATTTTTTAAAGAAGTGGAAAAAAAAATCATCAGATTTGTTTGGATCCACAGAAGACCCCAAATAGCAAAAGCAATCTTAAGAAAAAAGAACAATGCTGGAGGTATCACACTGCCTGACTTTAGCTTGTACTACAGGGCTACAATAATCAAAATAGCATGGTATTGGCAGAAAAACAGACACATAGACCAATGGAATAGGATTGAGAACACAGAAATAAAACCACATAAATATGGACAGATAATTTTTGACAAAGAAGCAAAAAACATACAATGGAGAAAAGACAGCCTCTTCAATAAATGGTGCTGGGAGAATTGGATAGCCATGTGCAAAAGAATGAAACTGGACTGCTATCTGTCACCATGTACCAAAATTAATTCAAAACCAATCAAAGATTTAAGCATAAGACCTGAAACAATAAACTGCATAGAAGAAAACATAGGTACTAAAGTTATGGACCTTGGGTTCAAAGAGCATTTTATAAATTTGACTCCAAAAGCAAGGGAGGTAATAATAAAATAAATGAAAGGGACTACATGAAACTTAAAAGCTCCTGCACAGCAAAAGAAACCATCGACCAAATAAAGAGGCAACCAACTGAATGGGAAAAGATTTTTGCAAACATTGCCTTCGATAAGGGGCTAATATCCAAAATATACAAGGAATGCATGAAACTCAACAACAAAAAGACAAACAACCCAACTGAAAAATGGGCAGACGACCTAAAGAGATATTTCTCCAAAGAGGACATACAAATGGCAAATAGACATATGAAAAAATGCTCAACATCACTAGCATCAGACAAATGCAAATAAAAACCATAATGAGATATCACCTCACCCTAGTCAGAATGGCTATCATCAACAAGACAAATATTAACAAGTGTTGAAAAGGTTGTGGAGAAAAAGGAACCCTCATACACTGTTGGTGGGAATGCAGACTGGTGCAGTCATTATGGAAGGCAGTGTGGAGGTTCCTCAAAAAATTTCAAATAGAATTACCATCTGACCCAGCAATCCCTCTCCTGTGTATCTACCAAAAAATCTGAAAACATTTATACATAAAGACACGTGTGCTTCAATGTTCATGGCAGCTTTGTTTACGGTGGCCAAGACATGGAAACAACCAAAATGTCCTTCGATAGATGAATGGATAAAGAAGTTGTATATATACACAATGGAATACTATTTGGTGGTAGGAAAAGATGATATAGGATCATTTGTGACAACATGGATGGATCTTGAGAGTATAATGCTAAGTGAAATAAGTCAGACAGAAAAAGCAGAGAACCATATGATTTCACTGATATGTGGTATATTAACCAAAAGCAACAAAAGAACAAGACAAGCAACTGAGAAACAAAAACTCATAGACACAGACAATAGTTTAGTGGTTACCAGAGGGTAAGGGGGGTGGGGGGTGGGAGATAGGGTAAGGGGAATCAAATATATGGTAATGGAAGGAGAACTGACTCTGGGTGGTGAACACACAATGGGATTTATAGATGATGTAATACAGAATTGTACACCTGAAATCTATGTAATTTTACTAACAATTGTCACCCCAAAAAATTTTTTTAAAAGCAATGAAAACATTGATTCAAAAAAAAAAAAAAAGGAAAATAATTGTATTTCCTTTGAAGGCATAGAAATAAAATGGATAAAAAGCATTGGTTAATTTTCCTAAAACTAAAGGATCTAAACAAACACTGCTTTTGATAATTAAAAGACCTTAAATATACCAATGGAAAAGATTATTTTTTAATTACCCTTAAGCTTCCATCTTTTGCAAGGTTAAGAACACTTGATTCAATGTTTTCTAACCAAAATTATTAAAAATTCTCCAGTGGGCATTTATTCTCTGTGGATCTGTCCTCATGGCAAGTTTTTCTAGAAAATTTGTAATTCCTTCAATGCTGAATTTTCCAAGAATTATATGTGACTTTAAGACAGTGTCTACAATGTGGATAAATCAAACTCTTTGTTTAACAAAACTATCAGACATGTACGTTTATCACTCCACTTGAGTAATTTTGGTTTTGTTGAGAAGAAGCTGTCCTGATGAGTGCAAGGTTTCCACTTCTATTTCTCCAACCAAAGGGTATGGATGAATCACAAATAATTCATCATCACTACGGGAAAAGTAATACAGTGCATGTTCCATATTAATTCCATGTTGGTGATATCAACTTTGTATACGAAAAATGATATAAATACCTCCCTTTATATCAAATACACTTTCAAATTTTAATTGAAATATCAGCCATACCAAAATAGAAAGTCAACGTAAATCATCTTGAAATAATAATCAATATATAGAATTGAAAAATTAATTTGTGTCAGATCTTGGTTTTTAAATACTATTTTAAGAAAGAGAGAGAAAGGGAGGAAGGAAGGAAGGAAGGAAGGAAGGAAGGAAGGAAGGAAGGAAGGAAGGAAGGAAGGAAGGAAGGAAGGAAGGAAGGAAGGAAGGAAGGAAAAGAAGAAGAGAGGGAGGAAGAAACCCAGTGTTCTTGGGAAAATGGCTGATTCTAGAGCTGGGGTAAGGAAAACACAAGATAGGCCTGGAGTATCTTGTTGTACCAGATCAAAAAATAAAGGATTGTGGGGTATGCCCAAAGAACACAGAAGCCAACCTGAAAGAGCCCCCAAAGGCCAAAGCTGGGACCATTTGATCAATAAAATAATCAAATATTGAATTATAGCCCAAAGTATAAAATAAATATCCATGAGTCATGTTGACATAAATATGCATACATGATTGGATGAAGTTATTTTTGTGAAAAAGAGACAAATCCTTAAGGAAGAAATCTAAATAATATATGTAGATTCTCCCCTCCAGAACGTAGAGCTTATTACCCTTCCTCTTGAGTATGGACTAAAATTAGTGATCACTTCTATTAAAAAGAGTATGGGGTAGGAAAAAAAAAGTAACCTTACAGTGGAGAAACCCAGCAAACACTACTTTAATAAGCAGTGAAGATTAACAACATCAATGATGTCACGTAAGTATATGTCCTTTGATATGATGTGATGAGAAGGATACCTCACTTCTATAATATTATTGAGAAAAATTCATAATTACAGACTAATCATGATAAAACCATCAGACAAACCCAGATTTGAAGACATTCAATAAAATACCTGGCCAGTATACTTGAAGACTCTCAAGGTCTTGAAAAAACAAGGAAAGATTTGAGAAACTATTACAGATTAGAGGAGACGGAGGAAACAAGGTAACTAGATGCAGTGTGTTATTCTGCATTGGATCCTGGAGCATTAATGGAAAAATTGGTGAAATCTGAGTAGCATGGATAGTCTTATAAACAGTTTAGCTAATAGGTTTGTTTTCATTTTGAGAAACATATCATGGTAATATGTTAACAATAGGGAAAAGTAGGCAAAGGGTATATAGGAACTCTCTGTACTATCTTTCCAACTTTTCTGTAAATCTAAAATTATTCTCAAATAAAAAGTTCATTAGAAAGTAATTGTCTGAGTGGGGGCAGGGTACATATGGGAAATCTCTGTATCTTCCCCTCAATTTTGCTGTGGACCTTAACCTGTTATAAAAAAATAAAATCTTAATTTTATTTTAAAAAACGTATTATTCACTTGCAGTAAAAAAAAAAAAAAGTGATTATCATCAATAGAGAGTCCAGAAATAAACCCTTTCACATATAGTCAGTGATTTTCTAAAAGGACCCAAGACCATTCAGTGGGGAGAAAACATAATTTCAACAAATGATGTTGGGAAAACTGGATATATACATGTAAAAGAATCAATTTGAACCCTGATCTTACATTATATACAAGAATTCATTCAAAATGGATCAAATAAATAAACATAAGAGCTAACACCATAAAACTCTTAGAAGAAAACAGGGAAAAATCTTCATGACATTGAATTTGGCAATGGTTTCTTGGATATAACAACAAAATAACAGGTAACCCAAAGAAAAAAATAGATAAGTTGGATTTCATTAATATTAAACCTTTTTACATTAAAAAACACTGTCAACAGAGTGAATAGGCAAACCACAGAATAAGAGAAAATATTTGTGAATCATATGTCTAATAAGGGACTGATTTCCAGAATTTGTAAAGAACTCCTATAACTCAACAACAATAAAAACAACTCAATTTAAACAAGGGCAAGAGACTTGAATAGACATTTCTCCAAAGATATACAAATGCCAATAAGCACCTGAAAAGATGCTCGACATCAGTAATCATTAAGGAAATGTCAATCAAAACTGCAATAAGATACCACTGCACACTCATTACAACGGTAACCAAAAACTGTATGATTCCACTTATATGAGGTACCTAGAGTAGTCAAATATAGAGAGACAAAAAATAGGGTTGCCAGGGGTTAGAAGGAGAAAGGAATGGGAATTACTATTTAATGGGTATAGAATTCCAGGGGAGATGAAATTCTGGAGATGGATGCTGGTGATGGTTGCACAACAATATGAATGTACTTAACGACACAGAAATGTACACCTCTAACAATGGAAAATAGTGAATTTTGTCATGTGTATTTTGCCACAAAAATTTTTAAAGATAATTGTCATGTAACATATCCAGTTTTTCTTTAAATATTTTAATTGTTTGATGTGTACACATTGTGAATGTTTCCAAAGACAAGAATCAGGTTGAAAAATATAACAAATGGAGATTGAAAACTGGAATATAAACTAGCTTTTTTGATTGATTACAAAATTAAGAAGTGCCCAAACCAGGTAAAGATAAATCATTTAAATGTGTGAGAGAGTTAGCAATAGACATTTTTTAATCTTGTTAGGTTCTCTAGAGATTAGTAATGACTAACACATTATTAACCATTTTTTAAACAATAGGATATCACACATTAGTTTTCTTGACATTAGTGAAAATGACAAAAATAAAAGATGGAAATAATAATGAAGTATACTTTATATAAGTAAAAGTACAATGTGTCAAATATTTTACCTTTGTGGAGATATACGCTCAAAATAGAGCATTATAATAAGTGGAAATAATAAACTGGCTTGAGGAAAATATCTAAAAATATATAGTAAGTTTTTACTTTTTCTTTCCTCCAGAAAATATTTTCTTGTTCTCTTGATGTGATTTTCCCCATTACAACCCCTCTCTTTCCAATTCTATCCTCTTCAATGTTCCTCTAGTCAGACAGTCAATTAGTAAGCACAGAGATTTTGTCTGTCAAGCTTGCAGTGTTATGTCTTTAGAACAGTCAAATTGAAAGAAAAGTTATTCATTCATTCACTCCTCATTTAATACATACTTATTAAGGGCTGCATTATGTGCAAATTTGTTCTGGATACTTTGCTCTAGTCAAATATTTTGTTTCTGGTCTTATTTTGCCATATAGTGTAAGTCTCCTCTTTGCTATTATTGGTCTTGCTTTTTTCCAAAGCTTCCCAAAATTCTTCTTGATGTATCATTTCTTCATAATGAATCTGAATCTTGCAAGTCAGTGCTTAACACATAGTAGTTTCTCAACAAACGTATTGAATGGATCTTTTGAATGAATGAAAAGAGGTGAATCTTGATATACACCCTGACCATCAATATGCAGAATATTACTTGCACTATCCTAGGTTTTAAAACCTTTAAACATAACCAATTAACTATCCTCAAAACATTTATAAATGTTAATTTCAAAGTTCAATTGAAAACAAAGTCAAATGTATACAAAAATCTGCTCTCACATGTTCTTCAAACTCATTAGATTGTAAGTGACTTCTTTTTAAAACCAAAAGGCAATTCCGATGCTTGCAGTACACTGTGCCTGTGTTTGATTACTATGTTATCGATTAATGCTGAAAACATTCAACATTCAACAGCAGTGTTTAAATTTCACAGAGTCTAGCAAAGGCAAAATAATAAGTATACATCTGGTTGATTCTCTGAGTTATAAATTTACAATTAAAATTTGACCAAGCTTTAGATACTTAAGGACTTAATTGGCCATGTAATTCTAAAACACGCTAAAAGGATTCTATTCTAGAAAATGCGTGGTTATAGGTACAAAGCTTAGTGATGAAAAATTCTGCACATCAAATTCTACTTTTATTTCACTTTCTTTTTTAAATAAAGATTACCCTTAAATCAGAGACATAATCTCTTAAAACATACCATATGTCTTTCTTTTTGTAGCACATGTTTAAAAGCAGCCTTAATTAGAGTAAGCGCATTGTTTGGTTTCTTCACTGCCACTTCCCTTATCCTGTAAAGCACAAGAGCAAAGTTTGCCCTCCACCTTTGCGTAGGTTGGAGATCAAGTTAGTGCAGAGAAGGCTCTAGAGAGTCCAGAAAATCTAAGTGGCTGCAATAAGGCATTAACTAAAATCAACACAATGCGTTTGCTATTTTTTAAAGAAAACAACATAAAAGGTTATTTTTCATTCATAGTTCCAAATATTTGTCAGATACAAATGCTCCTCTACTTTGGTGAATATAAGGGCCCTTATTAAATATCCAGAAAAGGGAAATAAGGAATAAAATAATTGCTGAATTATGATGTTCTATTTCTTATTTTGGCCCAGTTAGCCAACAGTATACGGTCATGCAATTACAGAATTCTAGGAAATATCTAAGGCTGACAGTCCTGTTTGGAGTTGCAAACCTTGTCTTGGGCTGAAGAACTGAAAAGTGTGTGGTTCCAGTTCATTCAGTAGAGTTTAGTCTCATTTTATCATTTTTAAAGCACTTCAAAATACTGGATTAATTTTTTTAACATCTGACTTAATATATCTCATTCCTTTTCTCCTCATCAGCAAAATTCCAACCTATTGTTTTAATTTAAAATAAAATGGTCCCTCTTCCTGTAGAAGAATTTATTCAGCCTTTCTTCTTATACAGTGTCTTTTTTATCCAAAGCCTTTAATTCCAGCTGTACTTGAGCCTTGGCTCTCCTTCTCCCTTTTTTGCCTTTCTAGACAATCCTATAGACCCTAGATGAACTCTTTATCTAAAACTGTCCAGTAATGTCATCGATTCTCTATTAACCCATCCACATCAATTATGCTCATGAGAAAAATGAAGAAATTAAAAGGTAAAATAATAACAGTGCACAACAATGTTTTCATTGCTTCTTCTTAGAATAGAATTAGACAGGAGGAATCATTTTTGAATAAAATTGGTTCAAAAAACAATTAGTAAGCATCTGCTATTTTCATACGACTCTTCTAAATATGACACATGTCTAGGACACATGACCTCTGCCCTTAAAGATAACTCAATGACAAATCAGTCATTAATAGAAGAAATAAAGTTTCTACAAATTTCAGTAAATTGAATAGACTATCAATGGTTAAGATTTGTGAAGAATATTTAATTACCCACTTTCATCTTTATATTTTTAATACATTAAACTTCTAAACTAATCAAACTAATCTTTACTTCTTTGTTTCCTCACCAGTCTTCACATTTCTTACCCTTTTTGTTCTTCTCACAGCCTCCTTAAAAATCCCAACCATTCTCCACTTCTACAAAGATCTTCTTATAGACCTTAAAACACACACACACACACACACACACACACACACACACACACACACACACACAGCCGGGCAGGGCAGATTGGTGGCATTACATGCTTACGCTTTCAAACCTGAGCTGTTACAGCATCCTACAATCGTTTTACATGTTGCTAAGCAAATCTCTTCCCAAAGCCCAATGTAACTATTCACAACCATCATGAGTCTCACCTTATCAGTGGTTCCTCACTCCTCCCTTCATACTGCCTGCCTCGAGCTACATCCAGAAATCAGAGGAGATTAAGGCTAAAGTCCCTCTACATAATATCTCCCTTCTCTTCACAGCCACCACCTTCCTCAAGCACACACCTGTAAATTTATCTACAATAGTACTCCTTCCTTCCCTCTCCCTCTCCCTCCCTTCCTTTCATTTCTTCCTGTCTTCCTTCCTTCCTTCTTTCATTCCCTCAGATCTCAGATTGGTTCCTTATAAATAAAATTTTGCACTGTCCCTCAGCATTGCTCCATATACTATTACTTTCCCCTGATCATCTGATACTCCTTAGAGCAGTTCTTGTAAACCTTTACCCATATCATTTACCCTCTACCCACCATAACCTCCTTCACTTCAAACAATAACTTTAATAACTCAGACTTCGATGAGGAAATGGCAGCCATCTAAAAAGAAGTTCAGAGTTTCCTCAATATATATATTTAGCAGGCTAATATTTTTAACAGTTTCCTGGGCATGTCTACATAGATATCCTACTCATTCCTTTAAACCAACAAATTCAAAACTGAATTCATTTTCTTCTCTTCCCAAGCTTATAGTCCCACTTATACACCTCTCTTGGTTAACAGCACTAAGATAAGCCCAGCCACCCTAATCAGAAACCGAAGAACCATCTCTGATTTATCTTTATTTCTCGTTTCTCACATTCAACAGCTCATGGAATCCAGTCATGTATGCTTTCCTTAAAAATATGTCAAATATGCTCCACCTTTCTATCCTCATTTTGATTGGAGTTCAAAGGCCTCAGCATCTTTCGGTGTAACAGGCGCCTAACTGGTCACTTTATAGAATTTGACTAGCCTTCAATCCATGTTCCATGCCAGACGCATCTTTCCAAGAGCAAATCTGATTGTGTTACTTCTCTGCTTTACTTCTCTGAACAGTTTCCTACTGGCTATAAGAATATGTTTTTGTTTGTCATTTCAGAGGCATTATTTGCCACTCCCTCACATACATCCTGAAGTCTAACCATACCAAACTAAGCACAATTCTTTTAACAAGTGCAGTCTTAATGGCTCCCTGTTTTTGCAGATGTCCTTATTTCTTCCTGCCTGTATCTATCTAATGAATGGCTAATTAGTTCAGTATTCTCATTGCACCTTAAATACACTTAAATACGCCTCACACACTCCTGCAATATATTTTTTTTTTAATGCTAAAGTTCTTTAAGGCATAGTATCGTATTTGTCTTTGGACATTTGGTACTTAAGGAATCTTAGTGAAGAAATAAAGACAATCACTATGCATATCTGGGTAGTATAAAATGTTCTGATTATATTCCTTTGAGAAAATAACAAGTCCATGGAGGAGAGAAGTGAATGTGTGTGTGTCACTGAATTTGAATCAAGAGCAAATGTTGGATGGTACTGGATTTCTGTCATGCAAGAACCAAGCCCTTTCAGATTCTCATTTTATTACCCTATTTAGTTAGGATCAACCTCCCTTATTTTCTAATATTTTATCTGTAAAGTCAATCACTGGAAATTCAACTTCCATTTTGAAAGTCACTTTTAAAAACCCATTGACTGCTTCTAAGCAATACCATCAAAAGGGTAAAAAATGTGGGCAAAGGAACAATCTGATTGTTTAAAAATAATCATGACGGAAGAGTTTTCAATGTGGTTATTAACTCACCCAACACAGATAGTTACTAATTTGGGATTTTTAAAAGTTACAAAGAAATACATCTTGTGTTACCAAGATTTTGCAAGCATATAATTTTTCAATGCTGCAAAATAGAGTTGATCAACTGTTTTTCCCCCCATAAGGTTCTACTTTAAGACCTCCATATGCTCAGTTTTAATAATCTGCCTCCAAAACCAGGAACCATTCCAAATATGAGTTATGGAAATATTGTGCTTCTTATTAAAAACAACATGAAAAGAAATATCTGAAGCCCAGGTATCAATCTGTAAAACACATAGTGGCAGATCCATGTGAAAGGTTTGTATGAAGAATTACTGCTTAAAATCACTTTTACAGAGGCAATTTAACTTGTTTCACTAGAAGTGAAAATTGCTATGACAAATATGTCACTATGGAGGTCAAATGGTAATTTGCACATGCTAAACAGCTCAGCAGGAAATTACATGTGATCCTCAAAATCACTAGTATTCCCACCAGAAATCATTTTAGAAGACATGGAGGTCACATGGATTGTGTTAGGAAGAAAACTTTCAAACACATGTTCACCCTCCCCCTTGGGAGGAAGAAATTGAAGGTATGGAGAAAGGTATGATCAAGGTGTTTGAAGTTGAAGAAATGTTGTAATTTAGTGTAGTTATAGAAAAAGGAACTAGAAGAAAGTGTCATCAGAGACTAAAAAATATCTGCCTAACTTACTTGAATCTTTTGATGTTATTTTATCGCTTGATATTAGTAAAATTCACTTATGCTCACATATTTTGTTATCAAGAAAAACATGATATGAAAAAAGAGGAAACATTATGGAGGACAATTTAAACGTCACCTCAAAAAGTGTTGCTGTGGTATTTTAGCAGATTTACTACACCTGCATATACCTGCTACAAAAAATAAGATTTAAGTTGTAGTCTGGTTCTCTGGTGGCCTGATTGGGTATGCAATGGAAAGGGAATGATATTTATCCTGGATTCTTATATTTATATGTTGAAGAATGTTGGATCTTGTTAATGATCCTAGGTCAGCAGAAGATTGTGAACACTGCAATAAAATTGCCATAAAGTATTATTGTGGCTCCTTTATTTCAATTGTAAAGTCCAGTGAAAAATCTGACAGGGCAAAAAAATCCCAGGAAAGAAGCACCACTTTTTCTTTTGACAAGGACTACGTCTAGTCTATAACTACCTCATCTTAAAAGGCTTTTACTTCTCATGTCTTTCCTCCAGTCTTGTATAACATTTCCAACATCTGGACATATACTTATCCACTAATTTATTCTTAATTGAGCACATATTTTATCCCAGAGACTATACCACAGTGGTGGCCAAGATACATAATCCCTCTTCTCAAGGAGCCTTTGGTTTAATGGGGACTATAAATGAAGGTGATAAATACTAAAAGAAGGAAACTGTAAGTTGCTACAGCGTAATCATCTAGCTCAATTGGAGTGGTCAGGAAGAGTTCCTGGAGAAAGAGACGTCTAAGCTAAGACCTAAAGAGTGTGAGGGTAGGAGAGTGGGGGAGGGGGGGCAGCAAACTTCCCCAAGCCAAAAAATATAGTATAAACTGTCCTAGAAGAGCCCAGTTCAATCAAGAAAACTAAATATACTTAATATAGCTAAAGCATGAAACTCAAGGAAAAACTTGTAATTAGGCTGGATTGGTTGAGATTGTGGAGTCCCTTGTGAGCCATAGTCCATTACCTTAAGTGTAGTGGGAAGCCTTTGGAAAGTTTCCAGCAGGAGTTGGGGATCAGCTTTGTATTTAAAAACACATCTTGATTGGAGTATAGATGAGGGGTAGCCAAGCCTAGAGGCTGAGAAGCCCTTAGGAGACTTGTCCAGGTGAGATATGACTGTGGTTTGGATGAGAACTGTGGCAGTGGGTAGTTATAACCAATGTACAGAAGGAAATTAGTTACATAAGATTGAGCTTTACAGAGGGATAAGGATTGAAGATGTGAGTTGAGAGTCATCAGAACATAAATGCTATAGAAATGGATATATTAAGCAAGAAAAGTAGGGGGGACCAGAGGAACCCCAAATTAACCTGGTAGCTAAAAAATATCCTGCAAAAGAGATAAAGAGAAGTAACAGAACAGCAAGAAGAATGTGAGGTTTCAAAAGCCAAGAAAACAAAATGTTTCAAAGGAGTTTGTGGGCTACAGTGTTCAATGATCCTGAAAAATCAAGTCAAGTATAGATTAAGAAATGTTCCTTGGATTTAATAAAGACATAGATCTGTGAACTTGGCAAGAACAAATTCAGCAGAGTTGTAGAGGCAGAAACCAAATTATGTAGGTTCCCATGTAAGTAAAGGTGAGATACAAGGGCAGTTGAGTGTACAGCTCATTAATAAATTTAGCCATTAAGCAGAGAAGAGATATATGTTAAGGTGGAGGGGCTCTGAGAGAGAGAGAGGATGTTTGAATGTAGGGTTTGTTTGTTTGTTTGTTTTTTAATATTGAGAGATATTTGAATTTTACAAACTGATCAGAAGGAGAGACTGAAGTAAACAGAGGGATGGGATACCGAGAAGAGGATCAGAGCGCTTCTGAGCATGAGTAGTAGCATAATCATAGAAGGAAGTATTGTCACCCTTGAAAGACAGTACATAGTTAACAGAGTTTCTTTTTGATGGCTTACATTTTCTCTTTGAAGTGAGAGACAAGATTATCTTTTGAGAGAAAGGGAGGAGAAGAGGAGATCAGAGGTTCAAGGAACACACAGAAGTGTTGAAAGCACCCCTGCAGTATGCAATAGCGGGAGCCAACTAATGATATCTAGAAGTGTTGCTGGGCCCTGTTGAGGGATGTTGATTTTGGAGATCATGAATATTTAGTGGCATATATCTCCAAGGTCATTTAATGTTCACAAGCTTTGGAACTGCATTGATCTAGGATTGGCCCAATTAGATTTATACAACATTAAAATATTGACACATCGCTTCTCGGCCTTTTGGCTAAGATCAAGTGTAAAATATTGACAGCACATGTCTGTGGGGATGGGAAAGACACGAAAACAAAAGCAGACTTGTTGAGAGGAACAAGTGGAAAAGACAGTGGATCAGAAGTTCCCACATTTCCCAGAAACCATGTGGTGGAAAAAAGTAAATGGAAGAACAGGAAGTATAAAACCTGAACATTATGAAGTGGGATGGTTGAATTTGATAACTTGGAAGAATCTTGGGGTTATAACAAGATACGATGTACAGCAATGACATAGGAGAGCTGAAGTGGCTTATACATAGAGGTCACGCTGACACTGCAGACAAGGAATTGAAAGCCTCAGCTGTTGCAGAGGCAGGTCATCCAAGTGGATATTGAAGCCCCGTGGGAGAACTGACTGCGAGAAGTCAGTGCTAAAATCTACATTGAAAAAGGGGGCAAAATCCTAAAAGATGTTTTTAGTAATTCCATAATCCTACAAATAAAGATCATTTCAACTAAAATTCTACATCCTTCAGATATGATCCCATATAACAGAAATGGCTCAATCACCTATAACTCTGAGAAAATACTTTAACTCAGTGACATTTGTTATTTTACACATGTATTGATATTAGTAACTTTTTACTCTGAATTAAAATGCAATTTTAAATCCCTCTAGACAATGAATTAATGAGTCATATTTAACCAGTCATATTTAAACACTGAATACCTTTGGAAATCTAGTAGTATAATAAAAATAAAATAATAAGACAACATGTTGTTTACAGGTACTTGCTCTCTACTCGATGATGATAATGATGAAGAATGCTATCTGCGAGATATTCAAGCTGAATTCAAATCACACCATTCTATTCCCCACCAGTTGTCTTTATTGAGAATGGTTCTATACGTACTATTTTGTCTCAATAAGCAATTTTTCAGGGAATGATTAGTGACAGAGAAATTAAACTTACAATTACTGAACCGTACCCTTTGGACACCCTGTTATTGATAGACATATTAAATAATATGGTTAAATGATCCTTTAACCATTTAAACAGAATGAAGCACACAACAAAGCCTCTTCTTAATGTGTTAGGGCTATCACTTTAGATGCTCTTATAGTCTTGAGGCAGGGTTTCCCAAACATTGCTAAAATTAAGTATGGATCCCTGGGTCTTATCCCAGACACACTGAATCAGAGTCTCCTACAGAAGAACTAGGGAAGCTGGGTATTTAACAGTCCTCCCCAGGGATTCTTATTACCAGAGATATTTAAGAAACAACAGTCTTTGAGTGTGTATCTTTTGACCCCATATTAAATACATCCAGGTTACAATGTCTGTTGATTTTTTTAAGAGCGTTTTTGCCATTTTCCTTGTTGCCAACTATCACTTCTTTTTGCTACTAATGTTCTTGTCTCAGCAGTTTTACTCTTCTACTAACAATGTATAAATTACTGCAATGTAGTAACTGAAATAACCAAGTTTGCTAGAATTCTAAGTGAAATAGGAATATGTAGGTTCTTGTTGATAGTCAGGGATAGATCCATGAGTAAAATGATAGCATTTTTAATTTAAAGATTTTATAGTATCGCTCCAGATTTTACTCACCTGTAGATTTTTGGCAATTATCCAGATAATTGTTAAGTAACTTATTCTAATGTAAGTAAAAGTTGATAGTTGGACAGTGCACCCAGGTTTGGTTTGTTTTGGTTTTTGTATCTTACTAAATATTTTAATTCCTATCCAGATAGCTGGCATCACATGAATACTGTCTAAATTCCAATTTTTAAAATTATAGCAAGAATAAATCGTATTTTACACTGGATTTAATTTATTTGACAGAGAGGAAAAAAGTAAAACAATTTCTTTATATACACCAATTTCCCAAAGAGAAAAACCACTAAATATGGTTTCCTAATCTAATTGCTGAATTTCACAATGAAGGCCATTCTACTCTATTTGAGTATCAGTCTTCAATCTAGATATACTTTAATTTGGATGACCTGGTGAAAACAGGAGAAGAAAAAAGTAACGTAGGTACTAGGAGATGAACCTATTTCATTGGCTCTAAAAACTGAGATATCAGGTTCTTTATCGAAGCAAACATTTAGCAGTTGGTTAATAAGTGAGTATTTCTTGATGGTGTAAAACAACTAGGAATTTGTAGTAATATTAGAGAAAAGTAAATCTGACTTTGCTTTAAGTCTTGGTATTGCATGGTCTGAACACTTTGGACTCCATGTTTTCGTTAAAGGGTCTACATTCTCTTGAAGACTTGTTTAAAGATCCCTTGTCAGCTCTTTTGCTTGAAAAAGAGGCTGAAGAGTTTTCTTGAATTGTAATTAAAGTCTCAAAGTAGTTGGCTTTCTCAAAATGCTGAGCCTCACCCTCCTCCAATTTGTTTGTGTTAGCTTAACAGGGCCACTGCAGCCTGTCCCCCTCTTCCTTGCTGCGCTATTGAAACACAGTAAGAAGACCCTTTGAGCCAACCATCTGCTCTTCAATTAAACTAGCAAGCATTTTCTCTTCAATAATTTATTGTGGGCGTCTTTTTATTTCCAAGTAACTGTTGGTTAAATTTCATAAATTAATTGGGAAAATGAACTAAACAAAGACACAATTTTACTTGCAAGATGGAAAACTTAGGGAAGGAAGGTATGACAAGACCACATGACATTCTTTGCCATGATAGTTGGCCCCATATTTTCCTACACACTATAATTTAGCCATGTTCCAATGGAGTGTAAAAACAATTGCAAGGATTGTGGCTAGAAGTAAGCATGATGCAAAATCTACTAATAAATTGGACTGCTTTATAATTACCCGTGAAATAACAACACTTGACCCTGATTTATTTTGTGGGCTGCCTTTTTCTCTCCAAGCATGTTGAAGTTGAATTTTTTTCCCCTTGAAACCAGATGTTTTAACATTTCAAAGAAGATGGATGGAATGCAAACTCAAGACCAAAACTGTTTTAGGTTTGCATTTGTTATTATTGTTATTAAAGAAAGGGCCAGGCTCTACGCAAAGTGGAAACAGGCCAAAATTCTAATTTAAATGACAGTGGCCATCTTGAAATTTTCTAAACATACAAATATCTTTGTTTCCATTTTCTGTAAGCACAGAAGCATGAAAATACGAAAGCTAAATCAGATAATAAAAGAATTATTTACCTTTGAAGTTCAGTGTGATTTACTGACAGTGCATTTTACTTCACTTATACCTATTAAGTGGGAAGCATACTATTGTTTAGAATATGAAATTAAAGATGTTAAGATTTACTTAACAATAAAACCTATCAGCTCATGTTTATTTTTGAAAATATTTTGACAGACAATTTTGTCTGTGTCTATGACTGGCCCCTTTGACAACAGAAGAAATTTACAATAACCTGGGAATTGGGAATTGAGAAGTGTCCAAGAGCCTTCTCCAAAGTGAGAAAAGCAAAAGGCTCCTGTTCTGTTCTCTTGATTGTATCCAGCTGGTTTCAGGAAAGCAGCCACTCAGTCCACTCTAGGGCCAGAGCTCCTAGGTAGTGGTTCCAAATAGATAAGGACCAGGAGAGGGAGGTAAGAGATAAGATAGAAATGCATGGGCCATGCTGATAGCTGCAGTGACAATAATAAGGAAGGCTGACAAAGTGACATGTGGAAATGCAAGTCCATTCTAAGCCAGAACAGAAAAGGCCCTTTCCTAAATAATAATTACTTAGGTAATCTTTCTTCACTAGATTAGATCATTGCATTAGTGCTTCCTTTCACTTTATTTATTTATTTTAAATAGATGGCCTTTGCCAACTAACCAAGGAAAGTTCTTAGGAGAAGTGGATTGACAGGACTTTTCTGATAGCATTTTCACAGCATCAGGTTATAATCATTGGTTTCTAGCTGGCAGAGAGCCCCCTGAGGCACTGAGGACTTAGCACAATATAGCTGCCTGGAGAAATGAAAGCAAGGCTCATAAAACAAGGTAGTGCTTTCCTGTTGCTATAGAATCATTGTTTGCCAAATTACCTTGAGGGAAAGTGGCCTTCAGAGGGGGTTGTTTATGATTTTTTTACACAAGATGGAATGTTGAAGTAGAATAGAAAAGATTTGATTTTTGTATGCCACCTTTCTTAGACAATGCGTGTCACAGGACATTATAAATCAGTAATGTTCTTGTATGACCCAAGTAGACAAATACAATGGCACTGCACATCCAGCAGTAACTCGATATTGTCTCTGTTGGAAAGAAGAGGAATGTTGAACAGAAAGTAAGGCTTGCTTTCTTAAATTTACTGAGGTCTGGAACAGAAAGGGATAGAGTGGGAGTCCTTCTTTTAGTCACTCAGTAAACATTTGGGTGCCTACTATGTACCAGGCATGCTGCTGGTGTATTACCATGGTGAACACAAACAGATTTCCTAGCCTCGGGAACTCACAGTACATAGGAAAAGCCCTACAGTAACCCAGTATTACAACTGTGGTTAAGTGCCACAAAAGAGAGCTTCAGGCTAAGAAGAGGAGAATAGGATAGGGCACTGAGTAAGACAGGAAGAGATGAGAAGGCCCAAGACAGGACGGAGGAAGCTGAGTAGAAGTGGAGGAAGCACAGGAGGCCTCCCCAGTGGAGGACACAGCCTGTGCACTAGTCCTATGTTGAAAGGCAGCTCTGGCAGGAGGAGGAGCCAGACGAAAGCCCACCTAGGCGGAGAGTGAAGAGCAGGCAGGGTACTGGGGAGATGAGTGAGGAAAGCTGAGAAGGGGCCATATCCACTCAGCCTTATAAGCTCTGTTAAGGACAAAACCCTAAGAGCAACAGGAAGTCACTGACATGTTTTAAATGTAATCAAAAAGTACCAGGAAATATGATTCAGAGTTGCTACCCTTGTCTACAATTAATTTTTTTTTCTTTTCAGGAATTATGGCATTATAAATATTCCCAGATACTCTTTGCTCTTAGTCAAGTTAAGGTCTCAATTAAATAAATTCAACAGAGACCTACAGCCTCGTGAGCCTGAAGCTGAGCTCATTTTGCCTTCTGCTCAGCACATTAAGAAAGAGTCTAAACAAGATTCTTTTAAATGCTAAATGTAGTAAATTTTTCAATATTTTTTCATGACAATAACCAAAGAAACCAAAAGGGGTTCTGGTGGGGGGGCAGGTTCCTGCATGATTATTTTACAATTTCTCTTAAGCCATTTCTAAATCGTGGAGAGAAGCTAACGCTTTCCTCTCATATGCTGATGGTAAAAGCAAATATTTACAAGACAGGCTGTCCAGGAAAGAAATAGAATCCACATATAATCTGTTTTTATTGCACTGTTTGCTGCTCAATTTTATAAACAGCTGCTGACCAAATGTAATTCGAACCCAAACCCAAAATTTTGTGCCTTTTTGTTGAAGGGAACAGAATATTTTGCTTTAACATGTCAAAGAAACTGTTGAGAGTCATTAAGGGGTTTTGGTTGGGTGGCTTGTTTTTTGGCAATTTGGAATTTCATTTTGAAACATCCTACAGAACCACGTAGCAAAATAAGAATTATGTTGTTATAATAGCCCAGTACAAGTAAATCGAGACATTAGAGTATGTGCTTCCAATCATGAGTAGGTGGCACAAACATGAATCCTACTGAGAAATAATGAGATGTGTGTACATACGAGCCTCCTGTGTATCTTTTCGAAAACACATCCCCAAGAGAAAATGACATGAAACAACTTGCAATTAAACTCTATTTGATGTCAGATGAGAAACAAATGTTTTAGAAACTGTAATTTTTAATATAATAATTTTTGCTTTGGATGTGCAGACCAACATTTTCTTATAATACACCAGTTTCTTAGCCAACATTTATTTCTAAAGTATCTCAATAGAGGTTACAATTTTAATTGCATTTTCCCCTTCATTTGTATATTTACTGTAGGATTTTTTTTTGGGGGGGTGAGGATGAATTATTACAACTTGACAAATCATGTGACATATACAACATTATGAAACTAAATGATTTCTTTATAGACATTTCATAACAAAAATAGCATATTTCTCAATCTATTGTATGTAAATAGTTCATAAATTTTTTCAACACGAAGAACTGGCTGTTTTTGGATTTCTGAACAGTACAACAATTTTTCTCAAGTGTTTCAATTACTAGGACTCCATTTTAATGGCAAAAAAAATCAAAAATCTCTACCTACAGGATAGTAGATCTCATAGTACATTAGAAAAAAAAGGACTATGATAAGAAAACTATAATTAATCCAATAACAGTTTTAATAAACTGTATGTTCTATAACTACAAGCACTTATGCACACATTTGAAAAACAGCACTACAAACCACATTCAATATATACTAGTTATTTGTTCTAAAGGTAATGTCTGGTTCATATGTGAGCCCTTGCAGTCTCTACCATACTTTTTTAAAAAGCCCCAATGCTGGATAAATCTAATTTTATATATATATGTGTATATATATATATATATATATATATATATATATATATGTATATATATACACATATATATAAATATACATATATATACACATAGACACACATATATGTGTGTATAAGTATATATATACAAACACGTGTGTATATGTATAAAATCTATAAGATTACTACAGATATATGTGTGTATTATATAAAATCTATTAAAAATCAATATAATAATATATAACCTCCATTAAAATGATCTAGAATGTTTAAAAATTGTGAATTTTTTAAATATGACATGGTGCATGGAAAATTTTGTAGTGAAAGAGATGAGAAGCTGGAAGCAGTCTCTGCAATACATCACTTGACAGAAAGTTAAGTTATCAGAATGAAGTCTCACAGGTAACAGTCTCACAACCATACATGGTGTATGTCCTAGTTACCATACAGATATGAAAGTTCTATTAAGGTTTCTTATCAGCTATATATTATAATTTAGAGAGTTTGAAAGCATGAACCTGAACTGCAAAAGTCTCCACACAATGCCCTTTACCAGTCATCTAACCTTTGAGTTTAAACAGCCACGATGATAGACTTTCTCCTGCCCCTACCAGAGGACATTTTCTTCCTCAGACGTTTAACTGAAGCCATTAATTTCATTCCCTTCTAATATTTGTTCTTAGCCTCATCAGTCTCCTAAAGTTAAAACAATATGCTGCAATATTACTGCTTAGCAATCAAATACAGTTTGTCTATAGCTTGTTTCAGTATGTAGCAATTATGTGATACAATAAACAGTCTCTGTGGTAATCGCCCAGATTTTCAAACTAACCACATATATTGTTTAGCCCTTTTACAGACATTCTCACAAATGGTCGAGTTTTCATGTGTTTAGCTCCCACTATTGAGATGCATTTAAACCATGCTCAATAAAATATTGTATGATTTTTCAACTACCATAGGGCTGAAGACGAACCATCTGGGTGTTCACTAGGTGGCCATGGACCAAGGTAGCTTATGAGAAGCTGCACTACACACCGAAGCAGAAGAGGGGAGAGAGACAAAGGCCAGGTAAGGTAAAAAAAAAAAGGAAATCTAGAAGAACTCAGAAGGTTCGTTAAACAATGACATCAGAAATCAGAAGCAGTGTACTCAAAGGAGAGTTTGATGAGAAAGTTAATACTGAATTTGGGAGGCATGGAATGAGGTAAGGAAAGTGGGAGCACCTAGAATCTTGTTTCTTATTACCATTTCTTATGAACCAGCAGGACTTGTGCCTAGGTGATGTTCCCAGGCTTAAAGAGCCAGGAATAAAATAACTAAAACCTGAAAGCTTATTTCACTTCTAAACTGTGCTGGTTCATAGCTGGAACCCAAATCACTACCGTGTTTTCCCGAAAATAAGACCTAGCCGGACAATCAGCTTTAATGCATCTTTTGGAGCAAAACTAATACACGTGTCTTATTTTACTATAAGACCGGGCATATAATATAATATAATATAATATAATATAATATAATATAATATAATATAATTAATATAATATAATATAATAAAATACCGGGTATAATATAATATAATACAGGGTATAATATAATATAATACCAGGTCTCATATTAATTTTTGCTCCTAAAGACACATTAGAGCTGATTGTACAGCTAGGTCTTATTTTCGGGGAAACATTGTAATTCTACTTACATATTCTAGTCTCTGAAGATCCATTGAGTCAACCTACATCCTGCTATTAAATTTATTATTGGTTCATGTAAATACTCACTTTATTTTCCCCAGGTTATACCACCATAGCTGGAATCTCAGAGCAGAGTTATTGTTCCTAGAAATTAGATTCTAGTTATTTAGAATCCAGATAACTGGATTCAAAACACTAGAGCTCCTAATGTGAATTTTTTATTCTTTCACCTCAAAGGACAGCAATAAAGTTCTCCTCCTCATTATCATCACCATCACCATCATCTCCACTGCTCCCCCTCTTGATGTCACCATACCATCCAACTGTTAAATACACGTCTTCTAAGGCTGTTATCATGGTTCAAGAAAGAGGAGAACTTTTAACATTCTGGGGTTGTTTTAAAGACCAACATAGGTTTGATCTTGGTGCAAAATTCAGGCCTTGCTTTCTACTTTCAGCCCTCATTCTGTTCCATCAATAGAAAATTTAACCCTGGCTATTCCTGGAGTTTCACATCTTTATCCGCCAAAGTAGTGCTTGAGTTTTACCATCTTATATGGTGTTAAGACTTGGATTTGTCTGGAGCAAGTGAGGGAGTTATTGTTTGGGGGTCCACAGACGCAGCTGATGGAAAATCCAGTCCACTGGTCTCCGTGGCTTCTTCGGAGCCAGAGGCTCTCTTCTGTTTCCAGATCACATTTGGGTGCCAGTCTATTTAACAAATCTGCCAGTGGCCTTGCCTGCCTACCCAAGTCACCATTTCTCTCTCACTGAAAGGTGCAGTGTCTTCTGGGCTGGGGACATGCTCTAATTTCAGATTCAATAGCCGCCCTCCCTTTAGCTCTGATCCCAGCAGTTACTTCCTTCTCTGGAAAAGGGGCAGGGAAGCTTTATTTTCCCTGGTCCACATCCCTCATTCTGTTGTCAAGACATGTTACCTATACCATGGAATCCTTTCCAGCTCTGGGACTCAGATCTCTTTTACATCTGTCACAAGATTTTCCCAAGGCTATGAGCACAGGGGCTGTCCCCGATTGAGTGAAATGAAAGGGAACAGATATAAAAGGAGGTACACAAAAGCCAGAGGTATTTTAAAATATTTCCCTGACAGTTATGAAAATGCTGTGATCTTGGGAAAGTATGCAGAGTGAACATAGACTGAATAGAAGACATTCTACAAGCCTTCTCAATAGAGTTCTGGAAAGGAATTAAGTTCTAATGTCCTAAGACACCCATTGAATGTAATAAATTATCTTATCTCTCTTGCACCTAGAATGTATTAGCCATACACACCCCTTGGGGGTATTGAGAAAATAGTTACTCAAACCAGCTCCCTAGGGGAATAATTATTTCCCTGAACTTGTTGGGAAAGACCCACAAGACTGATAACTGTGTTATAATTCAGGTGAGGAGACCCTTAACTAAAAACGCAGTACAAAAACTGTAGCAAAAAATGCATAGATATCTACCCCAGGAATGAGGGGTCAAAGAAAGTGTTAAAAATAAAAAAGAGGAGCAGAGCCCCTCCACAATTCTATCAATTACCCCTAAAGGCTATC
Organism: Rhinolophus hipposideros; assembly: GCF_964194185.1. NCBI lineage: Eukaryota > Metazoa > Chordata > Mammalia > Chiroptera > Rhinolophidae > Rhinolophus > Rhinolophus hipposideros. Next base: position 42,435,305 of record NC_138053.1, read on the forward strand.
CTTAGTGTAAACTCCCCAAGAACCAAGCCCCTTTTATGGCTGTTGCTTTTGTCTGTAGGATGGCTTTCAGCAACAACCCCTTGATAAAGACAGCACCGGCAGGTGGGCCTTCAGGAAACAGCGGCATCTTCTAGAGTCTATTCCCAAAGGGTCTATCTGACTCTTGTTTTATAGCATCCTTGAATCCTCCTTTAAATGAATGGATCATGGACAGTTTTATAGTGCTACAACCACTACAAGCAGTGATTCCCAAACTCTGTTCCTCAGGACACACACACACACACACACACACACACACACACACACACACACACGGAGAGACAGTAGTATTACTGCTTCTGCATTTAATTGTATATGTGAATTTAATATATAAAATATAGAATAAGCATGTAAAGAACTATAATCGTCATGCAATTCTCTGTTTTCAAGAAATGCATACCAGAACATCCAGAAGTTACAAGAAAGATCGATTGCCTTATGACTTTTAATCTACACATTGATACATATTGACCACTTAACCTTCAGGTTGGTGTGTACTGTCGATTTGAGGATTATTGACCCACATTAGTATTTCATAATTGAGAAAAATACGACATGGTTTTATTAAATATTTGTCATATATTAAAAATTTATGCTTCATGATCTCATCTGCCATGAGCAATACTTGAAAGGGAGAGTATTTTTTTTAATGAGTCGTGTGATTTTCAAATTGTGTCTAAATAAAACAAGTAAGCAAGTGAAAAAAATCAGAATAGTTCAAAATGAAAATGATGAATCTCGATTTTTCCTTTCTTTGGAAAGACAAATAATTATGATTCTTGGAACAATTAATCTAAAGTTACCCAAATATTGCATAATATGCAATTCCAATTCTTTTCTTTTGCTACATGGTATTTCCATAAAATATTTTAAATTATATAGCAATATTAAGTAAATATACTACAAAGATTTTTTAAATGTACTGATACATAAAATATGTTTTTGTATTTTGTTTAATATTCGAATGGCTGTTTCCAGTTATTAATGAAATAAAATAAATTATGTGATTTGTTTTGTGGTATTACAAAGTTAAAGTACACACATGAAAAAGTTTTGGTCATTTTTGCAGCTTTTAAATCAGGTATGAGACCATTTTTGAGTTCTTTTAGGTTCAAGGTATATAATGTATCTTATGACTTCCTGTTAGTGTTCTATCAATATGGTGTAACTTCAACATGTTTCAGCAGTCAAGTAAATTGGGGGTATTCTGCCTTAAAAAGCTGCCTGGAGTCATGGCCCCATTGCATCCTAATCCTTTACGGGATAGCATAGTTCTGCCAGCAAGCTGACCTTGTCCAGACCCTTCATGGCCACATTGTGGAAGGAAGCACTCTCCTCCCATCCCCCAAGTCAGTGCTCAAATCCTGTCCTTCCCTTGACTATGGATAAAATCTCACACTCCATGTTAATGTTCTCCCAGAGTGTGTCTGAGTAAAGTTTATTATGCTTCCAGATACAGCCTGAAATTCAGAATTTAAAAGACTTGACAAAATCCTACTCATCTGTCACTTCATTTTTGCAAATAAAATCCTAGGTACACAGAGTCCAGAGTTCCCCAAAATATCTAGGCAAATCAAACGCTAATGAGGATCTCTAAATACATACATTCCATAGGTGTTTCCTGGACTAAATGATTCCTTGGACATATTTTTTTTTAGTGTTCATAATAAAATATTTCCTGTGTAAACAGCAGTAAGTCATATTCCAACTTTTTCAGATTTCTCTTATATTTTTCCCTTTTAATATTTAGGGACTACTGGGTCAATGTAGTGTGTGTGTGTGTGTGTGTGTGTGTGTGTGTGTGTGTGGTGTGATTTTTGTATGTATTCTTTCTAATTATTTTCTATAAAGGTGATGTTATATTTATAATATTGGTCGGAACCTCTGGCTTTTCTGTGAAAATCTATGATCAGTAATCTAATTGCCATGCTACCTATAGCATTCTTCCTTGCTTACTTTTCTTTCATTTCCTTCCCACTTTCCCAGATCTACATGATTTACAGATTCCTTCCTCCTCTCCCTAAACCGATCATGAGTAGAGATTTAGATCCAGAACATAACCGAACTTTCCATCAATGGACTTCACATACATATTTTTCCTTTATCTAATATGTCATTTTCTTTAGGCTCTGTAGTGCATAAGGTGTTACCTAGAAAAGGATTTTGCTCAAATTATCCAAAGCTTAGTTCATTTATCAAACGACTGTCCACACTTTACAAAATGAATAGCAAATGGTCCCCATTCATTTTGAACTGATAACTTGGACTAAAAGTCATGGACTTCAATGCTAAAAGGCACGGAAAATTCCCACACTCCACCACCAAACCCTGACCTGGGAGATTTATTCTAATGTTCACAGGAAGCCATAAATTGTAGAATACATTCTGTTCTGTTGACTCATAATTTGTAATGGAATAATATAAGGTTTACACAGCTCTATTCTCCCGAAAGCATCTTAAGGATGCATAAGGCATCTAAAATCCTTAACAGGGTAAATGTATTTTTCGCTGACACAAATGGCATAGTGTCACTATGTATTGGTAGTTACATTTCCCAGAGAGTGAGAGAAAACAAGAGAGTGCAAGAGCAAGAGAGAGAGAGTTGATTTGGGGATGGGAGAAAGTTGATAAACTGCAGTGTAGTTGCAGTAATTTGCCTGTGATTTTTTTTTTTGACAACTGTCTTCCAAACATATATCAGAGTAAATTTCCCCAAGAATATATACTGCTCCAAAATATCTTTGAGATATAACCCTGGCTGCAGAAAACAGTAGAGGGTACGCATATTTGAAGAGAGTTTGCTTTTTATATACACAAGAAATTAGTCATCATTACCCATCCAATTCCCTTGCTAAAAACCTTGGGACCTCCTCTTTCATCTCTACTCTCAACCTTACCGTATAATCAGTAAGTTAAATCTTTGTATCTGTCACCATAATTTCACTCTAAACTTTTCATTTCTTTCCAGCTCCTGTCAATCTGGCCTGGTAAAGATCCTCATAATCTTTTATAATCTCCTTACAGAATTCCCTGTTACCAACCTCCACACATCATCCACACGGCTACAAGAGTGTTTTTTCTGAAACAAAATTCTGATCATGTCACTCAAAGTTAAAATTCTCTGATGGTTTCCAATTGCGTATAGGTTCCATTGAATCTCTTCATAAATGAGGATTGTCACCCATAGCAATCCAGCCTTTATGTGTTTTCAGACACATCTAGCCAGACTCATCTCCCATCAGTCATCACCTCACCCTTTTCTTCTCCTTTTGGAGATGGACAATACACTCTTGTATGCACTCAACTCCTTCAAACTGCTTTATTTGATCAATTATTATTTTGTTCATACCCCTTCTGTTACATTCACTGAACTGCACATAATCGTTTATTTCCTGTCAAGAGGAAAAGTTCTTCAAATCACATCTGTCTAAATCATCTTTGGATTATATTGCTTATGAATCTCTTGGTACATAGTAAGAGTTCAATTAAAAATTAAGGGATAAATAGAAAAAAATTCTATATTTAAAAACTATGATGTTTTTGTAACCCTCTTTGCCTATCTCATGCCAACTATCTCTCCACCTTTCCCAAAACATAACTCCTGGAAGTATTTTCCACCACCACCAAGCTTTAACTCCCACCGTTGCCAGCTGAATATTGCACTCAAGTTCTTGAAATATTCCCCTAGTTTTCTTTATTTTGCCCTGAGATTCCTTTTTCTATAAAGATACAAACTATACATAACCAAGTATTTGCCATTTTGCACTGGTATTTAAAATTTCCATCCAAACAAAGAAGAACTAAAACCCTCTTCTCCCCATTGGTATTGATCTATAGGCTAAAGAATGGTCATATGTAGCTAGGCACCTATTTACAAAGAACCTCCATTAAAGAATTATGCAGTGTAAAAACCGTTAAGACACTTTTAAAAAGAGCTATTTGGCAAGCTTTTAATTACAATAAGCTAATTAAACAAAACAATAACCATTACAATAGACCCATTTAGTAATCAGGTCTTGAAATGATTTTTTGATGACTTTTATAGTTGGAGAGGCAGCCAAAGTGGCTTTGACTTTGACAGTTTAACTTATTTCAAGTTTCATGAGTCAAATCAATCAATCAACAGTCTAATCATTTTTGATTTCTTAAATTGTTCTTTCATATTATAATCATCCTATCTATAGAGACCATTTGCATTCATAGGCCCTACTACATACAAAGATAATTAATACCATGCAATTTGTTCCATTCAAGGTATTAAGTCTGTTCTATGTTTTTTTAACATTAACACCACATTGAGTTCTGTTGTCTTAAAGTAAGACCATCACTACTGCTCTATGATTTTGTTTCAACTCAGAAAGACCGACCTTCAATGATGAATGTGAATATCAGTCACCATGATCACTCGCTTTACCTCCTTTACCTACATAAGAGTTCTATCAGATACTCTACAATCCAGTGTGTTTCAAAGTTATCTGCAAATTCATTTCCTTCCATATAAGATAATATCCACTTATTCTGGTTAGGGTCAGAGGTTGAATTCTTTCATTTCTCTTTTCAGTCACTTTAGACTATGCATTCTGTGGTCTTTACTATGTACTGCAGTTAGTATTCATTCTGTGGTCTTTACTATGCATTGCACTAACACCAAAACAATTTTAATTTTAGAAAATGTTCCCCTTTCACAGACAGGGTTAACATCCCTGTAAATGTAAATACTTGAAGAGCTGATTGGAAAACTACAGAAGATTTTAGTTTAAAGTTTTTATTTTCTCTGAAGCTTGAAGTACTTTGTACCTCACAAATTCTGTAACGTAGTCATTCAAGTTAATTAATGGCCATAGCTGGCTAGCTTCCAGGGTCTGTGTACCATCCTGCCTTCCCCGTCCCTGCCCCCCAAGCTGACTGTGGTTAAAGCAACCACAAGATGCTATCCACCCCAAGGCCCCACACCCTTCCACCACTGTGCAGTTAAAACTATGATCAGCAAACTAAAATTACCATGAGGCTTTTCTTTCTTTTTACTTTTACTTTTGAGTAAAACTGAGTAGATCTGTGAATGCGTAAGAAAGAAACTTTTCCCTTTTTTTTCTGGTTGTTGTACTGATATATGTGTTTGTAATTTTGCTCTCTTTACTATAATGAGACTAAAAATGAGATTGATTTGCTGATATGTTATCTCTCTTCTAAATGCTACACTCAATTGTTGAAGTTCTACATAATAGTCATTAAATATAGTAAGGTTTTTTGTATTTTTAAGATTCAGGGGAATTTCTGACTAGCTCACATTTTCTATATGCATGAAGGTTTAGGATTTATTTTAAGGGTAAATCTTAAAAAATCTTTTGTAAAAGTTATAATTGTTATGTCAATGTGCTTTTTCCTTTACATATAGAATGAGCTTAGTTGAACACTGAATTAAGTTAAATGCCATGATTAAACTGTTTTATAAAACAAAACTTACAAATGAATTTGTAATTGGAGATCATCCAAAAGAAAATATGAAATAACTTAGGTTAAAAATCAATGAAAGATATCTCAGTAAACCTTTCTGTGATCTATTCATCAAGCAACATAAATATTTCAGAGAGCCTTGTAAATCAGACATATAACTGAAACAAACAGCTGCATAGCAAGCATAATTCTGTTTACAAAAGTTAAACAATGGTATACAATATTTTGCTATGAAAAATAGTTTTTAGGAGAGTTTATTTTTTCATTTATGTAAATAAATATGAATAATAATAAAATAGTAATTGGCCAAGATGAATATTACTTACAAAAGCAGTGTCCCTACATCTGTAGCACACAGCTGTGCCTAGTTGTGTTTAATGCAAATTCATTCTTTTCTTCTTTCATTTTACCTCGAATTTTGTTTTTTGATAGTTCCTGTCATACATAAGAAAATGTTTTAGGGAAGGAAAAAACAATTAATGAATAATTTAACTACAAAGCCTTATTCTTCACAACCACTTTATAGAAAAATCAATAAAAAAGAATAATATATTTTGGCACAACCAGTAGAAAAGTTTGGATTTAAAAACATTTGCCCCTTTTATACCACATCTAAACATTTCATATGCCATAATTTGAAGCCAAACACTGTACTCTTTCCTTTTACCCAAAATGAATTAGAGGTAGCTATGCACATACTGATCAATTTAAAATTGTTAATGTCCACAGCCAAATGTCACACTGAAAGTTTTATTAGAAAGTAAAAAAGACAAGCTATGAATCCGTCTAAAAACTTAACAGACATTCTTGTGTGACTAAATCACATAACTCAGGTGCAAACAATTCAGGAAAATTAAAGCGTTTTATGATTCCTCTTTTATAGCTACCTTTGGAGAATCTATATAAAAAGAGAATATACAGGTTTTTAAAAGTAAACTTGAAAGTTCACTTGGGAGAATATTCTCGGTGATCAAGTCAAAAAAGTAATAACGAAGAGTTGAAATAGCGAAACTTTAATGATTCACTGTAGAGAGCACACATGGCTTTGTAGAACTGCTCTCCTAAGGTTTTCACATGTTCTCCCAAATGAGTTCAACTCAAAGATGGGGGCTGTCACAGTTGAGCACCTACGGCCAAGACTGTCACTCAAGGCTAACCTGATAGAAACCAAACTCAAAAGACCCTGCTCTCTTAAAAGATGTTTCAAATCTGACAGTTAACCCCTTCCACATGTTTCCTTTTCCGTACTAATGGTAGAGAACAGTGATTGCCATTTTCCATCATTACAGTTGCTGATCAGATTCAATAAGTTAATTTTGAGAAGAGGACCTGTGAATGCTCTATAATTATTCCTATATCCGCCTTATTTGTGTAGCAGTGTTTGGGGTTACACGCACACACAATTTCTTACACTACACTCATAATATCAACAAAAATCTGAGATAATTAAAACTCAAAGATAATGCCCAAATCCCAATTACTATCTTTCCAAATCAAACATTTTCTTAAAACCACTAAATATCAACAAAACTAAGCTGTTTGTATGTTGTTTTTTTCTTCACATTCACTTTGGTAAGTAATAAAAAATGAAAAAATGTTGATGTGTTAGCCGAGAAGGTATTTCACACATTGGACACCACTCTCTGAATAATAATTTATTTTATTGCATTGCATAGCAAATCTTTTCTATATATTCCTACAAATTAATTATACGTATTTGGAAAGTGTAAAAACCAAGTAGTACATGTACTATTATTTAAAAAAAAAATCACTTGCTAATGTCTCAAAAGTCCCCCTAACTGTTTATTAACAATTGCTTTTTAGGACTTATCAATAATTCTTGCTTCAAGCTAGTGGATTTGTAATCTTTACTAAAATTTAACATTTTTGGAATAAGACAGTATGCATGAATTAATAAAGTCAGAATCTTACAAATGTACGTACAAGACAAGTAATAAACTAGCAAAAATTGTTCCCATTCAGAAGGCCGTATCTAATACCTCTCATTTCATCTCCCAAGAAATATAACATGACTATTCTCAGCCTCTATATGGGCTTATGTACTACATATATATTTACTAAGCACTTCTTTCCTTTGAGCATTAGTAGGGGCTAAAGCTATATTACTTAGATATTCTAAGATAGGGGCAAAATATCATTTAATAACAGAATCACTTTCTGTGCACATGCATTTTTCTAGACTATAAAAAATGAAAATATATGAATGCTTTGGCAGTCTCCAGACATTTAACATTACTGTTTGTCCCTGTTGCTTTTCTTTTTGGAAGGCAAACACAAAATTAATGCAATCAAAAAACAAAATTTGTTCTATTTTAGTAGTTCTTTTAGTGTTAAATTTATCAACGTAGAGTTTTTTTTACATGTAGATTGTACTCACCTTTGTCAGAAATCAACTATATGCTATACATAAAAAGCGCATCCATTTAAAGAATTATGTCAAAAAACATTTTTAAATTTATTGGTATAAGGTATTTCATACTGTAAACAACCAATGAACAGAAGTCTGTTACTCTAACACTGTGAACACACGAGTACCATTAACACTGAAGCAAGCTATATACCCAACCTTGAGAATTCAATGGGTCTGCCTTTTCAATGCTAAATACTTTCCTTTTAATGTCATTTCATATCCAGAAACTACCAATGTACCTTAGTACAAGGGCTCATTTGTTTGCAATCTGACGTGATATGAAATTATTCCAAGGCAGCCTATCTTTTAATATTTGGTACATATTTTTAACAAGGTGCTTATGGTTATGTGGAAGGAATATAGCAAGATGTTGAGTTCTGAAACAATACTTTTAAGTTACATAGACCAGAATAAATAAATTTTTATCAAAATGTAAAATAATAGCAGCCAAAATGAATACATTTATTTAAGAAACTTGTGATTCATCCTACACATTTGTTTCAATACTTCTACTTCTCCCTAAGCATAGAAAAAGAAAATATATTTTAATTCAGAAACTGCATTTTTCAAATGAGCAGTGTGAATGAACTACCATTCTACTGCACATTATAGAACGCATATTTAATTACTTAATGTATAAATAATTTAAGATTGAATTGGACTTGAACTTTTCATCTCCTAGAACTTTGAGATATATGGCCAACAGAAGTTTGACCCTTAAGTTAACCCATTTCTCTAAAATTCCACGTAACAGAACTTGATTCCAATCTACAAAGGGTCAGTTTAAGTCCTACCTCTGATTAGAGGTTCTCAGTTAGACAACTCTCTCATAGGTATGGCTTCCTTAAATTTTCACAAAATCGGGGGTAATTTTCAACGAGGCATTCAAAAAAGAATGGTAAGCATATCTTCAGAAAGTAGAAGTTATGACATAGACTAGCTGAAAATGATGTCATTTACTTCTTGTTATAGCTCCTATAACTTTTCAGGATTTAGTTACAACTTACAGTTCCCCTGCCAGCTTCATTGCAACACTCAGGAACACATAGTCAGTTAGGAAAACAATGTCCTGCAAAGTTTTTTAAACACATGACTGCAACATAAAGTTTGTGCATGGTACAGCAGAAAATGTGTTAAAGTGTTGCCTTATCCAGGAACAACATGTCGGCAGCATCTCCCAATTTCTTTCTGTATTCCTTTCTGATAGCGGAAATCACAAAAGAAAGCTTGAAACGAACATTTAGTTGGGTTGAGAATAACAACTGCTTTGTTTGATGTTCTTAGCATCTTGACTCAGTGGAGGTGTTATATCTATTTCAGAGCTGGACATTTGTGGCCTGAATGATTCACCAAAATATGCCTACTTCAAGAGGAGAAATGTCAACCTTTATATTAGACTTTTCAACATTGTCTTTATGATGTAGAGCATTCCTAGGCTTTGACCATTTTTTTGCATTGGTCAGATTTCTTTTTCTACTCTTAAAAATCTGTGTAAGCAAACCATAGTCATTGAGGTCAAAGATGGCCTGCAAGATTCATACCTATAAAATCTAGTAGACAAATGCACAGACTGTACCAGACCACCTCAGTTAAAAATCTCAGTTTCACCAGTAACCCTGGAAAAGTTACATAATCTTCAGTTTCTTCATCTGTATATAGGGCATAATACAAGTCTTGGGATGATGAAACGGGCCAGTACATATAAAGCATTTGAAACAGAGATGGACATATAGTAGTCACTACATAAATAGTTACTATAATCATTACTATCATAATTATCAAATCATTTTTTCAAAAGCTATATTAAGTAATACACATGAGTATCTAATAGATTATTACATAACCTAATAGGTCCATACAATACTTTTTCAAAATTGCTGTATTTTAAGTAGTTTTTTCAATTTCAAAACTTCCATGCATACAAATGATGAGCAAAGACTATAGTTTCTTGAAATCTAACATTGACATTTGTTTAAACTGTCAATACTTTCGTAACCTTTAGGAGTTTGTTTAAAGATGTCACTCTAGGAAGGCACTTACGGTAAAACATATAATAAAAAGAAGCTAGGGGAAAGTTGAGAGGATCACATATATCCTAGTGACTGATACTAAGTAAGAATTCTCCAAAATCATGCTCCAAAATTCACTAAATGTCTCCAGGAAGAGATGAATTAAATATTCTTTCGTGTGGGGCCATTTTTAATTTTCTTGTGTTCTCTTTTATAAGATATGCAAATTAATTACAGTCGTTTCCAGCTCTGACTCAAATGAGTTTCAAAATTGAAACAGAACTTAGTGTGGGAAAGGGACTAGTGAAAAGAATTCTTTGCTTGAAAACATTTTCCAGATTGTTCGACTTCAGAAGAGAAATGGTGATAGTGACAGGCGGTATGCAGTATACATTTATGTCTTTAGAAGAATTCTCATGTCCCTTCCTTTTTCTGCTTTTTTTTTCTTTTACAAATAATAATTTAAAAAGCAACCGGGAATTTTATCTACCTTTCACTATCATCCATATGATTAACAGTTTTATTGCTATCTGAAAGAGTAGAGAAAGAGTTGGCATTTTCTACTCTAGGCTTTTGAAAGTATTTTAAGTGGTTTTGAAAATTTAATATGTGTTATTTTTGTATTTCTCCCTTCCATTTATGTTTTTAATTGAAAGCCACCAGTGATCAAGAAATCACCGGGTCCTTTCAATTTTTTTTTCTTTTTAAATTTTGGTCCTTTCAAATTTTAACTGCAATGTTACCAGTGTTCTATATCTCATACAAACCAATGGTATTGCTTAAACAAACTCCTACGTGAACATAGTTCTTCAACACTACATATGAAAAATCATCTGGCCAAGAACACTGGCAATATTCGGTTATCATTGCCCCCAAGCTGTTCCATCCTTGTTTTCATAGTATATGAATATTTAATATAAATTTAAAGACACAAGTTCTACATGCCCAGTGTTCAAAATTTCCCCAATGTAATTTCAGTTTAAAAGTATCTGATTTTTTCTTGTCAATGGAGCGTGGCGGAGTCTCATATTAATTTATTCATTTATTAACGAAATAACCCATTAGAACCTCTGTTCTTTTGGCTGGAATCTTTCTTATCTGCTGCAATTATACATAACTTGTGTAGAAGATATCCAACAACTTACTGAGGAAGGGCACTAAGCAGTCTAATGGTCTGAAAGAGATAATAACCTTCTCTCAGTGTCTTCCTTAAAATTAAAGAATTGATAGTTACTCTCAGAACCATCTCGATTTGGAGACTTTGTTTTCAAGATGAAATTTAAAGCAGTGTATCACATCAGCATTTCAAAAACATCTGGAAGTGTTTAAAAGTGAACATCACAGGAGTAGCAGAGGGCAACAATGAGTCCTCAATAATGAACTATTCCCTGGGGTGATCAGTCAGCTACCTAGTGGCAAGTTGATTATATTGGACTGCTTCCATTATGGAAGAGGTAGCATTTTGTTCTTACTGGAATGGACACCAACTCCGAATACAGATTTGCTTTCCCTGTATGCACTACTTCTGCCAGAATTGTCATCTATGGACCTATAAAATGCCTTATTCACAGTCATGGTATTGCACACAGCATTGCTTCTGATCAAGAAACTCACTTCACAGCAAATGAAGCATGGCTGTGGGCCCATGCTCATGGAATTCACCAGTTTTATCATGTTCCCCACTATCTTAAAACAGCTGACTTGATAGAATAGTGGAATTGCCCTTTGAAGACTCAGCTGCAGTGCCAGGTTGGTGTCAATACCTTGCAAGCCTGCGGTGAGGTTCTCCAGGAGACTCTATATGCTCTGAATTAGCATCCAATATATGGTGCTGTTTCTCCCATAGCCAGGATTCACAGATCCAGGAATCAAAGGGTGGAAATGGGAGTGACATCATTCTCTGTTATCCCTAGTGACTCACTAGAAAAGTTTTTTTCTTCCAGTCCCCACAACATTATGCTCTGCTAGACTAGTTATTAGTTCTAAAAGGAAGACTCCTTCCACCCAAAGACACAACAATGATTCCATTGAACTGGAAGTTAAGAAAGACACTCAGCCACTTTGAGTTCCTCATGGCTCTGAATCAATGGGTAAAAAGCATTGCTGTGCTGGCTGGCATGATTGATAACGATTACCAAGGAGAAATTGAAAATAAGGAAGAGTATGTCTGGAATACAGGAAATCCCTAGGGGATCTACTATTATTATGCTCTGTGATTTACATTGATGGAAAACTATAACACAATTCAGGCAATGCTACTAATGGCTCTGACCCTTTAGGAATGAAGGTTTGGGTCCTCTCACCAGGTAAGTAGCGTGACCAGCAGAGATGCTGGGTGAAGGTGAAGCCAGTACAGAATGGGTAGTGGAATAAGGTAGTTATAAATACCAGCCATGACTACATGACAAGTTACAGAAATGAGAACTGTAATTGTCATGAGTATTTCCTCCTTATTTTGTTATATGTGTGCATATGTATACATAAATAGTGTAACATAAGATGTATTGACTTTGTATCATGGTATTTAAGTGACAGGATATCAAGGAGAAAAGCAAGCACCTCTCAAGGACTCTGCATCCAAAGGGACTCTAACACTAAGGGAAAAGTTAGTGTGTTTTAGGTTGTACACAAGATAGTTGTATAATATTAGGCATAAGTATCACTTCGTTATCACATTTATTTGGAGATAAAAAACGGTTTAAGGAGATGTGCATGCGTGGGAAGTTGACAACAGGTATACTTGTTATTGTTAATTTTAAGTGTTAACTTGTCTGGGGCCTAGGATGCTCAGATATTTGGTCAAACATTACTCTGGGTGTTTCTGTGAGGGTATTTTGGATAAGATTAACATTTAAATTGGTGGACTCTGAGTAAAGCAGATTGTCCTACGTAATGTGGGTGGGCCTATCAGTTGAATAGGACAAAAAGACCAGACTCCCTCAAGCAAGAGAGAATTCTCCAGCATACTGTCCTCTGACTTCATCTACAACATCAGCTCTTCCTGATTCTACACCAGGTGGCCTTCAGACTCGAACTGGAACATTGGCTCTCATGGATCTCCAACCTGCTGGCCTACCCTGCAGATTTTGGACTTGCCAGACTCCATAATTGTGTGGGCCAATTTCTTATAATAAATCCCTTTGTATATATACACACACATCCCAGTTCTATTTCTCTTGAGAATCCTGACTGATACGAAGGGTAAATTAACTTTTTCTCATGACCAAATTAAACATGCCTCTCTGGGTCATCCTCCTAACTTTTATGTATTCAATATCTCTCCCCCAACCCCACCCCCATCCTGCTATTCTCCTATTTCCTAAATTCAAGGTATTCACCCAAGAACCCTTTCCTTGGCAAGCTTTCTTCCTTAACAATTTCAATGAACTACTATTTCAAATGATTGTTAAATATATTCTTCCAGCCTGAACTCCCTCTGATGTTCTAGATCTTCATTTCCAAATATTTAATAGTGATTTCCATCTGATTATTCATCAGATACCTCAGTATGTTCAAAAGTGATTATTTCTTTTAAAAAATACATCATGTCCTATTTTCCTTACGTTATTAGTAAGCACAACCTACCATCCTGGTTACACCAGCTCAAAATTTTATTCACTCTTTGTTTGTTTTCTCTTTCTGTATACCTAGTTCGTGAATCCTGGCACACTTTCTTTTGCAGTATCTCTGGCATGCATTCTCTCTTTTCTGTCATCCATCTTCCTCTGCCATTCACACCTCGGTTCAACCCCTAGCTGGATTTCTTCAAGAACTTCTAATAGATTTATTTTGTTCTAGTTTCTTTCTTTCCATCCATTTCCCCTCTAACTCTGGAATTGTTTTCCTAAAGCAGTCATACAAAAATTTTAAGAGGAAAAGAAGTGACTGACCGAGAACTCATGGAAAAGACCTCCTGCCCAAATAAACAGAGCAAATTGTTGTCTCTATTTGGAGGGACTGACCGCCATAAAGTCAATCTAAATTGTGAGAAGGGAGGGCTGTTGACGCAGTGCAATAGCAGTACATCACACACAAAGGATGCAGGCCAAGCTATAACTTTCAAAGTACAAGGTAGGCTCAAGACAAATGACAGATGCAGGATAATGCCAAGGATTCAACACCTTGAAAGAGAGAGATGAGAAACAAGGCAGGCTTCAGAGTATATAGCCAACTGGAGGGAAAGCAATTAACAACGAACCTCAGGGACAGGGCTATTACAACTAATTCTCTCTCTCTCCAGCCTTACAGAAACATCTGGTTTTGCCCTGGGATACTCCTCTCTAATTGATACTGGGAGGGGCAGTGCCCTGAGAATGGTTTGGTATTTCTCTTTGATATGACGACCGACTAGAGGATTCTTGAAAACAAAGATGGTCAATTTCATACCAGTATCTTACACAGCACTTGATTGTTAAAAAATTTGATACCTTTGTGTTGATAATACAACAAAACAAAAACACTTTAGCTTACTATTCAGGCTTTCCATGATCTAATTCCAACTTTCTGCTTTGAACTTATTTCTCTCAACACAGATTCCTGGCTCCAACAAACTTAATTGATGTTTCATGTACAAAGTTCAGATTTCCAGCCACAATATAGTATTCTTCCCAGCAGCCAAAATTTTATTTTTCTCACTTCTCTATATGTCTGGGTCATACTCAGCCTTGAAGGATCATCTTAAATACCACTGACTCCAAGAAATACCATATCTCAGTCAGAAGTAATATATTCTCTCTCCCATTCTCTCTCTCTCTCTCTCTCTCTCTCTCTCTCTCTCTCTCTCTCTCTCCCTCTCTCTCTCTGCAAATCCAAAGTAGAAAGCATTTATAATTCTCCCCTTATGTTATGGTTGCTTGTATACAGGCATACCGTCGTCCTCTTCTGTAAGTTCCTTGACAACAATTTCTATCTGAATCATCTTGGTATGCCTCCACTACAGCAGTTGTCTTGTACACAGTGAGCACAATACATCTTTTTTAAAATAATAAATTTCAGCTAAACTTTTCAAGTTTTTTAAACCTATGGTTTATATAAATATTTTTGAAGAACTTGTACATCAGCAGTAAATGCAATTTTAGCAAACAAAATAATTATTTCTTTCCCTTTCCAATTGCATGTATTTCCATCACAGCTTTCCAAGAAACCAATCAGATATGGCAATAAATCTGTCATCCAGTATCTAGGAAACCTTAATAAAGATAGATGCATATTTGGATGATAATAAAAATAGTTACACATATATAGCACTTATAATGTGCCAGACACTGATATTTACGTACATCAATTCACTTAATTTTCACAACACACCTATGATGTGATTACTAAAGAAACTGAAGTACAAAGAACTTAAGGCATGTGCCCTAATTCACACAGCTAGTAAGAGGCAGAGTCAGGATTTAACTACAGACAGTCAGGACCCTGAGTCCATACGCTTAACATCACTCAAAGAAATACAAGTCCTATCATATTCTTCCCACCACTCAGAAAAAGGCCCAAGTGGAAGGGATGACCCTTGGTTTAAAGGGCACATCATATTCCAGTTCACTCCAGAGAGTGACCCTTGAATCCCTTCTCCACGGTGAATGGAAAGCACTCTAGAGCCAAAAGCAAGTGAGAGATGAAGGTCTCCACTGGGTATTTTTTTTTAATGGCATCTGTGCAATGAAAATTCTAGTAATGCATCTCCAATGTCATTATATAAGGGTTTTGGTACAGGGAGATATAGAAAATGACGTTTTAAGGGTATTGCCTTTGTAGTAGCCTCAGAACCAAATGTTCTAAAAAGCAAAGTAGAATATATGTGAAGACTGGGATCACGAATACCCTTACTGCACACACCCTGCTGTGAATTACTCTTTGAACAGAATTGTTGCTTAGACTTCAAACCACCACTGTGACCTCAAGAGGTTAACAGAAAAGAAAAATTCTTTAGTTCAGAAACCATAACATGGGTATAATGCCATTTAAAGGCACAAGATTTAGAACTCAATGTGGCTTTTTGGAAAAAAGTCAGTCAATCCTCCTCTGAAAAAGGGGAAAACTCAATGTAGTATAATACTTTTAAATTATAGATTGATATACAGACATAGTAGCAATAAAATATTATTTTGCCTATAAAAATAGATGCTATGTTCTTAAACATCATTAAGTAAATCATGTTTTTCAATCAATCCTGTTCATATCAGACTTTTTTTAATTTGTGAGAATCTTCTCAGTCTGAAATGGCAGTTATCTGCTAGTGCTCTGGAGAAAGAAACAGTCAAATGTAGGCTACATGAAATGTGTTGGGCCCTGGAAAGTACATGATATAGCAACAGGAAAAGTGCAAAACGATTCAGGAGGAAAGCCAGGCAGCCCCAGTTCAAAGATGTGAACTTAAACCACTTATGTGTGAATTTTGATTGATTGGGAACAGTGTCCTCTTAAGAGAAAGTCCTAGAATATGGGCCAGAAGTATGTATATGAGCTTATGATTGAGCTAGAAACACACACATGCACACACACACACACACACATACAATTCATGTTTTCATTAAAGGGAGATTCATAACTCACATCTCACAGGATCACAGATTCACAGAATCATGTCTTCATGATCATGTCCCTGCCCCACCCTCCTCTGAATTCAGTAATTTTTGTCTATGAGCATCTAACCAGAAAGGGATTTTCTCTTCATTTCCTGAGGCCAGGACACAGAAATAATAATGCTGATAGTTATTATCATTACTATAAAGATAACAAAATGAAAGGGGGTGAGAGAATGGAATAAAAAATAGTTTTAATTTGGGTCATTTCTTATGAAATGTATTGTTACATCATCACCTTGTCCTCACAGATAGACTTACTTGTATTAAAATAACAACTTGCTTGTTTTCTCTAGTGCTGCCCTTCTGACCATGTTCATTTACACTAGTACATTTTGTTACTAGAGTATTTGCTATACAATAACTGAATCTCCAATAGTCACAATAAACATTTGCTCAATATAGCAGATGTTCTTAGAAGTCCTTTAATGGATTATTTCTGTAAAAGTAACTAGTGGTAGAAAAAAAAATTCTAGTAACTTTTGATGAAAAAAACTGTTACTATAAGACTTACATGATGTTCACAGCCTCAAATGAGTGATTTTTATCATTTCAAGCTGTTTAAAATAATCAGCTTCATAAAACTTTAATGACCACCACTTTCTCACTTTGTATTTATAGCTAGGCTCCCTCACTCATTTACAAAGAGACAGACTAAATTCTCAAATACTTGCATGATTTAATTCTTTTATGGCATGAGCTTTCTCTGTTCCAAGTTTCAGATGTGTTCAAATTGGTTTTAACCTCATGATACAAATTATATCATCTGTAGACTTTTTTATACAAATTTCAGACTCATTTAAATATGGTTGATTTTTTTAAATATAATTTAATTAACAATATATCGAGTCCACTGTACTATAGCTTTACTATTATTCCTAGGGCTAAGAGATTACTGTATAATTTATTGGGATTAAGCCAAGTGCATATAACTAATAGATCATCTATAATAAGCAAAGTGGAAAAGCATATTCCCTGTGCACAGGTGGATGATAGTATTTGTGCCAAATAATATAGTGTTTCTCCCCCTACTTGGTACTTTAAACATGCATTTTGTTGTCAGGCTCCCTGCCAATAGGCTGCATGAGTCGCAACGGAGCCTGGCTGATAATTCAGAAGGTGAGTTAATTAGGGGTTGCAGTTTGGAATGTTATCAAGCTGCTGCTTACACATCTATCTGCTTTCCATACAGGTGTGAAATATTGACAGCAAATTTTAGAAGTGTGGTGACATTTTTACCTTTCACTTACTTGATTAAATTTTGAGATGACTCATACTTTAAGGGGAATAGAAACTATATCTTTGTTCAAGTAGCAATTTATTATGAGAAAGCACATGGGGTATTCAAAAGAAATGTAGTATTAAATCTATTAACAAAATATTCTTGATACCTTATACATTCTTCCATCATAGCACAAAGGTTGACTTTGAAGCCCAACAGTTAAAATTAACCATTTATACCTTGCATTTGATGATTCCGAAATTATGACGACACCGAAGGCAGATCACAATGATGCTTTGATTGTTAATAATATTATATTCTTATATGGTCAATTCATATATGATCCTATATGATCAGTAAGCCATTGTAGAGAGGGCATTTCAACTTCAACTATTTTTGCCTTAATATCACATCAGGAGAAGTAAAGGTTACAAAGAGGCCCAAATCTTGATATGTATGTGGGAATTTGCCTGGGTGAGAACAGGTGAAAAAATTCAGCCACAGCACAAAGGGAAAAAGTTCTATAACATAGATTTACTATCACACTCTTAGAAGGAGCTCAATTTTTTAAATCAGCGTGTTGTGATTAATGAGCTTCAAATACTAAGTACCTAAATATACTTTTAGAATTGCCCTATTTTTTTCCTGATAATACTAGAATATGCATAATCAGGAGATAAAGCAATTAATTGGGAAAATGGTCTCTCTATATATTTTTTTCCCTTTCCCTCATCTCTCCCAGTCAAAATTTGACATCATCTTCAATATCCTATCCCAATGCCATTTCTTCATTTCTTGATTTCTCCCCAAATAAAAAGTAGTTTTGCTAAACCCCCAAGTCATATTTGTAGATTTTATGAAATTCTCCACATATGACCAAAATATATTTGCATATTTTATTTACTTTATTATTAACGGTAGAGATGATGGTGGTGATGATAAAAACGACAGCACTAGAATTAAGCGTAAAATTGTTTTTAAAATTAAACATTAAAAAAAAATCACCTAATTTTGGTCCTTTTATGTATTTGTTGAAAGTAAGTATCTTAATTTGGTTCTACTGAAAGCAAAGTTTCAGACAAGGATATGAGAGCATGTGGTTTAATTAGGAGGTCAGCCCAGTAAGCAGAAGTGAGGGAGTGAGGAGAGGCAAGGAAGTAAAAATTACAAGTGTAAGAGCTTATTATTAAGTTGTGTCTGTTGGGACTCAATTCTATTGGGACCTCTGAGAAGCATATAGAATGCCTTTCACCCTGTTCACCTGAAGAAGAGGAGCTGGCTGTTATTTCCCATTGTTGTCCCCAATGGCAATACAGACTTAACCCTTAAATACCGCCACATTTCTCAGCAGTGTGCATTTCAGGCTACATTTTAGAGAAAGCCCAGAGGATAAAACCTGAACGACACTCATGATGTGCTGGCGATGGGCCACCCCTCTTCAGAGCAGAGTGAGTGTGGGCTCACAAGGAACAATGCAATGTATCTGTGACTACAATCAGAGGTGGTTCAGGGAATGTCAGAACAGATACCAAAGATATTGACTGCAGTAAGAAATATTTATCAAACAATCACTTTTCTACAAGCCTTGTTTTTTTTTAAATTCAGTCTCAATCAAAAAGTAATTTAGCAATGATATCCTTGACTGTATTTATGTAGGAGAGGAAGGGATTAGCTAAGACTTGCCCCTGAGCACAGACTGGTGGGTTATCATTATAAAATGTGGTCTTTTTTGATAAGGTGGCCCAATCTCAGCTCCACTGAAAATGGTAATAGGCAGGAAATAGTCAGAATGTACATAGCAGAGAGAAATTCAATAAAAATCCAAGATAGTTTGTAAATTATAGCAAATGAAATTATTGATTGGCAAATATTCATTCCCTTCTCTCTCCACATCTATGGCAAACCATTACATCAGTAGCCCTTAATGAGTCATTCTTCCAGAATATTCCTATGTAATGGCTGTGACTTGTTTTGGTCAATAGGACATTACCAACTATGATGCAAGCAGAACCCTGATAAACATTTGCACATTGGGGCATATTATTTTAGAACTCTGCCCCATAAAAGGCAGCCACCACACAGACAGCATGCCACAAAGAAACTCAGGCTAAACTACTAAATGAGAAACCCTGGAATAAGAGAAGCCATCTTAGATTTTGTGGCAATAGCTGAGCTCTCCTCTTAAGTAACTCAGTTACACTGTGTGAACCAAAAGAAATACTCATAAAATGATGACAAATAATAAAGCATTGTTGCATAAGTTACTAAATTCAGGTAGTTTTTTTTTAATTTGTTTTGTATCACTTTGCTTTTTTTTGAGGCAACATATAGCTGATACAGAAATTGGTTTCCAGAGATGGGATTGTACGTACCAAAAAAAACTAAAATATTTGGCATTGACCTTCAGGGCAGAAATTAAGTAGAGGCTTCAAAGGTGGCAAAGAGCAGAGGCTTGAAAAGCAGGAAGAAACATGCTATCAAAGGCTGGAGAAAGGGAAACATTTTATTAGTGGAAAGGTAAATGAGACTGTTGCCTATAATAACTTTGGAGATAGAAAATGTATTTAAGGAACTTGTGGATATTTCCTTGTAGAATGTTGAACATGCTGGTTGACTCCATTTAGGCTCTTATGATAAAGTATTACAAGAGAGATATGAACTACAGATAGAATTGGTCAATTTCCAAGAAGAATTTAGAGAGGATTTTTCCATTCCAGAGCTTGATGGGTGGGAAAATGAAACTCTTATTTTCAGCCTCTCCAGACAGCAAAAAATTCTCAACTAAGAAATGACCTCAAGGCAAAGACAAGATCCAGAGTGCTACCATAAAACATGACTTTGGGGTCAAGATCAAATCAAAGATGAATGTGTGATGCCCTTTGTTAAGACCTTAAAAGATTTAAGGAAATGCTTTATAGATAAAATGACTTCTAAGAATTCTCAGGGCATTGTTCCATAGCAGGCAGCCTCAACTACAGAGGGACTGATCTGGAAGAGATTTTCGAGTGTGGTTTTTATCTAGTGGAGTAAATTATAGTTTGATATATAGAAAATCCATAAGTTGTTTAAAGGAGTTGAATCAACTTAGGTCAGAAACAGTTCAAAATTAAAAGATGTCTCTGGACCCCACCTCTACAGGCAGGAAACAGGCTAGAAAATTTACTCAGCTGCAAATATATGCCATTACTTAAGGAAAAGAAGGAGGAATCAGAGAGCAAAGCCAAGAGCTGAGAGGATATAGCCATGAGCAATGGATTAGAGAAGGATAATTGGATCCTAGTCAAAGAGAAGTCCCTGAACCAAGAACAAGAGGAGTTGAGGACATGTGTACAGCTGCTATGGATACTACCTCTTATGCGCCATCAATTCCTCTACTTTTAAAATGAGAGCCTCTACTGTGTTTATACTGCCCATTTCACCATTGAGTATTGGGTGTGTATTACTCATATAGCTTGTCTTTTTAGTTTACAAAACTTTGTTACCCAAGAAGTCATGCCTGAGGAATCACATCCACAGAACTCCCCATGAGGAACTACAGCCAAGACACCTCATTATACCTGTACCTTATTTAAATGATTAAAACGATGATATTAGGAAGTTCAAGCCGAATTTGATGCCAAAATGGGATTAAGCTTTGGAAGTCTTAGAAGGAAGTATATTTTGCAAATAAAATGGATGTGAATCATTAGGGGCCAGAAGGAGATCTGCAGTACACTATTACTGGTGTGGTGATCCCCAATAAACCACAAGTCCATTTTTTAATGCTCCTATATATTCCTGTCTCATCTTGGCCATATAGGACTTGCTTTGGCCAAGAGGACACTACCAACTGTGATGCAAGCAGAAACTCTGTAAGTACTTGCACTTTGGTGCTTGTAGCCTTGGAACACTTCCTCTTGAAAATCAGTTGTTTTACTGTAAAAAAGTTCAGGCTAAATTACTGAATTATGAGAACCGTATGGTAAGAAATCCTGTAAGATGGAGACCATCTTAGTTGATGTAGCTCTAGTGAGCTTCTAGCTGAATGTAACCATATACATGATTATAGATACATCACATGGAGCAGAAAAATTGACCAACTAAACCCAGTCAACACAGAATTGAAAACAAAAATAAATCAACCATGGGTTGCTATACCCCTTAGATAACTGAAGCACCATTTCCATGAGAGAACTATGCTTCCCCACCTCATCAAACTTGGGCCTGGCATTTTTGCATTTTTATATTTCCATACCTAGTATAGTCTTGATTTGACCAACTTAATGTGCTTGGAAATGACAACGCAACTTCTAGCCTAGGATTTAATGGGGCTTCATGTATTTTCATTCACCCTTTTAACAGTTTCTGACTTCTGCCATGAGGAAAACTATTGCCTCCCCCAGCTTGGGCTCTAGACCAGGGCTAGGACTATACTAAGACAAGTAAAATGCCCAGGGCTTAAAATTTAAGGAGACACTCACTGTCTGGGTCATAAAAGTGTTATACCTGTTCTTGAACTACTATGAAAGTGAGTTCTACTTTAAATTAGGTGTCTTAAGCACTTCTCTTGCCTCACTCTAGTCCTGCTCCTGCTCCAGAGTGCAACATGTGAAAGGGACCTGTCCCAGCTGACCTCCCGCAGACACATTAGACACAAATAAATGCTCATTGTATGTTTCAGAAGTTTTTGTGGTTGTCTGTTTCACAGAAAAGTGACAATATAAATGTTGATAATCAACCTATGCTATTCAAATCCATAATTTTTGCATCTTTATATTCCCATACTGTTTTTGACTGAATTGTATCCCCTGAAAATTCCTGTATTGAAACACTAACCTCCAAATGGGAGAATATTTGAAGACGGGGGGGCCTTTATGGACAATTATGGTTAAACAAGGCCATAAGTGTGGGGCCTTGATTCCATAGGACTGGCATCCTTTTAAAAAGAGGAGGAGAAACCAGAGATCCCTCTTCTCCATGCACACACAGAGACAAGGCCATGTGAGGACATACTGAGAAGATGGCTACCAACAAGTCAAGAAGAAAGGTCTCACCAAAAACCAAATTTTCTGGTACCTTGATCTTGAAATTCTTGCTTCAAGATCCAGTACTATGAGAAAATAAATTGCTGTTGTTTAAGCCACCCAGTCTGGTATTTTTTTATGGCAGTCCTAGCCAACTGATACACATACCTCTCATGGTGTTTAATACCTCTAAAGTTTTTTAACTAAGTAAAAATCTGCCATGTCTTCTCTCAGCGCGAAGTATATCTTATTTTCAAGTAATAGTTATAAGGTTCCAAAATCCTTCATGCAAAAGCAGAATGCCAGTCCACTAGCCATATAATGAAAAATGACACGCTTATATTTGGATTTTGAATTGTTTTTCACTTAACTAAACTTCCAAGGATACAACTGTATCTACATTACCTTTCTATAAGCTGTAGCACCTAGGTAGCTAGTTCTTTTCTCCAGCATACTGGTCTTTGTGATTGATCTAGAAAACTCAACTGTGGGTGTTTAGGCTTTAAGATTTTCCTAAGATTTTAATCATGACCATGAAAAAAAATATACAATTGTTCAAGATATTGAGCTGATGTGGTGTAGAGGGAAATGGTTTGGATTAGGAACTTGGCCACCACAGTTAGCATTCTGTCTCTTCAATCTTGGGTAAGACAATCAAATTCTGTGTTCCATGATTTTCTCTACTGCCAAAGTGAAATGTTAAACTAATGATTCCTGAAGATGCTTCTTGTTCTAAAGTTTTTGTAACTTCATAACCCTAAACCTTTGGACCTATATTTGCTTGATAATTTGACTTATATCATACACTGTCATGTTAATTCTTAATGCTTTGGCCTAATTCTAGAGTATAGCCGATGAGTTTTTTTTTTTTTTTTTACTGTACATATCTGATGTTCACTTAAGATAAATCTACAAATTAAATGTAATTTTGCTTAGAATTTTTGAACATGAGAAAAACGTACATCAATGCTACATAATTAAATACCATTTATTTTTTGCACTGTTTAAGCAAGCTACAGATATTCAATTGCCATTGAAATATTTTTGTAAACCATGCAACCTTTTGCACAAAAGATAATTATGAAATAGCTAACATTCATTTGACCACAACCAATAAATAATTTATGAACTGGGTGGTTGAAATCATGCAAATATTCTAAATACTTTTTGTTGCCTGTACATCTGAGTAAGTATGATTCAGAAGAAAGTGTGCAATGGATTAATAGATTCAACATTGAGGAGATTTGCATTTCTACAGAGTTCTTTTCTTTGCTGGCTCCTACTATCTTTAGTATCATGGCTCAGAAACCCAGCTTGACAATACTGTCTCTAAATGTATTTGAATATCCTGGCATCCCTATTCATCAGCCTCTTTGATGCTTTAAATGGCTTTTGCTTTCTTTCCAGAACTCTTTATGAAGGCAGAAATACATGCTTTTAGTAGAGTATCCAACTATCTTATAATACACACTAAATGGAAGGGAAAATGGGCATCTTTAAATATTTGATATATCTGTGATAGCCCATAGCAGAGTTCTGTTGGAGTAAGCTGCAGAATGGGCTCATTTCTGTGCACATACTGTATACCAGGTGCCACGTACAACATCACAGCAATGGCCCGAAACTGCTGACTTCATAAACTCCCTCTGCAAGGTGAAATGCTTATTGACACCTGTAAATTGGTGGACCACTTCCCCATTAGCAGTTACATGCACATTGCCTATGGCATAGATTAACACTGCATGAAGGAAATGTGTTTGATTGTGGATTATAATCAAGTAAAAGAAGATTTTATCACATGTAACAGTCTATCATCCAAAATATTTCTTCAAAACTACTAAGAAGTCTGGAGGTCATTTATTTTCATTTCTTTCTATACCACAGGGTGGAGAGTGGGTAGCGTTTCTGTTAACAAAAATATTTAGAAGTCTTCAGTTTTATGACTCTAGTTGATGTTAGGATAGTAAGTTAAGACTTAATATCTTTTATTGCTAGTAAATATGCTGCTGTTTCATCTAACAGCTTTCTTTACTTAGATGCACCTTGGTCTCTGACCAAATTTCATCACACAATGTAAAACACGTATTGACAGATTGCCTGACATTGTTTTTTAAATCCAATGAGGATGTGAAGAGTAAGAAGAGAAAACTGTACTGCACAAAGAGGTATGGATTGCTATAGACCCTTGAGTATTGTTTATCTTTAAAATCCTTTTCCTATAGTATTGTCCTATTGCTTAGGAGCTATCTAACATTTTGCATATATCCAAAAAAAGGAAAGTCACATCATGTGATTTTTATATCTTCACTAATACAGATGCTTATTTTCTCTGCAAGAAATAATTTCACATAATCCTACAGTCTTTCATAATCACAAAAGTTCCTACAGCTACTATTAGTTTTAACTATTAGCCCAAACACAAGCTCTTTAATATCTCATTACTGTTTGCCCTGCTCACATCCTCACATATCTTCCCCTCAATCCAATCACATGTACCCCTTTTACTGAGTGTTTACTTTTGTGCTTTTCTACTCTGAAAACCCACTGGCAACTGGAACAAGGAACTCACTTTCCTTGGCAGTGCTGTATGAATAAAACTCACTTTTTATTTTTATTTAAGTACTATGTCTTTTGTCCTGTGGTTGCACGGCACAGAATCACCCACCTACCCCAGTCCCTAAAAAGGGAAGGTGGCAATGTTTTCTTAAGTTATCCATAAAGAGTGAAGCAAGAGAACATATCAAAAGCTATGCACCCTGGGGATTGCTCCCTCTGTTCTACACAGAATTCAGCTGAGTTAACTTTAAAACATTCCTTTTCATTTAAGTACTCCCTTAAAACAGCATAAAAGATAGAGCACTATATAAGCTGCTTACAATTTCTACTGCACATTTTATCAGGAAAGCTATCTATCCCAGATTTCTTCTCTTCAGAAAAATTTTAATGATCCAAGGTCACACCTCTTAAAAAGAATGAGGTCTAGTTTTACATAAGAAGGTCCAACTTGTAGGGTTTTATTTTCTTTTTATGCTCAGACCTCACAAACCGAGGACCACAGTCTTCAAATAGCATTTCTTGTTAAAACTGAACTCAGAAAAGAAGGTTATTCCACCTCAGAATTTTAAATAAAGTTTCTACAACAAAGTTCAGTGTTCCAAAGCTTTAAATAAATCTGAATTAAAGAAGCACTCCAAATTAGGTTGCTAATGCCCTTACTCTTGAAACGTGGCCTAGTGTTTTGGGAGAGAACATTGAAGACCCCCGGATTGCTTCTTAAAGGGGGGCCTCAGGACACTTGCATCACAATCACCTGCAGGGCTTACTGAAAACTGATTACTGGGCTTGTCCCTTTCCAATGGAATCAGAATCTCTGCAAGCAACCCCTAAAGCTGCATCAGTGACTCATTCCCTAGGTGATTCTTGCACACACCACAGTTTGAGAAGCACTGTAGGGATCCATCATTGTTGCCAAAGAAGGCTAGCTAGCATCAACTCTTAACCCATTAAATTCTTCAATTTCAGGAGACTTAGTGTTTTTAAATTGAACCTCACTTCCACCACTCTGAGGCCAGGATTATGCTAGGAAGATTAAGTAAGGTCGCTCAGATATTCAGAACTTTTGTCTCCCTGCTGTCAGCAACCAAGGAAGCTGGCAAACGCCGGTCTCTCACAGTAACATTTAGTGCCGGTCAACACACCGTATGGGCTAACATCTGAGCCCAGAAATAGGAAAGGCAAGTATAAATAGATCTGAATTGGGGTTGGACAAGGATTTGGCAGGCAAAAAATGACTGTGTGTTGATGGGGTGGGAAAGGATAGCTGCCAATTCAGGGATCGTGGTTGAGGAGCTTCCTGACCCCCATCCACCCCAGAAGTTCCTGTGAGCTCTCTGGACTGTGAGCCTTTGGCTATAATTAGGGGGGTGCTGCTTTCCCTGGCTTCTTCCATATGCATGTTAGTTGTGTTTGGCATTCAGCAGCAGTGTTTGAAGAGTGTCTGGCCCCCACCAGCAGTTAGTTGAGCCAGTCAGTGGAAAAAATGACAATGGTATCTGGCATAGAATTCAGGTGTTAAAATACCTTTATTAAAATAGAGGAAGTAGCACCTATTAGGAAGTGACCCCGAGCTACCACATTTTATTAGACTGGGAGGAGGTGTTTTTCCCCCCTTTGAAGCATACTGTAAATTCCCTTATGTCTTTCTTGGTATTTAACTATAGAAATGGGTGCATGCAGTAATTTCAGAATTTTAGTGCTATATTTATTGCAACTCACTGTGTGTAGTATCAGGGAATACCGAACTGGGACTTGGCACATTTCAATTAAACTTTTTGTACATATTTAGCTAAAAAAAAAAAAAAAAAAATCGATGGGGTAGGAGAGAGAGTCAACACTATTGGCAATTTCCCATTAGCACTGCAGGAGGTAAAAGTCAAAAATAAAGCCTGTGGGATAAGTCTGAACATGGCATCCATGCTTAAAAGAAATGCCATGTCTCTTTTTCATCCTGAGGTGGGAGAGGAGGCTTGACAGAAGTGAGTGAAACCTCACTCTGTAATATTCGCCTGAAGCCAGCCTGATGTCAGCAGTGTGTATGTTGAGCTGTGGATGAAGTGGGCCATGTCCGCCCTCCACAGCTCTACAAAACCGCTTTAAAGTCAGCACGAGGTGCCGGCTGTCCCTCTCTCAATGAAAAGCATACTTCTTGATTAAAAATGTATGTTTCTACTTTATGCCAAAACAAGAGAGCCTTATTTTCAGGATGATCATAGAAACCAAGTTAAATGTGTTTCTTATTTCAGGAGATAAAAAAGCGTCACAACTCAGTGAAGAAACATTTCAGTGCTGGATGTAGGTTTAATGTAGCACTACTATGCACGTAATTTATTTTGAAACACAGTGATGTATGAAAATCTTCAGCATTTCTGACAGAATGAGATTACACATCCATCCCCCTCTATGCTTTAAAGAAAGAAAACCTTGACTTAGCTCACCAATGTTATAGATAATATCTGTGTATGTGTGTGCATTGTAATACCCTTCCTGTTATTTCGACTTTCAGAGGTAGTAATTCCTGGGACAATTTCATTCTTCAACAGTTCCCATAGGAGTAAGGTAGATGGTCAGGAAAAGATATTGAAGATAATTTGTAGCCCTGTTGGACAACATATTGAGTCAGTTTGATTTTCCCTTGTCAGTCAGGAGACTAAGGACAGTTTGAATGTGGATGGGGGACAGAATGTGTAGGGGATCCAGGCACCGCCTTTCCCAGAGAGTAAACTATTTTGCAGAGGTGTCAGACTCAATGGGAATGTCTACATTTTCACAGAGGCTCTTTCTAGACTACTGTCTGCCCCTGAAAACATTATATTAGATAACATTTTTCCACCCTTTGCCTTCTTTTTTCAAATATGAAGCAGAGAGAATAGGTGAATGATATGGTGTGAAAAACAGAGGGAGATGTGGGGAGAGACTTAAAATTATACATATATATCTAAATTTCAGTATATAAATTTTATATATCCAAAATCTGGACTACTTTTTTTACTCAAAAACAATATTAAATACCACTATCAGCTCAATATTCTTGGACTTTTAAAACACAAATATGACCACATATTTGGATATTTTCTCTTCTATATCACTTAATAGCTTTTTAAATCAATTCACATAATTAAAAGCTTATTTAACTGGAATTCTACAAACCAGAAGTCTCTATCAGCAGATATTTCTTACTTTTACTAGTTTGGTTGACCTAAACTCAAGAAGTATTTCTTAAATCATTATGGTTTAACTTTGTTTAATTTAGGTTTAGCATTAAAATACATGGCATAACAGGAAAAGTTTTGAAAATTATTAATTTATGGATAATATTCAGAATAAAATACATTAGTCAGAATACTTGATTAAACAGCATAATGTATAGCACAACCATTTCAGACAATACATTTTTCTACAATAATGCACTAAAAAGATAGATGGTGATATTAGAATGTGTAGCAAGAATAGCTAAATTATAAAAATTATATGCATAGCCATTAATATGTAAAACCTTGGAAATACAAAAATATTTCATTTATTTAGTACCTAGTACCTTGTAATATATCAAGTGTTAAAGGGTATCCAAACAACACGTGGCATTCATTTTTTCTTTCCTCAAGAAATTTATAGTACAGATAAGATTTTTCACACAAAGGAGTAGAGAAAAACACACTATAGAATATACACTTAGAGACTAAAACATGACACCTTAGCAATATAAACAATAAGAGATCAGCAGATTGAGACATTGATCCAGGAAGAAGAACACAAAAAATAGTAGAGTTTTATTATTTCAAAACTAGCAGCACTGGGGCGGCCGGGTGGCTCAGTTGCTTACAGCGCGAGCTCTGAACAACAGGGTTGCCTAGACAGTGAGCTGCGCCCTCCACAACTAGATTGAAGACAATGAGCTGCTGCTGAGCTTCTGGAGGGGCAGCTGGACGGCTCAGTTGGTTAGAGCACAAGCTCTTAACAACAAGGTTGCCGGTCCAGTTCCCACATGGGATGGTGGGTTGTGCCCCCTGCAACTACAGCTACTGGATTTGGAGCTGAGCTGCGTCTTCCACAACTAGATTGAAGGACAACGACTTGGAGCTGATGGGCCCTGGAGAAACACACTGTTACCCAGTATTCCCCAATAACATTTATAAAAGAAGAAAAAAGAAAAAAAAGAAAAAGAAAAAAAGAAAAGAAAAGCCTAAGTCTTGGTCACTAAAGATGCTAGTTACTATGGTTTTATGATAACCAGAGAAAGTAACATGACATGCGTCGGCCAAGTAGACAGAATAGATGCTCCATCTATGGTGCTAATAAAGAGCATATCCACTGTTGGAGCTGAGCTGCACTCCCTGCAACTAAAGATCGAAAGTGGCCACTGGGCTTGGAGCTGAGCTGCGCCCTCCGCAACTAGACTGAAGGACAACTACTTGGAACTGATGGGCCCTGGAGAAACACTGTTCCCCAATATTCCCCAATAAAATTAAAAAAAAAACTAGCAGCACTATTGTTATCAAATAAACAATACTTATAAATTGTGGCAACTTACAAATGATATCTAAATGTACGCACATCATGCCACTATGTTCTGATATTTTGCACAACTCACTCTTACTTCAATTTCACTGCAAAACTATAAGGCTTATAGCGTTAAATAGAAGTGGTTTTTAAAGTTTCATATTCTGAAAAATCATAGATATAAAAACCATAACACTTCTTCCTCAATAAAATAGCCAACCTATTTCTTGGATTGAGTACCCTGGGCACGGAAAATTGCTAGACTGTTGGTTGGGAGTATTTCTGGGACTGGTGCTGTGCTACCACTACTACTACCCAGGCATAATTGGCACTGCTAGTTTTTTAGTTATTGTTACAGCTGCTAGGGATCTTTTAATAGATTATTTAGAAAAAAGAAAAGAGGACAATTGACCCTGGGTGGTTCTCAAATGGTGCTATTACTGGTTTGTTTTCAAAGATTGGCAGTACCCTACAACGGCAATGTTCAAGACATAAAATTACAGTTGTATTAACAGCTTCAAATTAGAGGTATTTCTTCAAATTATTGTGTGGGTTTTAGTGGCACAAGAATGAGTGGTTTTAATTGGGCCTTCTTCCTTAGAAGGCTTGAGGAAAACTCTTCAGCCCAACAACAAAAGGAAGGGCAGACCAGGACGAGAGCCACATTATCAGTTTATGAAATTGAGGGTGAGTATCTGACAAAATATTTGCATGATCTATTCAAAGAATTAAAACACAGGGACCTGGTCCTTTGCAGTAGAACAGATCATGCAGTTGACAGATCTCATTTTTGTGTGTGGGGGGGAACTCTTCAGAAGCTAAAATGCCCAGGTTCCTGCATAATAAAATGATCTTCTGGAAAGACGACTAGTGCTCATTTTGGCTGTGAGCACCAGAAAATACCACAAAAAAAATATTTGTATAGCTTATAAAACTCTCAAGCTGAATATTAAAAGCATCTGTTTTCAAGGAATATAATTAAAAAGTACTTGAAGTGAATCAGGAGGCAGGATTCACAAAACATTAAACATGTCGTAAGCAAGACATTTAACTCATCCAAAAACTATGGGTAATGGATGGACTGCTATATATAAAGGAATAATTTTATTGAAGATTTTGATATCAGAAATAATGATAGCAGTGGTTAAAGCCTTCCTGATGTCATTTTGGGATAAATAATTCTGGGCCATTTACTGAAGCAGCTTGATATTCTTTAAAAAAAAAAACAACAAATGGACAAAGATAGCCTTAATATTTTACCTTTTGAGAAACATGTAATCTGGCTAATTCATACAGTCAAGACCACTCTGACAGAGTATGTGTTGATGGTGGAACATTATAATGAATTATACAACAACCAAAGTGTCCTTCGATAGATTACTGGATAGAGAAGTTGTGATATATATATATATGTATATATATATATATATATATATACACACACACACACACACACACACACACACACACACACAATGAAATACTATTCTCCCATAAGAAAAGATGAAATAGTACCTTTTGTGACAACATGGATGGATCTTGAGATTATTATGCTAAGCGAAATAAGTCAGACAGAAAACTTCAAGAACCATATGATTTCACTGATATGTGGTACATAAAACTGAAAACAACAAAAGAACAAGACAAACAAATGAAGAAACAAAAACTCATAGACACAGACAACAGTTTAGAGGTTACCAGAGGGGAAGGAGGAGGGGGGGTCATAGATGAGGGTAAAGGGGATCCAATATATGGTGATGGAAGGAGAACTGACTCTGAGTGGTGAACATACAGTGGGATTTATAGATGATGTATTACAGAATTGGACACCTAAAATCTATGTAACTTTACTAACCATTGTCACCCCAATAAACTTTAATCACAAAACAAAGTAACCATAAAAAATAAAAAAAGAATTATACATTCATGAATTGTGGCCACACTGTATCTATAAAAGGGCATCAGTAACTGTTTTTCAGGAGTGTAAAACTGAAATATGCTAATATGCAAAGTATTTTTTGTTGTCGCTTTTACTTGGGCATCTGAAAAACAAGAAACTTCATTGTGGACATTATGAAGTCAAATGTAATTCATAATGGTACTGCTGTTTTGTGAAAAGAGAGCAGACAGAACTCACTTTCTAAGATTAAATTGAAACTTCCTTCCCCAAATGTTAAGCTAAAATTATGGACAAAATTCTTTCTCACATTTGCATCATGAGACTTAAGCCTGTTATTCTTTCCTCCTACAAAACAGGCTCCTGGGAGTCCTACATACTTATCAGGAGCAAAATAGTGGATTTGACATCTGCAATATACATCTTTTTTGAACTTCATCCCTAAATCAAAATAAAAGCCTGCTTTATATTGTTCTCCTGAGGTCTTAGGAAAGAGTTTGTTCCTTTACAGTCTCAAACAGATATAAATTTTCAGAAAGACAGTCTCTGAAATCATTAATCCTGTAGAAATATGTAAATTAAGATCATTTCCCCCCACACAACATCCCTAAACTTTGTACTACTTATAAGAAAAGAAAGCAGAAGAAGGAAGATGAAGAGGGGAGGATACTGACGAATAAAATATTGTAAAAAGGAGAGCTCACTAGGTATAAAAACTGGATGCTTTCAAAAGCAATGGGATTCTGAGGTTAGCATATCCTGATGTACACTCATCAGAAAGTTCACAGGGAGCAGTTGCTAAAATTATAAGACTCTGAAACAAGTATTGAAGTTTTATGTTCTCTTTTATAAAACTCTCACTCTCCTTTTCTGCTCGTTTAATGTGCTTTATTTGACTGCTGATTGGAGTATTTGACTCTGATAGTTCTCTTCACAAACCAAAGGTTAAGCCTGAGACCCTTTAGTGAGCCACACAAGACCAGCCTGGGGACCCAATGACATCTTTGAACTGTGGCTCTTTCCTCGAGCTTGATTAGAGATTTTATCCTGACTGCCAAAAGGAATGGGAACTGTTAATGAGAAATGGTGTTTCGTGCAGGAGCCATTGAAACTGGGGAGAGGGACTCTACAAATTAGAGGCTAGCTTGGCTGAAAAATAGGGCTGAAAAATCACTTTAAAAAATTACACCATTATAAATCACCATATAATTAGGCATGCGATATATAAAATGAGCATAAAGCATATGGAGAACAATCTTTGTAGATATCGTTAATATGAATCTTAAATGCCACCACAAATGTTTTGCTACCTCAAATTCATAGCACTGTAAGAGTTTGATGAATCAATGAAAATTCTACCATTTGAAAAGGGAAAACATATATATCACATCGCATGTTATTTGATGCTCTTTTTACTAGAAAATACTTTTTTGGTTTTGGTATGCAGGGTTTCTGGAAAAAAATGCATTTCCATTGGTTCTATTTTATTTATACTGTTTTCTTGATTTTATTAACATAGAATATGAATTTTTTAAAGAAAAACTGCAAATGTTTTCTGTAAAGCATTACCCTCTGAACTCTGGTAGGCATGTCATTAAACTTGTACTTAACTTTGTTTAGATTCTGTTCTTTCCTTCTGAGAAACAGCAAGCTTAAAATTTAATATTTGAACTAGAGATCCAAAAGACTCAACTAATATGGTGAATAATACTTTAAAAATTAATTAATTAATTTTCGATGAGATTAGTTATTAAATCCAATCACTTTTTTTACAGTAAAGGAGATCCATTGACTTATTCTATAGGTCTTCATTAAGTTATTTTAGATTGTTCTCTAAGTCTCTTGGATATAATTAGATAACATTTCTATATAATCAAGATGTTTAAGTCACACTCTCAATTTCCAAAGACCATCAAATCACTCAGGGAACAGAAGCATTCCTGGGTTCTAAAGCTTTCTTTTTCATGGCTGCTAGTACTACATAAAGATGAACTTAAAACCACATATATATTTTTTTTTTAATCTCTGTCAGGATTTCAGTGCTTTGATACATTCAGGAAAACAAAGTTCAAAGTTTCATATAAACTCAGGCATAGATTATATGGCCTGCAACATGATTTCAAACCCTGTAGGAAACTGTTAGGAGACAGCATGACTCCTTTTTGCCTGGGCCATTATTCTAGCAAATTGATTACCCCACCACTGCATGGAAGGAAAATATGTACTGTGATCTCTATCAGTGCCCTAGTTTTTCTCTTTTTCCCTTTCCCCATGTTTTAGACATTCGATATGAAGCATCACTGAGACTCTCTTCCCTTTACCTTTTTTACAGTTGCATTCTCTTTGTTCAGAAAGCATAGACATGCTCTAAAATACAAGATGTTTACCGTAGTTATTCATGCAAGCTGAGTTTTTTTTTAAGACAGGGAAACTGGTGTTTTTAAAAAGATCCTTGTTTTAATCCCATCTACCTCCAGTGCTACAGAATGCAATACAAGAAAACGTTTGTGTTAAATATTTAAAAGTTACGAGTAGAACTAAAAATTAAGGCTCAGAAATAGAAGATATAGACTTGATAGCATATCGGACCAACATAACTAAACTTTTAATTATAGTTCAATGTGGGAGTTCCACAAAGCCACACAGCAACAGTTCTCACCATTTTGTATGCCTGAGCCCATTCTCTTCGACTATTATCAGCACTAAGTTCAAGATTATTTGGGGTATTTTATTGTCACCTAAAATATGAGCTATCTCATCTAGCTTTGTGTCATATGCAAATTTCATCAACAGTAAATCAACATTTTTTTATATGAAAGGGAGAGAAAAAACAGCAAATGGTTTGTGTGCATGTATGTGTATTTACACACTTAACACATGTACACATTGATCTTGAGAACCACTATTTTTAAAAATATTTTTGAGCCAGCTGCTAAAGGAGAGGGATAACTTTTTATTTTCCTTCTTTGGCTTTTAAAAATATTTAACCCCTACTATTACAACAGAATATAGCTGATTTTCTTTTTTGTTTAAGTGAAAGTGGGAGTTTCCCCTTCTGAGTTGCCATTTTAGAAAGTGATATGCTTATCCCAACCATGGTGCCCTTGTTTTTCTTTGTTTGTTGGCTTATCTGTTTTTGGACCTAAGGTACACAGAATTAGATTCATCATAACAGTTGGTTCATAATGCATTATCATCATTTATTTATGCACGACCCTTCTAAAATTTATGTTATTTATTGGATATTTATTTATTTAATATATAACGAAAGCTATGAATTCTCTCTTCAAGCCAAGAAATAAAATATTACCAGATATTTACATAAGTTGGGACGTTCATCCTCCTCTCCAGTCCCAATGTATCCTTTCCTCAGAAATCACCCTTATCCTGAATTGCGTTTTACTCATCCCCTTGCTTTATCGCACCTGTACGCATATGTTTGCCTGCGCAATAGACTGTTCACTTTCACTTTGCTTTGAACTTTATAAACAGGCATCATACTGTCTACATTTTTGGAGACTTGTTTCTTTGCCTCTATATTATGTTCTTCACATGTTTCTACGCATTTCACATACATGCTAGAGAGCTTGAACTTTTGTCATCATCGTTTTGAATACCAGAGTATAATAGGATCTTGAACTTAAGTATTTTAGTTGGTATTTAGTGAGATGGAGATGCAGTTTTAGTGACTAACATGAGTGAAAACCTGGTTTCTTCCTGCTCAGAGGCCAGATTTCCATCCACTCCAAACTTTGTGAGCTTATCCCTGAGTGTCCCACTGTATTGTGCTACACGATATTATTCAGGGAAGGTGGGGCTATGATATTTAACTCTTTGATCTCTTATATGCATTATTTTGTGGTACAAATGCTAAGGGAAAGGGACATTTGCTAAAAAAAGACTATAAAAAGATACAGTAGTTAGCTAGAGACCTCACTCCTCCCCCAAGACTAAAGAAAGACAACATTCCTGGTGTTGTGTGTGGGGGGAGGGAGGCAGGATGTGCCCTTTTTAAAATATACCATAACTCTCTGCACTTTTTAGCTTTCATATGCCAGGCAACATAATAACATTCCTTCCCATATATGTCCACATTAGGTCAAATATTGATTTTGGAGCTGGATGAATAAAATAAAACATTTGTGAAAGAGCAAAATATCTGTCACATCCAGCCAGCCAGATATTATCAAATATCAAGCAGCCAAAATTTAGATTCTTTAATGTTCTGACTGTCAATAATAGGACCTATGAATTTAAACCCCAGCATTTCTTCTCACACTTTCCTTTTATATTTGAGGAAATTTATCTGGAAAAAAAAACCCCTGATATTATTGTCTTAATTTTCCATAAGGTCACTGATTTCCTTTCTTCCCTCCTTCAACAAGTGTTTTTTAAGTACCTACAATGTGCCAGATACTCTGTACTGTAATATCTCATAGCACAGTATTATGCCTCAATGTGTTTGTCTTTTTTAATCTATAAAAGTGATTAGAGAATCTTTGGGAATCAATGCAACAGAAACTGTACCTATAATACATAATTATCTAAGACAGCAATAGCTTATTCCCTGTAATTAGGATTTTTCCCCTGTCTCAGATATCTTTTCTACTATCGTATCTCAACTTCTATGCTGATGATTATGTGCTGTATTTTTAATATCTCCTATAATGCATGTTACTTTGGTGTTGTGTAATTTCCTGACTTTTACTTTTACTCAATGCCACTCATTTAATAACATTGACTATTCACTTTGCAAATAGTCTACCTTGCTTTGCTGTCGGACTCACTAGCTTCTGAGCTCCAATGCTGGGCAGCAGCTCAGAAGGCACCAGGGACATATGAGGAAGAACTGAGTTGTCTGGCTTCAGAACAAGGGCTACAGGGGCAGCTTTCTCCCAGTAGAAGTGCTGGCAGAAGCCACTGTTCTTTTGTTGAGCCTTCCCCCCACCGTAGCATGCTGATGCAGGCAGCCGCCATATCTGAGTTTCCATCAACCTGGATAACACCTTTCACCCCACTCTAGTGATGCCCTGAAATTGAGCAATTCAATTTACAGGCACACCCAAGCTGCTTCCAGTGGCTTTTCCATACAAATGGCCTGTCTTGGCTCATGCTGAAGACTTTCCTAAAATTTCTCAAAGGTTGACAGAACCCAAACAAGTAGCATCTGGCTTTGGTGTGTCTGGTACCTCTTGTTGAGTAGCCCTAAGCCCAGCATTGGCAGCAGCTGGCCTCACTTTGCAGCTCAGCCTCTCCCAGGCACCTCTAAGCTAAGTGCAGGTGGCAGACATCTGCAGATTGCTTTGTGACTCATGTCAGATGGACCCAGGAAGAGCACAGGCAGCCACTGAACTTGGCCTGTGGTGGGGCCCCTCCCAGGAAGCCAAAGGACTAGCATACTCAGTGGTCAGCTTCTGACCAAGCTGGAGCACCACCTGATGACCTCCGCAGAAAACACAAGCAAAGGGCAGACTGTGTAGGCACCACAGCCCTGCTAAAGTGAATCATGCATCCTGGGGTCAGCTCCTGCACAACAGCACCTCTCCACTGCAGTCATGGCAAGTTCTCACAAAAAGCAGCCCAAGGGGCAATCCCTCCCATTTACATGCAAATAGCAATCAAAGCTCAACTACAACAGAAGGGCACACACAACCCATACAAGGGACATATTGGAGCACCAGGCTCTGGTGACCAGGGAGACTGCAGCACTGAGTCCCAAGGATACCTACTACATAAGGCCACTCTACCAAGACTGGGGGGCATAGCCACCCATATTAGGTACACCCTATGTACCTAATACATAGAGACAAACACAGGGAGGCAGCCAAAATGGGGAGACAGAACAGAACAAAGCTCCAGAAAAAGAACTAAGCAAAAGGGAGACAAGTAATCTACCAGATGCAGAGTTCCAAACCTTGGTTATTAGGATGTTCAATGATCTCAGGAAGAACTTCAACAAAGAGATAGGAAACATAATGATGGAGATAAAAAACATAAACAAGAACCAGTCGGAAATAAAGACTACAACAACTGAAATGAAGAGTACATTAGAGGGAATCAACAGTAGAGTAGATGGAGCAGAGGATCAAATCAGTGATTTGGAAGACAAGGCAGTAGAAAACACCCCATTAGAACAGCAAAAAGAAAAAAATATTTGAAAAAAAAAGGATAGTTTAAGGGACTTCTGGGACAATATCAAGCATATCAACTTTCACCTCATAGGATTAAAGAGAGAGCAAGAAATAGAAAAACTACTTGAAGAAAAAATGACAGAATACTTCCTTAAGCTGGCTAAGGAAACAGACATGCAAGCCCAGAGAGTCCCAAAAAAGATGAACCCCCAAAAGGCACATATCAAGACACATCATAATCAACATGCCAAAGTTTAAAGACAAAGAGATAGTCTTAAAAGCAGCAAGAGGAAAGCTAGTTACCTACAAGAGAGCTTCCATAATACTATCAGCAAATTTCTCAACAGAAACTTTGCAGGTCCGAATAAATTGGCACAAAATATTCAAAGTGATGAAAAGCTAGGGCCTACAAGATTACTCTACCCAGAAAAGCTATCATTTAGAATTGAAGGACATAGTAAGATCTTCCCAGACAAGAAAAGCTAAAGGAGTTCATCACCACCAAACAAGTATCACAAGAAATATTAAAGGGATTTCTTGAAGAAGAAAAAGATCAAAATGTGAATAATAAAATGGCAATAATTACATATCTAACAATAATTATTTAAATGTATAGGGATAAAATGCTCTAATCAAAAGACATAGGGTGCCTCAATGGATAAGAAAACAAGACTCTTATATAATGTTGCCTACAAGAAACTCACTTCAGAATGAAAGAAACACACAGACTGAAAGTAAAAGAATGGAAATAGATTCATGAAAATGGAAATATATTTTTTTTTAAATCTGGAGTAGCAACACTTATACCAGAGAAAATAGGCTTTAAAACAAAGACTATAACAAGAGACAAAGAAAGATTCAGTAATCCCACTTCTGGGTATTTATCTGAAGAAACCCAAAACACTACTTTGAACAGACATGTACATCCATAGGTTCATTGAAGCATTATTTACAATGGCCAAGATAAGGAAGCAACTTGTGTGTCCATCAATGGATGAATGAATGAAGATTAGGTGGTACATGCATACAATGGAATATTACTCCATTAAAAAAGCAATAAAAACAATAAAATCTTGCTATTTGCAACAACATGTGGACCTAGAGGGTATTGTGTTGAGTGCAGTAAGTCAGACAGAGAAAGACAAATGTCATATGATTTTACTTATATGTGGAATCTAAAGAACAAAATAAACAAACAAAAAGAAATAAACTCATAGCTATAAAGAACATTTTGGTGGTTGCCAGATGGGAAGGGTTTGGGGGATGGGTAAAAAAGGGAAGGGATTAAGAAGTACAAATTGGTAGTTACAAAATAGTCATGGGGATGTAAAGTACAGCATAAGGAATATAGTCAATAATATTGTAATAGTTATGTATGGTATCAGACGGGTATTAGATTCATTGGGGTGATCATTTTGTAAGTTATATAAATGTCTAATCACTATGTTGGATACTTGAAACTAATATAATATTTCATGTCAATTATAATTAAAAAATAAAAAAAATTATTAAAAATGTCAATAAAGTTTTTCTGAGCAGAATTATTTTCATGTTGGGACACAGTGAGAAGTAGAAGGCTTTTGCCACAATTGAAGTTCAAATGATGAAAGTCCAATATAGTGTTATAACAGTAAGACTAGAAAGGAAGGAACCTTTGCAGATGCGGTGGTGAGAGACCAGGATGAAGAATGAAACTTGCCATTCCAAGACACAGTTGATGATGATTAGGCCATTGGCAGATGTATTCCTTCTCCCACTGTTGCAACAGCTACTTATAAATCTCTGATTTCATTTCCTTGACAATAAAAATTTTTTTTCCAAATCCATATTTTTGTTAACACTAACTATAATACTATAATAGACTGTTGCCTTACAGCTGCCAAACCATTTGTTCCCCTGTGCTCTTCCCAGATTTCCCAAGGGAGTGCCTCAGCAAACTGAGGCCCGATGGAGAAATATCGGAAAAGCTTCTTTGAGGGGAAATCTCAACAAACTGAGGCCAGGTGGAATTATATCGATCCCTCCCCTTCAATGGATTCCTTGGAGATGTGCATGTGTGTGAAGGCAAAGTACAAGCTGGAACACAACGGGAAATTTCGGAAAGACAGCCAGCAGGCTACTAACACACAGATCTTGAGATTAACAATCTTTTACCTCTTTAGAAGTTTACCAATAAAAATTATTCATTGGCCGATTCATTCGGGGCTCAGTCCCTGAGGCTGATCCCCTTGGGCCTGCACTTGCACTCTATTCATGGCTAGTGTCTTTTCTTAACCCTGCACGGCCCTTCTCCCTCCCCACAACCCTAGTAGTGCAGGACGCGATAATAGATATACTTCAAAATTCCAATGGCGTAAGAAATATGTTTATTGCTCACTCATACAATAGTCCTATATGCCTTGAGTGTAGATGCCTTCCCCACAATGATTCCAAGATCCATGTTTCCTTCT
The DNA here is from genome assembly GCF_964194185.1 of Rhinolophus hipposideros. Taxonomy (NCBI): domain Eukaryota; kingdom Metazoa; phylum Chordata; class Mammalia; order Chiroptera; family Rhinolophidae; genus Rhinolophus; species Rhinolophus hipposideros. The sequence goes on from NC_138053.1 coordinate 42,475,581, forward strand.
CTTGAAGCTACATGAGTCATAAGACCTCTGAGTCTTTCACTCTGGGTCAGCAGAGAGGTAAAAAGCCTGGAGAATCAAGCTGGGAATTTCTGATGGGCCGAGTCTGAGAGTAAAGCACATCACATCTGGCCATGTTTCATTAAGTAGAACTTAGTCACAAGTCCATACCTAAGTACAAGGGAGGAAGAAGAAAGGAATTTGATGAACAATTAACCAGATTGTCACACTAAAGGAATATGTACTTATTCTCTTTCAGCCTCTTTCCTCAACTATAAAATAAAACGTTCAGATTTGATAATTTCTGAGATTCCATTTTATTAAGTTTTTTGTTATTTGACTTGTTTGTTGACCCTCAGTAGTAAAAAATACAGAAGCCAGAATTTATTATAGGATGTATATAGAATAATTTTGTATCCTTGCTTAAGACTACACCTTATAAGCTTATTTTAACTGATGAAAAGCAACGTTCAAATTATATATTTCATGACATTTTATTAGCAATTATAACACGGAACACATACAATGGATTAACATCACATATTTCCTTCCTGTATTTCTAGATAACCACAGATCTTTCTGTAGTAATGACAATGAGTATATACAAAAGGATAACATGCTTCTTTAGACTTTTATTTAATTAACACTGAATGGAATTATGCTTGGAATCAATAAAAGATGAACAGCTCTTTCTTTTCATTCTTTTCTTCTCCCTGGTTCTTAACAAAAATAATTTTGTAATTTCAACTTTTCCTGCTGCTTCTCCAAAATCCCAGTTTGAAACCAAATCAAAAGATGCCAACATATTCCAAAGTGAGAGAACGCTTTGGATTCTGTATTCCTCCTGTCTTCTTCATCTTAAAGAGATTTTTAAGTCTTTTCTTTCCCAAGCTGCCAGTTACACTAAATTGTTCTGAAATGTGAATAATTTTTTTTGTGTAAATATGAGCTTCCATCGGCTAGAGCAACAATAAGAACTTCACACTTGTCATTTACTAAAACCTGCCTTTTGAGTCCTGTCAGTCATGTGCCTCTACATGTATGTTTTTTGGTTGGAGCTGCGTAGTTTTATGGCAGCTTCTGTTTAGGGATTCATGTCGCTACTTGGCATTTATGTAGTTCAGCTGTTAGAGAATCAGGATAAAAGGGAAGAAAACACACAGGAGCAAAGGTTTCTGGAGCAAAGAGGGAAATAAGAAAGGGCTTTAGGTTATGAAATAACAATGGCAGCCATGTGGCAGCACTAAACCACAGGCACACCCTTTGGTTTAGGAAAGACACTGTCACAGAACAGATGTAGCTCACACCCATCCTGCTGATCTGGGTGGCCGACTGCTATTACAAAGGGCAAGTGTTGCATAAAATATTAGCAGTTATGTTCACCTTTCAATAATTGTCACTCTTGACAACACTGAGCTTGATTACAATGTGTACGACTGAGCTTAGATGTGCTTATAGCAAAGACAAAGAGACTCTGGAAAAGGCAGTCATACGGATGAAAAGCTAAATACTTCCATTCCTAGCCAGGGATGACAGAACTGGGCATGATTCATAATGTGGGTTGAAATATGCCCAAAGCTCAGATATTTACCCAACATTTATCTGCATAAAACCATATACCTCGGGGCTCTTGCATTTTAATGGGAAAATAATAGGAGTAGCTTTCTCTGGGGTTCTCAAACACTCTGAGCTTCTTATTAGTCTCAAATCACTAGAAACATTGAGTTTGGAGATCTGAGGTCCAGGGAGCAAGCTTTTTACAGTATGTAAACATAGACAAATACAAATTAAATTGCACCCCTTTTCCTAATAACTTCAGAAAAGGTTATATAGGGTTTCACTCTTGTTTAAGTAACATCTTCTGTTTCTGCTTGCCAAGGAAAGAAGGTAGATTTCTAGGGGTTCTTTGGAAAATGTAGTTTATGAATAGAGATAATGAATCAGATGTAAAATTTAAAAAGTATAGACGTTAAAAAACATATTTTCTTCAAAAATCATTGTTTCCACTCTATCGTTCCTCCACACCTTTAACTAGATAACTTGAGTCTTACAAGTGATGCATTTTTAGGTTAGTTGTGGAGTCTGTACTGTAAAATATCCATCTTTTATTAATATTTTATTATTGATATACTAATATTTTCATATTATCTTAGTTGAAAACCTGTTTTTAAACAACCAAATGCAAATGGCTGTGAATAGCCAAACAATATCATCAGACTTTAAGATATGAATACCACATAATATTTATAGCACATTTTCATTCATTTCAAACATGTTTGGGCACGTCCATGTATTCTAGCATCATTTATGTGCACCCATTTTTAGTTAAAAAAAACAAACAAGAAAATCTCAATCTAATAACTGAAATGATATATCCATTGCGGCTAAAATTATTCACACAGTGTATGTGTACTGAAGGTGCCCAATAATAAGAATCCTTTGTATTTATACACAATGAACAATGTTCTTACACTTAATATGTCTGCATATATAATGGAAAAAAATTGTCAGCCATGAGTATATACAGCAATTTTCATGCACTTATCGTTTCCTCTTTTGTAGTTATTTGCCAAACCAGAAGAGTAAATTAAATTGCCTTCCTTTTCTCTTCCACACTTAAAAAATGTATTTCAACAATTCTTTGAGCCTTAGAACATTATTGTTTTAAGATAACAAAGTGTTGAGCTGAGGCATAGGCTCAATCAACTTTTTGTTTCAAAAGCTCAGCAACAAAAGTATTCTTAAGGTAAGAGAATGCAAGATGACTAAAGAAAGATAATTATCAATTAACACCTCAGTGCTTCAAAAAGAAGTATGAGTTGCACATGAGACTAGGATAGGACCTCAAATACGGTGCTATGCTGTGCATGGCACAAAACTAGGGAATTGCTGATTTTTCTTCTCCAAGGGGTTGACATGATATGTCTAATCTACTGTAGAAATAATATCTTATGAGATTTAATAAATGAATGCTGTAAAAAGTTTGCAAGCTAATATCAATGTAGTTATATCTTCTGAAAACTCGGAGGGCTTACTTTAGCTGTGCACATACTGTAAGAGGAACAATATAGAGAAGATTAGTGTGATGTCTGCACACAGAGGCTGTTTAAATGTATGAAGTGATCTGTATATTTCACTGAGTATCAGGAACTAGAGAAGGTGGGGATAGTAGTGACTACAAAGGACCACAATGTAACTTTTGAGTGGTAACAGAAATGTTTTATATCATGATTGCAGTAGTGGTAACATAACAGTATATATTTGTCAAAACTCATCAAATTGCAATCTTAAAATTGGTGAAATTTTCTTGTATGTAAGTTACATCTCAAAGCTGACAAAAAGTTTTCCAATATTGAAAAAAAAATCTTTGTAGGCATTCTGATCCTTCCTGCCATGTGGTAATAAAATTTCAGGAAAAACACAGGAGCTTTTCTCCTCTGTTTATCTTTGCTTGATGAATTCAGGCATGGAAAAACTGACAGGTCTTATAACAATTCATCAATCTCTTGGAACCAGATAAAAAATTCACCATATTTATTCACCATACATTATACCGTACGTGCAATTCAATTAGATATTTAAAATAAATAATTATTTCAATGTAATATCTAATAGTTGCCTATCACTAAATTAAGGCAAATATTGAGGAAACATGGAAAGTGGAACGATCAGTAATCACTAAAGAACTGCTTCTTAAAAAAACAAAACAAAATTCTTTGAAGACAATGTCTTTCATCAAGATAAAGATTATTATTCAACATTTGATCACAAAAATCTATTTATTTTCCAACCATTCATTAGATTAAGATTTTAAAAGCATATATATGCACATGTTATGCACAGAAAATGGATATGTGTGTGTCTTTCTCCAGTATATGCATTCAAAACAACAGAAGCTTATTTGGTGAAATCAGTAAGGTGAAAAGAGTTACTTTTTCTTTTCTCCCTCAGATATCTGTTTTGGCATGTTAATCTGCTAAGGTGGGAAAAATGAAGCTTGAACAGAAAACAAAATTGAAGCTAAAAACAATAGATAAGATTGATTAATCCCGTGTTATCAGTTAAGTGTCAATAGCAAGGAGCTACTGGCCATCTGCACTGTTTTCCTCTAAACGTTTAGTCTTACATCCGTAAAACCTCAAGATAACTATCCATCATGGAGTCAAAGTGGCGAACAACTGTGTGGTCCTTTGATAAGGGACAGTGTCACAATTTGTCTCCTTCTCTTCCCACAAATCACCTCTCGTGGGGTAAGGCCAAGCCACAACAGCTGCAAATAGCCTAAAGACATTCTTCAGTGTAAAAGAAATTCTCAGAAAATATGTAGAATATGAATCTAACAACCTTCAAAAAAGTATCTAAACTTAATGACTATTTACTTGGACGTTTTATGTGAATTGTACTTGTTCTCTTTTTTCCAAACACTAGTGTTGATAAACCAATTTTTAAGTATAATAAAATGGTAGGATTGTAATTCATTTAAAATTGTGATGCTGTTAATCCCCTGAGAGATAAACTGTAGAATCTACATAACTAAGTAATATTTAAAATCTGTGGCTGGACTATATTGGCATTTATGCAATGACTACTGGAGATAAGTCATGTATTTAGACATACAATAGAACATCTATGCCATTCAAAAAAAACGAAAAGAGCCCTATCCTCTCTTTCCAAAAAGGAAGGAAGGAAGGAAGGAAGGAAGGAAGGAAGGAAGGAAGGAAGGAAGGAAGGAAGGAAGGAAGGAAGGAAGGGAAGAAAAAAAGAAAGAAAGAAGCCTAACATTAGCCTAACTAATGAAGAATGCTTAGTGACATAGAAAATGACTATATCATAATATTAGAAGAAAGCAAGCAAAATTTTAAAATATGAGTTATGACTACAATTATGTTAATAAATGTTCACAGAAAAAAAGTAGTTGAAAGTTTACAACTTATATCAATTGGTATGTTAGAGTAGTGAGATCATGGACAATAATTTTTTCTGTGTTTTATGAATTTTTTTCAAAAATTATTTATCTCTTGACATTTTTTTCTCTCCACATTTAAAACTCAGCAAGTTTACATTAAGATTCCCTAATATTCTGCGTGAGCAAATAACTAGCTTAAAAAAAAAAGAAGAAGAAAAAGGAGGAGAAGGAGAACGAGGAGGAAGAGGAAGAAGAGGAAGAAGAAGAAGGAGAAGAAGAGCTCTGTATTATCACCAGCAGGGCAGAGGTCCTGTCTAGCTTACCTGTAACTATCTTATTGTGGGCAGCAGATTCCAGCCTTTTGAGCAGAAAGCAGCTCTATTCAAGGGAAGTAAGAAAACATGGAATCCTGAATGTGTGTTCTAAGGATTTGTCTTGCTACTCAGATTCAGTGGAATGGAATGAAGTATAAATGGGGGAAGAGAATCTAAGGTTTATGTAATCAGTTCAGAACCTCATAGAACACCCCGATGTCACCAAGCAAAAGAGCTATTCTGCCCTGCTCTGCCCACATTTCGCCCCTTAAGCTATAGTTTTTAACTTTGTTTGCCTTCAAAACTGCTCTTAGAATGCATCTTTGACTGATTTCATGTGTATATAAAACCATGTAGAGGGAAACACTGAGTTTCCCAAGGCTCTAAGCCCTTTTCTGAGAAGATACAGCTCATTAGCCTGTATGTATATCTCCCAACATTCTGCAGCTATCATAATGTCTTAAGCACATATTTTTTTAATCTAAAACGCATTTTAGTGTATTTTGTTTTTACCAAAAAATAGAAACACCTATCAGACAAGTATAATTAACTAGTATCGTTTTCAGTTAACATGTATGTTGGGAGTGAGCAAAGATATTGGCAAAACAAGATCTGTGAAAATGAGACAGAAGATAGGAATAGGGGCCATCAAAAGGGAGAGGAAGTTTATGGAAGGGGAAGGAAGGAACCCCACAAATGAAATTTTGCTTCATCCATCATTTGATCCTGGGTCAGTCCTGTTGACCCTAGTTGAGTAAAGAATGTGATCTTTAGAATCTGGCCAACCTGGATTCAAATTCTATCTCTACCGCTTGGTAATTATGAGGTCATTAACAAGTTTCCTAACCTATCTTAATAGTGTGCTTCCTTTACTGTCCTATAGGGAAAGTAATATATACTTCATGAAAATATTTTAAGTAATAAATGAGATAATTGTATATTTAACCATATATAATAAGAACTTCACAAATGTTAATTATTGTTCCCTTTTTTCCCTTTCTATTTTCTTCTGCAATTTAGAGATACAATGTGCCCCCTAAATCTATATTTGCAACAAGTTTTGAAACTCTATTAAAATATTTAATTACCATCCCCTAAATCCATATTTGTAATGAATTTTAAAATCATATTTAACAGTTAACATCATCGTCCTCATGATGGTCAAAACTTGGTTTCCAAAGGCCATGATAACTCCTGAGGATTCTACTTTGTCTTGAGGGGAAGATCCAGGTCTGTTTTCTAACCGTTTGAGCAAATGGCATGGAAACTCCACTTGTATACTTCTTGCATGAGGAATTCAAACTGCCTCTTCCATACTAATCTGTTACAGAATGTAATGAGCTCCCCAGATGTGAGCTGTGTGAGAGAGGAGCCACATGCAAAGATGGATAGAGAAATGACTCTCATCACAAGTTCCCAGATGAGACCTCTAAAATTCAGGGGACACCGCAAAGAGCCATGAAGAAGCCCAGTTATGAGTGTACAGTGTCAGCTGACTGTCCCAAACCGAAAGGTTTATTCAACCTGAAAAACTGCCAGAGATACTGATGCTTAATTAGTAACACCTGTCTGTTGAAAACTGACTAGCAAAGAGGTTCTAATTACAGTGTCTTTAGGTTTGTCACATACAAACTTTTGGAAGTCCTAAATTTAAAAACATTATAAAAAAAAATCTTTCAAGGGTGTATGGAAAGACACAATGTATAAGCAAGTTGGATTTTTCTATTAATTCTTTAACCCTATAGGTTAGAATAAAAACAGCTCTAAACAACAATCTGTGATACAGTTAATTGCTTTGTGCCTGATGTTCTCATGAAGTCAGCAGGAGTTTTGCCAGCTGAAGAACTATCAGAAAAGAGGCCTTTGCCAGACCCAAAAATGCTACCAGCTATTCCAATTTGATAGAAAAATTAAGTGCATGTAATGTGTAAGACTAATCCATGAGCATGCTCTAACAGCATTTAGCAAACAAGCATTATTCTTGAGAGTATTTTCAAATGAAAACAAATGTTAAACTTTTAAACATGGGTAATTATGAAATTTGGGTCTATTAGACTAACGAGTACAATGAAATTTCTAATGTGAAAAAGGGACAAACTTTGTGTCTTTGTTTTGAATTATATTTCAAAACCTAAAGAGGAAAAAATTATTTTTACTGAAGTTTTTCCATCCATGAGGAACCACTTCCTCTCTCTCTCTCTCTCTCTCTCTCTCTCTCTCTCTTACACACACACACACACACACACACACACACACACACACACACACCCTAATACATGAATGTGTATAGAGGATCTTACAGGAGTGCTAAGCAGAAGCATGTGATATACATAACAAAGCATTGCTATACCCAGATATACAGCTCTAAAATAGTCATATGTGACTATTCATTGAGGAGACTGTTTAGGATAACCCAATTTGAGAAAGCTGTGTTACAAGATCAAATTCTATTTTTAGGCTGTTTTTTTCTAGACAGATGTTAAAAACCAATAAAGAGGATTTTAAAAGTGTTATTACTGGTAAGTTATTGCACCCTTAATGTGGTCCTTACTCTGGCAAAAGAAGCTTCAGGAAAACATCTTTTCTTTCTGTCTCTTTCTCTCTTTAAACTTTATTTATAGCCTTGCAAAAGACTAGCATTCACATAACCCGCCTTTGCAGGCGTGCCAGAAGATTAATGATATCGCAGTGTTCTTGAGAACAAAAATGTGTCTACCACTGTGTTGAATAATCTCTCCTTTCACACATTAAAAGTGAGATGAGGCCTACTTTAGAAAGCAAGGACAATGTGTCACAAAGAGTTAGTTGGCTTAAAGACATACCCGTATTGCTATCCTGAATCACAAATTGTTTTCATGCATGTTATGTTGAGAATAAGAAAGCTTTTATCACTATCACTTTTTAAAAATTTACATAGAGCCTCAAAATTTGACTTATTCCAGCATTTTTTTTTTTTTTTTTTTTTTTTACAATCTGTTGCTGGTAAGAATTGAGAATTTAGAGAAAGTTATACACTGTAACCTCTTTTATCACTATTCTCCTTAAATTTGGCTAACAAGACTGAAAGCTATTTAAAGATTTAAATATTGTAGATGTAACCATTGTGTTAAAGCTACCTTTGCCTAGTTTATAGTAGTAATAACAATAACCCATGCACCATGTTAAGTGTTCAATATGTATTATCTCATTTAATCCTCGTGGAAACCCTGAGAGAGCTACCCTTGGATGTAGGAGAGAATTTATGTTTAGAGCAATACATGACTCACCCTAAGTCAGCCCTCTAATAAGTGACAGAACTGCATCTCAAACCCAGGTTTGGGGGACTTCAATGCCAAACTCTTAACCACTATGATATACTGCCTCTTATGCTTTATTCATTTAATGTAGACTTTTATTAAGCAGATAATACTTACAGATTATTTATAACTTCCAGTAATTTTATCACCAATATTTAGATGTGTGCCATATACCAGTTGCTGCCATTGGCCATTGGAATTATAAAAGTGAGTAAAACACAGTTTTTGCTCTCAAAATGTAATTGGGCCGACAGAGCCAACTTAAGTCCTTCTCAGGCTCTGATCATTCAGTTTTCTTTATCTACCTGCCATCATATAAAACACTGAAATGCACTCACACCTCACATTAAATATAATTAACATAAATACATATGAGTTGTAACATTTGCCTGAGATTATTTTTATATTCATTTTAATATTCATTAATCATGATGTAGTTTTTGTTTTTTATAATTTATAGCCAATATACATAATCTCCAGAGTCTCAGACATTTTGCCCAGATTCTCTGCCTATAATGCCTAACAGTACATTGGCCCTAATGGGGAAAATAGAAAAATAAACTAGGTAAGTGACACAATGTGATGAGTAAATAAGTGCAAAGTATTGTGGAGTCAAAGGATACCACTTCACAGAGCAAAGAAAATTCAAGGCAAATCTTGGAGTATCAGTAGGATCTCACCAGGTAACAAAATCCTCATTAACAAAGCTATTGAGCTACAAAAGTGTGTGATATGTCAAAGAGATGTCAAGTAATATAATGTGACTTAAGAAGCATATTTGAGCAGCATGATAGAGGACAGGGATGGAGACTTAGAATTCAGCGTCTTTTCATTGTACATGCTTTCCTTTCTCTAACGGAAATTTTAATATGTATGATACTGAAAATTCTGTTTCTTACTAAACTGAGCACAGTATTTTGATTTTCTATAAAGCATAATTTAAATTATAATTAATATTCTTTTCAGTCTATTTTCATTGCCAATTTTCCTAAAGGAACTAACTATACTGTTTAATTCAGAACATTGATTCATCAACAAGAATTCATGAACTATTTGCGACTACACATATATAATATATACACATAAACATAGTATTTATACTTTATAATGTATAGAGTACATTCATTATATTATCTATTCATTCTCCTATATATACCATGAATATAGTATAGACAAAAATAGTAAATACAGAGTATATTTCTATGTATGTGTATTGCATATGTATGTATATATAAATTATATATAAATTTTATAAAGTATATATTATAAAATATATTATAAAATTATATGTAAAATCAAGCAATCGGGTATTACACACACACACACGCACACACGCACACATGTCCTAAATGTAATCAAAATGTCTTCCTTTCAACATTTCCTGTCTCTTTGGGTAAAGAAAGAAGCCACTGCGGGCCAGATCAGGGAGTACGGAGGGTGTTCCAATACAGTTATTTATTTACTGATGAAAAACTTCCTCACAGACAGGGCCGTGTGAACTGGTGCTTTGTCGTGACACAAGAGCCAGGAATTGTTGGGGAAAAGTTCAGATCGTCTAACTTTTTCAGGCAGCCTGTTCAATACTTCCAAATAGTAAACTTGGTTAACTGTCTCTCCAATTGGTACAAATTCATGATGAATAAACCCTCTGATATCAAAAAAGGTTAGCAACATCGTTGCAACAAGTTTGCAAACTTAATTGCCAACATCCGTGTGTGTGTGTGTGTGTGTGTGTGTACACACACACTCATATGCTTCATGTCCACAGCTTTAAAATTTATTTTTAAATTATTGCATATGTTCAGCAGAAATGACCAAATCCTTTATTTCCCATTAAAATTTTTGCACAAAATAATTGACCAAAAAAAAATGTACTTGAGTAAATTAAAACCTTTGAGGATAAAACAATCTGTATAATTGAGAAGAAAATTTTACAACTCTTTCTAAGTAATTCTCTTCAAAATATTTAACATGTTAAACATACTCTGTCTCCTTTAATAACTTAGTTTGCTAGAAGGAGAAGATAAAACAAGTAGCTACATAGAGGAGTCTCTGATTAAGTAGCTTTTAAAATGATGGAGTAAAGATGTGGTATATTAGTTAGAGCGTAGAAATGGGGTACTGAGAATAAAACCAACTATGTAAAATGGTAAATGAACCAAAGAGAATGATAGTACCATTAGTTCAACGCTATGTCATCTGAGAACCCTTGCTCTAATGAAAATGAAAAATAATGGAATTGGGAGTTTTTCAGCTTATGAAACAGTAGAAGAAGAAAAAAAGAACAGGTATTTTAAAACACAGGCTAACAAAATAAGGCCCTACAATTCAAAAAAGAAATTAATATGAAAAAAGCCACAGAGAACTGAGAAAAAAACTCTCCCTTTCAACTATAGTGATAGAAGGCTTTATATCTATATTTACTAAAATACATTGACAAAAATACAACATGTATGACTGTAGTCAGACAAGACTTGGGTTGTTTTTTCCACTGTCTACATATTTGTGCTGAGAATGACACTAAAATTAAATTATGATGTGACACCATTAAATGGGACATCACCCCAAGGCCACATAATTCTGCCCTAAAAGGTTACTCCTGGTAGTGTACTCTCAGTATATTTGTTTTAATGTTTTAATGAAATTCTATATTTTCCTTTTTTAAAAAAAAGCAATTATGAACTGTGACCCATTTCTCAGTTATTCTTGCTTGAAAGTCATAGCCTCATACACACACACACACACACACACACACACACACACACACACACAAGGTCAGACAATTAAGTTTGTGAACTTTGTGGCAACAATGTTGCTAACCTTTTTTGATATCAGTGGGGTTATTCATTATGAATCTGTACCAACTAGACAAATTGTTAACCAAGTTTGCTATTTGGAAGTGCTGAAAAGGCTGCGTGAAAAAGACTAAAACAACCTGAGCTTCTCGCCAACAACTCATGGCTCTTGCATCACGACAATGCACCAGCTCACACGGCACTGTCTGTGAGGGAGTTTTTTAGCCAGTAAACAAATAACTGTATTGGAACACCCCCCCACTCCCTGATCTGGCCCCCAATGACTTCTTTCTTTACCTATAGATAAAAGAAATATTGAAAGGAAGACATTTTGATGACATTCCAGACATTAAGGGTAATACAATGACAGCTCTAATGGTCTTTACAGAAAAAGAGTTCCAAAGTTGCTTTGAAGGGAGGGGTAGGCACTGGCATCTGTGCAGAGCTTCCCAAGGGGAGTACTTCAAAGGTGACCATAGTGATAGTCAGCAATGAGGTATGTAGCACTTTTTCTAGAATGGGTTCGCGATCTTACTTGTCAGACGTGGTGTGCGTGCTCGTGTGTGTGTGTGTGTGTGTGTGTGTGTGTTATACATTCTAAATTATTCACACTAAGCTAGATGCTGAGAATATAACCTTGAAAAATATAGACATAATCCTTGCCCTGTTGGAATTTAAGCCTAAGAGGGACAGAGTGGTAAATGGACAACTGCAAAGCAATGTAATACATGTCATGATGGAAAAAGTAAAGGTGTCATGAGAAATGTCAGGAGAAATGACTTGGAGGAATCAACGGCCAAGAGGGCATCCTAGAGGAAGTAAAGTCTAAACTAAGACCTAAAGTATAATTATGAACTGAGAAGGGTGCGGAAATTAGGGAAGTGTTTAGGCAGAGGAAACAGCATGTGCAAAACACCAGAGGTAGGAAAGCATGGATTCTATGCAGGCGGAGAAATTGGAGAGGTAAGCAAAGACCAATTTGCAGGGCATTATCTATCACATTAAGACTGGAGAGGAACATAATAAGATTTGCATTGTAGAAACATCTTTAATCTTCTACGTAGAAAATTGAAGACAGAACTAGAGTTGGGGAGGTTAACCATGAGGTTGTTTTAGTAGATCAGGAAAGATAAAATAAAATTAAAGAAATACGTAAGATGAAGACGATATGAGATTCATATTTTGTATGGGGCAGTCAGGGGGAGGAATGGAGAAAACAGTTTGATGAGAAACTAGGTAAATGTTGGTACCGTTTAATAGGAGAGGGGCACATGCTACAGGGAAAATGACAAATCCAACTTTGAAAATGTAGAATATGAGGTTCATTTGGGCTATCAGATTGGGATACCTAGAAAGCAGGTGGATATAGAGATTTGATGCTCAATAGTGAGGTCTAGGCTAGGAAGAGAAATTTGGAAGTCATCAGCTTGTAGGTTTTACAATAATTCAAATTCTGAAACCAAATGAGATTAGCCAAGGGGAACGGGTAGAGCAAGAAGAGTAAACTGACAGAGGCTGAGCTCTGATAAAGCCTAACATTTAAGGAATGAGAGGAAGAGAAGCATTCAGAAAGAACTGTGGAAGAGATGGCAGAGGAAACTTGATGAAAATAGAAAGAGTAGGAAGAGTTTCAGAACAGTATCCAATATGGTTGAGAAGCCAAACAACACAAAAACTAAGACGTGTCAATTCTCCTTGTACAGGACATTTGGTGACATAGAAGATAGACTATTAACATATATGTAAATACATATATGTGTGTGTGTATATACATATATATATATATATGTAGGTACTGGGTGTGATCACAAAATACAGTGAATGTTTAAATTTTTAAAAAATGATTACAATAAAAGACACATTGCCATTAATCCCCCTCAAAACACTCCCCTTCACTTCAAACACAGTTATCCCATCATTCTTGCCACTTTCTAAAGCAGTTCCGGAAGTCCTCTCGTGAGTCTCTTTAGTTGTGATGTCATGGCTGCCTCGACATTCTGAACCGATTCAAAACATTTTCCTTTCATGGTCATTGTGACTTTGGGGAAAAGCCAGAAGTCACACGTGCTAGATCTGGTGAATAAGGTAGATGAGGACACACTGTAACGTTTTTATTTGATGGAAATTGCCATAGCAGATACAATGTGTGACACCGAGTATTATCATGATAGAGGATGAAGTAAAGACATTCATGAAAGAGGACTTCCAGAACTGCTTCAGAAAGTGGCAAGAATGATGGGATAAGTGTGTTCCAAGTGAGAGGAGTATTCGGAGGGGATTAGTGGCAATGTGTTTTTACTGTAATAATTTTTTAATTTAAACATTCACCGTAGTTTTTGATCACACCTCATATGTGTATATATATATGTGTGTGTGTACATACACACACACACACACACATACACTCATTCAATTATTACATTATGGGGTAGATACTATTATTATGCTCTTTTCAAGATAAGAAAATGGAAACACAAAGAAGTGACAATTTTCCAAGGTCACACAACTAGTAAGTGATAGAGCCAGAATTGAAATAGGTTGAGTATTTGAGTAGAAGGTGAAGGAGTAAAGATTGGGAGTGAAGATTATTCTTTCCATCAATATCACTGTGGGAAGATTGTCTGCTTATCAGGTCCAAGTTATCTGGTAAATATCACCCAAATTGCAGATTGAATCTCAAGGGGTAAAACACGGCTTTTGAAGAAATCCTTTTAAAAATCCAGTGTGTTCGAGTGGCAGTGGTAACAACATAGAAATGTACTGTCTTGAGTTTTGAAAACAAAGCATTGTTGTTGCTTTTTACACTTGATCTTAGCCAAAAGGCCGAGAAGCGATGTTGTTGTTGCTTTTTAAACCTCATATTCAAATGTAATGTTGCCTGGAGCCACTACAAGAATCATTCCTGCAAAATTCTCCCAATGGATCCACCAAAGTAACTAGATTCTTGAACACTGAGTTTTAAATTCTTAGCATGTCTTTTATGAAGTACCTATTATACGCATGCATTCTCTGTTTAGAACACAGTCCTTTCAGAAACATCTTTGTGAAGCCAGGATACATTAGGCTGACTGGTCAGTCTGCTCCATCCTGAGAAACGAGCAAAATGATAAATTGTGAAATAAGTTGAGTTTTCTTATTATGGGTGAAATACCACTGATTTGTGTGGAAAAGAAGAAGAAATTCCTCCATAATTTTTTTTAATTTCCAAATGTTTGGGGAATATTGTGTAGCCACATTCATCATCTACTAATACCTTATTTTAAACCATTGTTGGCTAAGAAACCAAATTAAAGTATTTGTTATTGACATAATTTACTACTCTAGTATATGTAAATTCTAGCATGGTATGATTGAGAGCATAATTATAATTTAAAAATCTACTTTTAAATCAGATTTAGAAACAAAGAGTGATCGCTATAGTAAAAAAAATCTGAAAAAAGATAATTAAGTAAAACTGTTAAAATTACGATAGATTGACAATGTTTAGAAAATATAGGACACCACCTATTCAATTACCTTTATAATTCCAAGTCTCAATTTGGTTGTCTGCTGTCTCTTCATTTAAAAAAATAAAAAAGTTTCATTTTCAAAAAAGAAAACCAATAATGTTTGCAGTTGCCTCAAGATTGTTCTTTGGCCACAATTGCCTATTTTCCATAATTGAATTTCCCAATGACAGTCCCATAAACTTTATTTTCAGATTGAATAGCCAAAGATACTCTATTCTACCCCCTCCCTGTGGAATGTAAGGGATGCTGAACACAGCTCACATGAAATTGGGAAAGACAATGACTTGTTTTTAACCACAAAATGCATAATAATACTTAGTTGAGCCAAAATTTTGAAAGAAAATGTTTGTTTCCAATATTCTGATATGTTACATTGGCCATGTCAAAATAAAGTTACATTGTCCCTAAAACAACCCTGATATTTCTGAGAGGCAGTCCTCCAAACCTCACCAATCTACTAAAGATGAAATCTATTATGTCACCTAAGAGAGAGGTTATGGAATCCTTCTCCAGTGACAAGACACACATTAGGGGCTATGGCCCTCTGCTAGGCTGTGGACCTTATTTTAGCATTGGACACCTGATTTTCAAAGGTTACGTTTCCCAAATTAAAGGAAGAATGAGACAGATAACATGAGGGCTCCCCTGTGCTGACTGCAGTTTGCTTACATAAGATCCTTTAAGCTTCTCAATAAGAAACCATACTTCCAGGTGATAAATGGGTCAAATTCACAGAATATTGAAAGTGTGGGAGGTAGGTTGGGAGAGAGGGAGGCTTTCCTTCTTTCTATTTCCAGCATGTGGTGTAACTGGGATATTCACAAGATTCTGTTCTAAAGAAAGAAACAAAGCCATGAAGTATTAGAAAAGTGTTAATATAATAACTGGGAAACTGCTGTGATTTATTTCTTTTTATTTTCCTACTACTAAGTAGTTTTTGTAATTTTAATTGCTTTTATCCACCTCTGCCCTACTTCCTATTTGTGTTAACCTGTCTCCTCTTAAATGTCAAATACTCATAACTGTCACTGTGGTTATGCAATCCAATGATATCTATACATAAATCCTTTGATTCAGACAATTTCCATTAGGTTCAAGCATAATGAATACCCCAGTAAACCATCTGCCTTATATGAACTCTCACACCTAGGACACGTGGAGAATCTACGTGTACTAGCCTTGCTTTAGTCCAAGGACTAGATAAAAATGACCTCCTACACCATTTCCATTCTAGAATCAGGAATTCTCACTGAACACATAGGTTTTTATTCCCGTTCTCCTTATTTTCTGGTGGATAAAAGACTGAAATCCTGGGTCTCGGGCCAAACTACAGAGGAGCATAAAAGAACAAAATGAACATGAAAATGGGGAACAAAGAAGGAAAAAAAACAAGTGTATGAGTTAGTTTTTGATAAATGAGGGATTGCTATCTAGCTTTCTTGTTCCTAGTCTCATCTGCCTCTTATGTTAGTGAAGGAGGAACCTCCTTTTTGCTTTCTCAGTAATAGCCATCAATCTTATCTATCAGAACCTTTCTTCAGAATCCTAAGTTGGCTTTAGTTTTTGCAATAAAAGTTGGCATACTCCTTTTTTTTTTTCTAGAAATGATATATGCAACTAGACATCAGGTACCCTGAAGTCTACATTCTTCACTCATTAAAAACAATTAATCCATTTTGACTCACAGAAGCCAAATGTTCCATCATCAATTTCTTCTTCCATTTTCTAAATAGAGACTCTCAAAGATACTTGGTGAGCACACTGACTAAAACTACGGAGTCAGTTGATGCTGACGCCATGATAATGGGAATTCTTTGCAGGTTCATTACCTATTTGCTTTCTTTCTAGGTTGCTTTGTCGATTTATATAAAGCAACTGTTTTCCAACCAACAACATTATATTGTTGACTACGTAGTAAGAGCAATGTCCGAGACAGGTAGATTTTTGGTGGCATGGCTCTCCATCCTGACAGAGTTATGACTTTTTTCTTCTTTGTAATTTTATCTATCAGCAGCATCTTAAAACCTAGAAGAAATCAATAGAGACCAACTGATTCATCCATCTGTGTTCACACTGTTAAAGGATTAGTTTTCATATTTATATTTGAGGCAATTGAGGCCCAAAGAGGTTCAGGGACTTGCTAAATTTCTGTTTGTTAATAATAAAAGTCAACATATATGGTCTGGCCTCCAATGACTTCTTTATTTACCCGAAGATAAAGAAAATGTTGAAAGGAAGACATTTGGATGACATTCAGGACATCAATGGTAATATGATGACAACTCTGATGGTCATTCCAGAAAAAGAGTTCCAAAATTGCTTTGAAGGGCGGACCAGGCACTGACATGGGTGCACAGCTTCCCAAGGGGAGTAAATTGAAGGTGACCACAGTAATATTCAGCAATGAGGTATGCAGCACTTTTTCTAGGATGAGTTCGTGAACTTAATTGTCTGACTTCTATAGCCCATACTTCTATGCATTCTCATGTATGGTACTGTATGCTCTTCACTGTGCCAACGAAAGACAAAGTAAAAAGGCCGGTTTTATGCAATCCATAAGTATGCAATCTTGAAAAAAAATCCATCTACACATAAAACCACAAATTTTATATTCCAGTGAACAAGTCCACCATCTATGTGTGACCTGAAATGAATTGTATCAACTTCTTTAAATCTCAAACTTCATTTTCATAAAATGAAGAAAATAATCACTATTTTCACAGAGTTTTTTGAGGATAAATGAGTTAACATATAGAAAGCTCCTAAACAGTGCTTAGTATATATTAGGCACTTAATAAACAGTAGCTATTACTATTCCTCAAATCCTGGTGATTTAGATATAAAATAATTTCCTTATTTTAGAATTAGATATAAAATATAAAATAAAGCTTGTATGACATGTATTTAGGAAAAATAAAATAAAATGCTGCTTTAAACTGCAGGTAGTAAACATGAAATATCAACCTAAGGAACTGTAGAGGCTGGGTACATATGCAGTTTCATAGGGGTTATATAAATATGACATTACAATGAACTTGGGCAAAAGGAAGGAAGGTTGATATGAGGTTCCCAGCTTCTGAGGTTGACAGTAAGAGATAAAAACGTTGTTCTCTTACAATGTCTCTTGAAGTTATTATCAGATTTAGCATAAAGCAACACTATTAAGTAGCAATGCAGTTTCTCTTACATGAACTGGGGGCAGTGTCTCCCAAATCCCTGACTTCTTCAATGAACATGTAGGAATGGACGGAGCTTAGATGCATGTTGTGCAGAAGGGGCAAAATCCAGCTGCACCTTGCATGTCCTATTATATATGTTTTAAGACATGGCTTATGGATAACAAAGATGATAAGGAAAAATTGGTATGCTAATCATTTTTCCCACTAGAGGAACTGGAGACTCAGGGCAGCCCCCCTGCTCTGGCCGGGGAAGGGCTATGTGGCCCAGGTACGACTGCTTCTCCTACCTTTCTAATGCAGTCTGTCTTGATCTCTGTGGTGCAGGGGCTGCTTCAGCCTCACTGCCATGTTCTACAATACTCTCAGTGGTGTCTTGTTCATGAAGAGTTGTTATTTGTTCTTCTTAGGAGGGAGGAGTGAACAACCTATGTCACCATCCTGGTGACGTCATTTTCACTGTCTCAGCAGCACGTGATACAACTGATCTCCTTCCTTTCTTCGAAATACTGTCTTCCCTAACATGTAAGATGCAGCGCCACCTAATCAGTTTTTTTTTAATTTATTAGAGTGAAAATTGTTAATGAAATTACATAATTTCAGGTGTACAATTCTGTATTACATCATCTATAAATCCCATTGTGTAATCAGTTTTATTTGTAACCATTCTAACCAACCAATGTGACTGTCAAGTGCATGCGCAATGTTACCCAACCTCTTTCTTTTCAACTCCTAAAGAATAAACCCCATCCAATACAAAATATTACAATTTCTTGGTAAATGAGATTTGTTTTATTGGTGGAATTTGGATGTTTCTACTTTCTGCTAATGCCAGTACCAAATTAGACAACAACAATTAGCCAGGAATTTACAAGACTGCTTCTTTACAAAGAGACTATTAACACTCGTATTGTAGATTAGCATTCTTTTAAGAATGGAGATTCAGGTTGGTTTTTAACTTTGTTGGAATTCGTTCACCCCTCTGCTGGTTAAGCGTACTGGGCAGGGAGTGGTGAACTGGTGAGCCCTGGGGATGCCTACTGCCATCATTCAGAGTTCTGACTTTTGTTTTTTGTTTTTTGTATCAGCTCTTCCGCATATAGAAGAACAATTCAAACACTTGCTAAAGCTAGAAAGTGAAGCATCCAGAGATACTGCTTTCCAATAAAGTAATAACGCTCCATTAGCTGTTCTGCTGTTACATGTTTTACCACAGACGACTTCTTTAAGCTGCCTTCCCGTATGTGGCCCTGTGATAAATTTTATCAGTGGTCAGCGGGACAGGGTTGCAGGGTGGGCAGTGGCACAGTGGCTTTTTATCTAGCTTAGTTCCCCCTACTCTGCCCCCCACCCAAAGTGTCATTTTCTTGGCATAATTTATGTTGTGGCATTTCTGTCAGTAGATGTGGTGTCAGCAATTTGTGTTCCTAATGGAAGTTTACATGGAAATGAGATACTTACCCACAGAAGAAAATTAAGGATGGGGTAAAACTAATAAAAATTGTAATGCAAAGGGGTTTGAGCCTGTTCATATCCTTAAAAAAATTTAAAACAAGGATTGTCTTTTACCAGGAAAGCTTGTTTTCCAAGTTGAAAATACTGGCACAAGTACTATGCATAGAGTGCATCTATTCACAGTTAAATATAAAATTGTGTCAGCACTTGTATTAAAAGCTTCTAAAATCCAGAGGCCTTATAGTACTGGCATAATATTTTAAATTAAAATGATATTTAGAGTTTTAAAAGCCAGAATGTTTAATCAAAATTTGTAGTTTTTGTACCTTAGGAAAAATATGTACCTGTGATATATATTTTTGGAACATTAAAAACTCAGCCCATTGAAAATATGACTGGAGAAATCATTTCACTAAATACTCTTTGTCCCCCATATGGTTTACCATAATAAGCTTTTCAATTATTCCATTATAGGTTATGGAGACCATTTAGAAATAGCTGCATAGAGCATTAAAAATGAAATAGAAGTATTGTTTAGACTTCTTAGCTAAAGGCTCCAGAGATAGCCCAAGCCTTAGAGTTATTTAGACTCTCAACTTCTCCATCTTAAAAAGGGCTTTTAAACAAATGGGATCCTTATGCATTCTAAGGTACAGCAGACAGCAGATGCAGAGTTAGTGCTCTTCAGTGCATCTACAACCTCTCTGTTTCTGTCTCATTCTTTTCCTCATAGAGAACACATTTCCCAAGAAGCGAAGAAGAAACACAGACACCGTGAATCCTCTAGTCGGAGTTTCACTGAATTATCATAGGAAGCTTCCTGCCATTGAATTAACAACAAACAGATTTTATCATTTCCATTTTCATGTGTTTTCAAAGTGTTTTAAAAATATCTTAATGGCATTTTTCCCCTTAACTAAAATTTCCTCGTTGATCCATTCATCATATTGTATCTTTGAGTAGTTGGTAATATTCTGAGCTGAATGTGAAATGATGGTTATTTAATGCATAAAGATGTTCAGAAAGGAGATTTACTGTGTGAATGATGCCTGCATTTCTGAAATTTTTTCTCGAGTCAAACCGGCAAGGAAGACTTGAATTCCATTAGTTGAAAATTTTTACCCTTTTGAAATGATTTAAGGACCTGTCCATAGTAATTTTGATTAAAGATGAATGTTTTCAAACTCAGTCCCTATATCCAAGTTGTAGCTAGCAGAGTCCTGCTAGGTTCCTGAATAGACAGCAGAGCGGCATACACAGCGCACACACACACCAAAATGCCAATATATGTATTCAGCTCTGTAAATACACCTTTAAAAATACCTCGCCATATTTAGCCACTCCTAAATATGTATTTACACAAGTCTACACACTATAAGTGTTTACCTGGGAGACAGGAAAGGTCTCTCTGGTAAATAATACGGGTTTCATAGCCTTTCATGAAGGAATTTTTTGTTTGCTATGCTAAAAAATCAGCTCCTCTCAGTTATAATTTAATAAAAATTTTTCTTTCCCTGTAAATTTACTGCATAGCACTTGAGGTAAAGCCCTGCAATGTTTAAAAAAAAAAAAAAAAAAAAAAGAACAACAACACTGGTGGTAGCTTTGGGTACAGAGTAGCTTTGATTCATTCTGCTAAAGACTACAGAGAGTAGAAAATATGGATATGATTTCTGAAAACCAAACAAATAAAAATAACCTGTCAGATATATTTTAGAGCTAAGGCTATCGAGTAACTACTTATTTTTTCTTATTAAAAAAAATCAGAATCTCTAGGAAGAGCCAAATGATTTAAACTACTGTACCCTGAATTTTCTAGACCACTGACTTAATTTTATACTTTATGTTACATGAGTCAATGTAGGTTAAACATTTTCAACTGATAAGTAAAATTGTGTTAAATCGAAGATACGAACAAATTTTTCTAGAAAAGCAGCGTTGCCCAGTACACCAGTTCAAAGACAGAAAACTTTCCGTGCATACTCTAACTTGCAAATACATGGCTTTGAGCAATTGAGTTGATGTGATTGAATATGCTTTTGAATTTGTAAGTTAGGTAGTGATCTACCTTAGACTTAATGAATGATGGATCCATACACAGATACAAAGTACTGAATATTAATAGAGAAAACTGTATCTTTTTTAAAAAGATACCTTTTCCTTTATTTAATTGAAAGATACAAAGTGAACTAGAACATGTTTGGAATTAAAGAGATGTCCTGTTACTTGGTAGGTTCTCACACTTTATTCACCACCCCCTTTCCCACCTTTGCTCTCTCCTTACTAAGGCTTTTGAAGTCACCTAACATTAAGCAAGTGGCCCTTGGCTTTTGTGAGTCACTTTAGGGTCCCAGAAATGGATACAGCTTAATTTGGAATCCTTTAAAATTTTTTAAACGGAGGATCTCTCTGAAGGGATCACTCTTCTAATCAGCTCACTTCCTCCTAGAAAATAAATGTGCAGGATTTCCAGCAGCTTGTCTCTGGAACCGCTGGAGATTTTCCTGTCATCAGTGGACTTAGAGACCTACAAGAGGAGAACCAAAAAAAAAGAGAGGCCCCTTACATGAATTCTAAAGGCACTTAATAAATTACAGCTTTACAGTTAAAGGACTCCTCTTTCTTTGTTCTGTCTTTCAAAAATTTTCTCTTTCAGAATCTTTCCGCACATGGGTGCTTGTGCACAGAATATATGAGTTTGATTTATATTTAGGAGGTGGGAAATAGGGACATTTTAGGCAAGTCCAGATACAGAAATATCAATTTTTTAATAGGTCCAATAATTTTACCCCCACATAAAGTGTTTGTTGAAATTTGTCAATGTAAAACAGGTGCTTGTATGCTTTCCTATCTCATTTCTAAATACAGCTCGGAAGAGATCGTGTGTGTGTGTGTGTGTGTGTGTGTGTGTGAGTGTGTGTGTGTGTGTAAATGTTTACATCTCAAATTGAGAGTTTTAAAATACTTTAAAGTATTTTTCTTCCATTTTTCTTAAAATGTTGAGAGAGGTATTTTATTATAAAAGATTAAAACAATCTTTTAAAATGAAAATATGATTTGTTTTACCTCTAAATATGCTAAAAATTTAAATACAATGATATTCTTGATGAACATGGAACAAAGCGTTTTGCAACTAGGTCACTAATTCAAATCTGATCCAAAGAGCACTAAATACTCTATAGCTGTCTATTATGAGTATCTAAAATGAATACAACAAATATCTGATTATATTTCCACACAAATTTTATACCTACTCTGCTAATTGAAATGGAGCATAATGTACTATTTGTGTATTCAATTTACACCTTTGAAAATTATTCTATATCATCTTACATTTTCACAAAAGGAACAGAAAATTCATTATCATGTCAATAACACCCACGCATGTCCTCCAAAGGACACAAGGAACAAATCCCCCACCTTCTGAGTCTGAACCCACAGGGTATAATTCTTTCAGCTCGATCCTAGATTCTCACATATCTATGGACATTGTAGGTTAGAAGGATCACTTCTATGTACAGCAAATCCATCCTGCCCATGGTGAATGTGTCCCATGGTACTGCAAGAACTAACAAATGAGCAAAATCACTGACCTGTATGTTGAAATCAGAGTCTATTAGAAGAAGCACTGCCTTCTGTCTCTTAATATCTCACAGACATTTGGAGAAATACAATGTGTATTCATTCACTTCTGACCATTCACTCCACACCTTATTCCCACTAACACTTCGGCACAATATCAGACTGCCAGAGTAAGTGACAAACCCTTGATATGCTAGAAATTGCCCCTCCATCTCCTTTACCTGTTTTCCTGGAAGCAGACTTGCACTTTGACTCTCTTCCCTGAGGGTTCTTTCCTGAAGCTATGATTTCAGGAAGCTTGAGTTTGGCTGAAGCCTGAAACCTGTATTTGTTGAGGTGAGGGGATAGTGTGAAAGGGGTTCAGCTAGAATGAAATCATAGCACTTTGTGTGGCTGCCCACTATAATCTTAGATGTATATTCTCTAAATTCCCAGGTGACAATTCCACTCTAATCTGCACTAGTTCAATAAAGAAGTACTGTGCTTAGATCTTACTGCTATTTTGTAAGACTGCACAGCACTCAGGCAAGAGACTACATGGTCATGGGGATATACAACCATATCCTATAGAGTTGAAAGCACTGGGACTGCTCAGAAAAAAAAAAAATAGAGGAAATTTGGAATCACTGATAAGTATCTGAAGGACTTACAGAAGATGGATAAGGCTTATTTTGTATGGATGCATCATGGGGGAAAGTGTCTGGATGAATATAAAGAACTTTCTATGAGTTTGTGCTGCCCCAACAAAGAATGGACCAACTGACTCAAGAGAACACAGGCAGCCTCCAGGCAAAGGCTACATGGCCCCTTGGGAGTTGGGGTATTTAATCTTTAAACCTCTTCCCAATGTTGAAGTTATATGAATCTATTAATACAAAACCAAGGCTGAAAGTTCCAAGGGTGCTCATTGAACAGTTTCAAGATGCTGTCAGACAGTCATCCCAAGTAGACATATCCTCATTTTGGTCTTTTCTAAGCCCTGAATTTCTTTCAAGGAGTCTGAGTTCCCTGTGGTGAGTGTGATCATAAAAAAGAACATGGATTCTACCATTAGAGAACCATGGTTTAGGATCCTGGCTCTTTCACTCAACGAGATGCGTACATCTGAAGAAGTCAATGAACCAAAGAATCTCAGTCATAAACTGAGGATTATACCCATCTCACAGGGTAGTCGTGAGCATATAAAATCATCTGTATATTGCCTGCTGTATGCAGTAGGTGTTAATTGTTATAGGTACACAAGTATATGGTACTAGATATTATACCCTAAAAAGCCCATTCCTAGACATCATGGATAAGGATGATCATCGTGTAGTAAGTTCTGAGGCAATGAGCTAGGTGATGTATGTCAATTATCTGCTTCTAAAAAGACTCCCTTTTCTATCAAGAACACAAACTCTTACGTTAATCTGGATAAGGAAAAAGAAAGATCCTACTGTGGAACCTGAGCTATAAACACATAAAATGCAGTAAATGAAATAATCACAGTGATGAATTTTATCAAAATTTACATGAGATGAATAATGCATAGGCAGGGGAAATTATTCTTTGCTAGCAGCAGTAATCGTCTACAGAGCTCCCTCTTAATTTCAAGATTCTCCTACTAATGCAGAGTCTATCTGATTTTATTGCTCCTTTATCTTTTTGAAATCAAATCACCTAAGGATAGAAGGATTGGTTACAGGACAATGAGAATTGCCTGATTTCTTTGTTAAAGAGATACTTTTCACTCTTGG
Source organism: Rhinolophus hipposideros (assembly GCF_964194185.1). Taxonomy (NCBI): domain Eukaryota; kingdom Metazoa; phylum Chordata; class Mammalia; order Chiroptera; family Rhinolophidae; genus Rhinolophus; species Rhinolophus hipposideros. Next base: position 42,500,347 of record NC_138053.1, read on the forward strand.
CATACAGTTCTGAAATTCTCAAACTGAAAGTGGAAATTTTTTTCAACCAGGAGGGTGATTATTTTTACATATAAATAGTTGGTGACTTTGATCCAGTTAAACTGCTGAGTTTATTAACTAGTTACTTTGTGTAATGGAAGCCTCAGCTATAATTATTATGTGTAAATATCTCGGTATTTAATGTACTTTCAGGTATTCAGCCTATATTTAGTGTGGTTACTCCTTTGAAATTAGAATCAAAGATCTTTGATCTGGTCAGTCTTCACCACTTGCATGGGTATTTATGACATGGATTTGGACTTTTACCATCCCTTGAAGGCTTCTGGACTCTTTTAGGTTTGAACAGGAACATACATACATTCACACTGAATTAATAGCATTAGTTACTAAAACGATTCTGTATGCCAAAGAAGGGAGGACTAGATTTATTCGAAACATTTACTACTAATTTTGATTGGTAACCGTAAATGCACAGCTAAGTTAGGCAACCTTTTCAATAGTTGAAATCCTTCCAGCAGTCGGTTACAATACATGACTAACTGCGGCATCTGAAGATGCTTGACTTTCAACTTGTGAGTGGTTAGCAGTCAGGAGATCGTATTCCAGGAACACAATCATCTCACTCTAGCACAAGTGTCTTACGCACAGGAGAGGAGGCAAGTTATCCAAAGGGTAAGGCTATGGGATAACCCCTGGCTTTCTGACCTTCCTTCATGTGGCAGTAATTTTCCTACACAAGAGGAGAGGGCCTCTCCTTGACACACACTGTCTGCCTTGCCTCCCACACACAAACCCACAAGAAAGTCTGACCCAGTGAGTGTTAAGAAAAAGGCCTGACCTGACCACACAGCAATTCTGGAGCAAGAGCAGTAGCCACTGCCGTGCTCCTGGCAAGGGTTTCATTGCATCCAATTGAAAGTTGGCATAATAAAATTCCTTTGTGAGGAGCCCTGGTGGAGTGTTGGCAATTGAGTACGTATTCTCCCGTTGGTAAGAAGACTATGGAACAGCATGAAATCTATGCATTGGCAGCAAGGGAACTTGGTACTAACATTTTTCTAAACTAAAACAAAATGGATGAGTTAGCCTGATACTTACAAGTTATCTGAAATGTTAAATCACCTCTGAAAATAAAAACAAAAGATTTAAAGAAAGCTGTGAATCTTACAAAAGAATTAGGTTGGTGAGATAAGCTTTTTGCTTGTAAAGAATGGTTTTAAAACATGTTGAGAAGCACGAGCAGGGGATATGAAAATATCTAATTGTGAACACTTAAGATGTTTTAGTTGGTTCAGATTTCAAGGATTGAAGGATATGGCCAAATACCACAACAATTCAGAAAGTATTTATTTGTAATCAATTGAAAAGTTATCTTATCCAGTAAGTTATCGCAGAGTTCAATAAATATCCGGCACTGAACTTAGACTCTAAACAAACACACATAGAAATAGATGCTGTCCTCACAAAAATCTATTCACAGATATAAGTTACAAACCCTCTGGAGAACAAAGGATAAGCTAGAGAAATTTGACTAAAAGCATTTAAAAAAAATAAATATTCTAGAGAAACATCCAATATTTTTTCCCCAAACAATTTCTCAGTGTGACACTGGGTCTTTCTTTGCCCTCCCCATTCTATTAGGTTACCTAATTAGTCAAAGACACTGCTCGTTTCCTCCAAGATCAGGATCATTGTCACTTCTCACTTATTGACCGAAAGACATGCATAGCCCTAGAATAGGTTCAAGTTCTAAGTAACACAAATACAATGCTTCTTCCCTAAGGAATGTTTTGAAATTTATTTCATTGGAATAGTGTTCTTTCTCAAAGAACCCAAATGAATCGAGAGGGCAGCTTTGTTCATGGCTACTGCTAACCTCAGAGAGCACAGATCCTAGGAATAGAAAGGACAAGGCCAAAGCCTGCTTCCATTCTCTGACTTCCTGGTACAATATGATAAAGCCACTTCATTATTTGTCATTGAATTCAATCTCAAACTATATTTGATTTGAAAAACACAATACTTATTAGATCAAAAACCTGTAGACACTTCATAAAATACAGGACAAAGATATAGAGAGTATGTGGGAGCCATGCAGAGTGACAAAAATAGAGCACAAATATGTGTAAATATTTTCCTTAATACGCCCAAGATTTTAAAAGTAAAATGAAGAACTTGTCAATGGGGCTGAAATTGAACCACTCAAACCAGGCTCAATGTTTATAAATGAAGACGAGCCAAACCAATAATAATATTGTGGCATTGATTCTTTATGGTCTCAGTCACACCCACCTCATCACTTAATATATTTTTTCTCCTAATATGTGTTCAATCCTTTTTGATGGTTTGGCTTAGAGCTTCAATAATGGAGCCAAACCATATTCCTTTGGTTGGTCTCAAGCTTGGCTGGACTTTCAATGACTTCCACATATTAAGAGCCACTCTCACAAAAGGCTTAATATAATAATAAAGCCACCTACCTAACAAGTAATACGAATCAATGTTTCTGAATTATTATATAAGCCAGTCACTGTGCTTAGAGCTTTACAAACAGTTTATCATTTAATCCTCATAAGAACATGCTGAGGTACCTAGCATTAGCCCCATTTTACAGATAAGGGAATTGAGGCAGGGAGGTTAGGGCATTCCCACAGTCACAGAACCAGCAAGTGGTAGGACCTTGATTCTGTCAATTACATTCAAATTGGAAATTTAGAAAGCTTCATATTGCTGCAATATGTGAACACCAGTCATCATTTCCTGAAGGTCTGACTGGGAAATAAATTTCTCACCTTCAGATGGTACAGAGGTCTAATGTTCACAAACATGCGATCTATTACTAACCCTCTGCCATCACCACCTCCACGAGCAGCAAGGAAAATTAGGACAGCTGCACACCCAAACTGTGAATTATTTTTTGTGATTTGTGGTTTTCCAGTTCTTTATTAATGTAGTCAATGTAGTATGATGCCCCCTGTATGCAAATATTGGGGGAGGGCTTACACAAAGTATGAGTTACCTCAGGCCAAACCAAAAATAGCCCTGGTCCTCCCACCCCTGAACTTCAAAGCCAGCCCATTCTCCCTGCTTCTGCTGCGGTGACTCTGCAGTGGTCACAGCCTCACTGCCTGGGTGGTCCCCCATACCCAAGCATTCCCTGAGCCAGGGAGCAACCACATGCCCTCATTCTGGGGTGGTTAAGGCAGGGGAGAAAAAGATAGAGCTGATAAATACACCCTGGCTTCCCCCAACTCCCTCTTGGGGAAAGGCAACTATATATGAGCCAATTGTGCTTACACAGGGCAAAGCTTCTCAACAGTACAGCTCTGTCCCGCACTGCCTAGGGTTTTTCCTTCCTGACTACTGTGTTGCAACACAAGAGGCCACGTGGCACCTCATGGCTGGTGGGAAGATCATAAAACTGGAAGCAAAGAGACCCAAGTTCTGATTCCCACTCTGTCACTCACAAGCCCAAATTCCTAGCTCTCTTTGCCCATCAGTGTTCTTCATCTTATATTTCTCTGGGTATTGGACGCTGCGGCTTATGTGTTTGTTTTCTGAAGACAGAAAAAAATATAAAATATTTCTCCCCAATTTCTGTATCCTTTGACTCTAGTAGAAAGCACTGATTTGCAGCAAGCAAGTTCCAGTCCTCAACAGAATTCAACGGGAAATCAGCTTTCGCATCTTCTAGAGAGGGGACAGAAGTTCCCAGGGAGGGTCTCGATCCACCTCAAGCATATCTTTTCTCAAGACAGAGGAGACTGTTACACTCAGGATAACTTTTCAGCAGAATCAGGTACTGAGCAGTAACATTATCCCTGTCCTGTATTGCAGAATCCTCTTTTTCAGGCCCTGTAATGGGGCTTTCATTTGAGGACATTATCGGGAAAGGACTGATAGAAACAGAACCATCACCTCTAGGGGAAGTTTCTTTTCTTTATGATACTCATAAAGGAACCAGTCCTAGTATCTGAAAGACTAAAAAGGTTCCCTGGAAAAAAAAATGCATCTGGGTGTTCTAAGTGCATAAGCTGCAGAGTGGGGAGGAAGAACTGTCTTTTCTTTGAAACTAGAAAATCCATTTGGCACCTGTGTCCAACAGATACAAGGAGCAGATCCTATGCTCACAAGTTGTTTTATCTATTTTTCCCTCCTGATTTCCTTTGTTGTGAGTTGCAAGCTGCTTTGTACTCTTCCATGCTTTACAACTATTGAATCTCTTCTACAGATCTGTAAAAATAAACAGGCCATTTCCACATTACCAGCCAGCGACACCACATCCTGTGTTAGAGCTGATGATAAATAAGAGTGAGGCAGGTAGTCCCCCAAACACATCTGGAAGTAACCTCTTCTCTGAAGAGAAGTGCACAGCATTCAGCTCTAGCCAGAGCTTGTTTGGCCTTGTGGTCTGCTGACTTGAAATGTTGATGCCATTTTTTCCCTTTAAATCTAAAGATTATGTTTTTCCTCTGACATTTTTCCTTTTTCTAAATTTTGGCATATATATGTATATATACATATATGCATATACATACATACATACATATATAGATATATAGATATAGATATAGATATCTCCCTTGGGGGAATTCTATTGGTTTTGGCCATGAATCCCAGGTGTATCCTAATTAGCTTTAAAACTTATTAAAAAACTTCAAGTTGAAGACAGCTAAAGCAACTAGCAGCCACAGTTTGGGCTAATTAACTCTTCTGGTAACATCTAGTGACTGGAAACTATGGTCTCAAAGATTCTGTGACGATGTAGCTACCCAGGATCTTATCTGCTCTTTGAACTTCTTTTAAATTAATCAGCTTTGTGACGATTAGCAACCAGAAATTATTTTTAGCTCCAGTTCTTATTTATTCTTTTCCCCTCTGCATTTATGTATTCTTCGCTTTCTCCCAGCTAAACCCTCCAACCTCTGCTTAAAACAGGAATTTCACGAAACCAGCATCACTCTCTGCTCCCCAAACATGAGCAAAAATACACTGGGTGGAGGGGGCGGGGGTCAGTGTAGGACATGATCTTTCTTTTGCACCCCACGTTTAGCAGTCTCAGAAGCCAGGGCAGAATGAGGGACAAAGAAAGGGAAAAGTATTGTGATACCACTGTCTCCAAGAACTCTCACTTTGCTCTCCAGAATCTTAAGTGGTCCTCTCCCATCTTTCCAAACTCCTCAAGAGAATGTTGTTTTCACTTGGAGCAATCTTTTAGTAGCCGATCTGCAGTATAAGAAAACCACACGTGCAGCTATGTGATGGCCCCAGGAGGGACCAGCGATAGATGCTTTAATCATGCACAGCTGTCCATCCTTCTGGGCTAGCCTGTGACGGTCAGCAAGTGGGCCTGGATAAATTGCAATGAAAGCACAGTCATTCCTATTGACTTCTCTCCTACAATCCTGTAAGGGAAGGCATCCTTTCAGGACAATCTATGTTTAATCCAACTTATAGTGTACATGGCCTGAGGAAGCTATTCAGTAAACTTAAACAAGAAATGAAAATCTCTGATCTTGTATTGAGGAAAGAGAATATTGTCCCAGAAATCAAAAGAGCTGGCCTCTAATGCCTTCTCTGCCACTACCTAGTTTAGTGACTTTGGAGAAAACAGTTTCTTCTTTTGAACACTAAGCCCAGAGGATCTCTAAGCCCCCCTGTACCTATAAAGGTTCTGTGAAGGGATGTGGTCTCTTTTGAAGACCAACTGCTAACTTCTCTGCAGATTTAAGGTGGAGGAATCAGACTTGAAGATATCCAGATTTTAAAAGAATTTTCAAACGTACGTGCTTACCACTTTTTTTCTAAAATCAAGAGAACTCTAGTACAAATTAGTAGTCACAATATAGTTACAATATACAATATGAAATACATATTTGAGAATATAATCAATAATGTTGTAAAGACGATGTAGGGTGCCTATGTAGGGTGGACTTATCAGGGGGATCACTGCATAGACTGTGTAGATGCCTGACCACTGCGCTGTACACCTGAATCTGACATAGAATGATATTGAATGTCAACTATAATTAAATATAACATATTGATATATATATATAAATATGTATATGACATATATATAATGTACATGTTCTCTATATATTATACAATGTGTGAGTGTGAGTGTGTGTGTGCGTGTGTGTATGTGTGTGTGTGTGTAGTCATGGAATGTGGAGTAAAGCCTAGGGAATATAGTCAATTGTATTGTAAAAGTTATATATGATGTCAGAGGAGTAGTAGATTGGGAGGGTTATCACTTTGTGAGGGGTATAAATGTCTAACTACTACATTGCTTTGTACGCCTGAAACTAATAAAAAAGAGAGAGAGAGAGAGCTCTTGCAGGTCAGTGTCAGTTATAAGACTTACATGAAATAATGTATCACTTTTCTGATCCATTGATCACCAGTCAGAAGGTTAAATTGAGCTTCCTTAGTGAAGCAATAAAGCAACTCTAAAAGTTGAACTAAAGCAAATAAATATGACAACAACAATAGAAGCACCAAATGAACATGTTAGCCCTTATTTTGTGCCAGACACTGAGCTAGGAATTTCTGCATGTGTTATCTCAGCTTAGTATCAGAAACGCACTCTGTCCTCTCGTTCTGTTCTCCAGTTCTCCCCTCAGGCCGGCTTGCCATATGCCCACCTCATGCACAGAGACTTTGTATAAGGCAAGACCTTTATGTACACGCACACCCAGCCAGTCCGAATCCACCCTAGGGATTGCCATAGCCTGCATCTTAACACATGACTTCCTGCTGAGAGGAAAAGAGCTCCATATTTGACAAAAAGAAAAGAAGCCTCAGTGTTTGCCTTGTCCTGGTGCACTTCCTTCAAGTGTCTGGGATTATTTTATCTACACAAGGAGTGTTTAAATCAATATCTGCAAAAGCTTTCAAGCTATAATAGCCATGATCGTCAGCACTCAATATATCCTGACAAGACTCCGCTCCATGTCAAGTCAAGTGGGTAAACTCTTAGGCAGGGATTTTTAGATCCATTCGTTTACTACTAACCTTCAGGAGAAAAGCCCATGATTAGTAAGCCACATGCAAGGGGACGAGCATTCCCAATGATATAGTTTTAATTCCCTTTAAATGCAACCATAAACTTCATCACTACTTTGTACTGTTGCTAACTAATGAGTTGGATTTTGGCAGCTCATTAATCTTAATTTTGAAAACATCGATCTTTTTCCCTGGGTTTTGAATGGAGCTAAAATTAGCATGTCTTTTGTTTTGTTTTGTTGTTGTTTTTGTTGTTGTTTTTGTTTTCTAACATAACCTCCATTTCAACTTCCTGCTACTGTATATTTCATTACAACAAACATCTCTACCCTTGACCAGGGTCTAAAAAGAAGTCAGAAGAGTTCTGGGAATAATGATCCCCCTCTCATCTTCTTTCACACACTTCCCCTGTCCCTTCTGGGACATGGAGCCACCATTGACTTCTAAGAAAATTCACTTGAGGCTCAATTAAAACTACGGGGCACAGAGAAGAAGAAGCATGTCCTCACCTTTTCCTCCCCAGCTGTAACTGTTTCCAGAACCAATCCTATATAGGAGGACTTTTGAGGGCTTGTGGTATAAGACAAAACTGGGAGGTTCATCCCAGCACTCACTCATTTGACAAACGCTGGTTTACATCAAGTTTCTCTCTTAAGTACAAATGTTTAAAAATTAGAACGGAAAGGATCTCTCCCACCAAAGGGAGTGCTCATGGCTTCCGATCTTTCCCCAACTCTCTCTGGCTTCTTAGCCATTGCCATTTAGCAAACAGTTTAGGAAACAGCAGGTTTATTAGTATAGGAGATGTAGAGTCTGAACAACACTTTTTTCAGTTTAGCTACCTGAGAAGGTCATTCCACATCACCCCTTTTCACATTATGCTCTCTCGTTAGCATATTCTCACTTAAAACAGGCAATTCTATTCTTCCTTTCTTTCTCTGTGATAGCTTGTTCTAGAAGGTTTTGAGCCCCTTCCCCTTATTTTCCTCAGAACTACTATATTGTAGCCTCCAAGACGATCTCGTCCTTTCTCTACTCTAACCCGGTAGTCTGTTGCCATTAGTTCACATTTCTTCTGATAAAATACCAATCCAATCTCTAAGCATTATCTGCCCACTTACGACAAACCAAACAATAACATTTCTTCTTTTGAATTATCCTGACATTTATCATTTTCCTTCAAGATTTCAGGTTATCCATTGAACTTCTAAAAACAGTCAACAAATCAGTCTCGGGAAAGAAAAAAAGAAAGTCTCCCCAGGCAAAAAGCTGTATTTGTGGTGATGAAATATAAAGGTCCCATGGTCAGACAGCAGGTAGCCAGGTTAAAATTTCAGGTCTGCTCCATACCAGCTGAATATCTTTCGGCTCTCTGAGCCTCTGTTACATAGGCTCTCTGTGCCTCATTTTTTCCCATATGCAAATTGGAGATATGATAGACTCCACTTTACAGGGTAGTTGTGAATGAGATCCTGTGTATAAACCCTTAGCACAGTACCTGGTACATAGATTCTTAATGTTAGCTACAAAACGAAAATATGGAAAACTGTTTTAACTAAAGGTTACATCGTCAGGCCTCAATTACACTCTGAGGATTATTTCTCTCCTGTACCATTCCATTTTCAGGAACATTTTATTCTATAGTACGAGGAACATGAAAAGGTATGCATATGTGTATTATGTATGTATGTGTACATATACTTTTTAATTTCTTTTTCACTGACCTTCCACCATGTCTGAAATCAAGCAGTAAATGCCTGCATCTCAAGAGAGGTTCTCAATAAGCATAATGAAAGGTAGGAAGAGGTAGGAACTGAGCTCCTGCCCTCTAGAATCTAACTGGAAGAGAAAACACACTCTCAACAAGAAAATACCAACCACGCAACAGCCATCACATAAATGTCTGTTTGTCATTGATTACATGAAGGGCCCAGATAGTTCACTGAGCGTTAAGGCAACTCCAACTTGACATGGTTTAGGAAGAATTCACGGAGCAAGGAGAATTAAAGCTGAGCCTTAAAAAACAAGCCTAGTTGGACAAGATAAGAGAAGTAGGCTGAACATTACGAGCAGGGAAATTTCAGGAACAGTGGCCCAGAGTCTGGACAGAATAGAGCATGTTCAGCAGACAGGTTCTGAATTTTGCTAGAGCAAAACAGGAATATTTCATACTACATCCAGTGGAAGACAGAGCCAGATCAGCTCATGATGACTTTACCTCGTGTGGGCTTTCACTTTGAATTTCTTATTGTGACCCAGGTATGACAAAGAAGTTTCGTCTGGAAAACTATCTCCCGGCAATTGACCATTGTTCATTAGAACTCTGTGTTGAGAATTCCGAGGCCACTGGCTATTAGGGAAACAAAGTATGATTGATTATGAATGTCTGCCATCAGGAAAGAGAAAGAGGTGGCTTACCGGCTGTGTCTGCCATCCTGGCAATGTAAACAATGGAGGTCAAGAAGGGCAATTTTAGCCAAAGAGTAACACGATTAAAGAGATGATTTAAAAATTTAATTTGGCAACGGATCATAGGATAGGCTGCTGAAAGAAGACAGGAGGCCAAAAAAAAAAAAAAGAAAAGAAAAGAAAAGAAAATCACTTCGGAGATTTTTACCAAAACCATGACAGCAACAATGTAAATATAAAAGAAGGAATACATTTAAGAGATTCTAAGAATAAATCGATATACTTAGCGTGACTCCTGTAGAGCCTTTAAACTGACTTAGAGTAATTTTTAAATACGTTTTACTTTTTTCGAACAGTCTTAAATTCACAGCAATATTGAGCAAAAGGTACAGGGATTTCCTATACACCCCTGCCCTCACACATGTGCAGCCTCCCCCATTATCAACATCCTCTACCACAGTGGAATGTTTGCTACAACTGATGAACCTGTATTGACACAGCACTATCACCCAAAGTCCATAGCTTACACTAGGGTTCACTTTTGGAGCCATATATTCTGTGGGTTTGGACAAATGTATAATGGCATGTAGCCATCATTATAGTATCATACAGAGTACTTTCACTGCCCTAAAAATATCTGTGCCCTGACTATTCCCTCCTCCCTAGCCCCTGGCAACCACTGATCTTCTTACAGTCTCTGTAGTTTTAACTTTTCCAGAATATCATGTAGTTTGAGTCATATAGTGTGTAGTTTTTCAGATTAGCTTCTTTCACTTAGTAAAATACATTTAATTTTCCTCCATTAGAATGAGGTTCGTGGCGTATTTCTTTTTAGAGCTGATTAATATTCCATTGTCTTGATGTATCACAGTTTATTTATCCATTCACCTACTGAAGGTTGCTTCTAGGCAACACCTTGGTTGCCTCTAAGTTTTGGCAATTATGAATAAAACTGCTACAAATCACCTATGTGCAGATTTTTGTGTGGACATAAGTTTGTTTCTTTTTTTGAGTAAATTACCAAGAAGTACAATTGCTAGATCATATGGTACGTTGTAAGACACTGACAACTTGTCTTCCAAAGTGACTGCACCATTTTGCATTCCCACCAAATATGAATGAGAATTCCTGTTGCTCCATGACCAGCCAACATTTGGCATTGTCAGTTTTCTGGATTTTGGTGATTCTATTAAGCATGTAGTGGGTATCACAGTGTTGTTTTAATTTGCATTTTTCACATATGCTGTGGTGCAGAATTAAGACATTTTGATTCTTGAGAAGGGTGCCATATTGACTAGTCTTACACTAGGAAAAATTTGTTTGTGTCATTCATCCATTACCAAGCATCGTCACCTAATAGACAGCTAGGTAAGAGGGCATTTGAAATACAATACAGGTAAATTCTGACAAATTATAGATAAGGAAAAATTTGGGTGAAGTCTATTCCTAACATCAGTGAGTATTTTGGTAAACACTGTAAAAGCTCTACCCTGGTAAGCAGAGACCACCTAGAAGAAATCAGTGACCTTGAGCAGAGGCACTAGAAGCTGCTGCAAATAATTCTTGCCTTCTTCATAATTTTGACTAGCAGCTCTGGTCCTGCCTTAGTTCACCCACTTTTGTCTATCTTGTGATAAGGTGACTATATGTATAAGGCACATCATGGCAATTTTGCCAGAAATAAAAACACAAGTCTGAAGCCAGATCTCATTTCAAGAACAAGTCTCTCAAAAGTCCTCCTGGAAGATAGGGCAGAAGAAAAAGGGGAAGACACTGATTATAAACATTGACACTGCAAAATGCATTTATTTGTTTATTTCTTGAGGGACCACTCTGTATGAAGTTTTGCATTAAAAACTGTTTCAAAATTATAAGAATGCTGTCTACCCTCCAGAAACATACATTCTACCTAGGAGAAAAGATACATATTTATTAAAATTAAGGAATACGAAATAGAACAAAAAATCATCAGATTTGTTTGGAACCACAAAAGACCCCGAATAGCCAAAGCAATATTAAAAAAAAAAGAACAATACTGGAGGTATCACACTCCCTGATTTTTCCTTGTACTACAGGGCTACAATAATCAAAACAGCTTGGTATTGGCGGAAAAACAGACACATAGACCAATGGAATAGAATTGAGAACCCAGAAATAAAACCACATAAATATGGACAGATAATTTTTGACAAAGAAGCTAAAAACATACAATGGAGAAAAGACAGCCTCTTCAATAAATGGTGCTGGCAGAATTGGATAGCTACGTGCAAAAGAATGAAACTGGACTGCTATCTGTCACCATGTACCAAAATTAATTCAAAATGGATCAAAGACTTAAGCATAAGACCTGACACAATAAACTGCATTGAAGAAAACATAGGTACTAAACTTATGGACCTTGGGTTCAAAGAGCATTTTATGAATTTGACTCCAAAGGCAATGGAAGTAAAAACTAAAATAAACAAATGGGATTATATGAAACTGAAAAGCTTCTGCACAGCAAAAGAAACTATTGACAAAATAATGAGGCAACCAACTGAATGGGAGAAGATTTTCGCAAACAGTTCCTCTGATAAGGGGCTAATATCCAAAATATACAAGGAACTCATGAAACTCAACAACAAAAAAACAAACAACCCAATTGAAAAATGGACAGAGGACCTGAAGAGACATTTCTCCAAAGAGGATATACAAATGGCAAATAGACATATGAAAAAATGCTCAACATCGCTAATCATCAGAGAAATGCAAATGAAAACCACAATGAGATATCACCTCACCCCAGTCAGAATGGCTTTCATCAACAAAATAAATAGTAACAAGTGTTGGAGAGGCTGTGGAGAAAAAGGAACTCTCATAAACTGTTGGTGGGAATGCAGACTGGTGCAGCCACTATGGAAGGCAGTGTGGAGGTTCCTCAAGAAATTACGAATAGAATTACCATATGACCCAGGAATCGCTCTCCTGGGTATCTACCCCAAAAATATAAAAGCATTTCTCTATAGAGACACGTGTACGCCAATGTTCATTGCAGCTTTGTTTACGGTGGCCAAGACATGGAAACAACCAAAATGTCCTTCGATAGATGAATGGATAAAGAAGTTGTGGTACATATACACAATGGAATACTATTCGGCGTTAAGGAAAGATGATATAGGAGCATTTGTGACAACATGGATGGATCTCGAGAGAATAATGCTAAGTGAAATAAGTCAGACAGAAAAAGCAGAGAACCCTATGATTTCACTGATATGTGGTATATAAACCAAAAAGAACAAGACAAACAAATGAGAAACAAAAACTCATAGACACAGACAATAATTTAGTGGTTACCAGAGGGTAAGGGGGTGGGGGGTGGGTGATGAGGGTAAAGGGGGATCAAATATATGGTAATGGAAGGAGAACTGACTCTGGGTGGTGAACACACAATGGGATTTATAGACCATGTAATACAGAATTGTACACCTGAAATCTATGTAAATTTACTAACAATTGTCACCCCAATAAAATTAATTAAAAAAAAATTAAGGAATACAGTACGATAGCACAGGCCATACATAGAAAATGCCCCTGCCTTGTATCTTGCCAGATAATCTTAGATATGCTGTGAGTTAGGTGAAGGAAAGTATGACTCAGAGAACAGGAATAACCATTCATGTAAGTACTGAATAACAAAGATGTCCCAGAGCTAGGCAATGCTAGGAATGCTAGGCAAAAGGGAATAACAAATGAGGAAGAGTTGTGCAGGGAAGGACTAGCCCTGACTGGCACTCCTTCCTTCCTGCACAAATGTGTTGATTATGTGAAACCAACTAGTCTGAGGGAGAGATGGTTGGAACATTTCCTTAGACAATGACCCAATTGAAAGGTCACTTCCTGCCACTTTCCATATCCCTGAGGGGCAATCCTTTTACTGGCTCCCAGTACACAGCGATGGCTATGTTGAAAGTCAGGCTTCCGAATAAAATGCCTGCCTGCCAGAGACATAGGCTTCTACTTTAGGGTTTAGAAATAAATTAAAGAATATTATTCACACTTAAATGTCCAATCAAATATAATGTAATGCGTACAGTTTTTCAATTCACAATCACTGTGTTTTTCTGTACTTCGTTGACTATGATTTCTCATATCATCTGAGAAACAGAAATTCTTCACTCCCAAACGAGCAACATTTTGAACTCAATCCTGACCCTAACATGATAAAAATCGGTGCCGTTGTAAAGAAACATAAAGTGTTTTGTTGTTTGGTTCTGTCTTTTCCCCTGAAAGCTATCCAAGGGCAGAATCCCATTGCCTGTATTCACAATGAATACGACATAGAAAGAACATGGCATTTTAGACAGAGCTTTTCAGAAAAATCCATATAAGGGCAAAAAGAAACATTTGATGCTGAATTCTTTCCTAATTTAAAATGGTTTTGAGTCCAGTTTTTATTTAAAAAAAAAAAAGAAAAAGGCACGGAATCAGAAGAATTCCAGGGCAAATGCTCCTGGGATTTCTTGTGTGAGCAGAATGTAGTGATGAGCAGACATTGTCCAAGTCATTGAAGGAATGAACCCCACATAATCTAAATGTCCCCTCTGTGTCCCTAGCCACAGCCTGCACAAAAAGATCTCATCCCTTCCCCACACCGCATCCTCGGTCCGTGAATCCAGACATAACTCAGTACTCTAGCATTTTGCACATGTTGTTGTGTTGTTTTGAAATGGCTCTCTAGTTACTTTGTGGGAACACTGCATATTCTAATGCAATGTTTATTGAAGCAAATCACCTGCATCAGAATTACCTTGGTTACATTCAAATGCAGATTCCTGAGCCCCTGCCAGGAATTGCTGAATGTGGAATATCTATGGGGGAGGTCTGGGTATCTGCTTTGTTAGAGGCACCCCTGTGGTTCAGATCCACTATAAAGAACGCTGGACTTTGAATTCTAGTCTTAGTTTTACTGTTGAACATTCATTATAGACTTTCAGCCAAATCATTTAATCTCTGTGACTCAGTTTTTTTCCAACTGTAACATAATATTATTGTGAAGCAATCTATGCAGAAGTATACTCATACATATAAGAAAAATATTCACACATGTACTTGTGAATTCCTTAGTTAGAAAGATGATAAAGTCTTTGAGATTCAGGAATCTCTTTATTGTATTTTCCTTATTGGTAATGTCATATTGATAGCTGGATTTCAGTAAATAGTTGTTTAATATACTATACAGAACAAAACTTGAAAGTATTTGCACCCTGATACTAGAGGAAGTCAATTAGCCACTAAGAGTCCACATCAGTGTAGAATTTACCTTGGACAAATTTACCATAAACCAGAGTCTTCCTTAGAACTTGAAGATTAATTAACTATCAGGGTTGATTAAACTTAATGAAACTGTTGTTTGCTGTCTAACAAAGCTTATAAGGTAGACATGTAAGGCCTCCTTCCCAATTTATTTAATTTTCCAGGAAAAAACTAACTCAGGTAGCCTGATAAGTCACATTGACTACCCAACATAGATTAGAGTAAGATTTGTTTTTAATTGAAAAAAAACTTTTATGAAGGACATTATTTTAATGCTTTCTTATATCAATACTTTGCGTACTATATTATATCCTTATTTCACAAATGAATAAACTGAGTCACAGGGAAGTGAAGTGGTTTTCTCTGCCTCCACAAGAGGGAAAGATCTGACAGTGTTGGGCTGATCACTCCGGCCTTGTAGGGTACCCTGCACACAGCCAGTACTGAGACTGCCAGTGGGGGCCATGCATGGCAGTGACTCACTTCTGCTCTGCTCTAGTCCTGACATTTTTATTTCTTTAAATATGCTAAAGCCTTCATTCAGGTTCTGGTCAGTTTTACAGGCTCTGGAGTCATTTTGTCTTATAAAGTCAGTTTCTACAAGTTCATTTTATGTGGAAAAAGGATGAGTGCTTTTTTATATAAACAATTATGTATGTATAATCAAGGTTATTAGGAAAAAGATATAACCCATATATCAAATTCTAATTTCAAAAATAGTATTACAAAGATGAGGTCAAACAATTTAAAATGGTGAGTTGACATAAAGTTAATTTAATGAAAAACATTACATAATAGTTTCAGTATTGCGCAGATGTCACCAATTTGTGGAAGGAGTAATAAGGGCAGTTGGGGAAAAACTGCTTTAAATTGATTTTGCATACCTCTCTGTTTCATTTTGAAATGCTTTTATAGTATAACTTTAAGGAAAAAAAATCCATTTCTCTGTTTTCAAATTCTTTAGGGGCTATCTCAAAGTCCCTCTTGAGCCA
This sequence comes from Rhinolophus hipposideros, assembly GCF_964194185.1. Lineage (NCBI taxonomy): Eukaryota > Metazoa > Chordata > Mammalia > Chiroptera > Rhinolophidae > Rhinolophus > Rhinolophus hipposideros. The sequence goes on from NC_138053.1 coordinate 42,516,048, forward strand.
ACAACATATATGTAATTTATTTGAAATTATACTGCTGACTATGTAACTCCAAATCACACTAAATATAAATATAGTAATAAAATCTCCATTTATTGACCTACAGATAAATTATACACTGTTCTCGTTATCGTATATATACTATTGTTAATTATCAGAACCTTCAGGGATAGGTGTTATGCCCAATTTATAGGTGTGCAAACTGAGACCATGAAAATGCAATAATTACCTAACAGCCCCCCAATTTACTATTATTAAATGTGGAACTCAAATATGTCTTTCGCAATACAAATTGCCTCTCTGTACTAAATTTCCTACAATGTATTATCAAAAATATTTCTAAATGTCTTACATAGTAAAGTTTCAGTGAGTATATTATAGTTACAGGGATATGCTATTGCTGTGTGTGTTTAAGTGAATTGAATTTATTATATTTTTAAAATTTCTTTTTATTTTTTGATCGCAGTTGACATTCAACATTGTAGCAGTTTCAGGTGTAAAGCATAGTGGTTAGACATTTATAACTTACAAAGTAAACCCCACAGTAAGTCTTGCACCCACCTGACACCATGTATAGTTATTAAAATATTACTGACTATATTCTCTATGTGGTACTTTACATTCCCATAACTATTTTGTAACTGCCAATTTGTACTCATTTATACCTTTACCTTTTTCACCCAGCCCCCCTGGCCCCCGCCCCGCCCAAGCCCCTCCCATCTGGCAACCATCAAAAGTTCTCTGTATCTATAAGTTTGCTTCTGTCTTGCTTGTTAATTCACTTTCTTTTTCAGATTCCACATATACATGAAATCATACAGTATTTGTCTTTCTCTGTTCTACCTACTTCACTTAGCACATTACGCTCTAGATCCATCTGTGTTGTCACAAATGGGAAGACTTCATTTTATTACATATTTATATTTGAGAGGTCTGCTAAGGCACTATATCACCTTTTCTTTAAAGTCAAAATTCTCCTCCTTCTCATTGAAATGAAAACCTCGCAACTACATGAATACCTGATACCTCATCTCGTCCTGGCCAGTAAGGGGTCGCCAGCTATCCTAAGCTGCAGTCACTTTGATTGATTTTCTTTTTCCAACAGAAGACATGTAAATTTGGGATCTGTGAAACAGTGGGAGGATGGAGAAGCAGAGAGAGAAGACGGAAGCCGCCGTGAGCTTAGAAGCAGAGAACCAATCCTGAGAAGAGAGACAGAGCATGAGAGAGAGAAAACTACTACTAATATGGTTTCCTACCGTGTTTCCCGAAAATAAGACCTAGCCGGACAATCAGCTCTCACGCTTCTTTTGGAGAAAAAATTAGTATAAGACCTGGTCTTATTTTACTAAAATACGAGACTGAGTCTTTAATATAATATAATGTAATATAATACAATATAATATAATGTAATACCAGGTCTTATATTAATTTTTGCTCCATAAGTCTCACTAGAGCTGATTGTCCGGCTAGGTCTTATTTTCAGGGAAACACGGTAGCTACAGCCCCTCATGAGCCCCATTTATTGCATCTCTTGCCTGGTGCTCTGTTTTAAATGGCTTCAGTGTTTCCTTGTATACCTGTACTGTGACTTATTTGCCCAAGCCTCTATTAATAAACATTTAAACTGTTTCTAGTTTTCATTGTTTTAATCAGTATTGTGATGAATATCCTCATACAAACATCTCGTCCAGTTATCTCCTTGGTTTAAATTCCTATTGCTGAGATGGATAGATCAAAGACTATGCACATTTTAAATTTTAATACAACAAATTCCTATGTTTTAATTAAGCTAGTCTGACATGGACCTCTATTATCACAGCCATAAAAGTGTTAAGCAATACAGTCACAATGTTAGAAAGAAATTTCTCCTTAAAAATGCTTTCCAATGAGTGACCCTGAACCATTCAGTTTCTTCTGATTATTTACTGGTAGTGACCATATAACAGATGATTTCAGTTAGTTCTAGAAGTCAATCCATTTCATTGCAGTGAAATATATACACATTATGCAAAGATAAATGAGTCCGGTTTTTTGATGGGTTTGATTAAATTGTCCAAATATCTTTGTATTATAAAGACATTCAAATGAGAAAATATTACATTCTCCCCTAAAGAGCAAAATCACAAAAATATGGTCTTTATTTATCAACTAAACCCCTGTATGTCTCATTTAGCTCCCCTTAGTTGCTTCTTCTGCTCATCCTGTCTTAACCATTCTTACTAGAAACTCCACAATAATTCTTGGCCCAGACAAAAGTAGAGGCAGATTTAGCAACCAAAGCATGTATATTTAAAAATTGCCCCTTACTTAGCATGTGTTAATATGATGGTACATACCAAGGGAACAAAATAAAATCATCACAAGAAATTACTGCAAAACACAAGCATTCTGGATAATTCAAACTAAGCCTTGTAGCTGGTTCAAACAATTTGGTTTTGATTTCATACAGCACCAAAGTGAGACATTAAAGAAGACTCTACACAGAGCACTATTTTTTTGTTGTTCATCCATGTTTTCCCTTGGGTTTAAGAAAGAAAAGAAGGGGGGAAAAACAATGGAAAACCATAGCATTTTTCATTGAATTGATTTTTAAAAATGAGTTTGGCAATTAAAATCAGATTTTTTCAAGCAAGAAAAAAATACATCTGAGTAAAGCACTTATACTAAAAGTTTTAGCAGAATATGGATTAAATTACTGGTTTTAAAACCACCCTTTAAAAACGGCATTGACTCTGGAATGGAAAAATCAGTAGATCCAAAGTAGAACAACATTTTGACACTAGTACAATTGAAAGCTAAATTAAAACTTCGTGTAAATTTTTTGCGGATTTAATAATCCTAGGAAAATTCTGACTATAACATCTTCCTAGCCGAAATTAATCTTTTCCTAAGTGTTTGCTTTTAATGATTGTTTCTAGTTTATTACAGAAATTCTTTAGGCTATAGCTATGGGAATCTGCAATTTGATCCTCCAAGGTTTGGGGTAGCAAATCCACATAGGTCTGAGTATCCAGTCATTGACCTTGCTTCTTTCAGCCTGAAAGTGGTTCTTTTCAATACTTTTTGCCCAAGAGAGGAAAGACAAATCCAGAGCTGTGGGAGGTGCCCTTGCTGTGTGAGCTGCCATAAAAGTTGGCAGAGGCTAAAACATTGCAGTGCTAAAAGACTACGGCTGAAGTTATAAATACATATTTTTTAAAGAAAAAAATCTTGTTAGTTGTACATTAGTATTACGGTATGTCATGCTATAGATGAGTTTACTTCTATAAAATGAACACTTTGCTGAAAAATGAGCCAACAGAAGTTGTTTTTGAAAGCAAGAATTAATGCATAAGGCTTATATTGAATATTTTTATTTGAAATCTATATACTCAATGTTCATTCTTCATTGAATTTATCAGACCAGTAAGAGTAATTATTAGGCACTGTTAATATACGTGGTTTGACCATTAAGTTCGTGAACTCATCCTGTATTGTGCTACATACCTCGTGACTGAGTATCACTATGGTCACCTTCGAAGTACTCTCCTTGGGAAGCTGTGCACCAACACCAGCCCCTAGTCCACCCTTCAAAGCAATTTTGGAACTCTTTTTCTGGAATGGCCATCAGAGCTGGCATCGTATTATGTCCTGAATGTGAGCTGTCCTGAATGTGAGCAAAATGTTTTCCTTTCAATATTTCCTTTATCTTCGAGTAAAGAAAGAAGTTATTATGGGCCAGGTCAAGAGAGTAGTGAGGGTGTTCCAATACAGTTATTTGTTTACTGGCTAAAAACTCACAGACAGTTCTGTGTGAGCTGGTGTATTGTCATGATGCGAGAGCCATGAATTGGCAAAAAGTTCAGGTTGTATAATTGTTTCACACAGCGTTTTCAGCACTTCCAAATAGTAAACTTAGGTTAACTGTTTGTCCAGTTGGTACAAATTCATAATGAATAATCCCTCTAATGTCAAAAAAGATTAGCAACATCGTTGCAACAAGTTCGCTAACTTAATTGCCAGACCTTGTATAGGTATACAACAGAGTAATAGACCACGCTAGCCCTACACTTGGAGAAAAAACTACTTTCCATGAAGAGTCTATTAGAGACAATACTTTTATAAATTCCCACAAATGGTATTTTAACCCTTGGTTGATGCCAGTGGAAATCTGTAGCTGCTAAAAAGCAAACACCTTTGAACTTCCTCCACACGCTCTTTCTGCTGCTTACAAGATCCTTCCCCTTATCTCTTTTCTGTGGAAAGAAGTATTTTTTTTTTTGTTTTACTCGGTTTAAATGTCACTGCTTCTCTAAAGCTTTTCCCCCATCAGAATTTTGCCTAACCCCCACTGAAACAGAATTAATAAATTAATCACATGCTCCTTCGTGTTACCATAGCACTGTGCTAATATACTTGCCATGTTGTATTATAATTAGCTCTGTGTGCATGGGCCTATCTTCATGATCCTCGAGACTTCTGAAAGTGGGGACAATATGTAATTCATTCAGTGCTTTGTTTATAATAGGTACTCAAAAGATGTTCATCAGAAACAAGCATATAAAAATTCTCTTAATAGAACAATACTCACCCATTCACTCATTCATACCTCTATTCAACAAGTAGTGTTACTTAGTATATATTTTGTGTCTTATTGCAAAATATTGTCTCAGATCCATTCCTGAGAAGTAGAAGGTAGAGATCTATAGAATAGTGTAAATCTTTCAAATACATGGCATCATGTGGTAGACAAGCGCAGAGAATAAAAGACAAGAAAACCACTTCTGCTTAAAAGTTTTGCCTATAGCTATCTCTGATGCTAAACATAGAGCATGTGTTTGAAGAAAACTTATTGAATGACTGATTTTAGCTGAAGTTCAACTGTTTTCTGTTAATACAGGTCATAAAAATATCTGCTAAAAATTTCATCTTCTACACAAACTTTCTTATAAAGTCAAATTTTGTCCTGATAACTAACCCACAGAAGACTAATGTCATTCCTCACTAAAACTTTTAATATATCTTGTATGCATATCTTTATATTCCTAATTATATATCCATCAATGAAAATATTTTTGTAGCATTTGTTCATGCTTCAAACCCCTTTCTTTATATGCTGATTTACTCAAAATGAGAGAAACACATTTTATGTTTGAACTTATATCTAGTATATCTGTACTTCTATACACCAGGAAATATCATTAATCGGTTCTAACAAGACAGCAATCATTTATAATAACAATGATCAGCAAGAAGCAGTGCAAGTTTTGGAGCTCCTTCTGAAGTCTCATTAAATGACAGGATTACATTTGGTGCCATGCTAGCAAGCATGGATGACATATTCATAAGTTCTTAAGCTTTCGGAGTTGGAAGAGACTTTATGAATCATCTATTTCAAGTTCAATGCAAGAATCTTTTCTACTCCTTTCCTCACAGGTAAAATCTGTCTAGGTACAACCGGGGCAGAAATCATCTTCCTCACAGAGAGCCTATACTATTTCTGAAGAAGTCTAATTCTTAGAATACACTTCCACTTACTGAGCCAAAATCAGATTCCCTGAACTTCAAACATTGATCCTGGCTCCAGCCTCTAGTGTTTCAAAGATTTAATCTAATCCCTCTTCAAATATTGAAAGGCAGCCATGGTTCCCTGTAGGTATTTTCCAGTACAGCCTATAAACCTGACTAAATCTGTATCATCCTGCACACATGTGTCTATTAACCACAAGGACATCAGGAGCGATTACTTCAAAGGCCTTGCTCGTGTGTTAATGCCAGTATTTCTTCAACCACCATTTAAATAAGCAAAGTGAATTGGTCATAATTGCTCTTAAGAAACTCGTGCTGGCTCTTAGTGATCACTGCCTACTTTTGGGTGCACATAAGCAATCTGCTTAATAATTCATTTGGAACTTTGCCCATTTTTGTTTTCAGACGCTATATTTCATTCTGTATCAATCATAATTCAATTGAGGGTGGGGCTCTAAGTATTTTAAATGGGGCAAGAGGGTGGATTTAATACAGGAATTAGTTACAAAGAAAAAAAAAAGTTTCACTGAACATGGAGTGGTGAGGCAACCCAGAGATTAGAAATAGGAAGTCACTAGGACTTCCAGGCTAGAAGAGGAAAGGAAGGAGCCTATGATGCCAGGGCCAGGAGTTGGGGTTACCCAGAGGAAGATGGAACTGTGACAGGAATACACAGCAGGAGTTGCAGCTACAGAGAAGACACTACTTCAGACATTTCCAGAGATATCACCTGAGACACAGAGAAACAGAGAAAATAAACTGGCTTTCCCCTTCCACTGGGATTTCCCACTGGCTAAACCCACTGGACAGTCAGCTGACACAAAAATCTGGCAAATGCAGCCAGCAGGGGGTCCAGAGCCGAGCAGGTGAGGGGTAGAAATGGATGCCTTTCCACAAGTCTCCATGATTCCTCAAATATTAAACACTTAAAGAATATTTCAGTACTCGTATTGATTACCTTCATTGTAACACCCATTTTATTATGATTTGTTTTGGAGGTTGCTACTCACACAAATATTTTCCCTAAATCTGAATAAGTATGACATAACAGTGATGCCCCTGTGGGTAGTATTGTTGTCATTTACCTCCACAGCATTTACAAGTCTGTTGCACACAGGAGACACAAAATTAATACAATTTGTCTGATTCTGGACAAATCTATCATTCCCAAAAAATAGCTCCTTTTTTATTACCTTTTCCCTTGTTTGATGTTCAGTTTCTGCTTCATCATGTTTATGTTATGTCTTTTAGTTTACAGTTGATGATAATAAATAGTTAACTGGAGTTAAGTGGATCCAATTTTCCTTCTTAGAGGATTCACTTGACAATATCAACATTTACTGATTGCATTTTTAACAATACACACCCAACTTTCATTGTTGTAAGGAACATGAAATGCATAGTGAAAATGCTCACCTGGCATTTAAACAATATATATCAAAAGGTCTTTGATATTACATTTTTTTCTTTTTAAGGTAATTCTTTTTTTTTTCTTTTGAGATTTTATTAAAAGAATATTTATATAGTATCCCTGGCACAAACATTTTGGCATTTAATAGCCAGGTAGCTTTATAAAATCATCAGTCAGCTGGCTGACTTTATGAATTTAGCTAATCTTCCCCCCAAACATGACAGGTTTTAATAGTAATTAGTAGAGTTGACTAGTGATTGCATCATTGTGTTGATTCATGATGCACAGCCAGCTTTTCTTGATTGTCCAAAGTAAACATTTTAATCACAGACACTAGACTGAACCTCCAGTGGGACAGTACATATAAAATTGTAGAGACTGGTCGTAGAAAGCAACCAAAAAACTTGAGATGTGACTTTTCTGAATTTTCATAAGCTGTAAGCATAAAATACACACCAAATTTTGAAGAGACTATGAAGAAAGGAATGCAAAATACTTTATTCATATTTTATATTGATTATATATTAAAATTATAATAGCTCTCATATGTTGTATTCAATAAACTGTTATTAAAATTAACGCCACCTGTTTCTTTTTACATCTTAAATTGGACTCCTAGAAAATTAAAAAATACATACGTGGCTAGCATTCATGGCTTTCTTTGTATTTCTTTTGTATGGTGCTGATCTAGAGAAAAATGAAGTGTCTGCAGAGACAGGACATAGCAACTAAAGGAGAAGTCATCTCTCCTTTTAATTAGTTTTCTGATAGCAACATATTTGATGTCAGACATTTAAAAGAGACAAGACTATTCTCTTCAGTCAAGCAAAACTCCCACTGTGGTTCCTGAGAGTTCTGCCTGAGTGAAACAAATGAGATTAGGCCCAGGATGTTTACTTTGTACTACAACATTTTTTTCTTTTCCAAAACTTTCTTACTATACTGTTGGCTACAAGGCTGTAGAAGTGCAGAATAGAGAGAGGATGAAAAAACAATAAAGGAACCATTTGAAAGTGTTGTTTTGAAACATGTAACTAGTGCTGTCAGCTTCTGGTTCTTTCCATTTTGTACATTTACATTTCCTGACTGTCATTTAAGAACATTTCACTGCGTGTTACAATCAATCATCCTTAACCTAGAATTGCACTGTACATTAGTAACAGTTAATTGGCATATTTAAAGTAAATAGCTGCTTAGTTTTGTTGTGAAGGTTTTGCATACTAATCTATAACACCACATGCTTTGTTTGTTCCCATAACAAATATCTCTGTCTGCAACATTGCCACTTCTGTCAGTAGATGAATAGAGATACAATCGCATTGAAACACCCTGCCCACTAGACACAGTCCAAATGATGCGCAATGTGGAAGCAGGCATTCCTTGCTCATCAAATGATGCCCATGCAGAACACAAAGACATGAAAAGGAGAGGCAATGGGAAGTTTCAGAAGGATGGTCAAGAAAGAAAAGGGAAAAATATTAAATGGAAATTATAACTTTGCCCATGTAGTTTGTACATATTGAGATAAAAGAGAGATTATTTAGCAGACATTGTCTTGGTCTCTGCCATTTGTTCAATGTCAGGTTCACACACAGCAAGCAAAGTACTTCCTAAAGCTCAGAAGAGATATCATTCTACTCCCTATTCCCCTCAGAGTCCAATAACAGTAGAAGTGTGCCTCTCCCTTGGGCAGCAGGGCTAAAATGGGAACAGGTTAGGTATTTGATAAAAGATAAAATGACAAGAACTTTCCAACTATGATGTCAATACATCTATGATATATACCTTAAAAATAGACAATCCACACTATAGTTTGGGTAAACTCCAGGGTTTCCTAGACTGACTCTCAATATTTCCTTCTTTGCTATCTGAACCAAAGAGTCAAAAGAGATTATCTGGTATGTGTGTGTGTGTGTGTGTGTGTGTGTGTGCTGTGAATTAGATGAAATGCCACCTTTTCTTCTAACCATAACTCTACAATAGGATTTCCATAGAAGCAACAATATTAATGGTTGTCCATAGGGGTCATCATCATTGTTTATAAAAACCCAAGAAACTAACAAAAAAGTTAAAAATAAAATGAACAACATCACTAATAATAGTACAATTAGAAATAAGAAATCATAGTGATATTGTTAGCAATAAAAACATTATTTCAACTCTATTAAAGAATAAAAAAAGAAAGAAAGAAAATGTTATGTTATGGAGATAACCTAGAGAGCTGACCAGTACTCATTTCTAATATTATTTCTTTGACAAAACTCAAATCTGAAATACTAAAAGATTTTTACTTAGAATATCATTTAGATACATCATCATTATGCAATTTTGCTACTTATTTTGTGGGTTAACCTATATATAGCATTTTTCAGTGCTTAGAATATGCCAACACATCCTGCAAAGGCAGGACTGGTCTGAGTATGTGTCCTTTATCCATTGATATATTTTCCCCCTACTTTGTAAAGAAAAAGAAAAAAGTTGCAGACAGTGGTATCTCAAACATCAGATAATGAGAAGAGAAGAACTTCTCAATCTCAGTAAAACTATCAAAAAGAATTTCCCATCTGTTCTAAATTTCTAATATTAAATATTTTAGTTAATGTCCACAGTCTTTACTGGTACACTGTGAATTTCTAAATAAATGTTTCACAGGAGAGATCCAAGATGGTGGAGTAGATAAACATTGTGCCTACGTCCTTCCGTGAACACATTAAAATTACAAGTAAATTACAGAACAATCAACCTGGAGAACCATCTGAAGTCCAGCCAAACAGAAGTCCTATAACTAAAAGTATAAATATGAAGCCATGTCAACACTGATACAATGGAGATGCAGAACGGATCCTAAACATCCATGTGACATTTGAGAATCAGGAGAGATATCTTGGCTGTGGAGATTTTCCCCAGAGGAGCAAGGGACGCCTTGCTCACACCAGGCTCCCCAGTTTGCAGTACTAGTGCCAGGAAGAGGAGCCCACCTGGCTGTGAAACACAGGGGGTTTTCCAACCATCCAGGTGGGGCAGAAGGCTGCAGGAAAGCCACATGTGATCCTAAATGGCCCCCACACAGACTTACTTGCTTGCAGGCACTCACTCTGGGATCCAGTGAAGGGATGGCGACTCAAGGGCTGTCAGAGGCATACAGTGGCGGGGTTGGGGGACCAGACTGATGTGTGTGGCTGCAGGATGAGGGCTGAAGGACAGTTGACATTTTCCCTCTGAGAGGTACTTTTCCCCTGCAGCCGGCAGATGGGCACCATCTTTCTTGTATTGAGCTGTCGTGGAGGGACTCATGGGGGGGTCTCTGGTCCCGCTCCCCACATAAGAACGCAGGACACGGTAAGGCCAAAAAGGAAGCCCACGGAGCCATAGATAGAGGAGTCAAACCAATATATTCTCGCTGGCGGCTGGGCTGGAGACACAGGAAGCAGGATCTACATAATCTGCAACCCACTGTCCTAACAGCAGTCCGCGCTTGCCAGCCACCATCTTCTTGCTAGCCCCCATTTTTTCTGCTAGCGTAGCCACAGCAGTTATATTAGTGGCCAATGGCTTACGGGTTACAGCTGACGGCAAACTAGCCACAGCTGATGGCCATCTGATCACAGTTGATGGCCATTTACTACCCGAGCCAGCACCTCCCCACGTGAGGCCGAGAGCCTGGAAACTGCTCTCTGGGGCTTTGTCCCCACATGAGTCCACCCCCACTGGCCAAATCTGAATCTGAATTGGTCTGGTGAGCTCCACTGGGACCCCACTCCATTCAACTTCCCCAATGCCAGAAGCACTTTCTTTACAAGCAGCCAGCACTGCCTGCATTGCTCTCTTCTGGGAAAACTATCAGAGTCTGGCAGGCCCTAGGCAGGCAGTGACTGGCCTGGGTGTGTTCTGAGACTTGCTGAGTTGCTCCAAGCTCAGCACTGGCACCAAACCAGAATTTACATTAGCCTGGTGACCACAACTCTTCTCACTCTAGCGACTCCATGAGACCCTGTCTCACCCAATTTGCATACTGCACAAGACTCTATCAGCAGCTGAACCTTAATGGAGTTGGCAGGTGGCAGCAGGCCTTGGAGTATCCTGATTTTTTGCAGCGCTACCCCAAGGCCCAGTATTGGTGGCGGATATCCTTGGTTCACAGCATGGCTTCTTCCACGTGCCTCCAGGATTAGCACAGGCAATAAACAACTGCAGATTGCTTTGTACCTCCTACCAAGTAGCCTCTGGCTGGTCACAGGAAGTGGATGACCTGGGTCTGCACCAGAGCCTCTCCCAAGAGACTCCAAAACCAACATACTTGGAGGTTGGCTTCAGACCACAGCAGTGTGCTGCCCAATTAGTCCCACAAGCAGCACACCCAGAGGGTTTCTCAACAGGTACCAGAGCCTGCTGGGATGAATCCCATTTCACATGGTAAACCCCCCGCACAACAGCCCATAAGCTGTGCACATGGCCAAACCCTACAGCCAATCAGCCTGAGGGTCAATCCCACTCACTGACATGCCAATAGCAATCAAGGATCAATTGTAACAGGAGGGCACAAATAACCCACACAAGGGACACTCCTGGAACACCCGGAGCAGGTGACCAGGGACATTGTACCAGAAACGTACAGGGTACCTGCTACATAAGGCCACCAGGCCAGGACTGGGAAACATAGCAGATCTATTTAATATTGGGTTGGTGCAAAAGTAATTGTGGTTTAAGAGGTTAAAAATAATTGCAAAAAGCGCAATAACTTTTGAACTAACCTAATACATAGAAACAAATATAGAGAGGAAGCCAAAATGAGGAAACAAAGAAATATATCCAAAATGAAAGAATAGGAGAAAACTCCAGAAACAGAACTAAACAAAATGGAGGCAAGCAACCTACCAGAGACAGAGTTCAAAACAGCGGTTACAAGGATCCTCCAGGAACTTAGTGAGAACTTCAACAGAGAAATAGCAAGCCAAGAAAAGGACACAGAAGTAATAAAAAAGAACCAGTGAAGAATACAGTAACTGAAATGAAGAAGGAATCACCAGCAGTGTCGAATCAGCGATTTGGAGGACAAGGTAGCAGAAAATATCTAATTGGAACAGCAAAAAAAAAAAAAAAAAAAAAAAAAAAGAGGATAGTTTAAGAGACCTCTGAGACAACATCAAGCATAACAACATGCACATCATAGGGGTACCACAACAAGAAGAGAGAAAGCAAGAAATTGAGAATTATTTGAAGAAATAATGACTGAAAACTTTCCTAACCTGGCAATAAGACATATAAGTCCGGGAAACACAGAGAGGCCCAAAAAAGATGAGCTCAAACAGGCCTACACCAAGATACATTATAATTAAAATGGCAAAGTTTAAAGAAAAGAGAGAATCCAAAAAGCAGCAAGAGAAAGGCAACTAGTAACTTACAAAACGTCTTCCATAAGATTGTCAGATGATTTCTCAATGGAAACTTTACAGGTCAGAACAGCTTGGCACAAAATATTCAATGTGATGAAAAGCAAGGACCTACAACTAAGGGTACTCTACCCAGTAAGGCTATCATTTAAAATTGAAGGAAAGATAGAGAGCTTCCCTGACAAGAAAAAGCTGAAGGAGTTCAACGCCACAAAACCAGTATTACAAGGAATGTTAGAGGGACTTCTTTAAGATGGAGGGGGGAAAAAATCAAAATTATAAATAATAAAATTGCAAGAGCTACATATCTATCAACAGTTACTTTAAACGTAAATGGATTAAATGCTCCAATCAAAAGACATTCTCATAGGAGGGCTGAATAGATAAAAAAAACCAAAACCCTTACATATGCTGCCTACAAAAGACTCACTTCAGATTGAAAGATACACAGAAACAGAAAATAAAGGGATGGGAAAAAGATATTTCATGAATATGGAAATGAAAAAAACAAAAAAATCTGGGGTAGCAATACATACACCAGACAAAACAGATTTAAAAACAAAGGTTATATATATAAAGAGACAAAGAGGGAGCCAATAATCCCACTTCTGGAAATTTATCTAAAGAAACTCAAATGCTGCTTCAAGGGGCCATGTGCATCCATATGCTCCTTGCAGCATTATTTACAATAGCCAAGGCATGAAGGCAAACTGGGTGTCCGCCAATGGAAGAATGGATAAAGAGTAGGTGGTACATATATACAATGGAACATTGCTCAGCCATCGAAGGGAATGGGTTCTTGCCATCTGCACAGCATAGATGGACCTGGAGGGTATTTTGCTGAGTGGACTATGTCAGACAGAGAAAGACAAATGCAATGTGACTTTGCTTATATATGGAATCTAAAGAACAAAATTAACAAACAAAACAGAAACAAACTTATACATACAAAACACATTTTGATGGTTGCCAGATGGGAGGGGGATTGAGGGTGTGGGTGAATAAAGGGGAAGGGATAAAGAAGTACAAATTAGTTGTTACAAAATAGTTATGAGTATGTAGGAATTAGGAAGTACAAATTTGTTTTCTACATTGTAGTCATAGGGATGTCGAGCACAGCATAAGGAATATGGTCAATAATATTGTAATAACTATGTATGGTGTCAGATGGATACTAGATTTGTTCAGGTGATAGATGGGGGTTTAGGTGGCAGGGTGAAAAGGATGAAGGGATTAAGAAGTACAAATTGGTAGTTATAAAATAGTTATGGGGATGTAAAGTAAAGCATAAGGAATATAGTCAGTGATACGGTAATAAGTATGCATAGCACCAGGTGGGTACTAGATTAGTCAGGGGGAATCACTTCTTAAATTATATAAATGTCTAAACACTATGCTGTATACCTGAAATTATATCAAATAATATTGACTGTCATCTTTAATTAAAAATTTTAAAAGGGAGAAAAAGGTGAAGGACATTAAGAGGTTTAAATTTCCAGATATAAAATAAATAAGTCACAGGTTTGTAATGTACAGCATAGGGAATATAATCAATAATATTATGATAGCATAGTAAGATGTAAGATGGTTGCTCAACTTATCATGGTGATCACTTATTTAGGTATATAAATGTTGAATAACTATGGTGTACCCCTGAAACTGATATAATATTGTATGTGCTAGCTATGTTTTTAATAAAAATCTTTCTCAAAAATCAGATAAATGTCTTACCACTATGCTGTACACCTGAAATTAATATAAAATATTGAATTTCAAATGTAATTAAAACTTTTTAAAGGAGGAAAAAGGTGAAGAGGAATAAGAAGTACAAATGTCCAGGTATAAAACAAATAAGTCATGAGGATGTAATATACAGAATACAGAATAGTCAATAATATGATAGCATGGTACAGTGTTGGATAGTGGCTGAACTTATCGGTGATCACTTCATTAGCTAGATAAATGTCGAATAACTATGGTGTAGCCCTGAAACGAATATAATATGTTAGCTGTATTTTAATAAAAATCTTAAGAAAATAAAAATAAATAAATAAACAAATAAACAAATAAATAAGTAAATAAATAGCTGTTCTGCCATTACTAACTCAAAACTGAAAAAGCCAGAATTCCTAGAGTTTTTCAAGGTTATCTCTCCATTGAAGCTGTCTTATGTCTACTGATAGTAACATCATCCAGGCTGATATCAGGCGTAGGGTTACAGCCTGTTCATAGGGTTACAGCCTTGTCATACAGCCTGTTCAATTCAGGATAACATCCTATTCCTGCTCCTGTGTGATATTTCTAATTTATTCCTTTCCTTCCACAACTACTATTAAGCTCCTGAGTCATGGTTAACGCATAACTAGATGATTGCCGTAACGTCTTCATTGTGGGTGGAATCATTGTCTCTATTTCTATCCATCTTACATACAACGACGAAAGCATGGACTGCAAAGTGATGCTTCTTAAACTGTCTGAACACAGTTAATGAACATGGGTTTTATTTCCTCCAATCCATCCTGACCTGATATGTTGGTAAACTAAAATAAAGTGACTTTTGGAAAAGTGATCACAGGCTTGGATGTCACAGCTATATCAAACTGCTGTAGAAGTTTCTAAATGCTCACTCTCAGTTTCTGTATGTCCCATCAGACCACCCTCTGAGTAGTACCAATGAATTACCTTCTATCATATCACCATTATTTTCTAGGCTCACCGTTTACATTATTCCATTCCAAGCATCAAACATAAACATAAAACTAAATTGTTCAGATTAGTTTCATCTAGAAAAAACCTGGAAAGATTTTTTTTCTCTCCCATTAAATATCCTCCAATAATAAAGCACTTTAGACTCCTATGTGTTACATAAAGTCGTCAAAGATCTTATGGCAAAGAGGTACCAATGTATGAGAGGGCAGGAGGATACACGAAAACATCATGGCTACAGAAGTCTTAGAGAGAAGCAGAGAAATGACCCCCCCCCCAAAAAAAATCCCATCCAAGCTTATTAAAGAAAATTTTAAGACTATTCTGCAAAAGGGACATAGAAACTATACATTCAAGTTCTTATCACTCAGATGGCCAAATTCAGTATGAAAGACAGTATCGGAAATGTGTTAAATATTAAAGTTCTTCTGTGCACTATCCTTTTTTAACTAGTAAGTTTTTAAAAAATCATCAAACTGTTCATTTTATGTTATATAAACAAAATATCCAGATGAATTCCTGAAATTTCAACCATATTGACTGTGGTCAATATGTTGCAAAAACAAAAAGAGATATCTCAATGAGATTCTCACCTTCCAACGGTGCCTGGGTATTGTCTTACAGCCTAAAAACCAAGGATAACAATACCCTCTCATGCATAGGCCCACAAAGTCCTAATGATCTCCTTCCTTCTGGGTTCCATTGCTTCAGCCAGCTTACTTTTCATACTGTTGCTTCATACACTTTGCAACATGATCACATCACATTTTTCCTCAAAACTCTGGCAGATTGTTTGGGCTAGAGATAGATGGAGACAAGAGGCACCATCTGGTGTAAGATCTTTATTCCTTGTTAGCAGTGCAGTAGTTCGGGTATTTCACATGGTCCCAGCAGTAACAACGATTTTTTTAAACGCATAGATTGAGAAGATGTAAGACGGTCAAATGGCCCTTGGCATTCTCTGATCGTATCATTGGTTTCGTTGGTATAGAACTGGGTTTTTTGTTTTTGTTTTTGTTTTTGTTTTTTTTCCAATTCAGACAACCAGTGCCATATGGTTTCATGATTCAGAAAGATGGTCCTTGACTATAGATTTGACGATCTCAACACAACTTCCAGGCTTGCCAGAGCTATGTTACAGCAGAGAGAGAGAGACAGAGAGAGAGCAAATAGCTCATGATATTTCTTCTCTGATGAGTAAGCTCCAAAATCACAGGTCTAAATTTGATCTGGGAATGAAAGAAAAAGAACCATGTCCTCCCATGCCAGTATCCATGCATTTTCTTCATCAGAGGTGTCTATTCCTGTATCAGGGAACAAAAACTCAAATAATGCCCAGGTTAACTCTGTTGACTTAGATTGAATATATATTCTTGCTCCTTTCCATACCTTTCTATTCTTTGGAACTCCAAGTCCATCCTGAAATTTAGTTGTTGTTCTAAAAATCTAGTGACTATTTAACAGAATTTTTTTCACCTTTCACACACAATTAAAATCAGTATTTTCTACTAGAATTATCTAAGAGTTGGGAGTCAGGAGAACTGCCTGGTGATGCTAGGAAGCTAACTCACAGCTATTTTTTGAGGCTCAGTGAAAAAATGAACTGGAACAGTGCTTTGGAAACAAACTAAAAAAGAAACTGGGGCTTACACAAGACTGTAATTCAGTCTGCAATTCAAGAATAAAGTTAAAACAAGTCCTCACCTGTTGCCCCCTGATTTCAGAAGGCTCCTTTGAGTTATGGATATCGAAATGTGTTGCCAAAAATTTGACGTATCTTTCTAATGATCATGTCATTAGAGATTGCCTTCTCAATCTCTGTGAACTGCTCTGCATTACCCTATACACTGAAATGGTCCTCATTCTCTCCTCTGCGCTTCGACATTTCCTTTGATTTTTGTGTTAACCCTAAATGAAACACTCACTTCTCTGTGCTGCTTCCTGCATATACTTTCTTACATCAGGGCTCACCTTTTTACAGTTTATATGGTCCATGAATTATGACATTTTTTCTAATGAGTCCTTTGACCACTTATACCTGCCACCCACCACTCCCCCACTGAAAGCCTCCTTGTTTTTTTGTTTTTGTTTTTGTTTGTTTTTTTGATATCCTGAAACAGTGCAAATATCAGTGGGGATGACTTGAAACAAAGAAAGAAAGGAAGAAATAATAGAACATGCCTAAGAAAAATAGGGAGGGTGCTATGCTGAAGAAAGTAGATGTCAATATGACAGCAGATGGTGGAGATAAACTCAGTATTAATATAATCAACCCGTTGCATTTGCCACATGGTTGCGATTGTAAACCATACACACAACTCAGAAGTATAACAAGCTTTGCGTGTGGTTTTTCACTGATGCTGTTTAGTCAAGAGCCACAACTGATTCTTTTTATGTTTGTCCGTAGGGCAGATTACCTCACAATGTTTAGGTCATTCTTCTTAAAAGCTAATGATTTGAAAAGTTTTATTTTTATTTTAACAGAAAACAGTCTCCTTCAAAGTTCAAAGAAAAGATACCTATATACTCCTCACACCTGTCAGTGGTGTAACTGGATTCTGCTTCTTCTTGGAACACATGCCCCAAATGAAAAAGTGAATGGACATCACTCTATCTTGATAAAGTAGGGGAAAACAATCTCCCCAGGGCAGACTATTTCTTCTCAACTCTGTATCTAGCAGGTGAAACAAAAGGTGGAGACCAGGGAAGGACCAATATCAATGTGCTTTAAATTGTGAAAACTTCTGAAATCCTGTCTTAGAAGTTAAATCTTAAGCTAGTGACAAATTTAGGGTCCAAGTTGCTATCGATAAATAGATCATCTCAAAATCTCCTATGGTTCTGCAGTGATTATAAAGGCCATGCTTATCAAATTGCCATTTAGAGCTCTCCACAGTCTAATAGCAACCTATCTTTCCAAGGTTTAAACTACTGTTTTCATGCATTATCAGTTCCCTTTAGAAAAATCTATTTACTGTTACTTAAAAACTATATGGATTCCAAGTTCTACAATTTCACTATGTGTATCTCTGTTTGAGATACCTCCTTACCTCTCCACTTATCTAAGCAACATCTTCCCTTTAGATCCATCCTAAAAACTGACGTCATCTATGTTTGCTTCTCAACTGCTCTAGACCATAATGATCCTTCTCTCCTGGGATCACCTAGAGAACTGATCTCCCACACTACCATTAGGCTCTTACCACTAGCATTTTGGGCTGCTAGTTAACATTTTTTACGTATGCACACTGTCCTCTCTACCAAATTCCACTGTGCCAGGTACTGTGTCTATGTCCCAGAGTATAAGTTCCTTGGAGGCAATCACTCATTTCTATGTGCAACCTTTACAGAGCTTAGAACAGGCACTCATTATATGGATAATTGTATTGAATTACTGGATTTTAAACATAAGTGCATAATCAATGTTAAGTATTCAACTCCAAATTTCTCTAACGGTAGAGACTTTTGCCAAATTGAGGCTGGCTTTAAGAAAGCATATTGCTCGGCATTAATGTAAGCCTGAGATAACACCCTAAAATCTAAGTTAGAAAAATACAGATTGAAAGCCTAAGAAATAAAGTAGAGATACATTTTCTAAATCCCTCTAAAAATCTGCAGTAATGTGCTTTGGTTAAGACATCTTTTCAATATAATAGTCTGACCATCAGCAGAGTGCTATGCAAGATTTTACAAAGAAGATCTGTAGGACTGTAAGATTTGGTTTTTTCTGTTGTTGTTGTTTTTGTTTTTTTTTTAGAAATAAGATATCTGTTGGATGGACCCCATCAGATATTGACAGCAAAAAATAAAACATGCAAACTAGCTCTAAAAGAAGCCTTCTTCTGAATAACCTAGGACAATGAAACATTCTAAAAGGAAGTTGGGAATGTAAATTAGGGAAGGTGATAATGTCTAGAAAAATAAATATAGTGACAATTTGCAAAGGACTATTTCACAAACTTTAACACCAAAGTAACTATCCCATTGAGCCAAACATTTGTAAATTTAATAAACAACCAAGTGGATTGGCTTCACTTAATTAATTGATGATCAACTGAACTGACTAAATGTTTAGTCATTAAAAAAACTTTGCTTATACCTTACAGTGGCCTTTGAATGGGAAGTGTACATTACTACAAAAAGCATTTTCTAAACTTAAAGTAACATACAAAATGGTATGCCACAGACCACCAGCTGTCCACCAAAAATGTGTGCTCCCCTCCATAGTGCAGAATTGTTGCTGGAAAATTATTACCCAGCCACGGGCTCCATTTCCCAGTTAACCTTGCATTAGGGTGGCTATAACTAGTTCTTGTCAAAGAAAAATGAGCCAAAGTGGTATGGGCTATTTGGTTAAAAAGCATTTGTGCTTTTCCACAGTTCTTCCCCTATCTGCCCAGGCTCTTCTCCTTTGCATGCTTTTATCATTGCTACGTTCTGTCCCTTGTGGTTGGGAAATATTTTCTTAAAAGCTAAGTGTATTAGTCAGCCCAAGCTGCTATAACAAAATATCATAGTCTGGGTGGCTTAAACAACAGACATTTATTTCTCACAGTTCTAGAGGTTGGTAAGTCCAAGACCAAGGCAATTCTGCCTACAGAGTTGGCTTTTGGCAAGAGCCCTCTTCCTGGCTTGGAGAAGGCTGCCATCTTGCTATGTCCTCATATGGTAGAAGAGAGGAAGCTCTCTCTGGTGTTTCTTGTTCTTATAAGGACACTAATCCAATCATGGGAGCTCCACCATTGTGACCTCCTCTATACCAAATAATCTCCCAAAGGCCCTACCTCCTAATACTATTACATCATATGAATTTGAGGGGACACAAATATTCAGTCCAAAACAGTGAAATTCCTCTACCAAAGCCTGATATTTATTAATTTCTATTTGCCTATTCAAAGCTTAAAGGGATGCTTAGAAAAGAGCCTAATTATCTGGTAAAAAGTAAGACTACTACCTACACATCATAATTGAACATTCGATTATAATAAAACTAATGATGATGGTGAGGATAATAATAATAAAAAGTGTATGGCTGTTTGCTTACTTTTAGAAAAGAAATTCTTTAAAACAATTTGATAAAAATGAATACCATGTTCTAAAGGCTTCCCTTTTTAGCCTTTCAAAAGGAAAAAGAATTATTTCAACTAAAACTAAAGTAGGCAGCTTAAGCAATCTCTCTATAATCATCAGAAAGGTAGACTGTTTAGGCCTCTTGCAATTTATTCCTCCCAAGGCATTCATTGGTAAGACCTATAGGGCATTCTGGTAGCCTTGTGTTAAAAAGTTACTGATTCAAACCACAGTCCATCTAAGGAAGCCCCTTGCAGAGCCCTTACTATCACTCAGTGCAAAGAACTGCATTATCTTCCTAAGTACCTAATTTAAAATGAAATTATATGAGGTCTTATCTGCACTATAGTCTTTTGGAGCCACAACATTACCCAGAAGCTGGACCAGGAAGAAACAGAAAGTTAGGATCCTGTGAGTTGCAAAGGAGTGAGACAAACCTGATATGTCCATAAGATCTTGGAAATGAAACACACTTTACCTGTTTTACAATTTTTTAACAGTTAGCTAAATAAGCATTTACAAGGAAAAACAGGAAGTAGCTTAAGCAAAAATCCCTTTATTTTTTAAATATTAAAGAACTGCTTTTCTTTGGGTTGAACTGATTTTCTCCTTTACCCCCAACTTGTGCTGTTATTTGGGATTTCCAAATTTAATAGTGCTTCTGACCATTCCTAATTGCACAGTAATGGGTGTTAAGCACAGGCGTGTGTGCAAACAGACTCGACTTTTCTAGTCTTTGACTGTTCCTTGCCTCTGGCCTCTGTCAGAGAGGCTTGCTAACTGCATCTCAGGGGAGCAATCACACGGCTTGACTCAGCCTGTGGCTCTGACTATTGGGACTTCCTGAAGTCACAACCATTTTGGCGTCTAGAACTGGGGCACAGCGTGTCTACTCTTCATAAAATTCAGAGATTGCAAGGGAAGTGTGAAACGTGAGAGCTGATTAGGGATGCACCTTAAATGGTATCAGGGGAGTCGGTTAGCAATGCAAAATAAGTATGAGATAATATAAACATAACATTCCCTGCCAGATGATCACTTCTGTGAGCACCACGAAAACCAAAATACAACAGAAAAAAAAAATGGGGAGCAGCAACAAATACAAGATTTCTTCAAAGATAATTTCACATAAAAGTTCAATTTCATGGGAAAATGCATTAAAAAATGACATGGAATGATGTGCCAGAAAAATATGATATGTCTATTTGTCTTTCTGGAACTTGCTTGGTATTAATCATTTCTAGTGGGTATATCTAGTCATTTTTATACACACACCTTTCCTTCCTTTCTTGCATTTTATTGATTGAGAGAATCTGAAGTTAGAAGATGCAATTATTTTGGCTGTATTTAACCTCCTTCTGTGACTACAATACAATGATTCTATTCTGACTCTTAAGCCAAAGTAATTTTAATTCAGAGATTTCTTTTTTAATTATGCGTTTTTAAGGAACATAACATCATGTTTAGCTGAGAATCCCTTTCTTCCTCAGTATTCTGGTGTAGCTACTCTCCTGTCAGCCTAGGCTTTCAGAATGAGGAGAAAAAATCTTCATAAAAGCCTTGGCCTAATTAACAAGAATGAACTAGATTTTATGATGAACAATTTATAGGCAGTTAATAGAGCTCATACACGGTAGCCAGGAGCTAGATAATTTATCATAAAAGGAATCTCAGTTACACTCCTAATCCCCATTCTCTTGCTATTGCAAAACTGCATTAACGATTGCCAGTTTTATAAGCTTTGATTTACTGACAAATGATGTTGCATTTTACGGAGTCATAATGAAACTTATAAATGCAATAAATAATTGTATCTCTGCCCATGTGCTTCAAATTCTTTGCCAAACAATTTACTCTTTGACATTGTTATCTCTAGATAAAAATACTTTTTCAAAGATCTCCTAAGGATTCTTCCTACTATCACAAATAATAATAAAAAATAATAGCAAATTGTTTATTAACCATCTCAAGTATTTGTTGGAAAAAAACTGATTTATTCCTAAAAGAACAATGCAGCTGTTATAATAAGTTACAAATGATAAATACTTTTATAAATTATGAATGAGGTAAACTAACAAATATCCAAATATATATTTTTTAAAGGGTAGAATTTAAACTAGGTGAGACCCAAGAGATCATATCATCTCTTACCACTTGGTGTCTTACTGCTATTCCTGTTTTAAAGTTATAACAAAATGCATCCCACATTCTGTGGGCAGAACTGGGTGACTGTATGTATAGTGCCATCATATCAGCTACATATCATTTATCCATTGATCTCTAGAGGGGTTCTTAAAGTCCTCAAATTAGATAATGCTTCCTCCAGGAAGGATCGGCTAAGAACTGATATCCCTTCTATATGCCTTCTTATCATCCTAATCTTCCTCATACCACAAAGACAAATACAGCTGGGTTGTAGTTATGTGACTGGCATTCACATCTGCCATTGACCATGAGCTCTAGGACAGTAAGGACCACCATATTCTGACTCCAGAGTCAAACACAATGCCTGGGACCTAATGTACTTGTGAATACATTATGTTCCTGGTTTCTAAATCCTGTTAATATAAGTGAGCATAAATCATTCCAGTTGCAAGATCCAGCAATAAATTGGTCACTAAAATGAACAGTGAATTAACCTGTAGTTTAAAAAGTAGAACATTCCAAAGTCATGACAGTCTCATGATCAGCATTATAAATATCTTTAGACATTATGCTCTATTTAGATCTTCCACATTTTAAAAGGGATATATTTCAATAAAAAAGATAATACAGAAAAATAATAAAAAGTAAGAAATTACTAAAATAGAAACCCAGAGAATTTCAGAGAAACATGACGGTTTGGCCTAAAACAAATGTGCTAATATCACATTAATCTTCGTCTCTGGGGACACAAAGAAACAAAGAAACTGTTGCTTATTCCTCAAAGGGACAGAGCCACGAGCCATGTAAAATGGTTTGGGCCCCATAAGTAACAGCTTCCTGACCTAAAAGGCTATGAGAGATGAGATTATGTGTCTATGGGTCTACTCAACAGGCTATTTTTCAAGTGATTAAGGATTTAGTTCTGCCTGCCAGACAACCAGTTTTTGTATAGCTGATCAAGTTACAGCATGTGGTCAATTTCAGTTTATCATCAACTATTCCCAAATATGAAATATACAAAGCTTTCATCCAGGGTTTCTCGTCTGTCTAAAGGTTAGAAAGATAGGTTCTATTATTTTTTTTATAGCAAGATATTTTTCTAGTAAAAAGGGAAATTGTCCCTTTCCCTCTCTGATTCACCCATCACCACAGAAAAGCTGAGGCTCAAACAGCTGTCCCAGAAGGCAGGTTCATGGCTGCCAAATTACCCTCAAGAAGACAGAAACCCCAGCACACTCAGAATGGCTAGCAAGACAATGTAGCTGAAAAGTTGCTAGTTCCTTGTCACCTTTTCCAATTTATTCCCTGTCATGGAAGTGCAGAGACTCAATGCAGAACATGCCCCTAGCAATATCTACTGAGGATGCCATCCCATCAGGGCTGTGCCAGCCCATGACACCTATGAGAGAAGGAACCAACAACTCTTTTGCCCTAAGTCAAAATAAAGCCTACAAATGCTAGCTTTTATGGTTCCTAACGCCAACTAAAAATAACAGAGGTGATTAGTTCAGACCTAAGATTCACCTTGGAGATTTTTGCTAATTGTACATATCCCAAAAAGTGTCCTTTTTCCAAATGGAATTGGTCATTGACATGTGGATGTGCTCCTAATAGCAAAATAAAAATATTTCCTGCCTGAAGCATTATAATAAAGTTGTCTTTTCCTATTTCATTGTCTCAGAACATTTAATCAATTGACATGACATCTGGGGCAGGTCAAAAGGAGCTACCTCTATTAATTTATAATTTCAGTAGTCATTAACTTATTAATAACATACTCTTATTACTTTATCTTATTTTTAACAGTTTTAGTTTTTTTAAATGTTTTTAAACTGTAAAATCTCTTGGGAGTCAAAGATGGAAGCCTATGCACTTTTATAATCCTGTGTTCCCATTTTGAAAAAATCCAGCCCCAAGGAAAATTCTGAAGTGGACACAGTTTTGTCTGCAAAAACCTGGCCTCCCATTTAAGATGGTTTCCTATTGCCTAACTAATTTCAAGAGCCTAAGATCTTCCTCCCGTCAAACTATCATCTAATTTTTATATTAAATGAAATTTTGAAAATGTATTTCATTCTCCTAAGACAGAACTGGGTACATAGTAGAAGCTTCAAATTTATTAGCTCCTTTCTTTTTCCAGCTCAGGAAAGGATCTATTATCAGTTATTTACAAATCCATGAGAATACCAATCAATAATTTTCTTCTACCTGCACTATTGACTCTTCTATGGTTATAAAATGAAAGCTTTGTCTCCCTGTTAAAGAAGGTGTGTGTGTGTGTGTGTGTGTGTGTGTGTGTGTGTGTGTGTGTGTGAATGAGGAGAGGGAGAAGTAAAATGAGAAAAACACAGATACTTCCTAGGACACTGAATGACACAAAGTAAGCAGTTACCTCAGTCTACCTACACATAAAACCAAATTTGCCCTCTTCTCCTTCCCCCTATCCCACCGTCCTGGGCATGGATCAGTTTCCCTGTCTTTATCTTCCCTGAGTTTACAAGAGATTCTGATGACCCTATCTCAATTCTGGCAGCAGCAGAGAGCTAAGTACTTTACTGACAGGACAAGGCTTGTCCCAGGCATACAATGGGAAGTAGATAACTGTTAAAAATGCTTAATTCCAAACATGGATATCAGTTAGCTAAATTTGGTAATGATTTTCCTCAGTAACAAATACCATGAGGAAAAGCATTCCTTAGGACAATGGTGTGTACATGACAAGTGGTTGGGTTCATCTACTTAACATGTTTGCGTAAGTTGTGATTAATAGTCTACATTTTTTCTGATATTGTCTCCATATTACTGTGAATTTTAGGTCTTAAACAATGGCTGTGTTTCAAATATTTGAGAACACACCAGACAGGCATCCTCAGCCTTATTACCACAAATATTACAAATACTAGCTTACTTGCAGAATCTGCATCCTATATTTCTTTCCCACCGGGCTTGTAAAATGTCTGTGCATATATGTATTCGCATGCAAATTTTCTTACTGAACATAGGTATACTCACAAAGCCATAGTCACTCTCTTATTTGTGCAGGCAGAAAGTCAGTTAAAATAAGGACTAAATTGCACATACACTTCAGGGCATCTTGGAATGGCACACCTTCTCTATAGAATGTGGGCCATTCATCTAGACTTCCTAGTATTTTGACATAAACCCTGTCAGATAGACGATTCCATGCTACCAGATACACTTCTTTTGAAAATGTCATCCAGGGTAGAAATTGATTTTCTGCCTCAAATACAGCTGCTGCTCTGAGAAACCTCCTATCCTATTAAAAGTGTCCCTGTTCCACCTCCATCTAGACATAGGCCACATGATGGAACTGACATATCTGTAAGAATGCAAAATTCTCACTGATTCATTCATTCATTCAACAACTGTATACAAATCACTGTTTGAGGTGCTGAGGATACAGTGGTGAACAACATAGTGAAGGTCCCTGATCTCATGGAACTACTTTCTATGATTTCAGATAGTATATTATTATGAAAAAAAATAATATAAAACAGGGCAACTTTCTAGAGAAAGACTATTTTGGATTGGACAGTCAAAGAAAACCTCTCCCAAGGCTATCATATTTGAGCAATCATGAGTAATTATAGATATTAAATAACCTGGTAGAAAGGACACAGGATGTGGAGACAGAAGATTCCCGTTTCTAATTTCTTAAATGTCTTCAGGCAAGTTCCTGAAAGACTTCTACCTTTTAGCATAGAATTGGTAGCCCACTGGGAATATTTCTCATTCTCCCTAAAAGGGTTGATACTGGTTCAGCTTGATGAGCTTTTCCATTATGATATTCATGTCATGACTAAAAACCACTACATCCACCTTTTTAACTATAAAGACTCTAAATCAGTGGTTCTCAATCCTGGATGCACAATAACTTGGAATTCTAACCCTGCTGGCATTGTTTTAAATGCTGAACTAAATTATGTGAGATAAACTAGTAGGAAGGACTTAGAGATGCAATACAAAGGCAGCCAAGAAACGAGGTTAGGGTGGGGGTCTTTCAGGATTGCTGAATCCATTGTCTCTGGATACTCCACTGTCTTATAGAACACCACCTGCTAAAAGTGAAAAATTTTAAAGCAATTTAACATTTTCATAGAAGATTTATCCCAAGTAATTTAGCATAAGATATCAGTCTTGGAGCAGTAAAAAAAATTGTGATAATATCATCAGCAAGAATCGGATTGGAGGTGATGTATATTTGTGGTGTTATCACATTTGTTACCACATTTTTTTTCAAGTTAGGCAACAGAAATCACACTCTCTTGAGGTTAAATACTGCCCTACTCTCATCAAAAGATTTTAAATTTCACACCTCCACCCACACGTTAAATCAGTAGTCCAAACTAGATGGAAGTTAACATCTTAGGTTAGAATGACTGTCTGCCAAGTATCTTTCCTTGTATCGCCCGTAACTCTTGCTTTTACCTTTAGGCCCTTTGGTACTTTGCTTGATTTCTGACATTAAATTGCCTTTACACTGTTCTAAGTCTTACCATGAGCTATACAATTTTCCATACCATAGCCACATAGAGTGGCTCAAAAGTAGTTTTTTGAAAGGTCATTAGGAAGAACCAAGAGTGAATTCTAAGATGAGTCAGAAGCATTTGAGTTAACAAACACGTTCTCAAGCTAGCACATTTTCTCATGGTGCTTTCGATCATCCCCACCAAATGCTCATTTCTTCTTTCTGTTCACCCAAATTTAACCAGTTTTCAAGGCTCAACTCTACCCTCATCTCCTTTTTTCCTCTACCAACCTTACAGAATACATAATTATATATATCATTGACTACTCTTCCCTCTAATCATTTTTGAGTTTGATTTAACTGAAGGATAAGTCCCTAAAAGATAAAAAGCCTATGTTACACTGCTGCCCCTCAATGACTCCTCTGTAATTAGACTAGAATCAGGCACACAGTGGGGACTTGGGAGATGGGCTATACACGGAAGTGCTTCTGGAATGCTTTTTAAACTGTTTCAGGCAAGAAGACTAGGGCTGTAGGGTTAGAGCTTGACTTGAATCATGTACTCAGAAAGAAGAGGAATAGATCCAGTAAACATGTTCCTGACTAGAAAACAGTAGTTTGGGAGACAAGAGGAGAGACTCAAAATTTGAAGAAGGAACTAGATGTGAAAGTTAGTTCAGAAAATCTTCTGTAAAATGGGCTTGCAGAATTGCGATAAGAATAGACGTAACGTGTGTAAAGCAACTACACTGACTAGCATGCAGTAGGTACTTGGTAAATAACAGCTATTATTATCATGGCCCAATATTATCTGGAAAAAAGGACTTTTAATATATTTTTGTCTAGAAATCAAGGACGAAATGACATACAAACTATGTAGGCAAAAAGAAAACCTATGAGAAAGATTAACTGCATCACACTGAACACTTGGATCCAACTGAATTTTCGATTTGTGTACGAAGAGGGCTTCTCTCTTCTTATTCCAGAAATGCATCCTTTTTTCCTTCCTTCTGATTGATCTTATGAAGTGTTAAAACTTTCATGTTCATGTATGTGTTGTAGTCTCATTGGAAGAAATGGAGCAAACATCTTAATCTCTGCACCTTGTTTTGATCCGTTGTAAAATGAGCATATTTACTTCACAATGCTCTGGAGAAAAATAAGAAGGTATATAAAACTTACTGGTATCTTGGAGTTGAGGTCAGCCAAACAATTCAACAATCAAGTAAAAATAAAAATCAATCGATACTGAATTGGTACTTACTATTTACTGTAAGCAAAGAACCACAAAAGATACCAAAGAAATCAGAACCAGAGAACCCAACCTAGGAAAGCTAGTTGTCAATAGGATGGTAATTCACTTAAAACGGGCACAAAACTAAATTAACATAGTGCCAACTGTGACAACACAGAACATTCTATATTGTGGTATAACGCACAGAGCTTAATCATTAACGTCCCAGGGCTATCACTCAAAGGCCACCTCAGCACAGCTCTAACCCACCTCTGGAAGACTCATTTTCCAGGTCTTCTTTGGAAATTATTTCAGCCAAGTTGGAACACATGCTATCCCCAAATGTGCTAAACTTTTCCTCTGTCTGTTCTCTCGTGCTCCTTCTTTGTACATGTAACCACTGGGCTACCCAGAATCTTTCCTCTTCTTAAAATCCCTTCCATTTATTATCACACATTCTAAATGCCACTATGAAGCTTTCCTGACTCTTCACACTAACTTTACATTTTCCACTTTTGAACCCCCCATTTCATTTTATTAGTGCCCCTCTGTGGCAGTTCATACCGTTTACTAACACATTATCTTTTCCCTCATGGATTATAAGACAGAAAACTTAACTTCCTTCACCTTATATAACCCCCAACAACTTGCTCATAGTAGATATTTACTAACTTTTAAAAATTGGATTCACTAATAGAATCTGGTTGGGATGCTTATAAATCATGCAATCTCAAACTTGATTTGGACAAAACTCTCTTGCTACCTCATTCATTTATTCGTTTAGTAGTTACTGACGCCTATGTCGTGTGAGCCTATGAGACACATGCAAGCAAACAGTGGATTTCAGAAGCAGGTGAAAGGGCTTTGATAAAAGAAGTACAGGATTGGGGGGATTGTGGTGGGCAGAGATAAATACTCCTTACATAACACTCTTCAAAGTACTTGTAATGATTAAGAGAAGAATTTTCTCACTAGGTGATCCATGAATCAGAAAGTTGACTTTGACATCAAACCTCTCTCCAAAGAGGGCAGGAGCAGAATGATTCAAGTTCAGCCAGAAAAGAGATATGGAGAAAAGGCAGGGGAGGGCCTTCCCCTCTCTGCATATTGAACGTATAGTCCTCTATCAGAGGAAAATATTGGACAGATTAATAAATATTTTCATCCCCCTGGTAAAATTTCATGTTACGTACAAGCCATTATTATCACAATTATATCTTTTTTATTCTGACTTTTTTTTTAACTGATTCAGAAGAATTGCATCTCAAAAACGAAATGAAATACGAAATGAAATATGGCAAACCTCTCTACTTCCAGCAGCAATAAACTTAAGGCTGGAACATAAAGTTTTTTCTTTGTTCCTTCTCTATTTCTACTGTTGGATTATGATTATGAAAGAGAGATTTTATGCAGCAGTTGGTGACAAAATATATTTCTTACTAATGTGTACTATTTGCTACATTAATAATTTCATGGCTTTAATTATTGATAAGAACTTAATTGTGCCCCATGTCCCTTTGTCTTGCAGCTCAATAAAAACTATATATTTTTTTAATTAGGCTTCATTTGAAGACGAAAAGACAAGGCAGAAGTGCTTTCTTGCTAATTCACCTATCTACAGCCAGGAAAGAAATGGACTTAGTGTCTTCCACGTGGTTTAGTGAGAATAAGTATCTCACTGTTCTGAAAGTGTGACTTTCCTTCCCACAGTTAACCTCACCCAGAGGCCAGGGATATATAGCCAACGGAAACCGAACACTCCAACAAAGGATGGTTTTCTCCCCTTCCTGGCTCTGGGGAAAAAAATCTCATTGATTTTAGTAGAGATGGAAAGGGAAAATTGGGGTCACCTACGTGGTTATCATACTGTCCTTCCTATAGTATCTGCTTTACTAGAAATGTAATCTTAGGCTTCCCTGCTTGATTTCAACGTTTTCTCACAGTACTCCACTTACAGTAACTGGAAATGTTATAACTACTTTATTCTGTGTCCAAATGTTTCAAAACAACTACAAGAAAGCCTAGTGGAAGGAACGAACATTTGCTAAGCATCTGGTCCAGGTTATACTAGGTGTTTCCAATCAATTATTTCTTTAATCTCCAGGGTTCACATTAGCAAATGCCAGTAAGATCAGAAGAAATGAAGAAAGGTTGGGCTTGGAAAACAAGGAGCCCTCTCAGCTCCATCTTTCATTTTCCACTTTTGCTAAAGTACCGAAAAGTGTTTAAGGATAACATTTGTAACATTCTGTAGGAATAACACAGCAAATGCAAGGATGAATTGCAATTGATGCTCAATTTCAGTGTCAGGTAGGCCACTGGGAGTGATGGAACTGGGGCAAACTGGAAGGCACACATCTCATCTACCGTGAGATTCTCAACTCTGGGAGAATCTCTAAGTGTGGCCATGCTGATAGCGCTTCTAAATTTTTAAGTAAAGTGTAAAAGTCATTCTCATCTATATTTGTTTTCTACTGTGATGTAAAAGATTACCACAAACTTAGTAGCCTAAAACAATGCAAATTTATTATCTCGGTTTTCTTGCTCAGGATTTTAAACACGAGTTAGCTGGGCCCTGTGCTCAAAGTGCCGCCAGGCTAAAACAAAGGTTTTGGCGGGGCTACAATCACATCTGAAATTGTAGGGTCTTCTTCCAAATTCACTGGTTGATGGTAGAGCTCATTTCCTTGCAGCTGTATGACCCATAACCTTCTTTTCTTGCTAGCTATTCACTAGGGACTGCTCTCAGCTTCTGGAAGCTGCCTTCGCTTCCTTTCCCTGTAGCCTTCCAACATATAGAAACTTACTTCTTCAAGGCTAGCCAGGAGAATCTCTGCCCTCTTTTAAGAGCTCACCTGAGTAGGTCAGGTTCACACAGAATTATCTCCCTCTCAATTAAATCAAAATGAAATGATTGGGGGCCCTAATTACATCTGCAAAATCCTTTCTGCCATATATTGTAACATGGTCACCAGAGTGATAACCCATCATATTCACAGTCTCATTCCTACTCAAAAGGAGAGGATTACACACTAGGGGGAGGAAATCTTGTGACCATCAGAGAATTCTATCCACCACAGCACCTTTTCTCAGGCTTCCCACGGAAGTACAGCACTCTTTTAAAAATGAGCTGCTGAATAGCCACAAATACTTTAACTTCCTTTCATTTTCTACAACTTTTGACCTCTTAGCACTATCTTATCACATTATCAGATTGGTCCAATGCCATCTACATTCAGTGCCTGTCTATTTTTAAAACTTCAGTGTTGGAGCCTTTTTCTTGCCATTTGATAAGTATAATAAATAGTTGTCACAAATGAAATTTGCACAAAAGCTGACTGTGATGTCAATAACAGGTATAGCTTTTGTAACTGTAATGTAGTTTGATTCCTGAAATCCTAAATTTATCATTAGTACACTCTATTCAGAGGGACTTACTCTCTTGCTACACAGAGAAAATTCAAACTTCAAAGCATTTTGGAAAGTGACAAGTACCTGAAAGTCCCATTTTTATTCCAGTGAAAATATCTTTTACCAAGAAGTTAAAATTTCCCACAAAATCTAAAGGGACTTAAAAAGGATAATAAAAAGTGCTATTATTCTCAGTAAGACAACTCATAACTATGCTGATTTAGGAAAATCTTTGAGCGTTTGCTCAGACAACTGTAAGGTTAAATCAGTTCTCACAAAGAAAGGAAAATGTTTTGAGAAATTTTCTATGGTTTCTTTTTAGCTTGTTTGCTTCTTGACTATAAAAATCCTTTATATCGTTTTTAAGGGCAAACTATAAGAGATACAAGGTCTGGCAATTAAGTTCACGAACTTATTGCAGCGATGTTCCTAGCCATTTTTTGATATCAGAGAGATTATTCATTATGAATTTGTACCAACTGGACAGTTAACCAAGTTCACTATTTGGAAGTGCTGAAAAGGCCTGCGTGAAAAAGATGAAAACACCCTGAACTTTTCGCCAACAATTCATGGCTCTTGCATCACGACAATGTACCAGCTCACACTGCACTGTCTGTGGGGGCGTTTTTAGCCAGTAAACAAATAACTGTATTGGAACACCCTTCCTATTCAACTGATCTGGCCCCCAATGACTTTTTCTTTACCTGAGGATAAAGGAAATATTGAAAGGAAGACATTTTGCTGACATTCAGAACCTCAAGATAATACGATGACAGGTCTGAGGGCCAATTCAGAAAAAGAGTTCCAAAATTGCTTTGAAGGGTGGACTAGGCACTGGCATCAGTGCATAGCTTCCCAATGGGAGTACTTCGAAGGTGACCATAGTGATATTCAACAATGAGGTATGTAGCACTTTTTCTAGGATGAGTTCACAAACGTAATTGACCTCGTATTTATGTTTAGAGAAGAAATCCATCTATAGGAATTCAGATTTAATTTTGAGAACAGATGAACAATCATATAAACAAAATCAATGATTTCCCCAGGTATTTTTGAAAATAAATAAAAACAAATCAGCTCTAGTTGTTTTAATTGTCGCTTAAACTCTAAAGAGCAACTCATTGGAATTTTAAAGAGGAGTTGTATTACTTTAGACTTTACAAATCATATACAGTAATTCATGATTTAGAAAAAGACTATTACACTTTCCAGCTATTCTCTAAGAGTGGAAGTTGAAAGAAACAATCAGCTCACTTCACGCATAGAAGAGAATTCTCCAAACTCTTCTCCTTAAACAAATCTTCAATCAGATAAATGACAACTTCGTTTGAATGAGAAGCATTTTGTACTTTTCCAGTTCTTAATGATGAATCTGTCAGTATCAATTTTAATATTTGTTGTGTCACCTAAATGGCTATAAGTGGATTGATTTATATTTTTTTTATAGTAGATAGGTTAACTAGATCAATTCAACCAAATGCCAATATTTGACCCCATCTGACTTTCAACGCATAGCATATGGGCAAATGCAAAGAAATGTTCATAGATATACATAATTTGCAGCTTGAGCAGACTGATAGAGTTATACAAATGTAATTTGATTGTGCCAACGTTGATTTTTTTGAAGTTCTGATAGTTTATTGTGGTCATTTGATAAAAATAATAATTTCAAAAGACTGGACAGGTGAAATTAGTTATCGCCAAAAAAAGCTCATTTTAAAAACACACAATGGAATATATAGATGATGTGTTACAGAATTGTACACTTGAAGCCTAGGTAACTTTACTAACTATTGTCACCCCGATAAACTTTAATTTAAAATACATAAATAAATAATTAAATAAATAAACAAAATAAAATGCAAGCACTTCCTTGTTTTGTTTTGTATCATATTTAAAAGTAATAGCAAAGCTAAATTTAGGTCCTGGTTTACCTCTTCAGTCCTGTTAAGCGAATAGAGAAATTTCTACACGGCCTAATTTGAGAAGCACTGAGCACTTTCAACTGGCCTCCTCTTGATCCTGGTGACTCAGACTTCAAGACTTTAGTCATTGGCAACCACCATTTAAAGGCAGACTTTATCTGGCAGGGGTATTGCATAAGGTCATTATCACATTCAACTAGTTCTGAAAGATAAATTGAGGCCTTCTAGCAGAAGAGGAGCCAGAAGAGTTGGATTTGAACAGGGTAGGGAAAAGGAAAGTCATCTACTAAAACATTCCAGCCCTAATAATCATGCAGTGAATATCTGTTAAGTTGAATGAACTTGAAGAGAGAGCACCAGACTTTCCCTCTGGGATCCTGTCAGAGAATAATGCTTTGTAGCTGGATCTCAAGGGAAAGTTTGAGGCCCAGGGGAAAGGAAATGAACAGTTAGCAGAAACCACAAAAAGAGGTAAGGAGAGTATCCACATCCATATCTGGATATTTAAAATAAAGTAGGGGTGATTCTGTGTAACTATGCAGAGAGGTGCCTCTCTTCCCACAGCACAAATTTAAACTCTTCCTATTCAGCTGCTAATTCATTTTAGAAACCCATAAAGGTTAAATTGGCATCTGGAACTCAGACAAAAATTTACAGAAATTTTTCATATATCTAGGTAGCTTGTCAGTATAATTTTTATATCATTCAACTAAAATAGAATAACAAAACCTGTCCAGTTTGTATCTTGAATCCACAGAACAATTTAGCTATGAGAGAAATTCGAGCTATTGGTTTGCAACTTTAATAATCACCACCATGTATAAGATTACAGTATCACTTCCAAACTAGCTGGAGCTTGAATTCAAATCTGCAATCAGGTCCTTATGACAGAATGTATCTTTAATTTTGCTATCTAGTCCTTTTATCCAAAAGGATGTAGATCTCAAAGTTTCATTTTTTTAAATGTATAACCATTATTGTTTAACTTTCCCCAACAATGTATCAGTAAGTTTCTGCCAGTATATTAACAAAATCGTGACTTTTTCTTAATTTATCTTTTGCCCCTCAATAATTTTTCAACCCAGCTGTTTCTAAGAGCTCTGTTTTTACTTCTTGTGGGAGAGAGGAGGCTTGTATACACAATGCAACAAGATCTTGGGATTTGTAACATAGGAAACTGAGCAATTGTTTCAATATTTGTAGAGCAGTTTTTAGGGAATAGGATCATACAACTGTGTTTAATCAGAGGAACTTATCACAGGAGCTCAGGATATGAATGCCAAGCCATTACTTACCATACAGTGCTGCCTATTGATATCCAGGATATCCAGAGTTCAAAGGGAAGACCCAATAAAGAAAGGGCTTCCCAGAAAAGTCAGAGAGCTCTGGATAGTATTTCAAATATGCCTACTACCTACTTGGGTGACTAATATATTTCCTTGATTCAAGATACTCATCTTTCACAATTATGATTTCCAAAATCAGGAAGCAACTTTTAATCATGGCGTACTTTTACTATGGTAATATTTCTTTTTTATTCCTTTTTTTCGCAAACTTATTTAATCAATGGTGATTCTTCACTGATCGGTGGTTCTTTAAACTCAAGAAACTAAGATCTGCCAACAAATGAATACAGGGCCAAACATAAGAAGAGTAAAACCTATGAGAGGTCCAATATTTGCCCTGATTTTATAAAACCTTAGCAAATGAGGAAAAACAGAAAAGGAAAAGTTCTGTACCATAGTAGTGATCTTAGCTATTAGACAGAACTATATTTAAAAGCATGTGGAATGCTTCTCCTGACTAAATTTAGTATCCTTGTGGGGGAGAATTTACTTGTTATTTATAAGAACTGTGTGTGTGTGTGTGTGTGTGTGTGTGTGTGTGTGTGTGTGTGGGTGGGGATGTGTGTGTGGGTGTGTGTGGTTTCCATGTAATTCAAAACATATTAGAGACCTTAAGATCATATCTACAATATGACAATTATTTTTTTCATGAAAGATAAGTGGTTACATGTGGTTTAGAGTGGTGATAGCAAAAGAAATTTTTTTCATTGAAAAGTTGTAATTTGACCTGTTTTGACACATTAAGGGGGAGCTTCCAACCTAAACGGTTTTTGTAACTCATCGGTCAATCAAATGACTCTAACTGGGGTTGTAATTGAGCATTTTGGCAATAGAAGGAGACTCAAAGATTATCTAGAACATCTGGCTCATTTTACAGACAAGAAAAATGAGGTCCAAAGAAAAGTCTTTTGCTTTGCCCAAAGTTGCCTAGTTAATTAGTGACAGAACCATAGGCAGAACATAGTACTTCTGTTTTCCAATGAAATGCCTTTTTCAGTGGAAGAAAAGAGAATACTTCCCTCCTAAACATAAAGGGAAACTTCTTCTGGGCACCTTTGCCAGAACCTGCAAATTGACCTAAGTCTCAGAGGAGATTTGAGAAA
This sequence comes from Rhinolophus hipposideros, assembly GCF_964194185.1. Lineage (NCBI taxonomy): Eukaryota > Metazoa > Chordata > Mammalia > Chiroptera > Rhinolophidae > Rhinolophus > Rhinolophus hipposideros. The sequence continues at coordinate 42,551,786 of NC_138053.1, forward strand.
GCAGAGCTCAGTTCTACCATAATATTCCAAATTGTTCTCTGTACTCCCCGGCCACTGTGCACAGATACAATGTCTACATAGTTTTTCATAGCAGACCTGGGAATGCTTGCATTAAAACACAACATTTTAAGTAGTCATGGAAGTCTTTAATAAATTAGAATCATATGTCATTTTGAGAATTGGAAGTCTTGGGCAGTAGATTTCATTTCATTCTCCAACTTCATAGAGGAAGAAGACAATGGAAAAAAGGAAGAAGACAATAGGAAATGACCTATTGCACGCTGGTCAGTGCACGGTCAAGACTGGAACACTAATTTTCTAATTCCACATCCACTGCTTTTTCATAACACCACACAGCTTCATTGTGAATTATGTCCAGGAAGTGAAAATATGGAAAGGTGAAATAACCTAAGACACCTTTCCAATGAGAGATTTCTCAAGCAACACAAGGATGTGGGTGATACTTGTCCTCAGGCCTGGCTAATTCTCTATTTTGGCCCTTCTCAGTGGTCTGTGTCCTCCTCCATAGGCTCTCCCCTCTCGCACTATCAAAATATGCTCTTAGGAAAGGTTTCACAAGCTATCTTATTTATTCTTTACAGTAACCCTATTGACAGGCATTAGTATTAACATTGCCACTTAAAGATGTGAAAGTGAATGGTGCCTGAGGATTGAGTTACTTCTCCACAGCTATACAGTTTATACATGGAAAGCAAGGATTCAGGCTCAGAACTGTCAGGATTCAAGCACCTTTCTTTAAACATTGCTATGTCTAGAACACGGAATATGTACAATAAATGTGAGCTGCATGAAAATAACTAGGAAAGGAAAGGGAATCAGAAGGGAGGGAGAAAGGGAGGAACTACTATTAAGACTAAGTTGTGATGAAGAGCATTTAAACTTGCTATTTTCCTATTTGCATGTGAACAGGGACAAAAAGCTTTAAGCTGAAGAAATAAATTAGAATTTCAGGCATCTTCTAGGAAGGTGAGAAATTTGGCAGGAAGAAGATAAAGGTGCCCTAAAATTTCATGTTGGCACTTTCAGAGCTTACCAGTTACAAACTCAGGATGAACACTTCTATGATTATTTCAGAGAGGACTTTTCATGATGCAGCAAAATTATTAATGCTGTTTCTGCCCAAAGACCACAGGTAGAATGTTCCATGCAGTCCAGGGGCAGTTCCTTCCCTTGGCTTTCCAATGGTTCACTCAGAGGGCCCCAAGTGCCAGAGGCAGATAGTGAGAAAAGCTGGTTCAAAATGTTCTGGTCCGTGATTGCCCAGCGGAAACCAGGGTGGCAACCAAGAGTCAGAATGCAGGTTTTTAGATAACTCATTTGCAATATCTTTAAGTTAATTCCCTAGATTTGGCTAAGGCTTCTAAGGTTCTGAGAAGGGCCTCCAGGGAGGCTAGGCACTGAATCAAGCCCAAGTTCCTGGACTTTTCATCAAGTTCTTCTTGTTCATGGTTCTGGTCTACCTAGGAAGGTAGGGTGAGGGAGGGGTATTGTGAGAATGCAGATGCAAACAGGGAACGGGAAAGGAGAAGGAATGGGACATTCTTTTAAGTCAACTCAAGTGAGTGATACAAGGACCCCAAGGTCTGAGGGCCCTTCAGATCATTCTAATGTCATTTTTGTAAATCTCCTTTTTGGATTACTTGTGGTCTATCATCTAATAGTTAGAAGAGCTAGGGTCTAGGCTCAGCATAACTTAACTTACTGATCAAATGGTCTGAGACAAATCATTATCTTTGTACCTCAAATTCTCACTTATACTGATGACAGTTGATAGCTGTGTAACCCACCTTACTTGGATAGATGTTAAGAGAGGAAAAAGTCTTTTACGTTGTAAAATATTTTGTTGTTGTGTTTGTGATTATTGCTTCATTTAATAATACAAATGTGCCACGGTACTGGATATTTCTTTCCTTTTTTTCCCTAAATAGTGATAGGTAGCGGCCACACCTTATAAGTGGTAGGAATGGCTTATCATAATGATGACATATCCTAATGCTTTATTATGTTTAACATTAGTTACAAAGACTATCTTATAGAAATAGAACCATATGTTCTACCTATTTCAGGTAGATGCCAACAAACAAATGGTAGAATGTATCTACACATGCATAAACACCTAGGCTTCAAAACCTCGGAGAAAGACATGACGAATTTTTTAAAAACCGAAATTTCCTCAAAAAAATGTTTAAAACAATAGAATATATATTGTAAGAAATTTCAATTTTGTAGCAACACAATATACAAGGTAGACCAAGTACTAAGAAAAACAGGACATCTAGATAACATATGAATATGCTTCACATGTATACATGTATACTTATACCATCATTACACATACATATTTAATTAAAAGGTAACACATGTTATATAGATTACAAGGTACAAGCAGAATGTTCATTTTGTAAATTGTGAATTATTGTCCAACTTGTTAGAAAATAGAATACAAAGGAAAAGAGACAACATTCCTTTAGCATTTCAGAAGGCTCACCATAACTCTAATGGGTAGATTAAGAAGCAAAGAGTTTTAAATTAGAGGTCTCATTATAAGTATTGTTGTTTTAAGCTTTTTCTAAAAGAATCAATTATTGCATGCATGCTAATGAAATTAGAAAATAGAAGTTTAAGCATTTAAATGTTGTAAACATTTAACTAAACGTAACAATATGTCACAAATAACTTGTTAGTAGGTATACATCATTTCTGCCTGATAATTTTCTTTCTAATCTTTGTGTCTTTTCCATCTCAGTACAATACTACAATACTGTCTACAAAAAAAAACAAATAACACTACTTTCGTACGAGAGTCACTTCAGGGAGTAAAACTGGTGGATGAACTCTGTGGGGCACCATGAGTGAGAAATTATGCCTAGTTGCCAGTATCCTAGAGTCTGACAAGACCCAGGGTTACCTAACATTGTGAGACCAGAGGAAAGGGAAAGGAAAGTTGATGCAAGAGGAATGGTTCAAAAAGACAAACAAAATGAGAATGGGAGTCTACAGGAGGAAGGTAAAACAAAAAGTCAGAGGCTAGAAGGATGAGGACAAGAAGGCTTGGTGAAAATGGGTTCAAGACCACACAAAGGAGTCACGATCAAGGCTTATGTAGGTCCTGATGTGGAGTTCCTGATGAATTACAGAAACTAGACAGCTACCTAGTTTATATTTTTCAACTAATATACTGTGGCGTCTATGATCACACTCTCTACTATGCAACCACTGAGACAACTGGTGATGGTGACATACCATCTCAGCCATCTGTGGTCAACTTCAATTATTTTCTTGCTACTGCTAATTTTCCCCCACTCAATTTTTTGAACATTTAACAATGCATTTGTTGAGCAAACATTGGGATTTCTAGAATTCTACAATCAGGATGCACATTGTCTTCACTTTAATAAAAAATATATTTCAAAGAAAATCTTCAAAGGGTTATAATGTTTCCCTCTTAAAGTCTCCAGTAACTAATGTTAACAATGACTTTCATATCTTTCTCAGTTGGGCATTTTGTTTAGCTCAAAAAAAAGCAATAATTATAATATTTCTCTTCTAATAATGTCAGGAAGTTTCTGCTATTGCCCCAAATAAAAATATCTCACTGTGGCCTAATTTCCCTGTTCATTATACAACATAAAGATCAAGAGCCATAAAAATTATTATTTTCTTGATGACTTCAATCTTTCTATTTCATAAAAAAGGAAGTAAAGAATGAAACTACTGCTCAGCATTTCCAAACCAGTTTGCTTTTGAATTTTGCATATGCAGACAACTAACTGTTGGCTCTTTTATTGGTTTAAATAACCCCACCAAGGTATAAGGAAACCTAACTTCTAAGTTAGAATCCACATCTGCTTATGCTAGAATGAAAACCCATCTGAGAATCAATGAAGCACATGGAGAGGGTATAATTAAATCCCTATGCCATTTCCTTTAAAACTGTCAAATTCAAATTATAATCATGTATTCATTCACCCCCAGTGGTGTAGTGGTAATTTTAGAAGTGAGAATATTTAAGCAATAAGACCCAACAGGGTATGTTTTGCTAGGGTATCAACAAGACTGGATAGTTCTTAGGTAAGCCGCCAATAGTCTGAAAACAAAACCTTTCCTAAATAGTAGGTGAATCACGAGACCCTTCCACCAGTGTACAACTGCATTAATGACAATGACTTAATTCTGTAATGGGAATGAGAACTTGTAATAGATGTACTTATTAAATTATACCACAAAATCATGCTAAAGTACTTAATGAAAATAACAAAAAGCATTGGCACATTAAATAAAAGTGATGATATGTTCAACAAATTAAAAATCAAACTTCCAAGATTTCTAGTTTTTGAAGTCACAATAAAATTCCAAAACCTTGTTCTATGTACAATCCTCTTTCTTCTTCTGCCTAATTTTTCTGGGACCTTAAACAATCCCCTACTAAAATCTAATTGAATAAGTATGAGAGGAATATATGCTTTTTCCTCATTGGAGAGGACAGTAACACTTTGAGGATGAGAACATGGATTTAATATATATATATATATATGTATATATATGCTATCTCCTAAAATTACCCAGGATGCTTTTGTATTTTGTTTAAATAACAAATGGTGAAGAAAAGCAACCAAATTATATAGCTAATCCACTGGCTTCATGTAGCTATAGCCTGAGTTAAGAGATAATAAAGGTATCACCAGTCCTCAACTGAAGTATTTTTATGCTCTGGCTTCTGGGCTATAGTGTAGTTTACTCAATGTAGAGGCAATGTCAAAAAAGAAAAAAATAGTTCTGCAGATTAAATTGTTAAACTGCAGATATACTTTTCTTGATATACTTGCTGATTGGAAAATTCAGTAAAGCCAAGTAAAGAAGATCAGCATGATAGCATTCTAACAATCTACATGTAAAAAATTCCTTTTTTTCACTCAACTTTTCTCCTGTTATATTGTTCCATCTATCCTCCTCTACAGTCAATCCCAAAAATAAACACATCTGTAAGGGTTGGTGTGAGATTGCTCTGCAGATATAACCCAGGCAGGAAAGATGATCCAGGTGGAACAACAGCAGAGAAAAATGAAAAATGGAGCTCTCTCTACTCCTTATGCCAATCTTCTATCTACACAAAACCCTCTTAGAAAGCTTTCCTCAATCAAGCTAGCATGCCTTCCTCCAAGGTCACTGTGTACAAACACAGCAACCTCAGAAAATTAAGGGAGTTTCCATTGTCCTGTGTGTCTAGGGTATACTTCAGGGAAGAATTAAAATAAGCAACGTTGACAGTAAAAATTAATAGAATAGAACAGAGTAGCGAAGAATAGAATAGAATAGAATAGAATAGAATAGAATAGAATAGAATAGAATAGAATAGAATAGAATAGAATAGAATAGAAAAGAATAGAATAGAAAAGAAAGTGAATATCATTTCTGTATTAAGAACTTTGGAAAACTGAGTAGAACTAGAGGTAACACAAAAGAGAAATAACTGGATAACAGCAGAGCACTCTTCCCACCTTCCTCTCTACTTTGCTTAAGCCCAGTCAACTTCTGGTGTCTGGGGATAAGGAATAGGGAAGGAGTGGACACTTGGAGAATGGAAGTCTACTGCTTTGATCAAATAAATTCACCTTTCCTGATTCATCTCTTCTAGAATATGAAAACTACTCACACTACCAGTGTAGAGGATCATAATGCCAACTCACATATTACATTCTCTACCCTACATTGGTAACATAACTACACTGAGAGTAACACAATTTACAGATAAGTTAAATAAAGATAAAATCCATAAATGGTCAGTAAGAATTGAAAACCATGAGAATACCCTGGGAATCCATAAATTGCATCTCTCCACAATAAGTTAGATCCCTAACATGACTCAGTAGCAGGGAGAACATATGCAAGGTTATAACAAAATTTCAACATTGAACTCTTGTAAAAAGCAGCATAAAACATATATATCTTGGGACTTTTCAAGTGAAGGTCAACATTGGAATTGAATTCTAGGGGATTGCTCTTTGGGCTCTTATTTTACCTGAGCCAATTTTGTCCACACTTAAAAAGAGAATATTGCTTTAACAGAGAATATACCTCCACTCTCCAGGATTAGTGATAAATTTCTAAAACCTCTGCAGGGAAAAAAAAAGTTAAATTACTTTTTTTCAAGCTCACTGGATAGCATATTTAAGGGTTCAAGTTAATCAAGCATTATCTAATAGACTTCATCAGAGGGACCAAATACATGAGCCTAAATTAAAAGGATTATTTTATAGTTTTAATTCCACCCCAAAAAGTGATCAGTTTCAATGAAACAAAAGCATTATCCCTCACATTAGTATTTTCTATGTTGTTTGTTTGTTTGTTTTTTGGTAAATGGGTTTCAAAAAGTATCTTTCACTTTTAACATCATAGGATATGCTTTTTCATTTTTGCTGGGTTTTCACTTTTACAGATAATAGAAAATATCATAAATGCCTACAGTGAAAAAGACGTGTATCCACCTAAATTAATGTGCTGATTACTGGCAACCTATATTAAAAGGAAATAATTTTATAGCATTCAGATGATTTCCTTTCCTATATATCCAAAACAGAAATGGACCATTTATAAGTACAAAGCATTATTACCACTTTAAAATATAAGTGATTCTGCTACAATGTAAGAAGTTTAATAATGAAAAATAATTACTTATCTAATTGGTCTCAGGCCAGATAAGAGACATGTAGAAGACAAGGTCTAGGTGTTTTAGATTAGATAACACATGACTTACCTTGAGAAAGAAAAATAGCACAAACTTGTTAAAATCTCTGTTGTTTTAATTAGAGATGTGGTATCATAAAATAATTACTATTTGCTTTTTTTTTCCCCCTGTTGGAAAAATACCTGCTCCTAGCTGATTATCTAATCTCGTCAGTGTCCGAATAGTGGAGAGCAAACTTTCAGTATTAAAAGGTTTTCAGAGTACTACCGTGTTTCCCTGAAAATAAGACTGGGTTTTTTATTAATTTTTGCTCCAAAAGACGCCTTAGGGCTTATGTTCAGGTGATGTCATCCTGAAAAATCATGATAGGGCTTATTTTCCGGTTAGGTCTTATTTTCGGGGAAACACGGTATGTCTCAACTAAACTTTACATGAAGGATGACAACTTGATAAAGGAATAATGATCTAAATAATCCTAGTGATAATTTTGCATTTGAAACAAAATGTTTGTAAGCTTTGCTATTTAACACAATTTTTGTCATACCTTCATAGCCTTGCCACAAGCCATGCTGGTATCTCAATGGTGGGGTAACATGAAAAGCATAGGAAACCGGAATTGTGATGAGCCAAGACTAAGAAAATTAATCTAGCTGTACAGCCAACCCTCAAGGAACCAACATGTTATACCTAAGGAAGCATCTCAATCTCAGATGTAATCCAGACTGGTTGCCATGCAGCTGCAAAGCAATGTCATAGCTCATTCTTAGCAAGAAGGACTGGTAAACAGCAAGAGCTACCTGAGAAGTAAGTATACAGCCACGTGCCCTGGGCTGTGTGGCAGGACTCTATTCCAGCAAATAGAACTGGATGACACATGGGAAAACAAGCACAGTCATGAGAAGGGCACAACCAGATCAGGAGATGTGGCTGCAGCATGATGGGCAGGAAATTGCTCAGGCCCAAGCCAGACCAAGCAGGGACTGATTCAGAAGAAGGCTTGTGCCAAGTTCCTCAGCGGGCAGAGATGTAGCTCACATTTCTCTCTCAGTCTTAGTTCTCTCTAGCTCAAAACTGGACAGAAAGAAGTTTACAAATTAAAGGTTTGTCTAAAATTGTCTAAAATGTCTAAAATTAAATGAGGCTAGAGAAGATATGAATCTACCTTTATGTCATCATTTATATTTCTTTCTATCCCCAAAATGCTATATTCTACACACGCAGAGAAGCACTGGCACACATATTCACACTAACACACTTTCATTAATGTAGTATGAATGCTTTTCTTAAGTTTGGAGTTTTCAAAGGTCCAAATTTATTGCTGACTGCCAAATCTTCTTCATTTATGATGAAAACTAATAAACTTTACTTAAGATTAGGAAAACCACATTAAGTTTATGGTATTTCACATTCGAGCATATTGTTTAAAATATTCATAAAACAGTGGGCTTTACCTATAGATGAGTTTCAGGCTTATAACTTCATCACAGATTATGAAAATCATTGGGAATATGTAGAGTTGTGGAATAACCAGTGGGAATGTATACACATTTCCAACTCTGGGTTTCCTAGTTTAAAGCTCTTTATGTCTTGATTTATCAAATTCAAACTTTGAACTTTTCCAGTTGAAACATTTCTTAAATTCTAATATAGGAGGATTTATGTTTACTCCCCCATTGTTTCATTTGTTTAGAAAACAGATTGAGAGAACAATGATGCTGGATTTCAGATGTCTGAAGGAAATACAGCATGCATGACATCTGTTTTCCCTGGAGATTTGACACACATTTGCTTTAATGTAGTGGTGTGTTCTTCATTACCTTAGAAACTATATGCTAAAAACAAGGGTGTGTTTCAGTTTTCAAGGAAAGGAAAAAAAAATCATAAATCCCAAAACCCTTCTCTCTGAAGAACAATAATTTAGGAGTTAGCTTTCAGAAAAGGAAAAATGCAAATGATCATATTTCTAAATGGCCTAACTTTTTAAAATTATGTGTAAGTCTTCCATAAGCCTTCTGTACATGTAAGTCTTCCATGTTTTTGAAGAATTATCCAGCACCAGAAAGAACACACCTTCGAAAATCAACAACTAAAAGAAATAAGATCTGCATCTCCAAATAGTCCAAGTCACCAATCCAAGAAGTTTGAGGTAGTAATCCTCTGGAAAATTATTTGGCCTTGAGAAGTAGTAAATTGTTGAACATCTTTGTTGGATACTGGAGTCTTGCCACAAACTGACACACAAAATTCCACGCCGAACACGGAATGCCACGATTCCATACTAGACCAGCTGGTGTGTAACATCTACATCTCTGTATAATTGCCCTTAATTAAAAACATATAAAATATCCAAAACACTTCCATGATTCTCATTCGGTATCTGTTCAACCAATTTGCAAATTAAGGAATATTTTCCCCTCAGGTCACCTGAATTTCAAAGCTTTTATAGAGTTCCTTCATACTGAAGGAGCACAATTCAGTATGGAAACATGAAGAATAAAATACATTGCAAGTTAAAGTTCACATATCACATGAGTAGATGAGATAAAATCTTTTTTTTTTCACTTTATTTCTCCTTTGCCTGAGGTGACCACATGAAATGATCAGATGATCTTTGCAGCATTAAGAACTTGATGCAGCTCTGAAATTAAATGTCTCAAATCATTTCCTAAGTCCAGACAATGATAATAAACATCTCTCGAAGGGTCTAGGCCAGACCCATTAGTGAACATGAGCCGCCTCACATCAGCTGAAAGGGAAACTGTCTCTTGAAATTAAAGTGCAATTGATATCAACATTTGCTTTCTCCTGGCACCATCTTTAGAATCTTGGATTCAGACCTTTGACTCATGTATCCTGATGCACTTAAATAAAACTAAAAACACTTTAAAATCCCCCACTCAGTGAACTGAAGTAAATAAGTGAATTGATTTAGTAAATTGCATCCATACACTTAATTAAATGCGTTTTACAACTTAATTCAGAGAATTAGAGTTAATTTTGCATTCATTAGAACGGCTTTAACTATTAAAAATGGAGACACCAATGGGGTCAGAGTGAATTAGGGATAGATGTTAGTAAAGACTACATCTATCTTACTAAAGAGACTAATAAAAAGACTAATAAAAAGTGACTTCTATGTCACCATCTTCCTGCTAATGTGTGTTGACATAAGAACTCCATCCTTATTTGTTGGTGTTGAATTCTGAATATATATTCTACAGTTTTCAGAAAGAGATGATATGCATGTACTCAATAGCTGAAACCCTGAGAGGCTTAGAAACCAAAATCTTCTGTTTATGCAAAGGTTAAGTATAGTGCATTCAGTCACAATAGGAATGTACAGTACCTACATGAGCTTCCAACAACAATCCTGAGGACAGAACAGTAATTCAATGCCCACCTTAGCTAAACATGCAGCAGAGATAGCTGACCAAGTCTAGCTGACTGAGGCAAGTTATTATCAGCAATATCTCTGTCAAAGATGAGATTTACTAGTTTTTATGGTCTATGTCTCTTTTGGTTTGAATTTTTCAAAGCCTAGCAATCTACAAAAATACTAAAGTGAGAGTTCTTTGTTGTTTGAATGAATAAAACAAACTGATTAAAAGATTGATGGATGACTGAAAGTATAGATGAATGGATAGGTGAACTTTCAAAAACTCTAATTTATAATATAATTTTTACTAAAATAAAATACCAAAGTATTTTACTTGCCTCTTGTGGTATCTGGTTTGAAATCATACCCAGTAGGTTAAAGACATCTGGGGAGTGATTGGGGAAATTTTTCCTTAAAAGACAATAATGATACAATTCATTTTCTATGTATCATATATATTATCATGGAAGATAAATTCAAAAGATTCCAAGAAGGATTTCTAATGAAGATAGCAGAGTAGGTAAACATGGTGCTCACCTCCTCCAGGACCACATCAATTACAACTAAGCCACAGAACAACCATTATTGAGAATTGCCTGAAGTCTAGATAAACCGAAGCCCTACAACTACAGACACATAAGCCACCTTGAGACTGGTAGGAGCAGCAGAGATACGGAATGGGCTGGTCCCACACCAGTAAAAATCTAGAGGGATATTTCGGCTGCAGATATCCCCCCTGTGGAGTGAGGTGTGCCAGGCCCTCCCCAGCCAGGATTTCAGTGCTGGGGAGAGAAGTCCTCATAATTTCTCACAGTGAAAACCAGCAGAGATTGTAGCTGAGTGAGACAGAGGGCAAATGCCCTCCCAAGCATTCCTCTTAAAGGGACCATGCATAGACTTACTTGCTGACAGACTCACTCACGCTGAGCTCCAGCACTGGGGCAGGGACATAGGGAAGGAACTGAATTATCTAGCTTCAGGGTGAAGGCTGAAGGGGCAGCTTTCTCCCAGATGGAGAATCTGGTGGAACCCATTGTTCCTATGTCGAGCCCTCCCCTCTCTCTGCATGCAGACACAGACAGACACCAAATCTGAGTCTCCATCCCATTGGCTATCACTTTTCCTCTGCCCTGTCCTAAGGATTCCCTGAGATCACACCCCACTCAACCTATGGGCACACCCAAGCCACTTCCAGTGGCTTTTCTGTATAAATGGCCTGCCTTGGCTCATGCTGTGGACATTCTTAAAATGTTTCTAAGGTTCCCAAGATCCAAACAAGCAGCATCTGGCTTCAGCATGTCCCATACTTCTGGCTGAGCAGTCCTAAGCCTGGCACTAGTGACAACTATCCACTGTTCACAGATTAGCCTTTGGAGGCACCTCCAAGAACAGCATAGGTGGCAGCCATCTCTGGATGCTTTGTGTCTCATGTCAGGTGGCCCCAACCAGGGCACAGACTGTGGCTGAACTTGGCCTGCAGCAGGTCTCCTCCCAGGAGGCCCGAACGCTGGCAGGATCAGTGGCCAGCTTTGGACTAGGCCAGAGCATCACCCAGCCACCTCCAAAGACAACACACCCAAAAGGCAGACTGGGCAGGCGCCAGAGCCATGCTAAAGCAAACCCTGATATGTATGGTCTGCCCCTGCAAAATAGCTCCTCCACGGAAATCATAGCCAGTCCTCACAATGAATCAACCTGAGAGTCAACGCTTCCCACTGACAGGCAAACAGCAATCAAGTCTCAACTACAACAGGAGGGCATACACAACCCGCACAAGGGACTTATCTGGAAGCACCCCGCTCTGTTGATCAGTTCCACTAGGTCCCATAGGACATCTACTACACAAGGCTACTTGAGTAGCTACAGGAGACATAGAAGCCCTACATAGAAACAAACACAAGGAGACAGCCAAAATGGGGAGACAGAGAAACATTTCCCAAATAAAAGAATAGAACAAACCTCCAGAAAAAGAACTAAAGAAAATGGAGACAAGCAATCTACCAAACGCAGAGTTCCAAACACTGGTTATAACTATGCTCAATAATCTCAGGGAGAACCTCAACAAAGAGATAAAGGGAAAAAATGGAGATAGAAAATATAAAAATGAACCAGTCAGAAATAAAGAATACAGTAACTGAAATGAAGAACACATTAAAGGGAATCATCAGTAGATTAAATGAAACAGAGGACTGAATCAGCGATTTAGAAGATAAAGTAACAGAAAACACCCAATAGAACAGCAAAAAGAAAAAAGAATCCAAAAACTGAGGACAGTTTAAGGAGAATTTGGGACAATATCAAACATACCAAGATTCGCATCATAGGGGTACCAGAAGGAGAAGGGAGGAAGGAATTGAAAACTTATTTGAAGAAATAATGACTAAAATATTCCCTAACCTGGTGAAGGAAATAGACTAGCCCCAGAAGTGCAGAGTCCCAAATAAGATGAACCCAAAGAGGCCCACACTAAGACACATCATAATTAAAATGCCAAGGGTTAAAGACAAAGAAAGAATCCAGAAGTGGCAAGAGATAAGCAATTATACCTACAATTGAGCTCATATAAGACTATCAGCTGATTTCTCAACAGAAACTTGGCAGGCCAGAAGGGAGTGGCAGAAAATATTCAAAGTGATGAAAAGCAAGGACCTAAAGCCAAGATTACCCTGCTCAGCAAGGCTATCATTTAGAATTGAAGGACAAATAAAGAGCTTCCCAGACAAGAAAGAACTAAAGGAGTTCATCAGATGTCAGATGGTTGCTGGACTTATTATGGTGATCACTTCTTTAGGTATATAAATGTTGAATAATTATTGTGTACACCTGAGACTAATACAATATTGTATGTTAGCTATATTTTAATAATTTTTTTTAAAAAAGAAAATATTCCAAGGAAGAAAAAGATGTTACGATTCTAGGTATTAATTCTTCAGTCAAGAAGTTTATCCTCACAAGACTCCATTTGTTTATATTTTTAGAAGACTATATCTCAAATATCTTGGCTGCATATATGCACTACATCAGAACAAGTAACTAGTTCATGATAAGCTAGATTTTCTATACACAATGATCATTTCCAGTTGTAAATTAAGTACCGGTGGAAGTCAAATCAGCAGATTTATTAAGCTACTGCTGTGTTAATGCAACTTTCAAAAGTAGCTCATTTACTATCCAGGATTTGATTAGCCCCTAGAAAAACCTGATTCATTTTATTCAGAAAAGGCTATTTCAAGCCATCAATTTCAAAAACTGACCCTCAGAGAAAAAATATCTAAATTTAAGTATGTTGGAAATCTATAAAATTCTAACTCATTCATTTGCCATCCATATTGGTACCTTACTCCCTTGTACAGGGAGTTAGAAAATATATGATTCTACTGTTTTTCAAACATAAGTAAGGCAATATCATGGGGAGGCATATTTTGCTCAGGGATCCTTGTACCATTATGATACTACCCAATATGTAATGGCAATTGTAATACTTTGTAGACCAGTGGAAAATATATCTAAAAATAACTGTGCCATTTTTGAGCAAAAGCAGAAGTAATTGATGTTTCCTAGAAAAATGATCCCACCTGGCTTTGTAGAAAAGCAGCATGAGTGTTTCAGTGACAGGTAGATCCAGAACAGAGCTTTGTCCTCAATATCATTCTGATTCTGTGAAACCCCAAAGCAAGTTTCATAGAGATTCTTTAGAATGCTCCACTTGAAAGCCAGATTACACTATTTAAGTGCCCTATGCAGTTCTGTATTAAAGGCTCCCTGCTGCTCAGCCATTTTTCCTCCTATTATAATATATTGCTGTAGATTTAACACTGTAGATGTTCTATCATTTAACTAATATGGCTCAAAAGGTTATCACTGGGGATGCTGCTAAATTATATCACTGCAAATAAACTTTGCTAGGGAAGGAATTGCTTATTTAGCAAAGGCATTTTATGATACATTGGCATAAAAATACTACTTTGTCTTTCAAGTTCACCTGTAACATTGCTGCTGAGCAGAACAGCATTAGATGTGTTACCAATACAATCAATTTGGGCAGCAACCTAATTTGTAAGTGCATATTTGCAAACTTTAACTGCACTGCTATGCCCTAACTTATACCCTGCATAACTCATAGATGTTTGCATAACAGGAAAAGAGAAAAATGACTTATTACTCACCTTTCCTATTTAGCTTACAGGAAATTGGTGATTACCACTGGATGTGAGTCCCCTGTTACAGGTGGACTGCAAAGCAGGTGAATGAAGCAATTCAAAGCAAGCAGTTCCCAGAGGAAAATGAAATATTGGCCGCCAGGTTAAACGGTTTGAAGAGATTTTTTTTTTTTTACTCTTCTTCTGAAACCAACCAACAGTGAATGCTAAAGCAAATATGAGAATGAAAGCTATTTACCAAATATTTTCTTGTTCTCTTGATCTGTTAAGTATCTGTGCTTGCTGTATACTGCAGAACATGTTAATAGCTTACAGGTTTTTAGAATCAGAGAAGCCTGAGTTCAACATTTGTCTTAATATATATGCTATGTGATCTTAGACAAGTTGGTTGACCTAAGATTCAATTTCCTCATGTATTTTCAAACATGCATAGCATATGGATCTTTGTGGTAAAAAGAAGTTGACAGACTCTTGAGCTAGAAAAGGCAAGTACTTTTACCTACATTTTGTAGATAGGGAAACTAAGACTCAATGAATTTAAGAGATTTGTACAAAGTTACGTAGCAAATATGCACCTAGATAACTGCAGAATTGAATACAAATTCCAAGATTTCTGGCTCCTGACTTAAAGATAATCTCTTTTCTAATATGCAGCATTCTCTATTTGCCTAGTTTTCTCTAGGTGTTCAGACCTCACTAATGTACATGTGCGTTATTTTCAATTTTTAACCCAAAACTTTATTTGATTCAGGCATATTAAAAAGTGAAGAAAAAACAAACATCAAACAACTACATGAGTCAAACACCTCATATCTGCTATTTTCAAAGTATGTACCCAGTTCTCCTAAACTTTCCTACTTTACACAAATTTTTTCCTTTATTTCACTTTTATACTCAAAAACTATAAGGCTTCAACTTCTCTCTGCAAGTCCACCAGTGTCCTGTGATACTAGGAAACACAGGACGAAGGAGGCCGTTTGTATAAGACATTCATGGATTGAATGTTGACTGGCCTTTGTGGCCACATGCTTACTATAATTTTTTTCTCTATTTAACTAACATGATCATCTCAAAAAATTAGATTGCAATCATAATCATAACAAAATATATGCCTATAAATTATTTTTTTATACAGTTTAAGTTAGAATTTATCCATGTCATCTGTACAATAGACCATCCTATGTAATTCATGTATTTATTTCATTTATTCTGTCCCCTCTCACTGAAAATAAAATGCAGGAATTTTTAACTATTATGGTCACTATTATATTCCCAATACCTAGAAAAACTGCCTAAGACATGAGCACCTAATAAATGTTTGTTAGATAAGTAAATAATTGAATGAATGCATACCTCAATCAAATACATTCCCCTACCCTTTTGTACTCTTGTATTCTGACTTCCACCCGCACCCGAAATGGGGGTATGAATCCCACCTAATGCCAAACATTTTGCATTGTATCTTTCTCATCTGTTTAAGGTGAGTTTCTCACCTGCTTAGGTTGTAATTTTCCCTTCTTTCTCCTGCATGATCATATACACTACTAATTACTTCCCATCCACATACAATTATGCATTACTGTCTATCAACTTGAAAGAAAAACAATACGCTGACCCCATAGCTCCCTCCAGCTATATTCTTATTCATCTGTTCCCTTAACATGAATCTTTTTGAAAAAGTTGTCTCCACTTCCTGAAACCACTTCCTCCTTTTCCATTATTTCTTGACACACACCCCTAAAGCTATCATTGCTTTTGTTAATGATATCGATGATCTTCACATTGTCAATGTCAATGGTCAATACAGTTCTGACACACTTTCTTTACTTGACTCTTGAGAATACAATTTACTGTTCATTCTCTCCTTTCCCACCGGTACCTACTCATCTTTCTAAACTTGAATCATTAGAATGTCCTTGGGCTGTCTTGACCACTCTTTGCTTCCATTCTCTATTGACACTTACTATCTACGTAATCTCATCCAATACCATGGCTTTAAACACCATCTAGGAGCTAATAACTCAAATTTTAATCACTATCACTCATCTCTCTCCTGAACTCCAGACTCATACATCCAATGCCTATTTAACATATTCACTCAGATATCTGAAAGACATCTCAAATTTAACATGCCCAAATGTTAATTCCTCTTCCCCCTCATAACCTACAACTTTGACCAATCTTTATTTTAATAAATGGCATCTCCATGATTTCAGTTGTTTACGCCACAAAATTTAGTGTCATAATAGGCTCCTCTCTTTCTTTCACACCACACATTCAATCCATCAATAAATCCCATAAGCTCTACCTTCAATATATATGCCTAACCAACTACTTACTACTTCTAACACCATCGTTGAAATCATTATCATCTGTCGCCTATACTACTCTAATGGGCTCCTAAATTCTCCATGTTTCTAATCATACCACTCTTACAGTCTATTCTCCAGAAAGAATCCAATAATCTTTATAAAACATAAATTAAATCATGTCAAAACTTTGCTGACAACCATCCACTGGTTTCCCATATCACTCATAATGAGACCTAAAGTCTTACCACAGCATACAAGAACTAAATCATCATTTCTGATCCACCCTGCAAATTCTCTGATTTCATCCCCTATAATTCTTCTACTACTAATTCTGATCCAGCAATATTAGACTCCTCGATATTCCCCAAATATTCCAAGCACCCTCCTGTCTCATAGCAATTATATTTTCCTCTGCCTAGAAGGGGCTTCGTCAAAACGTCTACATAGCTAGCTCCATCACTTCCTCAAGTTCTGTGCTCAAACAGGACTCTAGCTGTGCAGCCTTCATTGACTATTCTATATAAAATATGTCCTACCCCTATCATTCTATATCCTCTTGTCCTTCCTTCATAGCATTTACCACTCATTGATATAAATTGTTTATTTATTGTCTTTTTCTCTACTTTAGAACATAAGCTCCAAGAAAGCAAAAATATAATTTGTTGTATTTTTATATTCCAATCTTGGGACATCGTACATGGTTGACACTTAGTAAATATCTATTAAATCTGTGGAATTATGAAAATATTTATGAACTATTTATGAAAATATAGGGTAAGAAGAAACCATTGTCCCAGGAAAAGTTATACTGTGACCTTGGTCTTAATGAGTCTGCTTCTCACTGATATGCTTTGACATTCAGAGCTCTAGGAAGAGGTTCAACCAGGAGAATCAGGAGACCCTGGGCCTTCAGGTAGGAAAGCTACAATGACTCTACCTATTCCCCAACATTTGAGGTTAGAGAAACTGCTTAAATGTACTAACCTGACTCTATACATAGTCTCCTAGTCCAAAAGAATCCTAAGGCCCCAAGAGGGAACTCACCAAGAAGGCAAAAGGAGCATGAGCTAGAGACTTGGACTTGACATTGGAGCCTCTGTACTTAGGAAGCAAGGCTGACTCTGCAGCCAGACGCTCTGTTCTGTGTTATGCTTTGGGGATCAGTGACTGAGCAATGACTATGAAATGGCACACTAACATTAATGCTCACTTTGAGACACAGAGATCAATAACAGGGCTAGCAAAGAGAGGCATATGGACAAGCTTCTGTTGACCTGTGCAAAACCAGCCATCAGCAGAGGAAAATCAGGCATTTAGTTCACGCTCTGCATTGTATTTGGAAGCTGAAAAACTTCCTTTTGGACTGAGTAAATAATCAGAGTTCCTAGACAACTCAAGAGAATGGGGAAAGGGTAGAGAGTGATGAGATGTTGGCCAAATGCAAGAGAGCTCCTACTAATAATGGCAAATCAAGTATTTTTTTTTTTTTGAAAATGAAAAGAAGTATGACTATATTTGCATACAAATTTGGTGGAGCAAATCCGATCAATCACATGAACATATCACAAAATGTATTCCATGAACTTTAAATAGAAGTTACCTAAAAAGAATTTCCATGACCAAATAAAGTAGGAAAACACAGGCTGAAATAAATTTGAACAGCTTTCTTGGCTGGAGGACTTCTCAAAGAAGAAATAGGATTGAGTGCAGCATTTCCCAAATGTATGAGATTAAGCAAACTTTCTTTATAAGGGAGATTTCATAAGACTAACATTCTGGGGTACACAGTGGAGAAATGCTGCCAAGTTTAAACTGTATAAAATAGAATTTATTTTGCAAGGCAGTTTAATGACTTGATTAAACACTAGTATTTTGGGCCAGTTAGGTATGGCACCAGAATTTATATAAAATAATTTATTCAATGAAAAATATTTCATTTTAATTCCATAGGTATGGAAAAAATAAATATTTTTAAATTCCTAAAAGTGGAAAATTCAGAAGGGAATGAGCTACTATGTGTGGCAGGCATAAGTTATTCAATTTATAAAATTCCTCAGTTCATTTTCATAGGAACTCTATAAAATATGCTATAGAATATAAGATTATCTCTAATTTTACATAAAGAAAACAAAACTTGCGGTATTTAAATGACTCATTCAAAAATATTAATGGTAGGACCAGAGTTTGAACCCAGGTCATTCTAGTACCAAAAATCCAGGATTCATTCTTTCCTGTTTTCCTTCCTTCCTTCTTTCCTTCCTTCCTTCTTTCCTTCCTTCCTTCCTTCCTTCCTTCCTTCCTTCCTTCCTTCCTTCCTTCCTTCCTTCCTCTCTTATTCATGATGCTTCTCCAAAATCCAAACTCAATCAAAAATCACCAGTCTCCCCACCAAGGTTTAATTTTCTGTTATGAGAGAAATACTCTACTTTGGAAATCACCAACTATTGTGAAAAACGGGTCCCCTTTCCCATTTTGTGTTATAATGATCCATTATTTTATATGGACCACCCTGCACTTCCTATATCCTCCCCAGGCTCTTTTTATTTCATGAGAGCAAAAATTTTTTTCTCTTAATACAAAAGCTTCATTTAAAATAAAAATTATTATTTAACGGGCAGTTTAAATACCATTTCAAATCATATCCTATTTCTTTACATCCAAGGCATTCTACATAGAATGTAGACTATTTTTTAATAGCTGTGTGTTAGTTCAGTTGTGTGTTAAGCAGGAAAGCAAAGACTTCATGCAAATATTCCCAGTTTCCATTTGAGACCAGTATTTTGCATACTTGTTTTAATGCTCTTTTATAACTATACAAAGAGTTATTCCAATTTAGAAGGTATGGATGATCAAGAACTTACATACTTTCAAAAAACTTTTTTCAAGAGAAGAAATTAATATTTTCTTATGACTTTACCTTTTCTCAATTGCTTTTTAAATTGATTATGATTTTGAAATTTCGTAACCAAATAGTTCTTTGCCTTAAATACAGGTTCCTTCCCCGAAGTTGAGTTCTGCAATATTACTGCTGTAATAAATACTGACTGTAAGAGTTTGACTTAATAATACTTACTGTCTAGCAAATTGATAATCTTAAATGTTATAAGGATAAATGGTGGTATACCAACTTTATGGATTCATCCTCTAATAAATTTCAATTTTATAGCATTTCCATATTATAACATCAATCAGATCAAGGTTTCTAGTAGGATTTTAAATCCACATATAAATCCATAAACATCAATAATAAGGAAAATGCAAATTTAAACATAATTAGATACCAATTTTATGAGGTGATGGAGGTGTTAACTAACACCACTGTGCTAATCATCTTGCAATACATAAGTGTATCAAATCATAAATAATTTATAGCTTTTATGTTTTAAAATGTTTAACATTAGTTTCATCACTACATTTATAATTTTTTACCTTCCTTTTCCACTCAGTATTAATTTTTTGAGAACTATTCATATGTAACTAAATCTATTTTGGTAGCACCAGCTGTACTGCAGACACTATGAGTGTCTCCATAGACACACATTCAAAAGTTGCTCTTCAACAGTTTTATGGCCTGAATATTTGTGTTTTGCCCCCCACTCCCAAAATCATATGTTGAAGCCCTAACCACCAATGTGACAGGAGGTGGACCTTTGGAGATAATTAAGTTTAGGTTAAGTCATGCAGGTGAGGCCCTAAGGATGGGATTAGTGCCCTTAGAGGAAGAGGAAGAGATTCAGGAGCTCTTGCTTTCTCCTGGAGAACAAAGAAAAGGTCTTGTGAACATGCAGCAAGATGGTAGCCAGTGACTGTCTTTAACCAGAATATGGCCCTGACCAAGAATTGATCATGGTATCTCACTTTTTTTCCCAGCTTTATTGGATATAACTGACATAATTCTGTGTAAGTTTAAGGTGTATAACTTAAATACACACACATACACACACGTATATAAGATAAAAATGAACTAGAAAGGTGAACACCAAATTCATAATAGAGATTCCCTGTGTGGACAACAAGAGTAAAATAAGACTGATACTGGTGGCTAATAGGAAACAAATAATTGTTAGTTATGAAAATGGATGTTCTATTATTCTATTCATTTTTCTGAAATTTTACATTTTAAAAAGTAATTTTTAAAACAATTGAATTATTAGAATACTAGGTACTTTATGATTAGTAATAAATTACAAACTACACTGGAGTACAGAAATTTGGAGGAGGTCAAGTTATCTTTATCATGGTTATCACAAATGGGGTTCATATTACAGATCAACCAAAATTGTTGAATGGTACTGGTACTTATATATTAGATGTTCCAAGGAAATATTGACCCAGTTTTAACGTTGACAAGACATTTACAAAGATATAGAACTTGTGAAGATTTATAATATAATATGTAAGGCCACTAGTTGGCATAAGAAATGTGTTATATGCTTGCATTAATTGCAATATGGGTAAAAAATATAGTGTATACCGAGAAGCTTAAGGAAAGATTATAGTGTTACTGGAAGATGGGCAATGTTATTGTTATTCAAAGACAATGTAGGCATGAATTCTAAACTAAACCACCAATGAATTTAGCCATTTGGGTTTCAAAACAAGTTTGACATCAGGTATATTTTACAGAAAAATGTGCAGAATAAGGAGGCAGTAAAGAAACACAAATGTATATGGAGGAATAATGGACCTTTCTAAAAACTCTAGCTAAGCTGCTGGCCAATATTTTGAACCTATATTTCTTTAAGCAGCACACTCAGAGTATCTGATGTTAAAATTTTAGAGTTGCATGATTGTGGTTATTGGCATTTTATTGAGATGTGTTATATAGTAACTTGTTATATATTCGAGGCTTGCATGTGCCATAGATCTGTCCTTGCCAAAACTATGACTACATTGAATCATGCCCTGTCATTCAAATCCTGATTAATCTCTAAATTTACTCCCCACCTCCAATTTCTACCCCCTTTTTTAGCTCATTGTCCATTCCAACATCATATCTCTGATATAAAATCCTGATCATGTCAGTCCCCATTTAAAAACCTACAGTGTTCTAGCCCTATGGACTTGGAGACATTTCCTCTAAGAATAGTTGAATAAGAAAAGCAAGATGCAGAAAAATATGCAAAGTATTCTTTTGTAACACAAACAATGGCCATAAAAGCAGTGTGTATGGATATTGAACATATATATTCACACATTGTACACTTAAATATGATTATATAACCAAGCGGAAAACAAATAAAGGATACAGATTTAGTTTTAACATGAGTTGGGGAGGGAAAGGTGTGCATAGTGAAGTGGAGAAGATGGAAAGGAGAGAGAAGAATGAGAGGGAGGACCCAATTTAAAAAAAGAAAAGGAGAAAACATTAGGTATCTTATCACCTTTTTATATATTGATATATAAAACATGTGTGAAATTTTAAAATAAACACTTGAGAAGTAAAACAATAATTATAACTTCCGATTAGTTGCAGAAGAAAGTTGAAACTCTTTGGCATAAGCTAGAGTCTTTCCAATCCCCCAATACATATCTCACAACACACAAGCATGGGTACCAGCTGCACCTCTTCTTCACTATTCCCACACCAGAGCACCCCAACTGCACTTTTCTTTCCTTCACACAACCATTGTGCATCTGGAATGTCCTTTCTTCCTTTCTTCCTAGGGAAGCCCTATCTCCGTTCAAAATCCAGTTCAAATATTTCTTGTGAAGTTTTATTAAATTCAGATACTCAGTCTTCTGTACTCCCTTAGGTCTTTGTAGATCCTAGCATTACTGTGATGCTAAATTGTATTGTGATTATTTTTTTGGACAAACTTCAGCATACGATTCTCTCACTAGATGGTTAGTTCCAGGAGGAAAAGAATAATATGTTCAATTTTGCACATTAAGCATCTAGAATAATACCAGCATTTAGAACATGGTAAGCAATTTTTGGTGAATTGTTTGATTGATTTCTGTGTGATTTTACATTTTTTAAATGATGTTCAATATTGTTTGCTTATTGCATGCCAAGATTAAGCATTTAAATACCCATAAATAAATTAGCTTTATTCTGGTTAAAAAATGACTTTCACACCTCTAATACTTACTTGCCTATATAACAAGAATCCTCTCTAAGTTTTGAGGGAGGCCCACAAAAATTAAGATCTAAACAACAATAATAAAGTTGACAAACCCTTGGCTAGACTCACTAAGATAAAAAGAGAAAAGACACAAACAAAATCAGAAATGAAAGAGGAGAAGTTACCACGGACCCCACAGAAATATAAAGGATCATCCAAAACACCGTGAAGGACTATATGGCACCAAATTCAACAACCTAGAAGAAATGGACAAGTTCTTAGAAACATATAGCCTTCCTTGACTGGATCATGGAGAACTAACTGGAAAATCTAGAGACCAATAAACAGTAAGGAAATTGAATCAGTCATCTGAAACCTTCCCAAAAGCAAAAGTCCAGGACAAGATGGCTTCACTAGTAAATTCCACCAAACATTCAAAGAGGATCTAATATCTGTCCTACTCAAACTCTTCCAAAAAATTGAAGAAGAAACAACACTCTCTAACTCATTTTATGAGGTTAACATTACGCTGATACCAAAACCTCGTAAGCATAACACAAAAAGAGAAAATTACAGACCAATATCTCTGATGAATACAAATGCAAAAATCCTAAACAAATTCCAGTAAAGAGAATACAACAATGCATTGAAAAGATTATAGATCATGATCAAGTGGGGTTCATCTCAGGGGCACAAGGATGGTTCAACATACACAAATCGATCAATGAGATACATCACATTAACAAAATAAAGGACAAAACTCTATGATTATATCAACAGGTGCAGAAAAAGCATTTGGCAGGATACAACACCCATTTATGATTAAAACACTTAACATAATGGGTATAGAAGGAAAATACCTTAACATAATAAAGGTCATATAGACAAACCCTCAGCTAATACTACAATTAATGATGAAAAACTGAAGCCCTTTGTTCTGTGTTCAAGAGAATATTGTCCCCTATCACCACTGCCATTCAACATAGTATTGGAAGTCCTAGCCAGAGCAATCAGGCAAGAGAAAGAAATAAAAGGCATCCAAATTTGGAATGAAAAAAATAAATTGTCACTTTTTGCAGATGACATAATACTATATATAGAAAACCCTAAAGACTCCACCAAAAAGCTATTAGAAACAATAAACGAATACAGTAAATTTGCCGGCTACAGAATCAATGTACAAAAATCCATTGCATTCCTATATGCTAACAATGAAATCTCAGAAAAATAAATTTAAAAAAAATTCCTTTTGCAATTGCAACAAAAAGAGTAAAATACCTAGGAATAAACTTAATCAAGGATGTGAAGGACCTCTATACTGAGAACTATAAGACATTTTTAAAAGAAATTGAAGAAGACACAAAGAAATGGAAAGACACTCCATGTTCATGGATTGGAAGAAACAACACAGCTAAAATGGCCATATTACCCAAAGCAACATATAGAGTTAATGCAATCCCTATGAAAATCCTAATGGCATTTTTTAAAGAAATAGAACCAAAAAATCATCAGATTTGTATGGAACTGTCTGTATGGAACAGAGTTCTGCTCGTTACTGGCCTCCCTGACCTCCCTTTATCAGTGATGCATTCTCTCCCCTCAGAAAAAAACGTTTAATCCATTTGTACACTGCCATTCTCTTCATGGCATTTTCCTCATAAACTTGGATTAACATATCGTTGATTTCACTTCCACTCTTGCCAAGTTTAACAAGAAATTCAATGTTTGTTCATTGCTCGAATTCAAACTCAGACATTCTTGCAACGACACACAAAAACACGCAACAACAACAATGAACACCACTCAGCAGACACCACCACATGTCTTCACAAACACAGCAGTGAGACACTGATATACTAAGATTATGAAATTTTACCTAGCTGTTTGTACAGCACTGCCAATGTAAGTGCACGGGGGGCAAGTTCGCGAACTTAATTGTCAGACCTTGTATGTGGAATATAAAACTGAAAGCAACAAAGAAACAAGACAAACAAATAAAGAAACAAAAGTCATGGACACAGATAATAGTTCAGTGGTTACCAGAGGGTAAGGGGGGTGTGTGGAAGAAGAGGGTAAATTGGTAAAATGGTGATAGAAGGAGAGCTGACTCTGGGTGGTGAACACACAATGTGATATACAGATGATGTATTACAGAATTGTACACTTGAAACCTATGTAATTTTACTAACCATTGTCACGCCAATAAATTTTAATTAAAAAAAGGCAATGATACAACAGGTGGCATGTTCTCCCGCATTCCAAAATGAAGAACTAAATCTCCTACCCAAGACTCAAAAGGAGTTGGACTACAACTACTTACTTGGTGATTCAGTATCTACCTCAAGGATCTCAAAGGGTTGAAATTGAGGAAACTGAAAGAGACAAAGAATTTCTCTGGAAAAAGTTGATGAAGGCTGTAGCAATTTTCCCTCTCCCGTACCTATGAGAGAGGCTTTGAGAGCCTCTCAGAGAAGTTGATGTTTATTCCTTAAAGTTAGGAGGACTAGTGTTTAAATCCATACCCTTGAGACATGCAGGCAAAAGACTATATAGCTGAAGCTGCCAGCTTGGTAGCAAAACAGAGTCAGCTGCACTCCCAGCAAGAGGGCAGAGTTTTGTGTTTCTGTGAACCAAATGTGGGTCCATAAGACAGAGCTGGCTAAGGAGTTCTTTTGGAAGGATTTTTTTTTTCCTAGGGATAAATAAAACTTAGCTAGTGAAGCTGTGGATCCCTAACTGACACCAAAATTGAGGATCAGTTAAAACATTCAAGCAGAAGAGAGATGACTGGTGGTTCTTGTGAGAGAACCTCTGAGAAACTCACAAGAATGTCCCACATGTCAGCTGTATACACATAACATCACCAGCATACCTGCCCCACCTCTCCTTCCTCACGTCTCAGGAAGAAAAGGTGAAACTCCAGAGCTGGTCTTTAGGGGAATGGCAGGACGTTTCTTCATTTGCAATAGGACCAAAATGGGGATGAGGGAAGCTTTTAACTTTACACAAAATTGGGAGTTCATTTTAATACCTGAAATGTGATTGTTACCACAACTATATGTGACTAGAGCACTTCTTTTATTGTAAAAAAATTAATGAAAAACTACAGAACTCACCTAAGATTTCAACCAGAGGTGGGGAAAGAGCAAATCCATAAGAAGGTTTGCATTTAATATGTTCTAGTTGATTAAACAAACTGGTTGTGCATGCTACTTCACACAACAGGAATGGAATAAGAAATTTGTATTAATGTTTATACCATTATTGCCACTACTGGGGGAAGAAACCTCCAGAGCACGCTTGGCTCATAGAGAAATACTGGATTACTGTTATTTTGAAGGCCAACATTAGAGTAAATTGTCTATGTCATTATGTGTGTGTATGTGCACATATATGTATACACACACACATAGATATGCAAACTGCAAACAATAAATCTTATTTTTACAGACACAAAATATCCTTAATTTCATTATGGAAACTCACAATTAAATCACTGCAGCAATTACAATGCACACAAAAAACTTATCTTCATAAAGAATTTTAAACGGTCATTCAGTAAGATACTTTCATAGTCTAACATGCTAATTTACTGCATGTCAAGGTGTGATAGTAGGCACTGAGGGAACAAAGGTGAACACCATCACATCCTTGTTACTAAGACGTTCCCATCAGAGAAGGAAAACAAGCATATAAACAAAAAAATGCCAGCCACTGGGCAAATGAAGGCCTTTGTCAATGTTAAGTTCAAGTATCTTAATCTGGGATCGTCTTTATGATCTGCCCCCTAACTACTTCTTCATTCTATTCTCCTTTTCAAATACTCCCCTTTTGTTAACTTTATATTCAGTGCCTCAAACTATACCACATTGTTTCATACCTCTGAGGCTTTGTCCATGCTGTCCTTTCTCCCAGCAATTCCTTCCCTATCTCAAGTGCCTACAAAGCCTCATTCGTAGAAACCCTGCTAAAATATTCACCTCTCCTCTGAGGTCTTTCATGCCCACCCCTCTTTTCTGAACTAATCACACTTTTATTCATGTCAATTCCATTTCTTAACCGTACTTCCATAATGGCACATAGATTATTGCTTGGAAAATACTCAGAAGCTCATCTCTACCTCTAGACTATTAAGCATCTGGTATGATGACTGGAAATTGTAGTCAATGAACAAATGAAATAATTGAACCAAGCTCAATTTGGTTCAGTTGTACGATGATATTTATTGACCATGATTAGGGGCCATTTCTTGGGACTCAAATGGAAAGTTGCTAAAAGGCTCTTCAAATTGGTTCTGAAGAAATCACAGATGAGGCAGACTAGAAAAGAGTTGGCTGGCTCATCTCTGAGAATCAGGCTCAGAATTTATGAAATGGAAACTGAAGAGTCCTTAGAGGTTCAAAGACCCAAGGACTATAAGGACCTGGAGATTGAAAGAAACAATTAGCTTATACTACTGAGAAGTCAAGCAAGAAATCCCTGCAACCTAGTACAATGTTCCTCTGAGCTTTGTTCATACTTTAGATTCCATTTGTTTTTTCATATGGCTTCCATGTTCATAGTGTCCTAGTTGTCTTGGTTCCTGGGAATTCTGGTGGAAGAACAAAAAAAAAAGTCATGGAAATCTTTCTCTAGAGCTATGTTTATTGAACAGCTCTCCACAGGGCACAAGGGAAGGGCAGGAAGAGGTGGGAGCTAATCTCTTCTGCAGGTACCCAAAGGTGAAGGACTGTGTTTTGGTTCCATCTATCCACATACAAAAAAATTAACAGGCAACTACACAACTTTGAAAATTATGTCATAAACTCCTTTGCCATGATTTCTTATGGGAAAATTATTTTTGATAAATGCATTTTTGGATTACTCATGCTTCTCCAACAATAATTCCATCACATATGTCAAGAAATTACTATATATGTCTCTGGAAAAAAGAAAAAAGATCTAAGCTAGAGATATTCAATTATAATTTTTTAAAAGCAATAAAAAATAGTGTTTTGTTATCACATACTCTAACTTTTTGCAGGTAAAGGAAGCGTTATCTCTAAATCCATCTTAAAGGTGAATGACCAAAATAAATTAATGGATGTGAGCGCCAAATGTTCTAAATAATGGGCCCTAGTAACTAAATAAACATGTTGAGTTTTCTAGTTAATGATCAAAAGCCAAACTGTCACTATACAACACTTTCTTGTGTGAATCAATGCAAAAAGTTTAGCAATTCAAGCACTTTATAAATTCTAATTTCCAAACTAATTTTGAAAACTTTGAAATGTTTTAAATATGATTAACTCCAAAACTTGTGACTTACCCCCAATCCCTCAAAAAGGGAATACTTCATTAAACGTGATTTAACAGGCAAATTTAAAGTAATAAGATTTTATAAGTCTAAGATGCTACTCAGACTATTAAGAATTAAACTAATAAAACTATACTAACCACTAATTCATTAAGTTTTATTTTAATTTCTAAACATGTATTATGCAAAAATTAAGGAATATTTATTATTTCAATTGGTATGCCAGGAAAATCCCAAGTTAAGTATTGCTTTCTGTTCATAAAACTCCAAAATGTACATATATTTTATATCTTCATAAAATCAACTTATATAAAAGGCCAGTAAGAAGCAACACAAGAAATCAGCACATTTTCTACCCCTTGATAGTAGTGACTGGAAATAGAATTCTTGAAAAAAAAATTAAACAACATAAAACTGGTTTCTTAGTTAGCAACTTTGGAGTTTCCCGGTCTGTTATGTGGTTGGACTATTGCTGGCTTGTCTGGGTTGGGCTGACCACCCATCTAGCACTCAGTCCACATGCCCAGTCTTGTGGGTATCTTTCTGTTCTCATGGTTTTAAAGTCATGTTTGATTTTTCACTGACCTCCTGTTATGGTGACCTTTGAAGCAAAAACATTACTACTCTCCTCCATGGGCTATGTGTGATTATGTAAATTTTAAGTATTAGACAGATGGGCTTTTTTAAAAAAAAAAGCTGAAAATCCATGTTGGAGGCCAAACAAATTGGGGAAAAATGCAAAAATCTAAATTGCAAACTTCTGAGAATTTCCCAGGAGCTTCACACCATTTCCACATTTTGAAAAGAATGTAATCAGATGTTTTACAAAACAGAGACTGATGCAGATAGTCGAAAGACAGGGAAATGTAATTCACTTGTTGAAAACCAAAAAAAGGGAATGCTTTGAAAAGTACATTGTGTGTATAGTTACAACAATGCCTAGATATATTCCAAGTGACACTATGTGGCTTCTTAGGGCAAACAGGGTTTGGTCCCTGCTTACAAATATTTGGTGATAGAAGAACTGACTCTGGGTGGTAAACACACAAAGCAATATATAGATGATGTATTATAGAATTGTACGCTTGAAACCTATATAATTTTACTAACCAATGTCACCCCAATAAATTAAAAAATTTTTTTAAAAAGTCATACATGGAATGGTCAAGCCAGGAAAAGGCTCCAACGTTGTTTCTTCCTATGGAGGCTTTGGGAGGACAATCAAGTGGGATTTCTGATCTACCATCACCATATGTTCTTCAGCCCAAGCAGTGCTGCTTTGAACTACTTACAGACAACATCCATATGAACAAAGAGTTTCATGGCTTTAAGAAAAATTTGAAAATTACTAATTCAGTCTGGAATTCAGAAAGATAAATTTACTGCAAGTAGTTAAGTAACAGATTTGAAAGTAGAACTTTTTTTTTTCCCTAACCTCATCCAGGTTTTGTTTATCTACCTCATGGTAGCAAAAATTAATTCAGCCAACAAATATGAAAGAAATTCTCACAATATAGTATTGTTCGGCTAACAGCCTATCTTTCCTCTTAGACACTCTATTCTTCTACCCACTTACACGTTTTTGTTTTATTTTGTAACTCTGAGCCAGATTTCTTTTATTTATGTATTTATTTTTAATGTTGAGACTTGTAGCTGAGATAACCAGTTATCTACACAATATTCATTTACATTTTATTCCTTACTAACAGAACCCAATTTATTTAGGGGTTGCAACATGATTAGCTAAAAACTATATTTACCAGCCTCCCTTGCAGGTGGGCAGCCCTATGACTAAGTTCTGCCAATAAAATGTAAGCAGAAGTGATTGGGTGGGGTTGACTCAACTAGCACATGCATTTGTCCTTTCCGCTTCCCTGTAGTTTCTGCCTAAAATGGACACATTTTTGTACAAAACGGGTTCTGTCACAACTGTGGAGCAGAAAGCTAGAAGGATCCTGAGACATGGCTGATGATGTGGTGACACACTAACCCGGGAATCTTGGGGTTTCCTCTCATTGGTTGCTGTTAATCCCAATCCTACCTTTGCCCCCAAATCCCAATTTTATACCTTGTTACAAAAACATATGGTAAAAACTCGTTAGTTTCTCCCACAGTTTCAAAGTAACATAACAACAACACCCAAAATGTGTAAAGCTTTTTCATTGGGAATTTACCACTCATTAGTAGTAACATAGTTTGACTCTTCTACTCCCATTTTTAAAAAGATCTCCAATTCTGAATGTGACAGTAGGAGCACAGCTTTTGCTTGATATGTGGAAAAAATGCTTTCCTGAGAAATTCCTGTGAAAACAAATGTGTGCAGTAAAACTGATTTTAATCAGGTTCCATGAAGGGAAAAGATCTGTACTAGTCCAAAATTCTGATTTATAAATTGTGTCTAAGAAGAAACACGATTTTATTTCTTTCCAGAAGATATTCATTTGTTAACAGCAAACACTGTGAGAGTTTGTTCACTTGTCTTAATTAAATATATAAATCACGTAATAGATCCCTGAAGAAATCTTTTCTTAAATTTAATATTTTCCTCAATTTTATTGAGAAATAATTGACATGAATCACTGTAGAAGTTTAAGATGTACAGCATAATGGTTTGATTTACATATATTGTGAAACGATTACCACAGTAAGTTTAATTAACATCCATCATCTCATATAGATACAATAAAAAGAAAAAACATTTTCTCCTTATGATGAAAACTCTAGGACCTGGTTTTTAAACAACTTTCCTATATATCATAGAGCAATGTTACCTATAATCATCATGTTGTAAATTACACTCTTAGTATTTATTTATGTTGTAACTGGGAATTTATCCCTTTTGATCACCTTCCTCCAATTCCCCTTCCACCCACACACCACTCTATTAGCCACAAGTCTGTCCCTTTTATGAGTTTGGTGGGGGTTGGGGGTCGTTTTTATGTTGTTGTTTTTGTTTGTTTTTGGATTTCACATATAAGAGAGATGTATAGTATTTGTCTTTCTCTGTCTGACTTATTTCACTTAGCATAATGCCTTCCAGGTACATCCGTGTTGTTGAAAATGGTAGGATTTCCTCATTTTTTATGGCTGAATATATATTCCATCCTACAATGTGAAGAAAACTGTGTGTGTGTGTGTGTGTGTGTGTGTGTGTGTGTGAAATTACATAGGTTTCACCGTACAATTCTATGATACATCATCTATATTTCACGTTGTGTGCTCACCACCCAGAGTCAGTTCTCCTTCTATCACCATACATTTGCCCCTCTTTTCTCTCTTCTACCACCTCACTCCTCCGTTACCCTCTGTAACCACTAAACTGTTGTCTGTGTCTATGAGTTTTTGCTTGGTTGTCTTGTTCGTCCATTTTGTTTTGATTTCAGTGTTTATTATACTTGCATTCATTATAGGAATGCTAATATTAGTTAAGTTAGATGGAAAAGTGATAGCTTTAAGTATAAATTGGGAAATCTTGATGATACACTAACGCATCCTCTCATTTTTTCATGGAAAGGACAAAGGCCAAAGGGGCTAAAATGATATTTCTTAACTGTTCACTATTGTTCACTATTCTTTCTCAAATAGACAAACAAACAAAAAAACTTTAGTGAGTAGTGGAAGAAGAAAGCAATTCTACTACTTGCTTAGAGTTCTCCCTCTTTGTCTTTTGTCTTGACCTACCCTACCAGGAATGCCCTTCCTTCTTCCACTTATAACTCCTCCCCTCCTTTAACCTGGCTAACTGTGATTCAGCCTTTAAGACTCAGGCATGGTCTCACCCAGAAAGGTGTCCCTAACTTGGCCCAACATGCCCAACCTCAGGCCAGGTGAGGAGTTTTTTCTCTTTGCTGGCTGCACCCTGTGCATACCACCATCCCCACACTTAACCATATTATAGTGATCTGGATATGTTTTCTCTTTCCCAAAAGAAAGCAAACTCCTCCAGGACGAGGACCAAATCTGTATGTCCCAGCATGCATCATGGGATCTGGCAGAATCCCATTAGGGAGTATACTTTCCCTAATTTTTTTCACAAAATATATGCCAGTGAACCCTAGTGTAATGAGGACGTATGCTGAATCCGTAGAATCTTACTCAGCTTTTTAATGTATTTTGAAACCTTTTCTCTCATTGGCTTCCATCCTACAGCCAGATATCTATAAGCTCAACGGAAGTGGCTCCGAAAGGCCAAAAAGAGGTTTGGTAATTCTGGAAAAGTTGTAAACAACCCATTTTAATGTACAGTAATATAATACAAAGTACCTGGTTCTTTCTTTTGGTGGGGGCTGGGGGCATAAAAATTTAATTATAAGGAGCAAATAGGGGCCGTTAAATAAACAGAACACACTCGATAAAATCATTTGTTTCACTTGCAAGTCTCTGGTTGCTCAGGCTTGGTTTCCTAGAACATTGTAAAAGACACAGCTTTTAAAATTAATAGGTTAATCTAGGCTTAAGAAAGGCAGATACAACAATGAAAAAAGCACTGATGCAAAGTGCAGCAAAAAATCAACTCTTGGAGGAAGCATATTTCCTAGAACAGAGATAAGGGAAACTAGAATGTTCCAAATGATATTCTTTAGGTAACTTATTAAATTTGTTTTTAATCACATCAACTGCAATTTGGTGATTTTAGTTGAAGAGATTTCTAAATGAGAGTTCTCTGGTAATTTCCCCACCTCTTTTTAAGTGAATGCTCTTTTCCATTTATCATATTTTAAATGATTCTATAAATAGATTTTTATGTTAAAAAATCGTTTTGTCTTTAAAATAGAGTGTTCAATGAGGGTCCTATATAAAATATCCTACAGAGTGAAATATTAGGAAATAACTTAACCAAATAATTGTTATAGTCATTTAAATCACTACCATGTTATCTGTGACCTAGTTTGCTTAGCGGTTTTTATGGAGCCTTATTCTCTGATTTCTCTGATTTACTGGTGAATGTTAGATTCAAAATCGATATAAGAATATCTTGATCTTTCAGTTCTACTTTGCCAGTATTTCAGTAAAAACAAATCAGGTCAGTAAACCTCATGTTTAGTATTTTTTCTAAACAGAAAGTATTTATTGAATTGAATTTAATAAATAGGAAAAGCAACTTTTTCTATAATTATTATTCCCTAAAGAGTGTGTGTGTGCGTGTGTGTGTGTGTGTATATATGTGTGTATATACAAGAGAAAAAATAATGTCATAATAATCTCTTGGAACTCTATTGCAAACAAAATTAACCTGAAGTGTACTTTTTTCTTTGTAAACTAAAAGAAAGCCTGACAACTTTTTGAGCTGGCAGGCCTTTTACCTTTGTTTTCTACTCTCTATAGCAGGTCTTTGGTCTGCACACTCTTCTTGAAAATACTCGTGTCTACGAGTCATCCCATCGAACCAAGACACAAAATGGCATTCATTTGTAATTACAAATGTTTCCATTGCATACACTTCATTCCTGAGATATGTAAAGGTCTAGATGAAAACTGTATAAAATTGTGAAACGATTACATGTTTGTGGAGAGGCTATTCCATGAACAACAGTGAAACTAATAATAAACAAACGATGGGAGGCACAGTTAGAGAAGACATGGGACAGGGTGTTTGGAGATACACACATGCATAGGCACAATTACACACATGTGCCTGTGGCATGACTACAGTCAGTATAAGAATTCTCAACACTATCTGTTAGATCAGCCCCCTTCCTTAACAGTTATTTCTTAGAGGTGACAACTAACCTCACCAGTGAGGGTGAAACTCAGCTTGAAGTGTGGACCCATTCCTCAATAGTTTGTTCTTTGTACCAAGGTGTTTGTGTGCGCACCATGCATAAAGCTATGTATGAAATTATAATGATAAAGTGAGAAATGAAGTCAGATCATCAGAGACTTGTATTAAACACCATAACCAAAGGACATCATTAAAGACAAGCTGTATAAAAGTGTGACTTTTATACTGTATAAAAGTATACAGTATATTTATACTGTATAAGCTGTATAAAAGTGTGACTGGTTTGTGAGTTGAATGACTATTTCTGTTTCTTTCTTTAGCTTGGCTGCTAAGAAAATCAAAGTCATCTTTGTCATTAAATGCACATCTAGCCTCATGGTGTTTTCCTTCTTATCCTGGTCTTCACTTGGCTATGTAATATCTTTTTTAATGGATTCAAATCATTTTTCCTTATTTTTTGATATATTCTTCATGAACCATTTTGACTGTTCAATAAAAGACAATAAGAGGAAGGATGAGAAGCAGGCAGGGAGTGAAGGGGACTAAGAGAAAGACAGTGAATGTGTGTTCTGAGCTTTGCAGTTCAGTCAGTCCTGGACTGGAATCCTGCTACTTTCCAGCTTTTGACTTTGGGCGTGTTGCATAACTTGTGACTTACTTAACTGCTCTGGGCCTCAAATTCATCTAAAATGAAGGAATATTAGCACTTATCTCAATGGATAAAATACAGTAAACAATCAATTAACTTTAGTTTTTTCTGATATTTCCATCAACATCAAAATTATGTGTGTATGTGTGTATTACAGATAAAACTGTGACGACAGCTACATCTCATATACAGATATTTACATGTATACATGTGCATAACCTCTCTCTCTAACACACACACACACACACACACACACACGCACTCAGCTGATTTCTGGGATCAAAACTTTATTCAGAAAAGTTACCACTCACCAATTTCCAAAGAATATCAAGGTGAGCAATTAGGAAACTAATCCATCCTTCATCACAAATGCTATTTTGTTTTTTGTTGAAATTGTGACCTACAAAAGATATTGGAAGTAAAATCTAGGGGAGAAAAAGTCATTTTATCAAAGAAGAGTTTTGGTGATCTCCGAGTCACATAGAAGCTAAAAGAAGCTCCTCCCTTTGGGTCCCCCACCTGCCTGTGGGCTACAACAACCATCACCACTGCAAACAGGGCTCACCACTGACCTATTGCAGACAGTTAATCAAGAGCAGAGAGAGCAGCTTTCACAGTACAAGTAGTTACTTGTTCTCAACTTTTTAAAGTTCATATTTCAGTCTTACTGTCATTTCTTTCCTCTTGGCGGTACTTTTATGAAAGGTAAAGCTGAACAGAAAGAAAACCAGAGTCATTAACTGTTTGAAAGTTTAATGTGCTACCAAACCAGAATTAGATGTGATAATGAAATTTCCACTGCTGAAAGCAGACATTGCTAACTGATGTATGTAGTGAGAAGGTGGTCACATAACCAATGAAAATAAAAAAGCATGCTCATTTTTTAAATTTCTCATTCACATTTTGTGTTTAAACTGGCCGAATACCAAATTAGACTTCAGTTAAGATATTTTAAAAAGTGAATTTTGGAAAGTTCCACTTTCTTTTAGAAAACATATATTCTACATTTATAGTATAGATGTTGATCAAATAACTTTATATCTAGAGATAATCTAGAACAATGGATCAAGATTTATGGTTTAATATTGCTAGACTTTATTCAGCCATCTAATTAGTCAGAAGTGCCATGCAAGTCACTAGAATCCAGCAGTGTGGAATGGTTTTGCCCAAGCATGACACCTCTCAGTATAGCATTCAAGGTATATCTAAATAGGATTCTAATTCACCTTTTCTAACTACTTCGACTTCTGTCTTCTATGCTCAACATAGTCAAAATGGATCATTAATTGTTCTCCAAATACAACATATTCTTTTCTACCTTCTTGTCTTTGCAAATACTGTTCTCTACTCCTAATGTTCTCAGCCACTGCCTCTACTTTATGTCCTCTCCTATAGGCATCCCTCAGCCCCCCTCCCCTACCTTGCCATTTTCCCCAATGCTTCCACTTAGACAACCCCTTACAGATCACCATTTGTTGAAATTATACCCATTTAAAGTTCAGTTAAACTGCCCTTTTTCCAAAAAAATTATTCCTGCCTGCCCATGCCAAACTGAACTAATCTCTTTCTCCTCTCCATCCAGAATCACTTCGCTTTAACTGTTGTACATCACTGTTCATAGCTTTTGGCACACAGTA
Source organism: Rhinolophus hipposideros (assembly GCF_964194185.1). NCBI lineage: Eukaryota > Metazoa > Chordata > Mammalia > Chiroptera > Rhinolophidae > Rhinolophus > Rhinolophus hipposideros. The sequence goes on from NC_138053.1 coordinate 42,587,712, forward strand.
GAAGCTCATTTACTATATGCTAAGTAAATTGAAGAATTCTAGGTTATATTACACTTTCATCTACCCCCTAAACTTAGCTGATAAGCTTCTTAATGGCAAAGATGGAGCTGGTGGGAGGAGGGTGCTTATTAATCTTTATAACCTTTAAATTAACTAACAGGTTCACTGCACATAATGAAGGCTTGAAAATATTTCTTGAATTGCATGATTAAACTGGGTCGTCTGGGCTGGGCTGGATTGGAAGTGCTTCAGGATTGCCCCTTGATTTATCAGGAGCAGTGCCAGTGATGCAAGAGGTAATTTTCTTTGCTGAATCATAACTGAGTTTATATCACACTAAGCTTTGGAAGGTACCATTTTTCAAAGTAAATATAAAAACAATAACCTTTCTGTTTGTAACATTTTAAGTTCTCCTGTCTCCTTTCAGGTATGGGGGCATTTCTGTAAGGTGTTGACCTAAATTTCTTCTGACCTAATTTCCTTGTTGCAAAAGAAATTCGGTGCAGCCAGCCCCCACTGCGGAAAGGTTTTGTTCTATATCACTGTCACATTTCAATGACAAATGGAATGAACTTTGTTAGTCCTTTAGAGACTTGAGAATAGCTCAGGATATTTCCCTCTACTATCTAAGAGGATGTCAGTGATTTTCTCTGCTGGCTACAGAGTGTGCAGGACCTCCCTTTGTCCTGTGCATTCCCCTAAGCAGTTGGGCTTCCCCCATGGAGGTATTGGGCACTACTCACACCATTTTTATTGCACAACAGCTGAAGAGAAGTTTATTATAAAATGGGGAAGAATGGAAGTGGCAAAAAGATCCACTGGGCTTTTGAATCAAAAAAAAAAAATGTTTCTCAGCACTAACCAAGTGTACTTTGGTTCTAGTCCTAAGCATTTTGAAGCAAAACCAAAATAAACTTTATTCCTTTGATAGGAAAAAAAAATAGATTTCTTCCTAATGACACACACACAGAAAACAAAAAACCTATTTTTCTCACTATATTGTGAGCATGTGTACTTACTTGTGTGTATGTGTGTTTGAGAAGGAATAAGCTAGTGAATGAATAGGATTTAGCTCAAACAATTCATAAGACCATAGGCAGGAATATAATAAAAAAAAAATTATCTTGAGTAAAGAAAAGATAACATACCAAGCGATCTCTACCAAGAATCGCTTCCTAGAAGGAGAGGATACTGGATGATTCCCAAGGGTTTCTTTCTGGTGCTATTCTTAACCAATAAATTATCTGAAACAGGTATTCACGTGCAGTTTCAATATGGGATAGACTGATTTTAAGATTCAGGATTTTAGTAATCGTTTCAGTGATACAGTGAATGTGCTTTAAAATGCTTAAGATTACTGGGATTCTCTCATGTTGGTCACAAATTATAACTCAAAAATATCACTCCATTATTTCCCTTTGGAAGCAAATCTCCTGGAAGACCTTAAGGCACCACACCCTGCCAGTTGGTGATGTGGTCAGCAAAGTCTAGAGCAGGTCAAAGAGACAGCTGTCCCAGCAATTTAGCCTCAACTGAAATGGCAACATGAAAGAGAGCAAAATGAGAAAAAAATCTGACAAAGGAAAACAAAAGAGTCTGCTTCAAAAGAGACAAGATGTAAGAAAAGCAAGAGACAATAAAGAAGTACACGATAAAAAAAAAATATTTTTAACAAAAGATCAGAAAGAAAGTCTGAAGAAGAAAGAAAATTTTAACCATTCAAAAAAGGCTGAACATCTTTGGAGGAACTCCTTCCAAAGAATCAAAAATCACAGACCGAAAGAGTGAAAGATATGTAACCTAAATAATCAGTTATACGAATGAAAGCCAGCCATATAAGTCTCAGACAACAAATAATACACCATATAAACAAAATAAAGGATAAAAATCATATGATCGTATCAACAGATGAAGAAAAAGAATTTGACAAGGTACAACAATTCCTTTATGATTTAAAAACTTAATAAAACGAGTATTGAAGGAAAGTACCTCAACATCATAATGGCCATGTATGACAAACCTTCAGCTAATATCATACTTAATGGTGAAAAACTGAAAGCTTTTCCTCTGTGATCAGGAACAAGACAGGGCTGCCCCCTCTCACCATTGTTACTCAGCATAGTATTGGAAGTCCTAGCCAGAGAAATCAGGCAAGAGAAAAAAATAAAAGCATCCAAACTGGGAATGAAGAAGTTAAACTGTCACTTTTTGCAGATGGCATGATTCTTTATATAGAAAGCCCTAAATACTCCTACAAAAAACTATTAGAAATAATAAACAAATAGTAGCAGGATACAAAATCAATGTACAACAATTCATTGCATTCCTAAATATTAATACTAACAATGAAATTTTAGAAAAAGAAATGAAAAAAAATTCCTTTTGCAATTGCTACAAAATACCTAGGAATAAACTTAACAAAGATATGAAGGACACTGAAAACATTAAGACATTAATAAGAGAAATTGAAGAAGACACAAAGAAATGGAAAGATATTCCATATAGATGGATTGGAAGAATCAACATAGTTAAAATGGCCATATTACCCAAAGCAATATACAGATTTAATGCAATCCCCATCAAAATCCCAATGTCATTTTTAAAAAAATAGAACCAAAAAAATCATCAGATTTGTATGGAATCACCAAAAACGCCAAATAGCCAAAGCAAGCCTGAAAAAAAGAAAAAGTTTAAAGGTATTACACTCCCTGGCTTCAGTTCATACTACAAAGAGACAATAATCAAAACAGCGTGGTATTGTCAGAAAACAGGCACACAGACCAATGGAATAGAATTAAAAACGCAGAAATAAAAGCACATATATGTGGGCAGACAATTTTCAACAAAGCTGCCAAAAACATGGAGAAAAAAAAACTTCTTCAATAAATGGTGCTGGGAAAATTGGGAAGTTGGGGCAAAAGAATTAAACTAGACTGCTATCTGTCACCATATAGCAAAATTAACTCAAAATGGATCAAAGATCTAAACATAAGACCTGAAATGGATCTTATGTTTAAAATGGATCAAAGATCTAAACATAAGACCTGAAACAATAAATTGCATAGAAGAAAACATAGGTACTAAACTTAATGGAACTTGGGTTCAGAGCGGATTTTATGAATTTGACCTCAAAGGCAAGACAAGTAAAAGCATTAATAAATGAATGGGAATATACCAAACTAAAAAGCTTTTGCACAGCAAAAGAAACCATCAACAAAACAAAGAGGCAACAAACCAAATGGGAGAAGATATTTGCAAACATCTCTGATAAAGGGCTAGTATCCAAAATATATAAAAAACTCATGCAACTCAACTACAAAAAAGCAAACAATCCAATTAAAAAATGGGCAGAGGACCTGAACAGACACTTCTCCCAAGAAAATATACAAATGGCCAACAGATATAAAAAAAAAAATGCTCAACTTCATTAGCTATTAGGGAAATGCAAATCAAAACCACTATGAGATACCACCTCATATCTGTTAGAATGGCTATTATCAACAAGACAAGTAATAACAAGTGTTGGGGAGGTTGGGGAGAAAAAGGAACCCTCATACACTGCTGGTGGGAATGTAAATTGTCACCACCACTTTGGAAAACAGTATTAAGATTCCTCAAAAAATTAAGAATAGAATTACCATGCAAACCAGTAATCCCTCTTCTGGGTATCGACTCCAAAAAACTGAAAACATTTATCTGTAAAGATATATGTACCCTATGTTCATTGTAGCATTATTCATGGTGGCCAAGAGATGGAAACAACCAAAGTGTTTACTGATAGATGATTGTATAAAGACTATGGGGTTCATATACACAACGGAATAGTACTCAGCCATAAGAAAAGATGAAATACTGCCACTTGCAACAACATGAATGGCTCTTGAGATTATCATACTAAGTGAAATAAGTCAGGCAGAAAAAGTCAAGAACTGTATGACTTCACTCATATGTGAGACATTAGACTGAAAGCAATAAATGAACAATACAAACAAACAAAAAAACAAAATCTCTTAGACACAGACAACAGCTTAGTAGTTACCAGAGGGCAAGGAAATAGAAGGGGTGGTAGAAGAGGGCAAAGTGGGACAAATATATGGTGATGGAGGGAGAACTGACACTGGGTAGTGAACACACAATGCAATATATAGATGATATATTATAGAAATGTGCACTTGAAATCTCTATCATTTTACTAACCAGTGTCACCCCAAATTTAACACAAATTAGTTTTTTTAAAAAAAAGAACTTACTGGAGATACTGCCCTGGGTGCCAGGGAGTCTGTGATGACCCAAACATGCACACCAATTACCAAAGTGCTACATAATCAAGAGTCTGTGCCCAATTGCCAGAAAAATAACCTAAATATTATTTAACTTGCATTTTTTTATATTAGCCTGATGCAAAAAAATGAGAGAGAGGTTGCATGCAGATAATGGGACTTTTTGACTGGTTGGCTCTTGAGCAGAGAAGGTTAATGTATTATCAAGGTCAAACAGAATAGGTTCTCTTCTGAGAGGACTAATCTGAATCTCTAGAGAGATCATCTACTAAAGGGAAAAAAAGCGGGGTCATTCTTTTGTGAAATAAAAGGAAATTATTATTCTGGGAAGTTGGTTTTGGCAAAGAATTTCTTGGCCTATTTGTCTGAATTGTAAAAATTTCCTGCTATAAAGTAAAATTTGAAAAGTTAAATTTCCCATTTAGAGATGATCTCAGCAGATACCTTACAAAGTGGCACGGGACAAGCTGCATGTAAATTAGAAACCTTGCCTGGGTCTTTTGAATCTCTTTGATATCTTCCCTTTCTAATTAAGGGCTTAGTATGAGCCCTCCACCTTGATTCGTGTAGGATACAGCAAAGCTTTTAATAACCAAGTAAATTGGTAACCTGAAAATATATGTCAACCCACATGTAAGCTCTGTGGTGAATTTCAAAGTGATTTCCTCCTATAGAGACTAGCTTTCCACGACTGTCTATTACAGGATCTATTCAATGAGCAAAAGATCTTAGGCTGTTGGGCTTTATTTACCTAGCACCCTGGCACCCTTTGCTCCTGCTATAACACACACGTGCTAATCCAGGATCTTCTGTCTACCAAACACATGGAAAGAAGAACAACTTCTGGCATTCGTTTTTATGTTACCAAGAACAAAGATGACAATTTGAAGTAAAAGCTGGGTCAGATTTAGCTCTACGTAAAATTGGCTGGGCTAGCCTCTACTCAGGGGAAAGCCTGGCTGAATCTCCGCTTCAGAAGCCACAGTAGATTGAACAATCAGACTATTTGAAAAAACCCAATCATCCCACAAGGATTTGTAAAGTGTCAAGCGTCTGGCACATGGGTGTTCTGAATAAAAGGATTTTGCTAGGAGTTTTGAGATCGGAGATCCATGATTAATTCTGACTGCCTGGATCAATAAAGATTGTTTTCCTTTGAAACAGAGCACCTATAAAATTATGTAATTTGAGGTATAGGAAAATCATTGCCGAACGAGCAAAGAGTACTTTGCTGCCCACAGAATCCATTTGGTAGTAATTTCAGGATGAAAAGTAAGACCATTATTTTGATAGGACAAATGCATTTGAAAGTCAAGAGAGATTACATCAGTTAAAAATGATATTTGCATAAAAATACGTGTCCAGAACAAACTCAGGTGGAGCACTATTCACACCAGAAATGCAATTCAGTGTGAGCTATTTCCTAAAGGAAAAGTGCATGTGAGAATGTAGATTATTTTGTCTAGCACAGCTGCTGCTTGTACTGCAAAAGCAGAGATGCAGCTGATGACAGGTAGAATGGAACTTGGCACCTCCACTGGCATCCAGCCAAGAATACAGAATGTTTTAGCCAGTCTGTGGCATGTGATCCATTCCTTAATTGTTGATAACATATAATTAGGACAATCTAAGCCTAGTTTAATGAATGTAATAAGTTAAACTGCAGCGCTTGACTATACTTGGATAGACTTTGTTAGTCTTGGAGCAGGGAACTGCAGAGTAACATTTTATAAACAGTACAAAATGGAATCTTCCCTTTACAAACTATCAGCCTAGAATTATGGCCGACATCCTAACCCACAGTATAAATTCTGTGCACTGTATAAATGTCAACTGATATTCATGGCCAATGTGCCCAAAATAAATTTTCCCCTTGAAGATTTTAAAGGTAAGATTTATGGGGAAAAATTGGGCACGTATTTAAAAATGACAGACTACGCGTTCTGCTAATCAGTTATCAACCTGATTTATTTTGACAGACTTCTTTCTAAGATGATCAGAGCTCAGTCTAGTGTACTACACTAGATTTTCGCAATGATTTTCTTGAAAATAATTAATTATTAATGTTTTATTAAAATATATTCATTGCAGTCATCTTATCGCACCCCATATTACTTACCTGTATATTTTGTAAAAACGTTGTTGTTGTAAAGCATGAAAAAGATCTTTCCCTCTGCCATAAATAAATTCAGCTGAATTTTCCACACCTCTGATAAAAGTTTTTTTTTTTTTCTAAAGGGGGAAAAATTCTACCTAGATATAAAATAATGCAAGAAACAAAATTTTTTGAAAAAAAAAAACACGTTTTAGCTTTTGATTAAAAAAAAATTAAAGGAAGCTGTTTATCCACAGCATGCATGCTTTCTCTGATTGTTTTTTTATCCATCTTTAAATTTGTTCTAATGTTATCAGAATTGATTTTTAGTCTCAGTCATCCCAAAGGAACTGTCTTGAGTGAAGCTCTTATCGGGGAACTGTAATGAAGAATCAGCTTGCAAAGCTGTTACTATGGTGCTCACATATCTGAAGAAATTTTTAGTGGAAATAAAATTCCAAAGCACTAAATTTAGAGGTATTTCGTTTCCTAGTAAGAGGTATAAAAATAGTACTACTAGATACAATTTAAATTCCAAGGGGGGAGAGATATTTATTTCTGTACGATGTTTAACCATGTACCTTCTAGAAAGCTAGTCTCTTTCCACAGGCCTTGAGATAAATTAAAAATCATGTTAACCAGTTCCCTCTTAGGTTGCCGAAAGGATAAGTTAAAAAAATTTTAAAAAAAGGAGATCTTCATTTTCACATTTTCATTTTAGTGTTGCTTTTAAAATAAAACTTTATGAAGTGAAAGCATAACTATTTGAAAATGAATTATTTTTCACATGTTCAGGAAAAAGTTTTTGACAATGATACATAACTATAGTTTTAGATACTAAATTGTATATTATCTCACAAAGGGTAGGGAGAGTTAAAGAATGTCATCAGTGCCCAGGCATGGTTTCTAGAAAGCTCAGGTTTAAGACATACGATCATCAGTGCCCAGGCATGGTTTCTAGAAAGCTCAGGTTTAAGACATACGAGTATCTCCCATTACAAGCAATAATTACTATAGTGTGCAGTCAAAAAGATCCCCTTTTCCAAAAATATTTTTTAAATGTTCCAGAAATCATGACGAATTAAAGTGATTTTAAGTGTCATATGTAAATATGCTTCTTCCTCTGCCCAATATTAAGATATGTATTGAATTCCTCAAGCCAACTTGCATTCCACAGGTGTTGCTTAAGTTACCGCATGCAGAGGGAGAAATTTTTTAAAATCATTTTTAACATTTTATTTTCATGATTAAGTCACCAAAAACAACAGGAAGAAAAGCCTGTAATAATATTACATGGGTGAAAACATTACATTACATCTATACTTAGAAGTTCATAAGAAAAAGGGAAACAGGCATCTTTCAAGAAACAAGACTAAAGCAGTTAGAGACCTCCACTTTTCTATGAGTGACAGATGAACATATAATTGTTGAAGAGGAGGAAATAAAGAGTACTGCCATAATTCTTCCATCCATTATGTATAATTTTTATATGTACATTGGAATGAAAAACTCTTAAACGTTAAGATTTGACAGGTGCGATAAAGAAAAAGGTTCTAGACTTATACAGTTTCGTACATACAGGAGGAAGAACAGGGTTCATGTTATGATTGCCTTTGGTTTTATCTATTCACACAAACTGCCCTTATATGAAATTATTCACAAAGCTAATCCATAGCTCCGTCATCTAAATTCAACTGAAAACCTCATATTAACAAGATTAAATGTGTCCATAATTTCAAAGATGATTTTAGGAAATGTGGTCCTTATACATTTCTTTTTATGATGAATTTGGAATTTGGGGAAAATGTTGGCTCATAATTAGAATAGAATACCAAGACTAAGAGATAGAATGCAGGCAATAGTGGGTAATTCCCACTATTCTTTTACAAATATCTAATTCAATACTTCTAATTATCAGTTTGTACCACAAGCACACAAAAAAAATATTCCTTTGGGTAAGGCAAATGTGGATACTTCGTTAAAGAATTCACATGCTTTTCTAGGTACAGTTTTCATGCTGATTTAATTTTCATCTCTATTTACAAAGCCTGCTACAAATAATGAAATCTAATGGAGAAAAAAGTATTAAAAAAGTGAGTTTATTTTGCTATCACATAAAACAGAACTCTAAACTGTAGCATTCATAAAATAAAATTTATTTTTTTTCCTGACAAAACGCTTAGAAAACACTCTAAAAATGCCAGTTGAAAAACAGCTCAAGAAAGTTACACTGTAAAAGTTACCTTTTTATTAATTCATTATTTATTGATAAAAGAATTGTTTGCCAAGTCTGTTTGTTTGTTGGGTCACAATGGCTATAATTATTTTTTTAATAGACTGTATTCTAAATATACCATTAGTTTTTATCCACTTTTAGTTCACAGTAAAATCAGCTCTCCAACTTTCCTACTTGCTAAACAGAATGGATTAGAAAGTGATACTCATGTTAATTTTACCTGAAGCTAGACAGTGTATACACACATTTTGCTACACAGACTTCTGGACTTTTGACTGTATCTATGTAACTGTACCATGAATGGTATTTTGCAAATATTAAACCAATGTATTTCACGACATTCTCTAAATCACATTTCTTTGCAGTCTCCCACCTTCAAGGCAGAGCCAGAAAACTTATTACCCTAGATCAGGAAAGGATAAGAATTTAGTTTGAGAGGAAGGCTTTGTGGAGAATAAATGGATTTGCTAAATTATTTTAGTTCCTACTTAACATTTCAAGGACAAAGCCTGAAGGACTCAATCTAGAATTCTCATAATGAAGAAAAAATACCTCCCACCTATGAACTGTGCAGGCCATGTGGCTTGCTGCTTTCTGGTAGAACTTAGGACAAAGAGGAAGGGGAGCAAAGCCCACCCCTTCTGTTTCTGGGAACTGAGGATGTTAGAGTATGGAGAGCAATCTGATATTGCCTCCCAATTTCCCTTTCTGGCTTTCACTCTTCTTCATGGTAAGGTGCAGGAAACCCAAGGAAAGAACAACCTCAAATTCCATATCTGACTAAAATGCAAATTGCCCCACACCCCAGGGATGCCTGCATCAACCTCCTGAGAGCTGATATATTAGCTTTGATGAATGGCTTTCCTAAACTCCTGCATGGAAACCAGGTGTTCCCACAGCACCCCACCCCTATCCAATGGGGAACTGGCAGCTGAGCTGAGAGCTGGCGTGCAAGGTACCACCATGGTAAAGGCAGAATTGGGGCTTTCATCCAGGGAGCCACATAGAGAATAAAGCAGAGAAAGCCAAGATGAGGGTGAGTCAACCATGCCAAGATAAAAGGTCCTCACTGTGAGCACCTTATCAGCTGTGAGTACCAGCAAGACAACAGGCAAGGGACATCACCCTGAAAATAAGAAGATCAGGACTCCACAGCCAAAAATGTCAGCTCTTCCCCACCACTTCCAGACTAGGAAAACCTTACTCCTCCACCACACACGGGGACACCAACTGGAAAGGGCGCTGAAGAGTAGACAGAAGGTTGAGAAGTCTGGGAGACAAAGCACATTTTCCTAAAGGAGCAGCATTACCTAAAGGAATGGTTTTAATTACTGAGGTGGACTGAATTTTAAACCACATACGACTTTAAGTTTCTAAGAGAACCAAAGTAGTTATAGACAAGATAATGGAGCTACATTTTCCACGCACAACCAAGTTACTGTGTGAGAGAAGTCAATATTATATAATGAACACAAAGAAGAAAGTTACTGTAGTAAAAATAATTTTCTCTGCAAACACACATTCTTACACACCTACACGATCACAATATGGTATTTTGTGAGGAAAGTGGGGTAGCCTTTTTTGACCTGAATTGTCCACACTGAACGACCATGTGAATCAAATGGACCAAAGAGCCATTTGGGTTTCCTTTCTGTTTTTTCTGTGTATGTATTAGACAGAATTACCAGTTTAAAAAAATAAAACAAAACAAAAAGCTTGCTCTTCCTTAGTTTACTCATCTGTAAAAAAAGAATACTAATACCTGGCACGGTTATTTGGGGAATTAAAGAAGATGTTTTATGTGAAGGGCTTTCTGTAAATTGGTTAGCACAATGTTTGGCACTATTATCTCCATATCCTCCCCACCCAATGTTCATAACTTTTCTGAGATCAGCCAGGTTTAAACATTCAGCATCACTGACAGTCTATTTTTCACTTACCCCTTATCTCCTCTCTCACTGCCATAGCCTTATGTCTGGGTCTCATTTCTTCTCTTTGACACTTGTACCTTGTAACCAACTACCTGTCTCTCATTGGAGTCCCTCTTGTTTCCAAAGTACTGTTCAGCTCTGAGCTGGTCATTCCTTTCTCTAAGTCCCTCTCTAGTTTTCTTTCCTCCTTTTCTTTCTCCCTTCCTCCATATCTTTCTTCTACGTTGTAACTTCCATAAAGAGTATGAAAACACTTCAAATGTTGAAATATGAATCAATTAAAATAAATTTGGATAAAACTGAAACAGGAGCAAAGAGAAATATTAGAAGAACCTGAAATAGACCATTTCTCAGCTAAGGTCTAAATTTAACTGAGATTTATGGCAGTTCAAGTGGAAAGAAAGGTTTTGGCTTTGGTAGGCATAACTCAAAGTTTTAAAACAATTAACTTTATATTTACTATTCATGTTTCAAATTTTTGAAATTAGTTACAGAATAAGAAGTTTTTTTCTAAGGAAGTGCTGAAAAATTCTAAATTTTAGAACGTTGATGTATTAGTAATATATATTGCAACATGTCTATAAATCAAAAAATACTAAGCATACAAGTTTCTTAACATAAAATATATATATATCAGAAACTCGATCAATTGGAATCTAATTTATTTAAATCCTTAGCTAACCAAATTTTCTTTTCCACAGTCAAATGAGGACAAAGAAAATAAAGAGAAAAATATTTGAATATGAGGTCGTTATTCGAGGATAAAAAGTGAATTTTCTAGATATGCCCCGCAAGATGCAACTCAATTTCCTATAACATCTTATATGAATTTTCTTATATCATCTTCTCTTAACATTCACATTTATTTTTACACACCATATTCCTAGCATCTAGCACGGTGTTTTGCCCATTTGAAAATGTCCATAAACTTTTATTTTTTAATAAAAACTCTGATACACTGCAAAATCTTTCAACGTAGATCTCTTATAATGAAGACCAGTCTATTTTATTTAAAACAGGAATCCTTGGCCGGCCCGGTGTCTCAAGCGATTAGAGTTCCATGCTCCTAACTCCGAAGGCTACCAGTTCGATTTCCACATGGGCCAGTAGGCTCTCAACCACAGGTTGCCAGTTCGATTCCTTGACTCCCGCAAGGGATGGTGGGCTGTGCCCCCTGCAACTAGCAAAGGCAACTGGACCTGGAGCTGAGCTGCGCCCTCCACAACTAAGATTGAAGGACAACAACTGGACTTGGAAAAAAGTCCTAGAAGTACACACTGTTCCCCAATAAAGTCCTGTTCCCCTTCCCCAATAAAATATTTATTAAAAAAATGAAAAAATAAATAAATAAATAAAACAGGAATCCTTATAATAATAATAGTCATAAACATAATACTTGCATTTGTAGAATGTGGACATTCTGTGTGCTTTTACAAGCATCTCGTTTGATTCTCACAAGAAAACTGCGTTTCTGAGAGGTGAAACAAATTGTCTGGGACTATCAGTCTTGTTAACAAACATCAATGCCGCAGCTTGAACACAGCCTCACTAAACTCTTTTCATAACCCCAATCAGCTTCAATTGATTGATTAATTAAGTGAGAGTGATTAATTGCAAGCAGCTGGAGCCTGTGTCACTGAGAGTATATTCTTCATCGCAGTCTTATCCAGGCCCATTTTGATATGTTATAATATATATCCTCATCCCCTTTTATCTACTTTAACCAAATAGAGGTAGAGGTGATAAATGAAGGTGGAAAAAAGTGACATGTTGCATACATATGATGTTTCAAAATTGTGCAAATATGATTTAAGGATATATTTGCTGAGGATGTCTGGGAAAGGAGGTTCCTTGATGGCTCCCATAGTTCTGCAGCACATGGACAGGAAAACAGGTAGCCCTGGTCTCAGTGGCTGGTGGTCATCTTGTGACCAGGAGGAAGGCTCTAGAGGGCAGAGTGGGGAAATAGAAATAATCATGTTTTCTTGACAAAATGGAACCACCTACACTACACCACCGTTCAGTGCAAAGGCCCTCGCATTCCTGGTAAGCCAACTTGAATTGGACGGTTTGCTACTTGTAACCAAAAATACATGAACTGATACAGGAAAGAAATAGGAGTGGGGGGCAGTTTACACTTTCCTCCATATTTTAGACTTATGCGTAAAAGACATCAAAGTGACATTGGTACTTAAGGTATTAAAGTTTAAAAATGCTTCAGAACATTTTGGATCATACAAATGTGACTTAGAATATGTGGACACTGAGGTCTAAACAGTGCATGAGGCAAACAGCAGCTGCCTTTAGCAGGGCTGAAGTAGGAAACAGAATAGCCCCCACCCTCATCCTACACAGCTCAGTATGTCAGTGGATATCCCATCTGGTTTACAGGTGCCAGAAACAAACAACAGGAACAAAAAAAAAAGTAGACTAAAAATCGACTAGAAGCGAATGTGTAAGTGGACTGTCCTCTAAACAGATCTCCTCGACTCAAGGGGGAAAAGGGACATTTCACACCCACGCTGGGCATTCTGTTTCTATTTTCCAGGCTCTGCCCTATCCCAGGCCCCTCTCCCCACTGAAAGGCCATGGAGAAAATAGACCTCACCAAAGCATGAGACAGAATGACCCACACTGCAGTTCTGGAAGACAGCCAGTTCCCCAGCATTGATGTGGTCCCACTTAACTCCTCTGGGGTGGACGCATGGAGAGGCTTAGTGACAGCGAGCTATCGCAGCAGCTGGAGTTCAAGGAACTGAAGTGGAGTCACTGCAAGTAGGGTGGGCAGCAGAAAGGCCCCAGAAAACACTGAAGTGTAATTTCAGGCAATGCCGCATTGTTTTGGAATTCAGGAAACCAAGGAATAAACAGGCCAAGCTGACATGCAGCAGGCAAAATTAAGGCAGGACTTTTTTTTTTTTTTTTTTTTTTTTTTTATGACCCACCAGAGAAACCAGATCAAAGATACAGAGGAGTTGGCATGCAACTCCAGCTCTACAATATTAATTCATTCTGTTAACAACTGTTTATTTTGTGCCTACTATGTGTCACATATTTTGTCACAGGAGTATGACAAGAATGAAAGCATAGTTCTTTCTGATGCATACAAACCTGGAGCCGCCAAACTCAGGTTTGCAACGACTGTATCGTTTTATTTTTTCCATAACAATTTATTTTTTAATTGAAGCCCCCACTCACACAGCAGCAAAAATAAGTCCTCCTCTAGCCTCCTCTTTTCTGGGTTGCCTCTAACATCTAGAGGCTTGGAAAGTACCAGGATGTCTGGAGAGCAGGGTAAGGGGGAGAAATCCAATCCTCACAGCATTGTTTCTCCTCTCTAGACTATGGGAAAGCCCCCCCATCTCTTGTGGTGACTTTGGGGTGTCCTCCTCATCCCATCACTTTTCAGCTCTGCTACCATTCCAGGCACTCTCTGAGCCTCTTCTCAGGCTCTGAGCCTCTTCCAGCGTCTAAGCTCCTTTATTCCCTTCTCAAGTCTCTTCCCCTCTCAGGACCCATGAAATCTTTCCCTACTCTGGACTGAGTGAAGCACAACAGAAACTGATCCCTGATTCTTTTAAATCTATTTTCTAAATTGAGACCTTAATTTTGAGTCACAAAAACAAAGCAGTTGATTTCTTTATTGCCTCTTGTTTTAAAAATTTTTTTTTTGTCCCTTCCCTGTAGTAGCCCTGTCTCCTGAATGCTAAGAGGAAACATAGAGGTTATAGAAAATACTGGGAGGACAGAAGCATTGGTTAATATCTCAAAAGATTATCACACTATACTAAAGCTATGCTGTCCTTTGAGAAAGTGGGATATTTTTCAGAGACAATACGTGAGGCATGTCCTGAAAATGGATAGGTGTTCATCAAAAGAAGAAAATAAAAGAGGATCAAACATGCAAGTAAGACTTTGTGTTTTTAGAATACGAAATAGTATATGGCATTTATGAACAACATGCAGAACTCACAAAAAAAATGAAGGTTCAGTGTCATTAACAGTGTGAAATGACTACCATAAGTAGAAAAATGGCCCATATGTCACTTCATTTTATGTGGTTAAACGTCGATTTGAAATTTACATCCCTTCCCTCACTTTAAAAGTTAAAGAACTGAAAAATTTTCTTTAATAGAAAGATAACTTGGGTAAGGTCCTAAAGCAGAGGTCAAATACAAAATCAGGAACTTCATTTTCCTTTTCTTCTGTGGCAAGTGTCTATTTGACTAGAGACTTCCATTAGAATAACTGAGTAAAAGAATATTGTGTATAAAAAGAGATCCCTAATGATACTACGACTTCTGAATGAGAAATTTTTAGATGCATGATACATAACTGAATAGATCAACTCTATTGCCAAAGAAATACGGAGACACAATAGGCAAAAGCAATTATTTTTAATCACCCATCAACATAAAGTTTCCTATCAGCGATTTGTATTACAAATTTTATCAACACATGTGTAACCTCTCTTTACTTCAGTAAGAGTTGTGTGGGTGTCCATGCACTGAAGAAACAAATCCCACGAACACACATCACTCTTCCCAATTTACATTTTCAGCATCCTGAATTTAATCATGCTCAATGAATCTGACAGGCAGTGCTACTGAAGTCTCAACTCTAAATAAATAGTTTAAAATAAAAAGTTGTATAAATATCAGTCTGTGCCAATATGTGGTTTGAGAGGGAGTGCTATAAACACAAAGTAAATTAAATGGGATCTACTTTTGTGGGGTAAAAGGCTACTTAAAGTGGTTATTATAGAGAAAATTTTGTTGTGTGGTGCGACAGCACGTACCCATGTGGCTAACCTACCACTGGTAGAAGAAACAAATCCCACCCATACCTAGGGGTGGTGCCATAGCCAGACCACAATTCCTATGAGGGATGAACTTAATATGCTGAAAATGAAGACCAGGCTCTGTTGCAGCTCATTAGCTGGTTACAGACACACTGCGAGAGAAGAAAGTAGAATTTGGTCGATGTTCCAACTTCTACATGTGCTGTGAATAATACAGACTATTGTTTTTTTGATAAAGAAGTATTGTTTTGAATGTGCAGAGTGGCTAAGTAAAGCCAGCAGAATTTTTTGGCCAAATATAGTCTCTTGCTCACTCCTAAAAATCCTAGCTTTCAAATTAGGAGCTGAAGTCATTGAAAAAAAAAAAAAGTTTACATTCCTGCAGCCTGCTGCAGCAAGGCCAAACAAATGTTTGGCTTAAAGCTCACTTACATCTCTTTCATGAGCCTTTTCTCTAACATGGAAGTCTGAAAAATAGCATTTCTTTTATCGAGTCATTTAATGCCAAGTGTTTTGTGTGTGTGTGCATGTGTGTGTGTGTGAGTGTGTGTGTGTTTATGTGAGGACACACACACTCACCAACAGTACTATAGGGTCAGTGTAGTGGTTTTAAAGCATGTGGGTCATATTTGAATTTAAAGAAACCATGGTTTTACAGCTTCTGGCATAATTTAGGTCACAGTCACAAACTGTGATTTTTTTTTAAAGCATCATTAACCACTGAATGGACAAGGAATGTGTTATTTTCAAGGAGTTTCTTTGGTGCCAGTTCAGGCAATAAAAACCTAAGGACAAGGGTCAACCTGGGAGGGTAACCTAGTATGTAGTTGCCCTCCTGATGCACTTTTTTACCATAAAAATTCAACATGCTTTTTAGCCTTTAGTCTGTAAGCCCAAGCTGGATAACATAGAGTAACAGCATCAGTTTGTTAGAGGCAGGCATGTTGATGGCAAGTTTCCATATAGTCAGTTGGATTGGTGATTTGGCATTCTGAAGAGCCTGTTAAAATTACAAAATTGTGGGATTGAATATGCAGTAGTCTAGTATTTTTCAGGATCATGGGTAGATTCTCTTTACAATATTATTCATGGACCTGCCAAATTTTTGCTGTAATACAGTTGAGTTTTGTTATAATGACGACCTTCATAGAAAACAAATTCCCAATCTGAGAATAGACAATAAAATGTTTTAAATCAAGCCTCTTTATAACTAGATGGCAATGGACAATCCACACCCAGACCTGAGGAAAGAGAAATGGAGGAAGCAATGGTACATCGCTCTTGTCCCTCTCCTCCTAGCTGTCTACCAGTTCTGGATGTGGGTGGCATTATTGTGATTTCAGGAGTAACTTGGTATTAAAGGTAATATTCCCCAGGGCCAATGATTGGTGTGTCAGAGTGAGAACAGAGAGTAAGCATGCCTTCATGGTCAAACAATAGCATGATAAGCAGCTGAGAGCCTCCTTAGACCAACTCTTTTCCAACCTTTAAACACCAAACAAATAAGTACTTCCATTACACAGGACAGTTGTTAACATGGAAGGAATAAAATGAAGCATTTACTATAAAACATTAGTTACATATTCATTTTTTTCAACATAACATCAGAAAACTGGGGGGTTTTGGTCACAACCAGAGGATTCCAAGTTTGCTTCCTCAGATGCCTTTTTTTTTTTTTTTTTTGTAGCAGCATTGGCTTTATTAGAATTTTACCTACATGGATTTACCTGCATGATTTACATCATCAGTATAATAGTGAATGTATCAGCATCAAAGGAATAGCGGAAGAAATGTACATTTGACTGTATATTTTTTCAGATAGCGCTTCTTCTGCTTTTGATGAGTGGTTTAAGATATTAGGATCTACCAAAGAATGCATTTTTTTATTTATGTCAAAAACTCTGAAAATTAAGTCTGGAGGGGCTAAAAAGAAACAAAACAGATCAGCATTTGAAAGAATGGATGGAGACTGTGTTCAGTTCTAAACACAATACACTTCATTAATGAGATGGCCCCAGACATGCATTTTCCAAATAAATATTTGTACAGTATATAAACAAATTAAACACTTTAATTTTAGCCATTTTTATTAAATAATTTCTAGGATGTTTTCTAAATGCACTTACCTATATAAAAATGTTTTAGAATGCAAATCTAAAAATGTTTGTCTTATGTCATCAGTATGAATCTCTGCTATTATATCATATGCCTGTGCTTCCCGTTCGCCCTCAAAGTTGACTGCTTTCTCCTTTAGTTTCAGGATCTTAATTAAGACTTTTCCACTGTTGTGCCAATGTCTAATATTATTTCACCTTCTTCCTTCCAATCTGCTCTGAGATTGAAAAAGAGATCTAAATATTTTAACACATTTGTGCTAAATAATAATAAATATTGCTCTGGATTAAAAACCTACTGCATAAATTTCCTATAAGTTTTGCAACTGTATTTTCTGCAAAAAGTTTAAGTTGCCAAAAGAACACTAGTCAGGTAAGTAAGGAGTTATTGTAATATACAAGTCCTGACTACCTCTAGATTACTTCACAAAGTCAAGGAATACATACATATATAATTGCAATTTGAGTTGACCACCAAACGAATCTTTCCTTAATAAGCATTTCACTTTTGAGACTAATTTATATCCTAAGCACCTCCAATCCATCTCATATTTGAACACTAGTTCACAGTTTACAAATAGTTTGTAAATAACTTCTACATAATGTACTATTATTCCATTTTACCTTCATAATTATGAGTATTATGGTTTGACTTTTTCAGGTAACAAGGAATAGAAACATATTCAAGCTACCTTAAGTTAGTATAAGGCATTACAGGAAAGTGAGGAATACAAACATCTTTAAAACAAGCCAAATGGGCACTGGAGATTACTCAGGGATGGGAAGATGATGAATCCACACAATCTGGTTATCACGTTGTCACCTCAGCAGATGAGCACATTTCTCCCTTTGCTGTGGCTTTACCATTATTCTCACCTATTTTCTCATTTTAGTAAATTCTTGGTAATATTTAAAACAACTTAATAAAATATTTTAAAATATTTTAGTGTTTAAAAATAGTTTAATAAAAATACATATTGCATTAAATATTAACTACTTAAAAACTATATATTCAATGCTGTATGAAAGATTAAATGTTGTATAGATAAATAAAATAAAGATGGTATTTAATACTTATACACACATACAAAATTATTCACTAGTAAGAAGAAAAACTATTGAACCTTGAGGTGTAAAACGTTTCTGGTAAACCACAAATAGTTTTACCAATTCTACCTGAGTTTCTTTATATAGTTGGTGTTCAATTACAGATATAGATTTGAAATATCACTTTTATTTGCTCTAGAAAAAGAGGAATCATTTAGTGATTGAACCTTGGCTCTTTGAATGTCAGAGTTTCTAGTCTCTCAATCAGAGTATAGACATTTTTTGGGGACATAAAAGTCAGCCAAGAAGCATTAACACCATTCTCCTCGGGGGGAATGAAGAAATGTATAGCCATCATTTTACCAGCTTTCCTGACCAAGTCTACTTTTGTAAAGCTTCAGTCTTGGTATCTTCAGAAAAGAAACAACTCAAAAGGAAGTGTGGTGGAAATTTCCAAAATACAGAGTGTCTGTTTGGCTAAAAACAGTGAGGACAGGCTTCTATATTTAATGATGGGGCCTGGGTTGCCTGTCTTCTGTGATCACTGGCTCTGTGTGGTACATTTTAGTGAGTTTATGATGGTGTAATCCTCCGATGAATGAAGCACTCCCTTCCCTTCAATGCTGTTTATTCTTAGCTTATGCACACAAAGAGCAAAGAGAGTTGTCAACAACACGTCCAGTTTATACACTGAATACTGCTAAGAGCCAGCTGACTCAAGTAACCAAGAAGCTCTTGTATCCTGAACGTCCTTCATTCATTCACACACACAAATATTTACTCTGCACCTACTATGTGCCAGGCACAACAACAGAAGAGGTTAATTGGGGAAAAGTGAAGAACAGGGATATGGCAGTGGTAGCGAAGGAGGAAAGAGGGGAAAAAAATAGTTTGTGTTTCGGTTAGTAAAAGGGGAGCTTCTTTTCCTGACATCCTGTAAAAATCTGTGACTCTCCGTCTAACTTGTCATCTATATTAATCATTTGTTTCTAATTTGAACCATAAGATTCTGGGGAAAGGCCCCAAGTTGATGGGCTCTTTAGTATTCTTACTGAAATTCCCTTGGTAATTGAAAAATATATCTATACTAGTTCTCTAAAATAATTCGAGCCTAAAGAATATACAACTCCACATATTTCAAAGTAGAGAATAATGGAGATTTGTTGCTTTTTAAAAAAATATAGCTCATAATTGTAAACACCACTGATGTATCCAATTAGAAAATAAAGAGATTAAAGTGAATAGTCTCACAGTACCTAAATTCTAAAACTTTTGATATAAATATTTGGGAAAAGAATTGGAGGAGAATGGAAAACAAGGGTTGTTTTTTTTTTGTTTGTTTGTTTTTTTTAAGTGGAGTTTGGAGGCGTTGTAGATAACTTTATATCTTTAAAAATGAAACTTGCCCTTAGAGGGAAAAATTAGTAGTACCGGCCAAGGGCAGGCTGTTTTAATATCATTCTGTGAATTTGGATAGCAAAAATAGCACTTATTCAGAAAATGTTTTCAAGTCATGATTTCTAGAAGTCACCCCACTTATCACTACGTCAGAATGTTTTTCTTCAGTCCATTAGAAGCAGGTTTTGCCTTTATGCTGCTTTCAAGAATTCCAAAGGTTCACTCACAATGTCAGACTACAATAAAATTCAGCGTAATGTGAACCACTCTATGATATTGCCTTTCCTTATTGCCTTTCAGTTACACTGTTCTAAATGCAGTAAAGGAGAAGGTGTTCCGAATGGAACAGATGGAGAAAGGAGTATCATTCCCCGAGTTGGAAAGTCACAGACTGTAATATGCTAACAGCTTAGAAGAGAATTTCTTATATTGATGACTGGTTATGCAGGTTTGAATCTCTGAGTAACCTGGAAAGCAGATAAGATTGCCTGTTACAAATCGTGGTGTTTTTTTATTTGGTATGCATTCCACAACTGGCAGTGAAAAATCCCACCAGCTACAAATGTACCAAGGCATTTTTCTGGAAAACAAACCCAACCAGCACAGTGGTCATAGGAAAGAACTTGCCACTTGCTCTGCAGAGCAGGCCCTGTGAATAATGAGGCGCTTATTTTTACATAGAGGTTTGACTCTTAGTAACAGGTCAGAGTTAGGGAACCCACTGCCTAAGATATTCTGAGGGCTGTAAACCCAGAAATGCTTTGAGAGCTGCCAGTAGGGCCCCAAATGATCCTGAGCAGTTTGCATACAACCTTGGCACAGTACAGACCTGTCTCTCTGCATTCACTATTAGCCTGAGGTGAATTTCTTGCCGAGAAGCAGGAGCACATGAGGAAGCTTAGTTTGCTATGCTTTCCTAGCACATTCAAGCAAAGCAGAAACTTGAGGCTAGCAGACTGATCCTCGTGTAGGTGATGTCAGGAGCATTCCAAACATGAAAGTCAAATTTAAAATACTCAAGAGTATATAATGGTCATTTTACATATGGTCATCTGTTTATTTGAAGATGAAAAGAAGGACTACCAGACAATTCTGGCCTATAAATATCACTAACCCCAGTCATTATTTTAAGTGTTTCCTTCACCCGCTAAGAAAAAAAGACGGGGGGGGGGCAGTTTTAAAAAAACACACTCAAAAGTAACATTTCAAGGGTAATTATACTCATATTTTGAAGTAACTTATCTTAAGAATATGAATGATTCCTGTCCAGCTCACAGTTTGGGTAGTTTTGTGCAGAACTCCCACTAACGATCCCTTTGCCCAGTACTTAAAATAAACCCATCCATTCCTTCTCCCAGAAAGAAAATAAAAATCTCAATGGTCGCAGTGAAATTATCCCCTGTGACAGAATGAGTCATCTAAGCCACTGCAGGCAAAAGCTCACTTCTTTGAAAACGTCCTCCGTCTTCCTTCTAGGGAACAGACACTGCTGGCCTATGACTAGAAAAGATGCAGCTTCATTTCACTTATGCGCCAGACACAGTCTGAAGAAGTTTTGTTTTAAGTTTAATGCTTTTATATAAAACTATACTTTCTTATTGACTTTTACCATGGAGTTAAAGCAATAGATCCACAGAATGGAGTTTGTACTAAAACATTTTTAATTTCAGTTCATAGTTGCAACGTTTGACTCAATGGAAATTTCTTATGACTTATTTTCATACATAACTATTAATTCTGCAAAATAACAAAACTAATTCTGTGCACTTGCTCAAAACCTACTTACTATTTAAATAATCCACAATTTCTTTTATCATTGACAGTTTTCCTTTAGTATTTAAGAAGTTACACTGACTATATCAATTTTTAAAGTTATTTAGTAAATAAATACTCATTTGTTGGAAAATCATTATGAAGATTTTATTGATTCGAATACACCAGTCTCACCAGTAACTTTATACATATGATATTCATTTACTATCCTCAAATCTGACAGATTTATGTCTTAAGTTATATCCTTTTTATTTAAATTAACAAAAATGTATAACAAAATATCTACTATTTATGACATACTTAAATTCATGTAAATGAAATTAGTCTTTTATAAAGTCAATCCATTTTTTTCCAGAAATTTGTCAAATATTTTCCTAAAAAACTATTCATGTTAAATACTGAATTTCTATTGTGCTAAATTACTGAAAGTTTCATGGGCATTAGAATAATTCTGAGTTACTCTAATATGAACAAAAAAAGGATCTACCAAGATTCACAAGATTCACTAAAATTAAGAATATCAAAGTGCTAGTTTTAGGCAGTGTATTTTCTGACATAGAGTTTAAGAAATCCAATAGGAAACATTACTGAGTATTGTAAGTTCCTCTTAAAGGTATCAATGCTTCCTAGTATCTATAAAAGTTTAAAAATACAGTAGAAGGAAAGGCAAGAAAATCTATGTACGATGTCGTATGCTAAGCCAAATATAATTAAGAAATAGACTCATGCCAAAAAAAAAAAAATGTACTGAATGGTTGTCTCAGTGAGCTCAGCCCTCTCCATCAAGACTATGCCCAAACTGATGATCTCAGAGAGATAAGCCACTACCTCGGCACCACCACCCAAATGAGAACCAGAACCAAACATCCTGAGAAATCTCCTAATGAAAAAAATACAAAGGAAAGAATCATGGGAAGTCAGGGTTGAAAGGAACTTGAGAGGTTGTTGGTGATTAAATCACCAATTTCCACGGAATAAAATAAGAGTTGAAGAAACCATAACATTTTTATAATTAAAAATAATAATAAATATATAAGTTCAAATAAAGTACCCTGAAACTATAGGTCTTTTAGAAAAAATTCGAGATACCTCCCGCATGATTCAGCAATTAATTACATAAATAGGGTTTAACAACTTTATAACTTAGATAAAATGAATACTAGACTAATGCAGAGTTTTCAGCTCTCACTTTCAGAACCTCTTTCTTCACCTTTTATTGTGTGTTCCAGGAAACACCTCTATATCTTCACCAAACTGACCAATGATTTAAGTATTAAATGTGGTCGTTTAGCATGTTATCTCTGCAACGGATGTTTCCATTGGCAACTACAGGCTCTGAAAACCCCAAAGAATGAATGAAATAATTTCAAACAGTTAACAAATAATAACATTTAGTTCCCAAAGGGCTTCAAATTTGTCCTCAGGGGTGGCCATCTAGACACATACCTGTAACAGTCATGATGGTAGAAGCTGATGGATTATGGAAATGATGTTTGCAGCCAAGATGAATGGTATAGTTTTGTTAGTTACTCAATTATTCATTCATAGACTGCTAAATAACAATAAATGTTACTCAGGGAATGGCATCATTACTTCTCCAAAACATTTTCAGTATGCAATTTGTTGGAAATGGGGAAAAAGATCAGTGGGAAGTGTGCCTTCCCTCATGAACATACACATCTTACTAATTAAGCCATGTGTTGTAATTTTATCTAAGCAAGCAGGAATGCACATAAAAGCTCCTAAATTGTACCATAAGAACTTGATCTAAAACACAAGCATGGAATAGAATAGTAAATTATCACTAAGTGGAAGGTGGTAACACTAGTAGTTCAATATTCATAGTCAGTAAAGCAATGCTACGCAAATTAAAGCCCCAGGCATACTCTTCTCATGGGTGGCATAGCGGTACAGAACCACACACTCCACACTGAAGCATTCTGTCTGTGGAGGTTTATGACAGCCAGCAATGCAAGCAAAGAAACTCAAAAAACAGCATTTTTTAGAGGACAGTCATTCTTTGAATAGGCGAGACTGTCTCCACTATAGTCCATGGCCTAAAGGACAATACTACTATAAAAATTCCATGGTTACTCTGACAATCTTTACTACTTCCCTGACCTTCTAAAGCCATTGTCGCTGTGCATATTTCACTGAGATTGCCAATTGAGTCAGCTACAAAATCGAGAGGTGCTTAAGAGTTACTATCTCAACTTTCTATAGTCAGGCAGTCCAGAATTAGTCAGCACTGGAAGGTCCCATACAGGAATCGCCATGCACTGAGCCCAGGAGGATCCACTGGGCTGGCAGGACAGGTACTGGGAGATTCTAAACAGCAGCTACACTGTGAAGTCAGGTAAAGACTGGGCACATCTGAGCACCCCATGGAGAACCAGTGGGAGCTACAGGGATTCAGAAGCAGACATTTTGATATGGAATGGGGGGGAGGGGAGTGAAGTACCCAAATGTTTAATTCATATATTGATCCCAAGATTGAGCCTTCATGTCTATTCCCCCCTAAGTACCCACATCATGCTTTTGGGAAATTGGTCGGTATGTACTTCACAGAACAAAGGCAGAGCAAAATTGTTGGAAGGGGAGAAATGGGTAGGTATATGAGAGAAGGAGGCAAGGAATGCCTAATGACTGTCCCTTAGCTCAGAGGTAAGGCTAGATTAGCTAGAACAATACTGAAATGTCCCACAGAGAGACAATAAAGCCATTTTATCTTCTACTTTTGAAAATATTGCTTCCTCTGACATTCCAGAATTCGCTTTTCAGCTGGCATTTACTGTTTCTAGATTCTTGTCTGAATCTAGAAATTTCATAATCCCAAATCTGAGTACTATGTCCCTTCTAACCTCCAAAACCCATGGAAACAAACAAAACCTTGTTAGAATTGCAAAAAATAAAAAATGAGTACGCTCTGTCTGAGAAGAAGAATGAGGCGCTCTTCTACCATGATTAAAATTGTGGATTTTTTCCTTTGTATTTCTATGCCTTTTTGATTATGTCTTAATTCCTAACTATGGTCTGAATGTTTGAGATATTAACCAGTTGTTATGTGAGGTTTTAGTATTTCAGCCTCTATAGTTAATTTTCCCTACCTACTTTAGTTCTGAACTGCAATGAATACTTTGAAATAAAAATGGTGGCCAGGTCATTCTGCTACTTCTTTATGAGTTGCAATGTATCTGAATTAGTTCTTCTATATGAAGTGCGATGCTCACAATGATGCTGGCCCTACAAAATGATCTGCACATGAAAATAAACATTATTTAAGGTAAAAGAATCTTGTAAGGGCTCTTGAATGCCAATGATATGCATAGAGGTGCTTTGTTTATATATACTTTTCCCAACATGTCTGGTATGAGAGATTCTCATGATAGGTGAACTCTAATTATCTGAGGCTGGGGCACAGATGCTGTACAAAGCTGCATATCCTTCAACAAATATTTATGCAGCACCTCTCAGAGGCCAGGTACTGTACAATATCCACGGAATGAAAAAATGGATATGCTATCATCCCTATGCTCAAAAGATTCACAGTCTAGTTTAGGAAATTAATATATCTTCAAGTACTGTACAGTGTGCTACACTATGAAAAATGCCAAAAGTAGGGGAAAAGCCAAAGGACCTACTGTCTTCCTTGGATGGTCAGGAGATGTTTCACCAAGCAGATGTCATTTGAACCCTATCTTGAAAGAGTGAATACACATTCCCAAAATGGATAAAACTGAAACACTTTCTAGCAGAAGACATTCTAGCTATGGGCAAAACATGGTTAATATCAATGATAATAAAATGGTTAATAATTATCATTATTATAATTATTTATAATAATTATTATTAGCTTGGTGTATCTATGAAGAAGTAATATAGAAGAGTCTGAAAAGTAGATGATGCATGAAGTCTTTCTGTGCCACACTAAGGAATCTAAACTTTATCCTGGAAGTGACAGCAGGCCATTGTAGTTTCTTAATCGTATTCAATAATCTTGTCAAAAAACAAAATATAACGGTTTCAAAATTTAGTGACGTACTTAGTTACCCTCTTCCCTCACTCCCTTTACAAGTCCTTGCATATTACCATTCCCCAGAAATACAGCCTGAACAGAGAGGACCAAAGGATTTGGACCCTAGAGAAAAAGACTCTCCACATTTAAGAAGGCCTTTTATTTTGAACATAATTTCATTACCAAATTATGGCTAATATTTTGCAGCATACCCAAAAATGATATAGAATCCAACCCACCAGGAAAATATTTCCCAACACTAGAAATACTCAATAAAAGGGATTTCAGCTTGCACACCCCAGAAAAACATAAAATTTTCATGTATTTATAGCATGACTGATAACATCACTTTTGTCTCATGAAATTCTCAGTATCATGAGAAAATTCAAAAGCAAATGAAAGTTTGTTTTTTCCTTCTTCCATCAGTAAAATCCAATCACCTTGCACATGGGAGTTTTATGGCTTTGAGGAGTGATAGGGTAATGGGAAGTGCAAGTGTTTAAGCTACTTATATATTTCTGATAGCTCACAGATGTCTGTGAAGAACAATTTATCCTCACTTCTCTCCTGACAGCTATGGTGTCAAAAGGTGAACTCAAAATATGTATAGAAGAACGTCATTATATGTGTTTATTTAGAGAAAGGAATTTCTTTTTAAATTTATGTATACACAAATAATGGTTTAATTTTCCTCTTTGTTTTTGTCTATCAATGACATAGCTATTAATGGATTGAACCAAAGCCTTGGGAGGATAGTGGCAGTGAGAAGAGCTGAGTTCCAGACAGATTATGCCCTTCTCGAATTAAAAACAAAACAAAAATTAACAAAGAAGCTAAGACCAGAACTTCATAAATCCCATGAATAAGATACTGTCTCATTTCCAGTTCATAAGCTGTTATTCAGGTATAAAACATTATTATCAATATTGTTCTAATGAGAATTTACAAAATAAAAATTTGTGAAAATGAAAATCAGCAAAAAAGAATAAGAGCATGTCCATGTTTTCCTGCCTGCATGCTCTTCTCTATAGATGCACATTTGCTTTTCTGTATTTATTCCAATTATCTTTTTTTATAAACCACCCATGTTTTTTTTTAATCAGTTACTTAATCAAAGGATCTAAACATTCTACGGGAAATATTTCCTTTCTACCGTGGCTACATGATAATAAAGACACTAGCTGTGGCAACTATTTCACAAAGATTTCTGCTTCCTAAAATGTTTAATTGACAATGGAAATAAGACAGGCTTTAAAGGTTATCACAAATATATTGATTTTCATTGTATTTCCATTAGAAACATTTTGTTAACTTTTCAAATTATGCATTTTTACCTTGACCCATTTTTCAGATGCCTCAGTGAATCTGAAAAGCAATAATTTGGGACTTAAAAATTTGAACTTTCAATTGCCATATTTTTAGTACAATCTAAAGTTGCTCATAGGAAAACGTGGATCTAGATTAGAAAATAAAGAATTGTTTTATGAAAGCCACTACCCTTCTAGTTCAAATCTCTTTTCATTTTTAGTTTTTCCTAAAAGAATTTTTTTGCTAATGTCTTTAGCTAATTACTTACTCATGGCCATTGGATTATTTTTATTTTATTAGTGGGTATTCAAATTGTGTCCCTCTGCTCAGAACAAGAATGAAAGTATTATTAAGTCATGTGTGCTCATTTAACTTTACAGTATAAATGTATACTATTTTATGATAATTTACAGCACAAAGGTTTCAGACACTATGCATGGTAATGCAATTCCTACAATAAATTGTTGAGATTCAGGAATCATGAACCATGCCTTCTTGGAAACTATGTGTCTGCTATGGTGCCTATTGGCTCCTGTGAATGGAAAAAAGTGCCACAGAGAATTTCAACCAACATGAAGCAACTGTTCCAAAGAATGTGGCTTAAGTTTTTCAAAGACAAGTCAGACAGTTAAAGCATGCAGCTGTACTCGAAGGTGACCAAGAATAAGAATAGATGAATCAAATAACAAATGCATTACAAGACAGGTTTGAATTTCCAGGACTGACTTAAGTTTTGTATTTTTACCTGAAGAGCATTTATATTTCAAAAGAAACTGCATTAAAATAATATAAACATAGAGAATACATTTCAAAAGTGAGTAATGGTAAATGAATGATGTCCGAAATCAAAAGAATTAGAGGTTATCAAAAGTTACCTTGACAATGGGAAATACCTAAGTCCTATGTTCTTTTGAGGATAGCACATGTGACAATTTTAAATCACACTAAAATTCAGCTACAAAATTCTCCCAGAATAAATTAGCTTCCAAAAAAATCAAACATTTTCAGAGAGCCTATAAAAAAAAAAAAAAAGATGTGTGAAGTGTAGGCCTTCTGTGGAATCACCAAAATCTCTTAGCTCTTTATACTTCTCTCTAAAAAGTTTCTCTGCTGAAATATAATTTAGAGAACATGCAGAAAATAAATGTAAGATGGGCCAAGAAAGTATAAGGCCTGAAGCTCCAATGACAATTTAGAGAATATAACTGTTATTAAACTTCAACCCATCTCTTCTTGGTGAACACAACTCATTATTTCCTAAGGAAATCAGGGTTGACCAATACAGTGATGAAGTACTTATATAAATTAAATATGCTACTTCTATAGAAAACTTTAGGTCAGCAGCAGATGTTGGTAAATTCCTACAGAAATGCATGCCCAGAGAATGTTTTTTTTTTTTTTTAAATGGCAGAAATCTGCTAGCTATTCCTGCCTTATCTGCAACAGCTGAGCAATCTTTCAGTGCCACGCGGAGACGGAAAACTTGGCTCAGATATAGCGTGGACAAGCTTGCCTTAATCACATTGCTCTTTTACATGTGCACAAGGACATCAACATTGACAGTACAGAGTAAAGCAGCCATTTGCTGAAAACAACTGTCAACGTTGTCAAGTTTTTGGAATCTCTTATAATGTGATTTGTACGACAAATCTTGTGGCATTTTGTTTGTCAGCAACAGTAGTGAATTTCCATGTATCTGGGAAGGCGGGAGAACAGTTTAGAAGTGAATTGGGTTTCTTTACACAGCCTACATTAAAGGAAAAACAGTTATTAATTTTTAAATGACAGATAGCAACTATATCCAGAACTCTGAAAGTAAAATTTCACTTAAAATATCACACAAGTGTATTTCTCCCTTCTGCACAAATCCTGAAAAGTTGCAATAGTCGTTGGAGTTTCCTTTGTTGAACTCCACATTTTGAAAACTATTACTGTGAAAATATTAATATTTTCTGAGACTGGAATCTGTAGCAGTCATTACCAGAGTGTGCTCTAAATGACAACAGTAGGTTCAGTCCTTTCCGCAGGAAGGACTGCGGTGCATGTTGCCATATAGCTCACGAAATCGGATGTAACAAGGTATAACTAACTTAGAGCACACCCGTGTTATTCAACAATATACCTATTAAGAGGCGATTACAGAGATCTTACGGTTCATTAGTTTTTCAACAATTCCTTTATTCTTATTCTGAGTTGCTTTTTACATACAGCTATTCCTTAATGTGCTTCACTCGATTGTCCTCCAAGTCCTCCTCCGCGTGGGTGGAGTCCACTTGGACAGACCACATGACAGACCATATCCTCCCTCCGTGCACCTGCCAAAATGCCCTTGGGTGTGTTAGAGCAGCGGACTCACCAGCCAAGAAAATCTCAGGTTCTTCACTTCTACGCTAGTTATGGTTCCTTTAGAATAGATTTGACAAAATCTAATGAGAGAGAATCTTTTGCATAACTCCTCTCATGTGATCTGGTTAGAGAATTCCAGAAAAGGTATTATCTCCTTTTGTTATGATCCTTCCCCCCCCCCCAAAATATACTGAACATAATGCCTAGAACTACCCTTTTATATATATTAGAAACTCAATGTTTGTGTTTTTAATAGAATCGAATTGAAATGATAAATAAAACTGAGATAGCACATCTCAAATAGGACTAGGCACATTTTCAATCGCCCCATGTGACTAGTGGACAGCAGAGTTCTAAATATCTCAATCCTCGTACTGCTTCTTCTATTGTTTTTATGTGACTTAATGTAAGTCCCTTTTCTGTTGAGTCTCATTTTCTCCAACTATTAAAAGGGCTTTAATAATTCCTGCACTATTTTATCTGAAGGTAGTTTGTGTTAATACATGGAAAAATGCATTTTAAAATAGTTTGAAAACTAGGAAGTTCTCCTCAGTTTTAACTTTTTGTTGCTATTTCTTCTTTCATTCCCCCAGAATTCCATGATTTTTCTTCTTCTTTTTTTTTTTAAGTTACTGGCTGCTAGTTAAAATCATTTATGGAAAGGCTCAATGTGTTTTATGGTTTAAAAAAACTACTGTCAAATGCTTAAAGTACCAGTCTTTTTCCCTTCTCAGTTGCAGTTTGACTTAATGAAACCAATCCCAAGCTTACAATAATATCAATAGCTTGACTTTTCTGTGATGATCACTACTTCTGAAAGCCACTCATATTCAATAGTTTGGGTATCCTTCTGTCTTCTAGTTAGCTTTGATACTTCTAGACTAGAGCTTAGCTACTATCAAAGATAATGTAGAGAAAAAAGATAGGACCTCTGTACCTAGATTTATTTTAAACATCCAGCTTTATCCCTATGTATAAAAATACTTAAAATTGAAAATTATGTATATGGTTGGACTTTCAATGTTTGTAGTTTTAGAACATGGATTTAGTTTAGAAAATGGAGAGTTGTATGAAAGCAACCGCCCCTTCTATTTGGTTGGTACAAAAGTAATTACAGTTTAAAAGGTTAAAAATAATTGCAGAAACTGCAATTACTTTTGCACCAACCTAATAGTTCAAACCTCTTTCATCCTTATGTTTTCCTAAAAGAATGTTTTAGCTAATACTTTCAGCTAATTTCTTTTCACAGGTAGGAAGTGCCTAGGTCCGACACCTGCCTCGTATCCCTACTGTTCCATTTCTTTAAATTCTAAAAACCTCTTTTACCATACCATGATTCTTACTGTCTTTTCTCTTCTAGATCATTTCACATTTATTGCCATTCTCTCCTTCTCTCCTTTCTTGCTTCCCTCCCTCTTTCTCTTCATTTCTCTATCTCTCTCTCTGCCCCTGCCCTCTCAATCTCCTCCCTAAATGTATTTTCAAACAACAACTAAACTGTAACCAACTTCTTTCCTTTTTTTCTGCCCTTTCTCTGGAGCAGCTTGTATTTAGTATCTGGCAGGCTGTAAGTTGACTGTAGCAAAAGAACTTTGAACTTTCGTTTGTTTATCAACAAACACTATCCTATATCCTATAAATTATAATTTAAAATAAATCATAAATTTAACACATAAAATATATTAAGTTATAAAACAACTTACAAATTAACCTAGCAGAATCTAGAAGTATCACTGGCTGCCCAACTCATCGACTATCCCAGTAAAACAGCAGTCTATCTGAACAGTGATCTAAATGTCGTGGGGGTTTTTTAATGCTTTTGAATACGATCTTAATCACCACTTCTAGTGATTTGTCTACATACCAGCTGCAGCCCTGCTGATTAGAACATCAATACCAATTGATTTCCTAACACATATCTGCAACGTCTATTGTATCTCATTGTGCACTGTACACTACTGGTATTTATCCAAAGCTAAGAGGGGGGGAAAAGATTTTGTGCGCAGAACACAAGGGCCCCAGAGAGTGTCATAATTCCCAGGAGAACAGAAGAATCAGATACTCAATGTCAGACTAAATGGTTTCTTAGAGTTAATATGTTTGGTGGCCACAGGCTCAAATAATTCTCTTGTCCAGAGCCAGGGTTACTCAGCTGTATAATAACCTCTAAAGTCTCTCCTTTGAAAAGGACTCAGGATTCATGGCTTTAATTTTGCTACCGATAATATGAAAAGTATACTCCATATAGTACTGAGCAAGCATTCACTCTCAGCTTCCACTATAATGAAATTCTAATTGTTTCTAAAGTTTAGGAAGGATAAAATGGTTAATCTCCATGATGACAAAAGGAAGCCAGGAAAATAAAGTGACACACTTGAATGAACTGTGAGGAAATAAAGTGCACAACATGCGATAATGCCATGACTCCGTGTTATTGCGCATTTCTGGGCTGAAAAGATATGGCTTGATGGGTAATTTGTCATGCTGTGCAATAGAGAACAACAGTAAAGAGACTTCAGACAGAAGAAAATTACACAAATAGTAGGGTGGAAAGGTATAATTGAAGATGGCAAAAGATTGAAAGAAAGACATTTAAAATTACTGTACTGACCTACTAAATGCACTTGGGCGTGGAATCCTGGCCTCACAAGAAGAGGCATTAAATGACTGCGGGCTGTGACACTACTGCGGAGTAATGCCAATCTCCGAGCTCTCAGAGAAGAAAAACACAATGCACAGCCTTACTGAACAGCCTCAACCTGCTTTCTTTCCAAGAGGAACCTGGGCTTCTGGGAATGTAGGAAAATTTCCTAAATAAGTTTTGCTTTTTTTATACTATGAGTAGATTCAACTAAGTATCTGGCGGGGGGTGGGGGGGGGGAGGAGAGGGCTTAACTCCTTAATTTTCTGAAGTCAATAAATCTCCACTCTGTAAAACTACAAAACCAGCATAATATTTTTTGTAATGAATTTACACACAAAGATTTTACTTCTCACATCTAGTTGTTTCTTCAAGATTGAAGAGTCCAAGAGAGCAGCACGACATTGATCAAAGCACATCCATAAGTTTGAGAAGCAGGAGACATGAGCACTGGCCCCATCTCTTCTGCGGGCTCATTAATCATGCGCAGCTCTGGGTAAGTCTCATAACCTTGCTAATCACAAGCCCCCTTCTCCATACAACCAGAAGGGTGAACCAGATACTTTCTAAGGCATTCTTCCAGCCCCATGATTCTACTCCAAAGAGCAGAACCTCCAGAAATCATCTCACTAAAGATTATTCCCTTCTCCTTTCCGGGCTCATAAAACAGGGGCTGTCCCAACCAACCACACTTTATAATGGCTCATGTCACTCATCTCCTCTGTTCACTTAAATTAGAGAAATATGCCTTCTACCTATCATGTAAGATGATTACATGGGAAACATAAAATTATTATAAAAATCTTTCTACTTCTTACCTATAACTGCATAAATCACAACTTATCTTTAAAAAGTTGATTCTTAATATCAATACTGTAGTCCCCCCGTTATCCCAGGTGGATACTACAAGAACCCCAGTGGATGCCTGAAACAGCAGTAGTTCCAACCCCTACACAGATTATGTTTTTTCCTATACGTGCATTCCTATGATAAAGTTTAATTTATAAATTACACACATTAAGAGATTAACAACAAAAACTTATAATAAAATATAGTGAGTCCTCAATGTCATTGATAGCTTCTTGGAAACTGCAACTTTAAGTGAAACAATGTATAATGAAACCAATTTTACCATAGGCTAACTGATATAATCAAGAAATAAATTCCCACAGCATGTTTATGGTCATAAAAACATCACTAAACTTCTAAATAAAGACCCAAAACACTTCTAATATTAAACAGTAAAATAAATGTGATTTATGCATAATTTAAGAAAGATGAATAAAAATAAGTAAGATAATGGTTTTCTAACCCATTCAGAGTCACCGCAGGTGGCCAGAGGCTGTTCAGGCAGCTCAGGGCTCTAGGCAGGACCCCAGTTGGACAGAACCCCCTTCCACCACTGGGCACATTCATACAAAACCCCCAATCATTCAGACTGGGACAACTGACGCACACCAGTTCACCTCACCTACCCATCCTTGGGATGAGGGAGAAAACCCACACAGACAGGGCTCTGGGCCAGGAAAAGATTTTTTTCTTTCTCATCAACATTATAATGAAATGGTTTTGGATGAAATGAAGTTTTTCTTTGAGGACCTGCTGTAGAACAATTATAACAATATACTGTAATAAAAGTTATGTGAATGTGGCCTCTCTCTCTCTCAAAATATCTTATTGTACTATAGTCACCCTTCATATGATGATGAAGTGAGCTGATCTAATGCCTACATGATGAGATGAAGTGAGGTGAATGACGTAGGTATCATGACAGAGTATTAGGCAACTAAGAGATACATGAAAAACAAGCAACTCGACAGTCGACCTGATAACCAAGATGGCTGCTAAGTGTCTAACGGGTGGCAAACATACACGACATAGAGATGCTGGACAAAGGGATGAATCATGTCTCAGGTATGTTGGAGCATGTTGGCAGGAGATTTCATCACACTACTCAGAATGGTGAGCAATTTAAAACTTATGAGTTGTTTCTGGAATTTTCCATTTAATAATTTTGGACTATGGTTGATCATGGGTAACTGAAACCACAGAAGGTGAAACTGCAGATAAGGAAGATTACTGTAAAGAACTTATTGTAGGAATATGACATTTCTTATATAATGAAAAGTGTGCTCTTTGATGATGATACTCTATTCTAAATTAAAAATGAAGTATTTTTACAGTTCTTATTATTTCTATTATGCCTACATTACCCCCATAACTTTTCCAGGAAGCAGAAATCATAGGGTATATTTTTGTGATGTTCCATGAACTGCTCAAAAACATCTTTCAATAGGAAGTGTCCCATATATATGATAGCTAGAGTAAAAAAAATGTGTAAAAACTATTTATAATTAACGAAACAATGATTTTTATTTTTAAAATAGTTTTTATAATTTGGAGAAAGTTAAATAAGCTTAAAAAGGAGACTTTAATCAATAAAACCATTCTGTCTGGATGACATCATAAGGAATACATTAAGAGATTTCAAACTTGTAAAGGTAAATAAATTTTAAAAATAGTCACAAACACAACATAAAACAGACTTGTGACAAATTCTGGGAGAACATCAAATTTGCCTTAAAAATCTTTAGAGTTCCACTAGACAACCATGCTGCACTAGAAAAGATCCTTAACATCACAAATAGAAGTTTAGATCAGATTTCATCATGAGACATCATTATATTTGCTTCCATTCTTATATTAATTTTCTTCAAGTTAAACATTTCAGACTTTCATTATTTGGTATGTTTTATATTTGCAAATTATAATACTGATGAGAATGAGCAGCAGGTATTATATACAACTCTATCCAAAAACATCTTTTTATTAATTCATTTCAATATGTGAGGTTTAATTTAAAACTTCAAGTGGAAATGCACTGTAGTGGAATCTAGAAAAATCTCTGCCCAACTCATTACATATAACAGAAAAAAACAGGTAATGTCAATAAAATAATGTATTAATTATTTAATTAGAATTTTCAAAAATCACAAAACTAGAAAAAAATCAGAAAGTCACATAAGCTGGAGCTTTGTACATATGTATAAGCTGGAGCTTTGTACTTAATCTTTTGAAGAATGTGGTGAGCAAAGATTCAGTCTTCCAATAAAAAAAGACTTATCCAACAGGTAAGAGTCTTGATGACATTCAAAGTCTCATCCTGCTTTGGGATTATATAGTGTATAAAAATACATAACTATGCTCAAGAAAATTCTATTCAAAATAGTCACATGAGAGTCAAAAAAGTCCTTAGAATCCTTCAGATTTAGATTCACTGCCAGCATTTTATGACTATTTATAAGAAGTCTAATCAGGGCCATGAAAGTTACCAATGTAGGCATGAACATGTCCAAATGCTGTCATTCCACAAAATGATAATAAGTCATTCATTCATACATACATTTAATGAACACTCTTAACTATGTATGATGTGCCAAACACTGTGTTAGGCGCCAGGAATAGAAGAGGTAATTAGACAGTCATGGACTCTGCCCTCCCAGAGTCTATCGGAGAAGAGCAGGCAGTTAAATGAATAACAATAAAGTGTGGTGAGTGTTAAGATGGACTAAGTACAGGTAACCATGAAACTATACGAGGCTCTGTTAAACCTCCTAGGGAAGATAAGGTGAAGCTGAGAGCTGAAGTAAGGATAGCTGCTTGCATGCAATGGACCCTCTCACTTCTGTGTCCGTGCACCCACTTCCTTCATTCCCTATATGCCCTTCCCATCTCCTCATTAATTCTCATACTCTTGGATTTAGTTTGGGCAGCATCTCTTCATGGTATCCTTCCTTGAACTCCCCCCCTTCTTTACTGGTGTAGAGTGGATGTCCCCCCTTCAATAATCTCACTGAACCCATACATGTCTGCACCTACCAGTCCTGTAATTGCCTGCATAAGCTTGGTCTCTTGGGCTAATAAAATCCAAGAAGAGGTTTCTTTGATGCTTCTGGGAAAGCTTTTCTAGCTCTTCTAGAGTGTCTCTGAAATAGCCCCTTTCAGTTGAGTCCCATCTTGCTACTGGCCAGATGAAGCACATTCACAAAGAGGGTAAGGAAAAAGAATGGAAGGAAAACTAAGTCAAAAGTACTGGATTAAAATGTCCCTGAATTCCACCCTACCTGTGGACATTCAGAGAGGTGAGCCAACAATTTTCTTTTTGACTAAAGCCATTTGGAGTTAGGTTTTCTGCTACCTATTGCCAAAAGCATGGTGGCTAATAAAACATTACGGATAGGAATCATATTCTTTTTTCTTAGCATCCAGCACACTATTTAGCCCATAATAGTTGTGTTCAATAAATGCTTCTGGAATAAATGAACTGGGTAATTCAAAGGAAATATCTGATAATAAAATTATGAATTTTATACCTAAATAAAATTGAAAACAAATTCAGTTTTCAATCAGAATTTTTAAAAGTTATTTTAAAACAATGTGTAGAAGGCCTAGCTTTTTTGGAGGTTTCCCTATAATGTAAAGAAAGTAAATCTTGTCCTCTGCTATTCCAAGCCTCCTCACTCAGAGCCTTTCATCTAACCCCTACTCTCCCCTTCACTCCCACAAGGCAGTTCCTCTTACTCCCTAGTTACCTTGTGTCCTCATGTTTTTCTACCACCCACCTTTAACACTTTTTCTCCAGAAAGAGCTAGGTAGTAAACTCTCGCTAAGTTCTATGGATCTGATTTAAATAAAATGTTATTATTTTTAGGGATATTTGCAAAATCCAAAGATTTTCAACTCTAATTACAACTTCAGGTATCAGTAAGCAGGTAAAGGAGGCATTTGTGGAGCCTGATAGCCAACTCTCTGGCTGTAAAACAGCAGGAAGAGATTGCACACAAGGGCAACTCCAGACATTGTCATCAATGGCCAGCTCTACAACTCAACAGGAACTCACTCTTGTTCCATTTTCTTAAGAGCAAATAAATCCAGTAACCAGTGAACCATGTCCACCAAGCAATATCCGTGCCTCTAAGAAGTTCTGCTTGTAGACTTTATCCCTGGGATGGGATTTAACGCTATCTGGTCTGTATCTCATTTGGAACTGAATAACTTCACAATTATAAGAAGCTTCTATATTAGAAACTCCCCTACTTCCAAATCCTATCAGATAATTATAAACAATGCTTAATTTACTCCAATGATGAGTGAATTCAGAGTTATTTGTTATAGACCCCAAACTCAGATGAAAAATAAACTCTTAAAAACAAGTATGTGTCCCTATATAAATATTCCAATGTAGAGCGTTACAAACTGTTTTGGCTACCTTTTATTTTGCAAATAAGATATTCCAGAGCCACCTTTATGGCCAAGCATAAAAGCATCCTACTGCACATCTCAACAGAATTGACTGTATATACTTAATGTCTTTCTAAGCAATTTTATGCAGTCAGCACCCTATACATTAGGGAAGGAATGGATGTGTGCTCTATGGGTTTCTTAAAATAGCAATGGACCTTCATAATCAGACCCATTCCTTAATTTTGCTTACCTTTTTATGCAGATGCATTAATACTACATTGACAAAGACAAGAATGAACATGAGAGTTGAGTTTAAAAAAAAAAACAAAAACAATACAGCCATCCAAGGAGCAAATGCTGAGCTTGTGGAAAAAACAAAAACAAAAAGCAGCTCCCATTTTATTAAATAATACTGTTCATGTAGGGATGTCTGAAGTACTCTGCAAGGCTAATTAGGACAGATCAATGTACACTTACCTCTCCAGAAGGCTGAAAGGTGTGTAGTAACTATGTGTCATTAAAAATTTACTTGACCGTGGGCATCAGACATCCATGAGAGCATGACCCTGGTGAGCACTCTAAGTTTCCATTTTACTCATGTCATCGTCAATGAGTCAAAAATTCTGGAGACACCATTACTATCACCCAGCCTCATAGCCGCTGATGTGTTATATATGTTTGAGAGGGTGGGATCAATTAATTGTATTATCCATAAAGCCATACTTGCAATTACTACCACTTCACAATTTATCATTAACACATTTGGCAGTTTTTTCCAAAGTAACATTTATTTAAAGGTTAATCAAAGTTCTTAGAACAGCATTTATTATAATGTGATTTTTGATAATTGACTAAATCAGTGGCTCATAAGAAAAACATCCTTGTCTCAGTCCTGCTCAATATACACTACAGTGCCATTTGGGGACTAGAAATACATATTAGAACGGTTGATTCCAGACCTCGCCATGAAAGAGCATATATTAATGTAATCAGGTGATACATTTACATGCTCATTAGTAATCCATCATTAGTTCAAATGCTCACTATTAGGAATAAATGTACAACGAGGTATTCAGAATACCCAGAAATAGGATTTCTTATTTAAACATTCAGAATAAGCTGACTAAAATAAGTGCACACCTTGAATTTGAACTTTCAAGGCACATCACTAAAGTTAATCAGTTATGTCAGGACACTCTTCTATAATAATCTCAATTATAAAATTCCTGCCCCTCCCCAACAAGGGGTTGAGGAGGGAGTTACAATATCTGAATCTTTCTAATTCACTGTAATTATAAAAATTTCTGATTAAGTGTGTTTAACTTTTATGCTTTAATATATCATGCCACTAAAACCATGTAAGTTATGCTTTTTGTTGTTTAATCATATGTCAAAAATCTGTGAAATCTGTTCTAGCATGCTAAGGTAATTTAACTGCAAATAATCAATCAAAGAAATAATAAAATGTAATAAATGCCAAATAATGTAACTTCTTTAAAAAGAAACCACTATCTACACATTTATAAAAATATTTACTAGCCAATACCACTGAAGGAAAAAACAGAGTGAAAATAAGACTTCCTGAATCTTTTTCCCATTAGTAGCCAGCTTGCTCTAAACTTACAAATATTTTAAAGAGATCCTTGGCATGATCTGACTTTCCAAATAAAATGTGAGTAACTTGAGGGTCAAAACATATTACTTTTTTATGCCCTGTACCCAACACAATGTCTTAATCATAATAGGTGTCCAGTAGGTATTTACTGAATGAAAGAGTGAATGATTCAAATATCTACAAACTAGGAGAGATCCAAGGTGGCAGAGTACATAAACACTGTGTGTCCTTCTGTGAACACATTAAAATTACAACTAAATTATAGAATAATAAACCTGGAGAATCATCTGAAGTCTAGCCGAACAAAAGTCCTATAAATAAAAATATAAAGAAGAAACCATGTCAAGACTGGTAGGAGAGGTAGAGATGCAGAACAAGCTTCAGACCTCAGTGGCAGTTGAGAATCAGGAGGGATATCTTGGCTGTGGAGGTTCCCAACGGAGGAGTGAGGGACCCCAGCCCCAGCACCCCCCACACGGCTGCCCAGTGTGGAGTACTAATGCAGGGTAGAGGAGACTATAATGCACGGACTCAGCTCCCGCTTTCCATACAAGAACACAGGATATGGTGAGGCCAAAAAGGAACACCCACGGAGCCATAGATAGGGGAGTCATACCACTATATTCCCACTGGCAGCTAGGTTGGAGACACAGGAAGCAGGAGCCACACGATCCGCAGCCTGTTGTCTGCTTCTCTTCCAACCAACATAAGTTGCTAACTGCAATCTGCACTTGCTAGCTTAGCCGTGGCACTTATATCAGTGGCTAACGGCTAACCAGAAACAGCTGATGGCCACTGTGGAGACAAAGCCCCCAAAAAGCAGTTTCCAGGCTCTCGGCCTCATGTAGAAAGGTGCTGGCTCGGGTAGTGAATGGCCATCATCTGTGATCAGATGGCCATCAGCTGTGGCTAGTTGGCTGTCAGCTGTAACCAGTAAGCCATTGGCCACTAATATAACTGTTGTGGCTACGCTAGCAGAAAGAATGGGGGCTAGCAAGAGCGGATTGCAGAGAGGCGGATGCCGCCAGCGAGAATATAGTAGTATGACTCCCCAACTTATGGCTCCATGGGTGTTCCTTTTTGGCCTCACCATGTCCTGCGTTCTTATGTGGGGAGCGGGACCAGAGACCCCGCCTGACATCCGGCACGACACTGAGCCAGCAACTTTCCTTATGAGGCAGAGAGCCTGGAAACTGCTCTCTGGGACTCTGTCCCCACAGAGCCCCCACAACATCTGGCTGTGAAAAACGGGATTGCAACCATCCAGGTGGGACAGAGGGCTTCAGGAGACCCAGATGTCCTCTTAAACGACTCGAGCACAGATTCACTCACTCGGAGGCACTCACCTTGAGCTCCGGTGAAGAGATAGTGACTGGGGGAGCCTCAAAGACATATAGGGGGCAAACTGAGGTGTGTGGCTTCAGGGGTAGGGCTGAAGGACAGTCAGCATTTTCCTGGTTCGAGGTCCTCCGTCCCTGCAGCTGGCAGATGGGCACCGACTTGTGTTGAGCCCGCCCCCCCCACACACAGGCCAAATTAGATTGGTCTAGTGAGCTCCACTGCTCTGCCCTGCTGACTCAGCTGGCACCTGCCCCACCAAAGTTGTGCACAGCTGGAGGTACTTTCTCATGAGAAGCCAGTCCTGCCCACATTACACTCTTTCTTGGAAAACTATCAGAGTCTGGCAGGCACTAGGCAGGTGGCGATTGGCCTCAGTGTGCTCTGAGACTTCTGCTGAGTCACTCCAGGCTCAACACTGGCACAAAATTAGAATCTACATTAACCCAGTGACCAAAACTCTTCCCACTCTAGTGACTCCCTGAGAACCTGCCTCACCTAACTTGCATATCATACAAGGCTTTATCTGCAGTTGAACCTTAACAGAGCTAGCAGGCGGCAGCAAGCCACCAGGTATCCTGGCTTTTTGCAGAGTTACTGTAGGCTTGGTATTTGTGGCAGCTGACCTTGGTTCACAGGGGGGCCTCTCCCACATCCCTCCATGTTTATCACAGACAATGAACAATGATGAATCACTTTATAACTCCTACCAGGTAGTCCCCAGCCAGTCACAGGCAGTGGGTGACGTGGGCCTGCAACAAGCCCAAAAAACCCCAGAACAAATACACTTGGAGGTTGGCTTCAGACCACAGTAGACCACTGCCCAATTACCCCCACAGGCTGCACACACAAAGGGTGGTCTCAAGAGGCTCCGGAGCCCGCTGGCATGAATCCTGCTCTATGTGGTAAGCCCCCTGCACCTCAGCCCATAAGCTGTGGATGTGGCCAAACTCAACAACCAATCAGTCTGACGGTCAACCCTACCCACTAACAAGCCAATAGCAATCAAGGCTCAATTATAACAGCATGGACACAGAACCCACACAAGGAACACCCCTGGAGCACCTGGCTCAGGTGACCAGGGAAACTGTGCCAATGGGTCCCACAGGACACCTACTACATAAGACCATGCAACTATACTGGAAGACATAGCAGATCTATTAATATGTAGAAATAAACACAGAAAGGTAGCCAAAATGAGGAAACAAAGAAATGCATCCCAAATAAAAGAACAGAAGAAAAATCCAGAAAAAGAACTAAACAAAATGGAGGCGAGCAACCTACCAGAGACAGAATTCAAAACAATAGTTATAAGGATGCTTAAGGAACTTAGTAAGAACTTCAACAAAGAGATAGCAAGCATAAAAAAAGGACATAGAAATTATAAAAACGAACCAGTCAGAAGTGAAGAATACAATAAGTGAAATGAAGAAAGCATTAGAAAGAATTAACACCAGATTAAATGAAGCAGAGCATCAAATCAGTGATTTGGAAGACAACGTAGCATAAAACACCTAACCAGAACAACAAAAAGAAAAAATAATCCAAGAAAGTGAGGATAATCCAATAATCCAAGAAAGGACCTTTGGGACAACATTAAGCATAACAACATTCACATCACAGGAGTACCAGAAGGAGAAGAGAGAAAACAAGGGATTGAGAACCTATTTGAAGAAATAATGACTGAAACCTTTTCTAACCTGGGGAAGGAGATAGACATACAAGTCCAGAAAGCACAGAGAGTCCCAAGCAGGATGAGCCCAAACAGGCCCACACCTAGACACATTATAATTAAAATGGCAAAGGTTAAAGACAAAGAGAGAACCTAGAAGCAGCAACAGAAAGAAAACTGGTAACTTATAAAGGAACTCCCCTAAGATTGTTAGCTGATTTCTCACCAGAAACTTTGCAGGGGTGGGTGAAAATGGGGAAGGGTTTAAGAACTACAAATTGGTTGTTACAAAATAGTTCATGGGGATGTAATGTGAAGCATAGGAAATATAGTCAATAATATGGTAATAACTACGTTTAGTGCCAGGTGGGTACTACACTAAACCGAGCAATCACTACTTAAATTATGCAAATGTATAACCATATGCTGTACACCTGGAATTAATATAAAGTAATATTGAATGTCAACTGTAATTTAAAAATTGAAAAAAGAGGGAAAATGATTGATAGGTCATGTTAATTCTTCCTTAAATGTCTTAAGGAAGATTTTCTGGGACAGGACTTTTATTTATAGGAAGATTTCAAAATAAAAATTGATTTTTATAGGTATGGGGCAAACTGGTTTTCCTATTTCTTGAGTCAGTCTTGCTAAGTTGTTTTTCGAGGAATTTTTTGAGGAATTTGTTCATTTCACCTAAGTTGTAAAGCTTACTGGATTAAGTTGTTCATATTTTCTTTTAAAGTTCTGTAGAATCTATAGATATTCCATCTCTCATTCCTCACATTGGTAATTTATAATTTCTCTTTTTTATTGATTGTCCTTGCTAAGTATTTATCAATTTTATTAACTTTTCGAAGAGCCAAATTTTGGCTTTGGTAAAATGTTTGTTGTTTATCTCACTATTTCTGCTCTTATTTTTCTAGCTTCTTTAAGTGGAAATTAAGATAGTTGATTTTAAGCCTTTTTTCTACACATTTAAAGCTAATTTTCCTCTAAGCACTGCTTTAACTGCATCCCACAAATTTTTATTTGTATTTTCACTGTGATTTAGTTTAAAATATTTTCTACTTTCCCTTGTGTTTTGACTTCTACGTTATTTAAAAATGTATTCACTGTGGTACATTTATACAATGGAGTATTACGCAGCCATAAAGATGAAAGAAATCTTATCATTTGCAACAACATGGATGGATCTAGAGACCATTATGTTAAGTGAAGTAAGTCAGAAAGAGAAAGACGAGTACCATATGATCTCACTTATATGCGGAATCTAAAGAAAAGAATATGTGAATGAACTAATCAGAGACAGTTTTGAGGACACAAAGAAAAAACCGAGAGTTGTTAGATGGGCGGGGGAGGGGGGGTTGGGGATAAGGGGAAAGGTGAAGGGATTAGGAAGCAGCTGGTAACCACAAGATGGTCTCAGGGTTTTTGAAAATTAATTTGGGGAACGTATTCAATAATGTTGTAAAGATTTTGTTGGGTATCCGATGGACATGCGTCCTATTTCGGAGACCACCTCAGGGATACTGTGGATGCCTGATCATGGCGTTGTACACCAGAAGCTAAACATTAATG
The DNA here is from genome assembly GCF_964194185.1 of Rhinolophus hipposideros. NCBI lineage: Eukaryota > Metazoa > Chordata > Mammalia > Chiroptera > Rhinolophidae > Rhinolophus > Rhinolophus hipposideros. The sequence goes on from NC_138053.1 coordinate 42,631,144, forward strand.
AATGCCAACTACAATTTTATATATATAATGTGATGGCTCGGTGCGAGGTCGGAGGGATAGTGGATGGGGGAAGGGGGGTTCACAGTGTGAGGGATATAAATGATGAACGTCTAAGTATTACCTTGTCTTGTACACCTGAAACTAGTAATTAAAATAAAAAACATGTATTCAATTTTCAAATATTGTTTTCTAGGTAGTGTATTCTAGTGTATTGACTCCTGATATAATTCCCGTGGTCAAGGCTTCAATCATCTAAAATGTATTGAGACTTGTTTTATGTCACATCATGTGGTCTATCTTGATAAAACTTTCATGTGCATTTGAAAAATTGTTGAGTGTAATGTCCCATAAATGTCAGGTCAAAGTAGTTAATATTGTCATTCAGGTCTTCTCTTATTTTTGAAAATATATGTTGTCAGTTCGTGTGGCATTAAAATATCAAACTATGGAAAAAAAATATCCACAAACTAGATTCATTATGATGTTTAGGACCTACAACAATCGTCATACTATTTTTTCTGGCAAAAAAAAATATTTATTATACTTTATTGGTATTTAACTAAAAGTAATAACACTCTCTTTATTCTTTCCCTTTTTCATAGAGTCAGTTAGGAACCATCAAGGAAGATTACTGAATGTGTGTTTGTAATTTATTTTTCCAAATGAAAAGAGTGATTTTTCTTTTCAAGGATGTAATTTAACATTTTGATGAATATGGTTTTAGACCAAGTCTAGGAAGGTCAATTATAAGTTTTGGGTCTAGTCAGCAAGTATTCATTAAGCACCAACTGCATGCCCTGCACTATGCTAGTAACTGCTAATAGACCACAGGAGTCAAAAGCATGTCCCTGCCTTTCAGAAGAGAAAACACATATGTATATGTTCTATCAACAAGCATTACTGACCATACTTTACTTACTGCAAGGCACTAAAGGGAAGGAGGGCAGCCAAGAAGTCTCAGTTTTTAACAAGGAGCTAACAAAGAAATTAATTGTATGTCATGAATATCACTGAAAAATTACAAATTAATTCCCATTGGAACCTTAGGAGAGAAATCTGGTCAAATCATGGAAGTCTTAAGGAAGTAGGTGGCTTAAAAATAGATCAAGGTTATTTCCCAGATAACGTACATTAGTGCATTCACTGCTGATGAAGGAATTGAAAGCAAGTATCCAACATTTTCCAGAATGAGTTACTCCCTTTCTTGAGAATGACAGAATCTATTCATTCTTCTAATCAAATTAGTTTTGATGACATAAAATAACTTCTGGATTAATGACCATCCAGCACAAAGAACACTGAAGCGTTTTCCTTTCAAGGTTCCTGATGGTAATTTTAGCTGAGGAATCTCAAGACTGAAAGTATCACAAAAGTATTACAACAAACAAGAATTGCCCCTCCCACCTCCACCCCACCCACCTACATGTGACTACTGAGCACACAGAATGAAACTAGTCCACATTGAGTTGTGCTATAAGTATAAAATACACACTGCACTTCAAAGACTTAAAAAAGAATGTAAAAATATATCCATATTTTTATATCAGTTACCTTTTGAGATAATATAATATTTTGGATATATTGAGTGGAATATATATATTATTAAATTATTTTCACACAATTCTTTTTACTTTTTACTGTGGATACTAGAAAATTATTGGACAGCACTAGTCTAAAGGCATTCTGAGAAAGAATACTTTTTTGAAGTATTTCATGATAGGAAAGGAGGATAACATTTAGGAACATACACTGATATTTTAATATGATTATCTGATATAAAAATATTTATATAATGAGCCACTCAATACAGTCCTCCCAATAATGCACAGCTAGGAAAACAAGAGCATCTCTTTATGAAGTGAATCACCTGCCCAATTCTGATATGATAGTAAATGGCATCAGTATTTATGCCTCCCTTTTCTTCTGACTGCCAGAATGTTTGAGGCTAAAATTCAAGTTACTCAACTGCAAGCTTTTATTGGAGGGCCTTGGTTTTCTAGTGCAGTTTATCCTACACCCTCTTTATTACTTGCCTTGGTTCTGCCCTTATTTTAATGGTTTTATTGTAAGTTGTTGTTTTTTTGGGGGGGACAAGCTTTTTGGAACTAAGTAAAGCTTAATAGTAAATAAGAGCGTGAGTGAACCTCTTACCATGGAGCAATCAGTGAGGCACCACTCTCCAGAGCATGGGGAGACTCATTCTCCCAGTTCCAGGTACGAGGTGTGATGTATGCTTAGCAATACTAGGCCAGGGCTCACATTTAGGATCATCAGTACAGAGCTGACCCCATCCGTGTCTGTCACTCACAGCTCAAGGAGATAGATAGGAACATTTGAAGGGCACAGAAAGCTCCGAAGTCATGGAAGCAACCTATAGGTAACATGGTATCGAGTTAGGCAGAAGAAAGAAAGACTATCTGGAATATGTAACAATCAGATGGTCATTATCACATCTGATCATATTCTGTGACATACCACAGTGTGGAATAAAGGCATAGAGACAGCATCTAAAGATCCAAGGAGACCTAGTAAAGGCCTAGTCCCACAAAGAGAGAAAAGGGGATAATTTCCTAACTGTGGAACCACACAGGCTCTTGAGACTAGACCCACAGTAATGGCCTCACAGATGTAGTGGACTCCACAGATTCAAATTGAGAATGAGCTGTAACAGGAGCCCAGCAGCGGTAGCTGGGCCACCAGATGTGCCCAGTGAGGAACAGAAAGTCAAAGGCTCTAAATATGCTTCCTATTATTGTTGGGTTCAGTCCAAAGACTTATGGGCTTGACCGCAGGTTCAGGCATCAGTACATTCAGCTCAACTTTGCTCAGGCAGATGCAGGACAAAGAAGGGAGACGGTAGAAGTGCCTCTCTATAAACTGGAGGGATTATATTAGTGCCTATGCAACTCTTATTTCAAAATTAATGTTTCAAGAATATTTAGGCTGCTTAGAAATTAAACAAACAAACAAACAAACAAAAAACCACACTCCATTAGCTTCCCAAATCTATGAAAAAGCCAATTTCCTGTTAATCCCTATTCCTCTACAAAAAAAAAAAAAAAAAAAATCCACTTAGAATCTTTCTTAATAGTATTAAATATCCAGCATAACACAGTCAATATCTTAAGACTGTGGAAAAGTATAGAATGTGTGTAATGTCATGTAACCTCACAAGTCCTTATAATGGCATTTTAAGGAAATAAATAGGAATGAGAAGTAATAATTCTGTCAGATATTCAGAGAAAGGATAGGACACAGAAAAGACCATGGCCATATGAAAATCAGGACCACAGTTACTATAAATTACCAGAAAATGAGAAAAAAATATTGTAAGTCAGCTATAACTTTTAACATTCTGTTGTATTTTCTTAAAATGATTTTAAAGGATTTAGCACACAAATAATGTTTTTCCTTCAGAAAATCAAAGTTAATAAAATGTTAAAATTGAAAAACAGTACATAATTTGCCACAATAAAAAAATATGGAAAAGTCTCAGGATCTGATCAATAATGACCTGTTAAATCTAAAATATATTATTTCTATTTTAGCAAAATTCAAAAAAATGGTTCAAGACCCCACCACTCCATCAATTTTAAAAAAGAATGAGTTCAAAAGATAGAAGTGTGAATTTCATATAGTAGATGTAGGTAATTTCAAAATGGCTACTATGTTGATAAAGGTAAATGACACAAACCAAAGCTGCCTACACACACACTTTGAGATTATATTTCAGGGAAACTCAGATCATATTAAAAGCTTTAAGGATGTTTTTTGCCCAGTAAATATTCCAGCAATACACATAGGAACAAACTCAAACACCCTCCTTAGTCCAATGGCAATTCCTAGGAGGTTTTCCTGACTGAGAAGAGCGGTAAGTTTCAGCAATAACAATAAAGATAAAATATCAAAATTTCTCAGCTCATATGTTATAAGCCCACCTATTCATGGGTTTGTGAAATTTAGATACAACCTAATAAAAATTCTAAGACAACTAAGTTGTCACCATGTGACAAGAACATAAATTCATATTGAGTAGCTTTTATAGTGCTTCCTACTAAATACCAACAAAATCAAAATATGTCTCCCAACATATCAGAAATAATATATTTTCTACTGAGTTCCAAGGTAAAAAAGACTATTATAACTTACAAAAATTCAAAATATATGACAATTTGTCACCGAATTAAAATAGGTTACAGTAATAAGTGACAATGTACGCACAAAAACCGCTGCAGCTATTTGTTGGTCTTCACATACAAAGGCTATTTCTAAACAGGTCAGAGTATAGCTTTGGCTAATGGGTACTGATGGCAGGATACGGTCTGAGAAGAGCCAAAGCTGTGTGTAATCCAAAACTAGTTGATTTTTAAATTTGGAATGGATCTTTGAACTTCCATTTGAACATGTGAGAACCCGAGACTCCTGTTACTTTATACATGCTCATTCTTATAAAATATTTGCCTTGTATGGTTAAGGTATTTTACTGAGGCCTTAATAGGTAGGGCACATTTCCACACTGTGTGGAGGAAATGAGGGAGGGTCAATCACAAGCATTCCACAAGTCCTTTATGCTAATACATGCCCCTCAAACAGAAGCTGGACCTGACAGGGAATTTGGGGAGACAAGGGAACAGTAGGGAATAGCAGTGACATTGGCTTGGGAATGGGAACCAGGCAATCCTCTGTACATATATTCTAGAATACTCGCCCTTAACTGAGGATTAGTATAATGTATTCTAATTGGCTATTTAGTTCTTTTTATTCTCCATGAAACTCCAAAATTTTTAAGGAAAAAACACTTTATTTTGAAATGATTAAAAATTCACAGAAGGTACAAAGAAATGTACTAATCTGTGTACTCTTGCCCCAGTTCCTCTCCCTACTCCCAGTGTTAACAACTTGCATAACTACAATATCAAAAGTAGGTAATTGGCACTGGTAAAATCCATAAAGCTTGTTCATATTTCATGAGTTATACATGTACTTATTCGTGTTTGTGCATATAGCTGTATGCAACTTTATCACATGTGTACCTTTGAGAAACGACTACCACCATCAAGGCACATAATTGTTCCATCATCACAAAACTCCCTAGTGGTACCCTTTTATGTCCACACCTACTACCTCACCTCCCCTCTCACCCCTGGCAACCACCAATCTGTCCTCCATCTCTGTGATTATGTTATTTTATAAATGTTGTATAAATTGATATAAACAATAATGTATCCTTTTAAGACAAACTTATTCACTCAGCGTAATTTCCTTGAGGTTTTATCCAAGTTATTGCCCATATCAATAGTTCATTATTCTTTAGTACTGAGTAATATTCCATACCATGGATATATCAGTCTGTTTAACCATTCATCCATTTATGACATTTGGTTATTTCCAGTTTTGGGTTATTACTAACAAAGCTGTTAGGAACATTCATGTACAAGTTTCAGTGTAAAAATAAATTGCAAGACTTTTAAGGGGATAAAAGTGTCTTATTCATCACTGTGTCTCCAACACTACACAACACATAGTAGGTACTCAAAAATATTTGTTGAAGGAAGAATGAATGAACCATGAAACTGTCTCTAAATGGCAGAAAATAAAATAGGACTCATATCATGGGAAAAATATAATTAGTTGGAAGGGAAAATGTCAGCAAGAAGTCCTGGAAGTTGCACTGGCAATTTTAAGACTGAGGCAGTGTTCCAAAAGACACACACACACACACACACACACACACACACACACACACACACACACAGACTTCAATTGGAACAGTTTCCAATTGGTTTTAAATATTGAGCTTCATATTAAGATGTTGTTTGTATTAATAAGCTACAACTGAACTAAGTTTTAGAAAAAAATTGGGGACACTTCCCATTCTACCCAAGATGGATTAAGAGGGTCTGGATGTACCCTCCATTCCTAAACCAACATTAATAACAACAACAAAACTCTTACAAAATATATGAAACAATGGTTTTTAAGACAGGACATCAGGTCTTCAAAGACATGGGACATGCTTTAAGACATGGGACAAAGAACAGTGATCCCTGAGAAATGAGAAGCCAAGGAGATGTGTCTTATGATTGTCTTGCTTATTGTTATTTTTTTCTTTAGAGAACAGTTTTTTTTTTTTGTTATTAGTTTCAGGTGTACAAAACAACATAGTGATCAGACATTTACACACCACACAAAGTGATAACTCCAACAAGTCTGCTACCCATCTGACAATGTACATAGCTATTACAATACCATTGACTATACTCCCTATGCTGTACTTTATATCCTGTGATTATATATATTTTTAAATTACAGCAGACATTCAATACTACTTTATAGTAGTTTCAGGTATACAGTGTAGTGGTTAGGCATTTATATAATTTATGAAGGGATACCCCCGATGAGTCAAGTACCCATCTGACACTACACATAGTTTTTACATTATTGACTAGGAGTATATTCCACATACTGTAATCACATCCCTGTGACTATTTTGTAACTACCAATTCGTACTTCCCAATCACTTTTTCAGCCAACCCCTCAACCCCCTCTCCACTAGCAACTGTCAGTTTGTTCTCTGTATCTATGAGTCTATTTCTGTCTTGTTTGTTCATTTCTTCTGTTCTTTAGATTCCACATATAAGTGCATCATATGGTATTTGTTTTTCTCAGTATGATTTATTTCACTTAGCATAATACCCTCTAGGTACATCCATGTTGTTGAAACAGTAAGATGTCATTCTTTTTTATTGCAGAGTAATATTCCATTGTATGTATATACCACCTTTCGTTATCCAATCATCTAGTGGCATTTCATTTATTTTTGTATCTTGGCTATTGTGAACAGTGTTACAGCAATATAGAGGTGCATATATGTTTTTGAATTAGTGTTTTGGACTTCTTTGGGTAAACACCCAGGAGTGGAAATGCTGGGTTATAAGGTAGTTGTATTTTTAATTTTTTGAGGAAACTCCATACTGTTTTCCATAGTGGTTGCACCAATTTGCAATCCCACCAACAGTGCACAAGGGTTCCCTTTTCTCCACATCCTCACCAACACTCATTTGTTGATTTATTGATTATGGCCATTCTGATAGGAGTGAGGTGGTATCTCATTGTGATTTTTCTTTGCATTTCTCTGATGATTTTTTAGTGACATTGAGCATCTTTTCATGTCTAATGGCCATCTGTATGTCTTCTTTGGAGAAATGTCTATTCAGGTTCTCTGCTCATTTTTAAATTGGATTGTTTGGTTTTTTATGTTAAGTTGTATGAGTTTTTTATAAATTTTGGATACTAACCCCTGATCAGATGTATCACTGGCAAATATCTTCTCCCATTCAGTAGGATATCTTTTTGTTTTTATTGATGGTTTCCCTTGCTGTGAAAAAACTTTTTAGTTTGATGTAGTCCCATTTGTTTATTTTTTTCTTTTGTTTCCTTTACTCAAGGAAATATATCAGTAAAAATATTACTAAGGGTAATGTCTGAGTGTTTACTTCCTATATTTTCTTCTAGGAGTTTTAGGGTTTCAGGTCTTATATTTAAGTCATTAATCCATTTTGAGTTTTTTCTACTATATGGTGTAAGATGGTGGTCCAGTTTCATTTTTTTTGCATGTCCAGTTTTCCCATCACCATTTATTGAATAGACTCTCTTTGTGCCAATGTATATTCTTGCTTCCTTTGTCATAGATAAAATGACCAGATAGACATGGATTTATTTCTGGGGTCTCTATTCTGTTTCATTGATCTATGTGTCTGTTTTTCTGCCAATACCATGCTGTTTTGATTACTATGAACTTGCAGTATAGTTTGATATCAGGTAATGTGATACCTCCACCTTTGTTCTTCTTTCTCAGGATTGTCGTGACGATTTGGGATCTTTTATGGTTCCATATAAATATTAGGATTATTTATTCTAGTTCTGTGAAAAATGCCATTGGTATTTTGATAGAGATTGTATTGAATCTATGGATTGCTTTGTGTAGTATGGACATTTTAACTATATTATGGTAATTTCTCCTATCCATGAGCATGGTATATGTTTCCATTTATTTGGATCTTCTTTAATTTCTCTCTTCAATGTCTTATAATTTTCTGAGTACAGGTCTTTTACTTACTTGGTTAAATTTATTCCTAGGGTTTTTTGGGGTTTTGGAGGGGTTTTTTTGTGTTTTCTTGATGCAGTTATAAATGGGATTGTTTTCTTAATTTCTCTTTCTGATGGTTTGTTATTGGTGTATAAAATGCAACTGATTTCTGAATGTTAATTTTATATCCTGCTGCTTTACTAAATTTGTTTATCAGTGCTAATAGTTGTGTTTTTTTTTTTGATGGAATGTTTAGGGTCCTCTATAAATGAAGTCAGACAATTAAGTTCGCAAACTCATCCTAGAAAAAGTGCTACATACCTCATTGCTGAATATCATTACAATCACCTTCAAAGTACTCCCCTTGGGAAGCTATGCACCAATGTCAGTGCCTAGTCCACCCTTCAAAGCAATTTTGGAACTCTTTCTGGATTGGCCATCAGAGCTGTTGTCATATTACCCTTGATGTCCTGAATGTCATCAAAATATCTTTCATTCAATATTTTCTTTATCTTTGGATAAAGAAAGAAGTCATTGGGGGCCAGATTAGGTGAGTAGGAAGGGTGTTCCAATACAGTTATTTGTTTACTGGGTAAAAACTCCCTCACAGACAGTGCCATGTGAGTTGGTGCATTGTTGTGATGCAAGAGCCATGAATTGTTGGCAAAAAGTTCAGGTCATCTACCTTTTTCATGCAGGCCTTTTCAGCACTTCCAAATAGTAAACCTGGTTAACTGTTTGTCCAGTTGGTACAAATTCATAATGAATAATCCCTCTGATATCAAAAAAGGTTGGCAACATCGTTGCAACAAGTATGCAAACTTAATTGTCAGACCTTGTATAGTATCATGTCATCTGCAAGTAATGACAGTTTTACTTCTTCTTTTCCTATTTGGATGCCTTTTATCTCTTTTTCTTGTACGGCTGGTGTAGCTACAATTTCCTGTTGAATAAAAGTGGCGAAAATGGACATCCTTGTATTATTTTTCCTGATCTTAAGGAGAATGCTTTTAGCTTTCCCCACTGAGTATATTAGCTGTGAGTTTGTCGTATATGGCCTTTACTTTGTTGAGATATGTTCCCTCTATTCTCACTTTGCTGAGAGTTTTTATCAGAAGTGGATGCTGGATTTTGTCAAATTCTTTTTCTGTACCTATTGATATGACCATATGATTTTTATTTTTCATTTTGTTTGTGTGGTCTATCACATTGATTTCTGGATATTGAAGCAACATTGCATACTAGGAATGAATCCCACTTGATTGTGGTATATGATCTTTTTAATGTACTGCTGAATGCTGTTTGCTAACATTTTGTTGAGGATTTTGGCATCTATGTTCATTAGGGATATTAGCCTACAGTTTTGTGTTTTTTTTGTAATGTCATTGTCTGTTTTTGTAATCAGGGTAATGGTGGCCTCGTAGAATGAGGTTTGGAGCCTTCCCTCTTCCCTACTTTTAAATTTTTTTAAATAGTTTGAGAAGAATGGGTGTTAAATCTTTGAATGTTTGGTAAAATTTACCGGTGAAGACATCTGGTTCAGGACTTTTGTTTATTTGTAGCTTGTTGATTACTGATTCAATTTCCTTAGTAGTAATCGGTCTGTTTAGATTTTCCGCTTCTTCTTGATTCAGCCTTGAAAGATTGTATGCTTCTAGGAATTTATCCATTTCTTCCAGGTTGTCCAATTTGTTGGTGTATAGTTACTCATAGTATTCTCTTAAAATTTTTTGTTTTTCTGTGGTGTCCATTGTCACTTCTTGTCTTTCATTTCTGATTTTATTTGTTTGGATCCTCTCTCATTTTTTCTTGATAAGTCTGGTTAAAGGTTTGTCAATTTTGTTTATCTTTTCAAAAAAACAGCTGTTGGATTCGTTGATCTTTTTTATTGTGTTTTTTTATCCTCTATTTCATTTATTTCCCCTCTGATCTCTATTATTTCCTTCCTTTTATTCACATTGGGCTTCATTTGCTGTGCATTTTTCCATTTCCCTTAGCTGCAAACTTAGATTGTTTATTTGAGAATTTTCTTTTTTTTAAATTAAAGTTTATTGGGGTGACAACTGTTAGTAAAGTTACATAGATTTTAGGTGTGCAATTTTGTATTAAATCATCTATAAATCCCATTGTGTGTTCACCACCCAGAGTCTGTTCTCCTTCCATCAGCATATATTTGATCCCCTTTACCCTCATCGACCAGCCCCCCGTCCCCTTACCCTTTGGTAACCACTAAACTATTGTCTGTGCCTATAGGTTTTTGTATTGCATTTGTTTGTCTTGTTCTTTTGTATTTTTCTTGTTTCTTTAGGTAGGCCTGCATTGCTCTTAGGAAAATTCACTGTGTCCCATAGATTTGGGGTTGTGTGTCTTCATTTTCATTTGTCTTAAGGTATCTTTTGATTTCTTCCTTTATCTCATTGATGACCTATTCATTATTCAGTAGCATGTTATTTAGCCTCCATGTGTTTGGGTATTTTTCAGTTTTTTTCTTCTAATTGATTTCTAGTTTCATACTATTATGGTCAGAGAAGACGCTTGATATGATTTCAATTTTCTTAACTTTATTGAGACTTGTATTGTGGCCTACCATATGGTCTATCTTGGAAAATGTTCCATTTGCATTTTAAAAGAGAGTATATTCTGCTGCTTTGAGGTGAAATGCTCTAAAAATATCGATTAAATCCATTTGGTCTAGTTTGTCATTTAAAGCCACTGCTTCCTTCTTAATTTTCTGTCAGAAACATTTGTCCATTGGTGTCAGTGAAATGTTAAAGTCCCCTACTATGATGGTGTTACTGTCTATCTCTGCCTTTATGTGAGTCAATATTTGTTTTATATATTTAGATGCTCCTATGTTGGGTGCATAGATGTTTACTAGGGTTATATCCTCTTGTTGGATTGATCCCTTCATCATTATGCAATGCCCTTTTTTGTCTATTAGTATAGTCTTCATTTTAAAGTCTATTTTGTCCGATATAAGTATTGCTACCCAAGTTTTTTTCTCATTTCCATTTGCATGAAATATCTTTTTCCATCCCTTTACTTTCAGTCTGTGTGTGTCTTTCAATCTGAGGTGTGTCTCTTGTAGATAGCATATGTATGTGTCTTGTTTTCTTGTCCATTTAGCTACCCTATGTCTTTTGATTGGCTCATTTAATCCATTTACATATAAAGGGATTATTGATGGGTACGGAGTTATTGCCGTTTTATTATTCATATATTTGCTCTTCTTTTGTGTGTTTCCTTGTTTTCCCCATTCTTATTTTTGTAAGAAGTCCCTTTAACATTTCCTGTAATACTGGCTTGGTGGTAATGAATTCCTTTAGCTTTCTCTTATCTGGGAAGATTTTTATCTTTCCTTCAATTTTAAATGATAGCCTGATGACTAGAATAGTCTTGATCGTAGGCCCTTTCTTTTCATCATTTTGAATATATCCTGGCACTCCCTTTGGCCTGCAAAGTTTCTGTTAAGAGATTAGCTGGTAGTCTTATGGGAGCTCCCTTATAAGTTATTAATTGACTTTCTCTTGCTGCTTTTAGGATTCTCTGTTTGTCTTTAACTTTTACCATTTTAATTATAATGTATCTTGGTGTGGGCCGGTTTGGGTTCATCTTGTGTAAGACTCTCTGTATTTCCTGGGCTTGGATGTCTATTTCCTTCACCAGGTTAGGGAAGTTTTCAGTCATTATACCTTCAAATAGGTTCTTTATCCCCTGTTCCTTCTCTTCTCCTTCTGGTACTCTTATGATGCAAATGTTGTCAAGCTTGATGTTGTCTCAGATGTCCCTTAAACTATCTTTGTTCTTTTTTATAATTTTTTCTCTTTGTTTTTCCAATTGAGCGTTTTTTGCTACCTTGTCTTCTAAGTCACTGATTCGATCCTCTGCTTCATCTAAGCTGCTGTTGATTCCTTCTAGTGTAGTCTTCATTTCAGTTATTGTATTGTATATTTCTGACTGGTTTTTAGTTTATGGTTTCCATGTCTTTTTTATGCTTCCTATCTCTTTGTTAAAGTTATCACTAATTTTTTTAAACATTCTTATAACCAGTGTTTTAACCTCTGTCTTTGTAGGTTTGTTGCCTCCATTCCATTTAGTTCTTTTTCTGGAGGGTTTTCCTGTTTTAATGGAGACACGTTTGTTTCCTCATTTGGCTGCCTGTCTGTGTTTGCTTCTATGTATTAGGTATATCTCCTATGCCTCTCAGTCTTTGCCCAGTGGCCTGATATAGTATGTGTCCTGTGTGGTGCAGTGGCGCAGTCTCCCTGATCACCAGTGCATGTGTTCCAGGAGTGTCCCTTGTGTGTGTTGTGTGTATTCTCCTGTTTCAGTTGAGCCTTGATTACTTTTGGGGCTTCCAAGGGTGGGATTAACTCCCAGGCTGACTGGCTGTGAGGACTGGCTATGCCCACAGTGTATGAGCTGCTGTGTGGGGGTTGACCCCAGTGGATTCACCCCAGTGGGCTCTTGTGCCTGTTGAGACCACTCGTTGGATGTGCCACTTGTTGGGCTAACCAGGTAGTGCTATGGTGTGGTCTGAAGCTGGCCTCTGTGTGTGTTGTTTTTGGTGTCTTTTGGGAGAGGCTCCCATGCAGGCCAATTACAGCCTTGCATGTGACTGGCCTGGGGCTACCTGGTAGAAGCTACAAAGCTTTATGTATTTGTTCGCTGCCCGTGTTGGACCTGTAGGCATGTGGTCTGAGGCTGGCTGCCATCAGTATTGGGCTTGGGGCAGCTTAGCAAAAGGCCCTGGGCCCCTCTAGGCCTGTTACCACCTCCCAGCTTCCCACAAGGCTCATCTGTTGAAAGAGCTCCCTTAGGTGCATAGGCTGGGCTGGTTGACCCAGCGTTGAGAGTGTCCATGACGATGTAGCATTATCTGGGTATGGTGGGGTTTCAGGGAGTCACAGGGTATGTGAATCACAGGGTATCCCTTAGTTTTTACAAAGTTAATGTAAAGTTGGTTCTTGCAACAGTGCCAGGCCAGTGGCCACTTCACAAAATGCCTTGAGAACAACACGGCCAACCACTGCTCCCCTCAGGCCCACAGATCCATAGTAGCTGCCCAGGAGAGGCTGCAGTACAAATTGTGGTTGGCTACCCACCATCAAAGGTTCTCCACACTGCTGTGGGCCTTCCACTGCTGTAAAAGGCTTCCACAGCTTGTGGGGTGGGGTTGGCCACCCAGGAGTTGAGAGTGCCACCGTGATGTAACACTAGCTGAGTGGGGAGGGGACCCAGGGTGTCACCAAGTTGGTGCACACACATGGATTTTATTATACCAGACCAATGCAGTCTCGATTTGGCCCTTTGGGGGAGGAGAAAAGATGGTACCCTCCTATGGGCTACACAAGATGCAGGCTCCACACAGGGACAATGGCAGCTGTCCCTCCAGTGCCCACCCCAATGCCACAAAACTCAGTCTTTCCCCACATGTCTCTGGAGCCTCTTGAGTTGCTGCCCCTCCACCAGAGCTCAGGTGAGTGTTTTCAAGATCAGTGAATCTGTGTGGGCCTTTTAAAAGGGTATCTGTGTTTCCAGCCACTTCCCATCTCACCGGGATGGATAGACAGAGTTCTCACTGACTTTCACTGCCAAATGTTGTGGGGACTCCTCTTCCAGGCACAGGGCCCCTTGGCTGAGGAGCCTGGTGTAGGGCTGGAACCCCTCCCTTTTCATAGGGAACCTTTCATCGAGGTGTCCCTCCCAGTGTTCACCTACTACCTATGGGTTTGGGGTCAGCTTGTTTCATGTCTCTACTCCTCCTCCCAGTTTCAATGTGGCTGCTTCTTTATATCCTTAGTTATTGGGGGGGTTCTGTTCACCTAGACTTCAGATGATTCTTGAGGTTGACTGTCCTGTAATTTATTTATAATTTTGATGTGATCCTGAGAGACAGCATTTACCTAATCCGCCATCTTCCCTAGTACTTCTTGGTTACTGTTTTGAGGGTTTCTTGGCAGTGGCACAGGGAAGGTAATCAAGAGAGGCAAACTGCCTGAGTTGAGGAAACAAAACTGAAAATATGGGAGAATAAGATGACTACCATTCACAGGACAGAGCACTTGGCAGAGAGCTGCTGCACAGAGAAAGAGCTTCTGAGATCTAGAGAGTCCCATTTAAGAATTTAGCAGTGTACTGATCTGGGCAAATGTGTGAGAAAACTACCCAAGGCTGGACATTCCTTAACCCTGAGGAATAAATCGATGTAAACAATGATTGATACCTTCTAACACCACAAATAATGAGAAAACCGGTGATCTTGCCCAGCCTCCTCCAAATGAATTTGGTCAAGTTCCTAGTCCTAATTACCAGTTAATAAGAAAGACATGGGACAGAGGAGTTTATTTAACAACTCCACAGGAATGTATCAGCAAATACAAACCATGGAAAGCTCTACAGTACAAACAATCCAGTTTCTTCAACAAATAAGGAAAAATAAATAGAAACCTTTAGATCAAAAGAAAAGAGAAATATCAACCAATTGCAATGCATGGATCTTATTTGTATTCTATTTCAAACAGTAAAAAGTATTCATAAAAATTGACTGGGAAAATTTGAATACTGATTGTATATTTTTGATAACAATAAGGAAATACTGAGTTTTTAGATACAGTTCATTTTTTAGATGTGGTTCATATTTTCAGTTAAAAAACAAGTCCTAATTTTTTAAAGATACCTCTGAAATATTAAAGGATGAAATAACGTCAGGTCAGGGATTGGCTTCAGAAAAATTTGGGGTGGAGTGGAGGGTAGAAATGAGGAAACAAAATTGCCCACGAGATGATAGTTATTAAAGGTAGGTAGAGTTGAATGGAAGTTCATTATGTTATTCTCTCTATTTTTTAATATGTTTGGAATTTTCATAATAAAAATTTAGATGAATGTTAAAGTACATAAATAATTACATAATAAATTGAAGCAGCGGTTAAAGATTCAGATGTCATGCTCTATGTTTCTGAATGAAAACTATTTCTCAGGATTTAGAGATACCAGAGATAACATTTACAAGGACAACGAAGACTGATTTGTAAGATTCCCTTAATGGAGACCACGTTTTCTCCACACAGGTCATTGGCTTTTAAGGATAGACATTTTTTCTGAAAATAGATCTGGCAGTACACGAGTGGTTGACTATCTAATTGAAGACATCAAAGGAGACCAGAAAACTGGGTCTATAAATGTGGTTGTTACTCCTTCCTGTTCTTCTAATAAGGCTAGGTTTATGAGAAGTCTAATAGAGCACATGGCTGCTATCCTTCCAAAAGCATCCTTGCAATACAACTCATCCAAATCAATTTTCCTGTTCGCTTATTGCTCTCAATTTTACTTTCCACTCACACTTTGTTTGTTTGTTTGTTTACTTGTTTGTTTGTTTTTGAGGTGAGGGAGAACAATCTTTGGAGATATCCAAAAATTTTTCTGGGGTCAAATAGTTTGTTAGAAGGTATGCTTTATCTAGAATCTGGTTGTTTTGCAGTAAGACAGACACTCAGAGTAGATTATCCAAGGTTCTGCCAAAAGAAAAAGAAAAAGTATCCTCTCTCTTAACTGATTTGAATCCTACCCATCCAAAAGGATATGGCCAAGTCCAATAAATGGAGTCCTAAAGAAGATGAGTGTTATATCTTCTACTTCCAAAAAATCTCTCATAGTCTCTAGTTCAGTATCCTACAAATAATCAATAACCCACGAAGTAAATTTTAAATTCTCAGTATATTTTTAGGTAATTATTATGTCTATAATATTACTGCACTAATAATATTCTCAAAATATCATCATGCATCCTAATGTTCACTTTTACTAAATGCCTGAAAAGGCCACAGGAGCAGATTTAAAACCTGATATGTGCTTTGGGAGCAGAATTAGCTTTGGGGAATCAAGGCTAGTGAGCATTTTTGTAGGCTGGTTACATTTTGCGAATTACTTGCAAGAATGTACTGCAGAAGTTGTAACTGAACTTTTCAAAATATTTATCACCACAGTAAGAACTTTTTTTAGTGTTTTTTGTTTTAGTCACAGTCTTGTTTGTAATGGCCATTTAAAAGTTGCTACCCCAGGCTTATAAAACAATGTTATAGTGTCTTCCCATTAACAATATTAAAAACATTCATCTCTGGGAAAATGTTATAAAGCAGTTCCACTGCAATGATCATTCAAATATTAAAGTAAATATAAAAATGATATTGTATGACACAATACCAACAGATTAGAAATTCTTTTCAAGAGAATATTTAAAATTCTGATGAAAGCAAAATAATAGTACAGTAGACACTAGTCATATGTGGCCTGTGTAAATTTGATTAAATTTAAACAAAATTCAAAATTTAGTTTCTCTATTGCACTACTCACATTTCAAGTGCTCAATAGCCACATGTGGCTATAGGTTATCATATTGGACAGTGCAGATATAGAACATATCCATCATCACAGAAAGTTCTATTCAATCATAATGGTCTTTGTTAGAGAGACCACTACTGATGAATGGATATGTAGATATTAATTTATTTCTATCAAGTCATTTTTCCTTTGTTATAGGAGGTTGAATTAAACCTATCAAATTTAAAAGACTTTTTTAGAAAATTTATATTATAAAGTAAAAAGTTAAAAATGTGCCACAATCATTGCAGTATAGATTTTCTTTATTCTCTCACTACGAGAAGAATGGAATTTCAAAAGATTCCATTTCCTCAAAATAGGGAATTATAGCATTAGCCAGTCTTCCCCTTCAATTTGCATTTTCTTTCTTTATAAAGATCTATTCTAACCATGCTCTGCTTCCAAGTTTACCCAACAATGGCCCAACCTTTATTTTGTGTCAAGGAATTCCTATTTTAGAGGGCAGTACTTCAGGCCTCTAGCTCCACACTTGAGAAATTTGTTACTAGCATAAAAAACTCACTTCCTAGCCAGGTCCTCCTACCAAGTGAGGAAGTTTTTTGTTACACCCTTCCAAAGTTCCAGCAAATTCCTTAGTCTAATACAACTTCTCATCTCCCGATTCAGAAAGATGCATTTTGTAACATATATAAAAAGACAGAAACATGGAAATGAATAAGCAATACAATTTGACATCCTCATGTAAGAAAGTGAAATGCTCCTGAAGTTAGACCTAAATATGAAGGTCAGCCTGGTCTAATACAGCAGAGAAACTGTGAGTGAGATCATCTCTACTATTTATGCTTAGAAAGGAACCATGGTGCAGAGGAAAGATAGAAATACAAGAGTAACAAAAGTAAATGAAAATAATATGAAAAACTTCCAAACCACAGGGCTAAACCAGTTGAATTTAAATGCAACTGCTGTAAACCTTGATGAAACATAAAATGTCTGTATTTAAAAAGACTAGATAAACCGGATAGTTGATCCAGATGACTAAAAAAAGATCTATAATTACATGAAAATACAGAGAATTTTAAGTATTTTCACAAAAAAGTAAAGAATAATGAATAATCATTTAGTATTGAAAATATTTTATTTTAAAAGTAGGTAGTACAACTATGAAAAAATAATAAAGTCCAGGTTTATAAATACTTAACAGAAAATTCCAAATATTTTAGAAATTGATCATTTTCCAGAATAACATTTTATTTGGAAACTAAATTTCCACAGCAGATTCCATAGTTCTAAAACTTAATTAGAACTTTGAAATTAGCTATTTAAAAAGTACATTCATTTGGGGCAGGGGGGAAAAAAAAGAAAAGAATATACCAACTTTCCAACCTTTTCTACAGATTTTTGCATCTTGGAAATTACACTTGCCTTCAAGATTCTTTGCATTGTTTAAATTTGTAACCTCATCTCTTTGCTCATTTGCTCACTCCCCAAGCAAGTCTAAAACCCAATAAATTGCTATAAATGTTTACCAATAAAATATTATTTTCCAAGCTGTTTTTCTTAATTTTTAAAACCTAAAGAGTTTTATTACAATTAGGTAACTATTCTTGGCACAAGGCCTCTGAAACATTGTTTCTCAGACACTAATGGGTCTTGGAAAAGTTTGAAACTCTCAATTCATTAGGACTTTGAGTAGCTGTTTTGTATCTAAGAATGAGAATTGATGGAGAGTTTGGAACTAAACACATAATTTTATGAAATATGATGAAAACATAAGCATTTTGTTATGACGCACATAACAATCAAGAACCTGTTTCTTTTTAGCTAACTCCTAAAAAGTACCTCCTGTATAATTATTAAATAAAAACACTCACTTATTCAGTACTCAGCTAGCTTTTAAACTCTGAATAAGAGAAGTACACACTGAGAGAGGTACTTACATGGTTTCCTTGGATACTGGATGATGCCATTCAGGTCTATGTTTTTATCTGAAAGTGGTGCCCTGTGGAGAAATGAGGCTTGGTGAGTGGCTGTTTATACATAGTAAGTAAATAGGAACTTTGTTTATTTTTACAAAGCATTTTTTTTATTTTGACCCAGATTTCTTTTTCTCATCACACCCAACCCTTGTAAGTAGCAATAATATGGTAGAACAGGTACTTTGCACAACTCTTTTTAACACCACTTAGGAAATTGTAATTATTAAAGAGAAGTTCAAAATGCTTTAGCTAAGCACATTACTCCTTGGGCTGCTTAAATATCTTGACTACTATATTTATGTCAAACATATAAATGAACACTGCCTGCCTCTATTTTCCTTCAAAAGGAATTGTTCTCAAACCATCAGTAACGAAATTAATGTTTAAAAAATTCACATAAATGATAAATGTCCTTACCTTAATCAAAGAGTAGGAGAATGCTAGCTTTAGCCAGCTCCTAAACACCCACAGACATTAGCTGCCATTTTAAATGTTGTAGTGGGATCCTAGATTCCCAATAGTTTAAGTGCTATGAGCATACAATTTTGACATTCAGTCTCTCAGAACTACATGCTTTCTAATTTTGGTAGCGTGATTAATCCCTCTTATGTGATAAGTTTTAACCTTCTAATATTTCTTTGGATCCAAAGGAACAAATGAGCTACAGCAAAGAATGGCAACTAACTTGAATGCTTAACACAATTTAATAACCTGAAATGAAGGAAGTGTATGATATGTTTCCATTAAAAAGTTTCCAGCCACAATTAATTGAACAAAAACTTGTCTTGTTCCAAGATTATTCTTGGAAATGTAATTTTGAAGTCTGTGTGAAATAAGGAAACTTACTTTTTTACCATGTGAAAGCAATCTCATTTTTTTAGGAATGATTTTTGGATAGACTTCCGATTTGATATTTTCCATTTGAACTAGCAGTCTAGGGGCTTGCAAGGGGGGGAGGGGAGGGAAGCAGTCCTGTGTTCTTTTGCCAGCACTGACAAAGGTCTGGTTGTCAGTGATACCTTTACAGCTAAATTTACTCCAGAGTGACAGGAACAGGTGCACCTCGGCCTGCCAGACACTTGTGCACAGGGATCACGCATCTTACGGCTTGACGATCAAGGGGGGAAAGCCTGGGTCTTCATAGAAAAGGAGAGGAGGCAAGCGCAGCCCAAACTGGGGGGTTTCTCTTCAAAGCCAGCTGGTCTGGCTTTATTCTACAGGAATTTTTTTACCTGTCAGAGTTTGGACAACAAAGCCCTCAGCAGGTGCTGACGGGTACAACTTCCTGGAGAAGCAGAAAGGCACTGGTGAGTTTCAATTGCCAAAATATATTTTTTAATTTCTAAAAGTTTATTTTCTTATCTTAGAAGAGGCACTGCTGAGGTACCTACATTCAGAAAGCTAATGAGACCATTGGAATCAGAGCCACCTAACTCAACAATGTGTTTACCTGGTGTAGAAAGTAGAGCAGTTACCATTTGACAATTTTCTGGATTTTTTTTTTAAAGTTTTTTTAAAGGAAATATTTTATATTTTAATGTTGGTCTCTTTCATTGCTATCTTCAATATCTAAAAGATGAGAATTAATTACATATATGATATTAAATTATTTAAATAAACACATAAATATCATTTCTTTATTCTGTCATCATCTATTCCGAATAAAATGTTATTTTTCAATAAATCTCCAAATAAAAATGTAAAACGGTACATGCTCTTTTCAAATGTTTCATGTGCTAGTATTTTTTATGTGTTCATGTGACAGGAATGTGATTAGAGAAAATACGAAATTGATTTTTTTAATACATTTTTAAAATGTATCATACAGAATATTTCATAATTAAAAGTGGCAACATTTTCTCATTACTTTACAAAGAGTTTCCTTAGAGAAAAATCTTTGGAATAAACAACCAAGGCAGTACTAAAGCATGTTTTTACGTCATTGATTTCCAAAATTAGTACATTTATATATTTGGTATTTTTATTTTGTGAAATCAAAAGTTTAGGCAAAAATATTTTTTTCGGAATAGGATTTTAATTAATGCAAAACATGGAAAAACGAAACCACATGTTAGGATATATTTTTAAAAAGTGATTCTATTTCAAGGACTCATTCTTTTAACTATGCTTCACAGCATTTCTCTACAAATTGTTGTATTATAGCAAATTGAAAACATTTATTTAAGCAAGTAAGGAGCTCAAAGCTAGGGACTATACATCGTAAACATATGAAACCATTTTAATAACCAAATTCAATATTCACAAGCAACATGGGCTAATGCATGTAAAACACACACAGCATACATTGATCAAGAATGCTATAAATTATTATGTATAAAATCAATTTTCTGGGCTGCGGGGGGTAGAATTGGTGCTTAAGAAGAGAAAGGCCCCTACCAATATAAATTACTAATATTATGAAGCAATTATTTTATTCTGATGATCCCATCAATAATTTTCAATCTACATGTTTAATACATAGTTGTATAGTCAGAAAATAAGATCTGTCTTTGTTAAATGACCACTATATCTGAAACAATTTTCAAATCAATGCTGACACAGATATTCCACCAATTTTTAAGTATCATACTCTTTTAGTATGACTTAATTGCTATTTAAAATTATGAAATATTTGTGGTTTTAAAAAACTACCAGAAATGATCCAACCAAAAAGAAAAAAATCTTAATATTTTAAAAACATACTATTATCTACATTTTAATGGACCCATATTTTAAAAAATTAAAACCCAAATCTGATTTTCTTTATAAATGATTACATGTAGAATATGGTTCAGGAAATCAAAGCATATTTTACTTTTAAAAAGGAATATATTGTGGTTTCAAGCTACTATTTTTGTGTGATATTTTTCTTCATTATATTGATTCTGGCACCTGAATAACCATGCTCACTAAATTTTTTAGATAACTTCATTAGTCCTTTAAAGAATGAGTATGTACCCCATGTACTTGATGATTTCTTTTTATTTATCTGGTCAGTTAAACACTATATTCCTAAAGAATCAGATCACTCACTTTTAGATATAACTAATTACTGCAAAACTGAACATACACTCAATTTCGGAAGTACATTTCTGTGCATTACTATCAGCTATAATTATTATACTGTTTGTCATTAACACCAAGTATAAACAGTACAAAAGCTTCTTCCAAACTATTTTTATGACACTTGTGCATTATTAAAGTATGACTGGACCTATTTGTAACCATGTTAGGTATAGCCCAAGTATTTCTAAATAACTAAAGTTTATGATTTTAACCACACCCTGAATTGTGACTTAACCTAAAATTCCATGATTGTTTTCTTTTAATTATGAGAAGCTTTAATCCCTAGTTTGACACGTAGCTACATGTTTGTCCTTCTCTGACATACTTTCAATTTTCATGTCTGGAAAATACCTATGCCAACTCTCTCAATGTATGGGAACCGTTTCTTTTAATAAGTCCTAGTCAGAAATTGTGGATTAAAGTTGCAGTAACTCGTATGTTCCCCAAAAGGTTAATTTGGAAACCTATGCACTTTAAGCATTATTTACAATACATCTTCATATCTTAAGGACAGCTTATTTATAGTGGAGAACATATAATTATTCTCCTAATTTGGAAAAACATTTGAAAAACATTTTGTTTATCTTATGTATTCATAAGGACAATCTTGACTCTCCAGCAACTAACTTCAGTAAATTATATTGTGAACATCAATCTGTTTAATTTCAGGACATCAGATTTTCCAGCTAAAATGTTTTTTCTTATAGGTATTTAAAGAAACAAAAGTATTTTGGCAGCTTTATGTGTGTCTCCTCATTAACCAGCCACCTGACTGACAGCTGTCAACTGTCCTTGGGCCAAATGTAACCCAGTAAAGATAAAAATTACATATTACTCATCCCTGTTGATAATACCTGGTGCCAGTATGTTTTCAAATAGGAAAATAGGAATAATTAGGCTGTATGTATAAAGAAGTAAAAGGGAAGTCATTTCAACCACCTACCATTCCTCCTTTGTCATTAACTTATTTCTCCTTCTTTATTTATCCCACTTCTCTTCATGTCCATATCTCTCACCTACAAAGAGTTAATTTCCTTAAAGGAAATTCAGATGTATGTAACAAGTGTAGGTCCCTGAAAATACTGGGCAGCCAAGTAATGAAACCCATACGTTTCTTTCAATCAAATCTTCTTTTGAGCTCATGAAACCTTTGAGTTGTGGGAAAGTCTTTGAAGCTTTCTACTACTCATTTTAAAGAAAATGAAACAGAAGCACAAAAATGAAATTTACCCAAGGTAACCAACATAAAGATGTAGATGGAGACTTGGGTCTGTCTCCCAAATTCAAATCCAGTGATTTTTTTTCTATTAGTCTTTAAACATATGGACTATCAAACTATAAGTAAAATTAATGAAAAATTAATTGTGAGTTACATTCCTTTGGAGAACTGTTTTCAGTCACCAAACTTAATACCTTGTTAAAGAAATAAACAATTTTATCAGAGCATATTAAAATGTAGTTTTTAAAAAGAGTATAAACACATAAAAATATCTAAAGTATAAATTCTGTTTTTGATTCTCTTTACCATTTAAACTGATTTGCAAACTGAAAATATTTATAGTGTATGTGAAATAGCAGAAATTAAAAAAATCAGTGGCAATATATATTTTTAGAAGATGAATGCAGAAATGAAAAGTGGAGGTTGAAATTTTTTGGAAATATTAGGGGATAATTAAAAATATCAAATATATCAAAGCATAAGCATATGTATAATACTCAAGAGCAATATATTCACAGTTCATATAACTGACTCAACAACTTCTGTGTATTTGTGTGTGTGTGTGGGGGGGTGTGGTTGTGTGTATAATTACCAAACCTCTCTGAACCCCAAAGGCCTCATCAGCAAATGCTTCCTAACAGCTCAGAAATTCTA
Organism: Rhinolophus hipposideros; assembly: GCF_964194185.1. Lineage (NCBI taxonomy): Eukaryota > Metazoa > Chordata > Mammalia > Chiroptera > Rhinolophidae > Rhinolophus > Rhinolophus hipposideros. The sequence goes on from NC_138053.1 coordinate 42,654,488, forward strand.
TGACTCAATAATCCTGTGTTAATATAAGTATCTTAGAACATTTATTCATATAATTGTTAATTATATGAATATTTTATATTGCTATAATTTGTCAATAATTCTATATACAACATACTGATTCAGTCAAGGTCATGAAAGTATACTGAAACTAAATACTCAATTATTTTGGGACCCTCCCGAAAAGAAAGGAGATATCTACCTTGTTCTAAATTTTAAAGAATTTATCTTAAATGACTGGACCTACTGGTAACAAATACTGGGCTTTGCAGCAGTATTTGTTTAGAAACCCAGACATGCAAATTAATTTTAAAAAAGAGAGAGGGAGCTTAAAACATTGATATAGGGCATGGAAGGAAATTGTGAATAGGGTTTCCCTGCAAGAGATTGGTCTAAAATGATCTCCAACAGCTCTATGATCCCATTCAGCAACTAAATTGTATATCTAAATGTATTTGCTTATTCCATTATATTTAGTCCAAACCAATAATAGTTATTAATCATTGTAATAACTTGTATGGTGCCAGGTGGGTGCTAGACTTATGGGGGAGGGAGGGAACTACTTTGTGAATTATATAAATGTCTAACCACTATGCTGTATACCTGAAACTAATATAAAATAATATTGAATACCAATTGTAATTGAAAAGAAATTAATTTTAAAACATTAGTTATTAATCTGCAAACCAGTTAACAATACACAACAACAGCATGAAAATCAACTGCAAGCAAAATAATCAGTACATAGTATCCATTGCTAACAAATGCGAAAGACAGGTGTCAAAACAAAATATACAGAATCACAAGACTTTCTTTTTTTTTTCCTTTCAAAAAATTCAACTGTCTCCCTGCATTTCAAAGGGGTGTTAGTGAATGACTTGTCCCTCATTGGTCTTTGAAAGATCATAAATGGTTTCTCTTTAGAGCTGAAGACTGCTGCCCAAATAGCACCAGAGCAGAAGTAGGCAGCTCGAGTCGTAGTCTGTTGCACTGCTTAGTAATTTTGTGATTGGAAACAAGTCATGTAACCTCTGTGAGGCTACAGAATGGATGAGACTCTTTTGGGCTTTGTGTCAATCATAGGAAAGGAAGTTGTAGTTATCCAATAGAGGTGATTCCTCTGCTTAGTGTGAACTTCCAAAAGGATCCTAGACCATATTGGTGAGTTCCTGTTTACAATGGCATGCCCTGCACACTCCTTATTGCTATATGTAGCCCACCATGTCGGCATTTCAAATAATTAAAACTAACACCAGTATTCAGCCTGTGAAATCAGTGGGCCAAACAAAATCACTCTGCAACACATTCCCAACCAGCTGGCCATATTTTTCCCACTTGGGTACTCTGGTAACAAAACATTCAAGGTCTCACCCTCGAAATTATATTACCACACATAGCTTTGAACTTTTCAGTATGCTCTATAGGGCTGAGTTGACACAAAGGACTTAATGGTCACTTGATGTTTTTAGTTCTATAAAATGGGAGAAAATTTTTTTAATGAAAAATTGAAAAAAAAAAAATTTACCATGGTCACTGCTGTAAATAAGCCAACCTGAGAATGTGTTTGTGTCAGTAAAACATTGTAACAAGAAACAGGCATATCAGAGAACCCCTAATCTGAAGTGTTAAAAATATCTGGGTCCAAAAGAGGTTAATGGCAGCAGCTGGGTATGGAGAGAGATTAAAAGGCTGGTAATATGGATCACCGTTTTGCCTGGGAGGGCCATGTTATGAAGGCCCTTCATGATTGCTCAGCAGACAGAGGTAATTACCAAGATCATAAGGAACATTCGTATTGATTGAAAGTCTCTTTAGTGAAAAGCCACAGCTCTCAAGTGATCAGAACAGTGCTAGTCCCGGTTGCAAGAAATCTAGGCACACATGCAGTTGGCAGTCATGGAAGCGTGAACTCGTCTGTCGGTCACTAACAGTAGGTACCTGGGTCTGAAGCCCATTTTGTAAGTTTTGCTGAGATACCAGGATCCAAGGAACATTATTCCATCCAAGAAAAGAGTTACTCCTCAGAAAAGTAAAGATGAGGAATTGTACAGAGCTTTGAGAGAATTAGATCCCCATACTGATTAATCAGTTTTCTAATTAAGTGGGCAGAATATGTGTGGTATGTCTATTTTGCTTGTTTACAACATGAACCAAGACAGGCAATGGAAAGATTCATATCAATTTGAACTCTCATTCTTACTATTTTAAAAGGCTTTCACTAATTTAAAAGTTCCATAAAACGTGTTAAGATTAGTTGAGAGAACAGGAATGAATACAATAGAGAAAAGTCAAGGTTATGGAATTAGAAGGTCTTCACAGATCTTGTGTTTACTCTTACCTTAAGGCAGTGGCTTGCAAACAAAATGTACATGAGAAACATCTGAAGAGCTAGTGAAAATAGAGATTTCTGAGACTGTGGGTCAGTGGGCCTGAAGTGGGGCCCAGGAATCTGGGTGAATTTGAGGTACTGTGATAAACTCTTCTCTGCACTACATTGGTGAGTCCCCACACGACCCTTTTCTTTAAGAGGTTGGTTCTCCTCTATGACAGTAAGAAAATGAGCACTTAAGTAGTTCATTTATTTTAATTATTTTCATGTGGGTTGGTAAATGATAAGGTTCACCCAATACTACTGATAAACCAAAAATCATTCTCAAGTTCTACTTTGAACACTGGCTAATACAGCTTGAAATATGAAAAGTGGCTTGATGGCTCTTTAGGAACGTCATAATGAAACAGCACAGACAGTGCTTATTATGAGAAGTAGGTATGCATACACATTCAAGTTTTAAAATATTCAATTAATCATTACTGACCTAGAGTTTAAGAAGTTATAGCCTACCACTAATTTAAGGGAAACCACCGGCTTTATTCTCCTGTGTGCAAGTTATTTTGTAGCCTTAGGCTACTCAAATTAGAATCTCATAGCTACATAAGGGTGAGGTGCGAATGTGTGGATGGATAAACATAATTCCTTTGCCAATACTAGACAAACAACTCAGCACATTCCTTATTCACTGTGAGTTCATCATTATTATAATCAGAATAATTATAACGATTAATAACAAAAGTAATCATAGAAACCCTTCTATGGCTATATTGTCTATAGCATACATCAATTGTTGAGAAATAAGTGAATCAGATAAATAGAAAACTATTAGAAAAATAATAGAAAACTATTATTAATATCCTATGGTCTAAAACAAAGTAACTTTCCAAAGCAATGAAAAAACTGAATGTTAATAACCAGTTGTGTGTGTGTGTGTGTGTGTGTGTGTGTGTGTGTAACTTTACTGAGTTTACAATTTAAAATAAAATAATTTACAACTGAAGATGAAGAGATGGAGCAGAAAAGATGAAGGAAGAAGGAAAAAAGAAGGAAATGGAAAAGATGGGGGTAAATCTATTGATTGGCTATTGCTAAAGGGGATCAAAAGGAGCAAGAAAATTCTATAATATTTCTTACCCCTCTAAGTAGTATTCAAAATTTTTGACTTAGAATTGTATTCCTTCATTTCTGAATCTCTTCAGAGTGATGATTGTTAATACAAAGTGCATTTCACTTGATATGGATCCTCTGTATTTACAGGTTTAATGCTCTACAAAGTTGGGAAATATTTATGTGTCCCGTCTTTGCACACAGGAAGATGTTTTATCACTGATTTCATACAGGAGGTATGCATTTTGCCCTCCAATCCTGAACCTCTACCCAACTCTAACAAATTCTTCCCTTCATCCAGGAAACAACACATCTTGTCCCCACAGGATTCGTATATTTTCTTCAAGATGTGTCTGGAAAAAATAACTAATTATACTACCTCTGGTGGCTTTGGGGAGTTAGAAGGGAGTACACACAAGGTGAGACCAAGTGACAACATGATAGCTATGGCACAAAGAACATGTAGCAACTGTGTGCCTCCTATGAAGAGGAAATAGAGACTGGAGCAACAGGTTCTGAAGTGTACTATATTTTAAAAAAACAAGTAGACAAATTTTCAAGGAGCATCATGACATTTTGCTGATAGAGAGCTCATATTCCAATCCCAGCCTTTTAAAAAACAGTAGTATTTCTTCTTCAAGGAAGAGCCAGGCTTCCCATTGACTTGCACCCAGGGCTCACCTACATGTTGGCTGTGGGTGGGAATGACTGTAGGTGGGAGGGACTGAGACATGGGGTCTCCTCCCTAAATCATCCCTTGACCAACACAGCGGAGAATTTGTGTAGTCATGGAGACTCCTTTGGATGATGAACTCTTTGCAGAAAACTTTTGAAGAAAAGTTCATTTAAAGGAGTAAAAGTTCATGCTGTGTCATGAAGTTTAGGGAGTGGCTCCTCTGGCAGAACATAATCCAGGAGAATTCTGGAACATAAAAGGCTGCTGAGGAATGAAAGGACTCTGTGGGCCACGTCAATGAAAGGCTGTGAGGAGATAGGGATACTCAAAGAAACAGACAATGTAACTATTGATTTTGAAAATAATAATTGTAAGTTTGCCAAAGCTTGTCTTTGTATCACGAACTTCCCTACAATCACCTTCAACTTGTCCTTCTTTTACTCTGGCATGCTCAATTTACTCAGCTGATACAATTTTACCTATACCACATAGATACTATTGATGTAAATGGACTTTAAAACTCAGATTTAATGGGAAGCCACTCATTCTACATATTTATGCTAAGGTTCTTTATATTTAAGTGTAAGATTATGGAATCAATAAGCAATTTAGAAGATGTCTGATGTAACTAAAAAATAAGATATTCTGAGCAAATGGACATCTAATTATTTTAGTAAGTCTGATAAAATCAAATATGGATACAAATGAGAAGTTTCTCTGAAAAGAATAGTATATGGAACAGACATGGGTAATATAAATTGGCAATCCCAAAATGTAAGACTTCTTGGTATAATATATATTGATTTAAGCAACATATTATCATAAGTATGTTTTTATTTATTTCAAATATAAAATGCCCTATTATGAAATAAAAGCTGCTTTGAAGTATGAACACTCTTTCTAAAATATTGTTAGATAACTGAGACATTGAGATGTTTTTCGGGAAAATTAGTCCTTTAAAGTGAAATATACAGATGCAACATGATACAGTGTAACAATGCAATATACAGATGACGTATCATAGAACGGTACACTTGAACTCTATATGATTTTATTAATCAAAGTCACCCCAATAAATTTAAAATTAAAAAAAAAATTATCAGACCTTTTATGAGTGTTACTAAAATGTCTCAAAGGCTACACGTTTGTATCAGGGATACCCTTGAAATTCTCCCTTTGTATCTGCAATTAGAGTCAATCTGTGAGCATTATCAAATAACCTGCTACTCTGTAGTCGCATCAAAGCTTTTGTCAAGCACCTTCTTTACTACATTTGGTTTGGATTTAGTTTCAGCAACAAGTTCATCCTTAGTGGTAAAGATGTGGCAGCTCTAAGACTGGTCTTACGACTGCACGGCAGATTCCAAGGAGACTTGACTTGCGCAAAGACAACATTACTGAAATAGGCAAATAACTTCCTCACGTGTCTATCTTGAAGAAGAAGACACACATTTAGACGTGTATTTCTGCAATATTTTCTGGTGGGAAAAAAAATATTGATTATATCATTACCTGCTCTCAGCATCCCTGTAAGTGAGCAAAGGTTAGGAGTACAGGGAAGCAATGCGGCATCATAACTAAGGGCATCTATTGGAAACAAACAAACCTGGTTTCTTGTCCTTTGTCTGGCCCTTCTGAGCTATGTGATCCAGGGCTGGTAATATCGCCTCTCTAAGCTTTAGTTTTTAAAATCTGTAAAATGGGGAGAATAGTAGTACCTCTCTGAAAGGCTGTTGCTTTGATAAGAAGAAATAAAGTTTATAAAGCACTTAACACAACACAATTAATTAAAGCAGTTAATACAACAACAACAAATAGTGAACATTAAATGTTAGGCACTTTGAACTTACTTATTTCAACCCACATTCTATCAAATATAATAATATTATTTTTGCACATTTACTACAAATATCATTGCATTACAAATATATCATTGATATAGAAATATTTAACTACAAATTTAGTTTTAAAAAATCATCTACAGGAATCCAGACATCTTTGGTCTGGGTTCTTGATTCAGTGAATTAGTATACACTAGTAAAACAAACCAATTTTAATCACTGACTTAAATTTAAGTTTTGTTACATTTTACTTTTAATTCTCCATATACCAAAATAATTTAGAGACTTCATCCCAAATAATAAAATTTAATTTTCTTTCTTCCTAGTAAATTAGAATATGGATATATTTACATATCTCCTTATTTTTAAATCTAGTATGTATTGAAAGCATATAAATATATGCATGATCTTGCCTTCTTGAAAAATTAAATTTTTATATTATTTTGCTTGGTTTAAAATTTTAGATTACACATAAGATATTTTTTAAATAATCGTGTAAGTTCTTGGCTAAATTAAATACATACAATCATTTGGAAAATTACTTAGAGAGATAGAGGAAACACAGTACATTTTGCAATGTGGTAGCTTTGTTCTCTCCTTTCTAGACTACTTCATCTTACTTAACTTGGTGTTCATAATGAGGAGAGTTGGTGTGAATACCAAATATAGGAATCACACACATTCCAAGTGGGACTTTATTAAAACCAAAAATGCAAGATGTCTATGGCTTCTGTTTTTCAAGAAGTGGCAAATAGTCCCTAGACATAGCTGTGATGTTGATCATGTGTCCAACAGAGAACCACTTCTAGGTCCCTCTTGCAGAGAATGCTCCATTAGGCATTTCACGGCTCCCCCTTCCCAGCAGGCCATTGCCCAGCCTCGTTGCCATAGATGGCCATCAGACATTTGGAATGACATCAGGAGATAATCTGAGCAGACTCTGCCCTAAAGAATTCAAGCTAGCAGGAGACTGAAGATATCAATGTCTTCTTGGCTGACAACAGCATTCCAAAGGTCAACCAGGGTGAAAAGAGGATGGACTTGGAGTTTCCAGTGCCTTTTCAACAACCAAGCAGCTAACAAGTATAAGGAAGCATCTCTCAAGAAAATAATAATGATATTAAATAAAGACAAAGGAAGCCTGAAAGTATCCTGAAGTTACGACGGCTCTGAAAGGGAAATAAGGCAACCTCTACCTATTAGATCAGGGAATTTTAGGATTGAAGAGATCTCTACCTCTTAAAGGTAAAACTCACAAACAGTTCTCATCCTGAACCAATTACAAGCCCTCTGACAACCTACTTCTGCAACTTCTGCTGTGACAGCCCACTATGGGCAAATATGTGACTTAATAATATAGAAGAATTTCTTTGCAGGAGAATAAGAATGGCTTTTACTGCAGTTTACCACTTTCCCAGCCCTGTGCTTTACATTGAATAGCTTGTTGAATCCTCATAACAAAGGTTTGAGGGTAGCACTTTATGATCCACATTGTATAGATGAAGAAATGAGACAAACGAAGGGTCAGTAACTTGTGCATAATCACATAGTTACCATGTGTTAGAGACAACTGGTTTTTGGCCACATATCCTCTTAGTCAGACCAGCCTTTTCAACAGTAAGCCATAGAGAGACTGAGGCCTTCTAGTACATATGCCTTGAAGAATTAAAAGATTTTTCTCTTAGGTTATTAGATTTCAGGGAGAATGGGAAGAATCCTTCATACCTTGAACCATATGCAAATGGTAAATTAGTAAGAGAAGTAAAGACGATAATTTAAATATGCATCAGCTCGGGAGAGGTGTGAGCTTTAAAAGACATTTTATGGTTATTGTTTTAAAATGATTTATTATTCATGAGTCCTCCTATCTGAAAACTTAGGGGTCCTTCACTAAGGGTTAACTTACAAGCTAATTCCCATAAATGGCCAGAATTAATACCAACATTTCACCCCTAAATAATAAGAAGAAATATAGGGGATGATCATGGCAAAAACCAACTACCCAAACAAGCCAAAATATTGAAGTTAGAAAGTTAATGTTATGTCTCTAAATCTTTATGATGTATTCTGTTACCTTGTATGTCTCAGGTAGTATAATTTGTAAATAAGTTTTGTTCATGTTATTAACGTAATATCAGGCAAAGACATAATCAATGTATCTTATATCTTCATAGAATTTGAAGATTATGCTTTGCTAACAATTCTCCCCTGTGTAACACCTTGCCTCCCTGACCTTGAGAGTGCTTTTTAGCTCTTACTTTAAAAGAGTAATTCCATTTCCTCAGAATTTTTTAAGTATAAGTAAGCACAACGTTATCCCAATTAGTCTCTTCAAAAAGGCATTATTTGAATCTGTGACACTACCAATAATACATTTTTAGTTTGGGAGACAGTATGATTCCCCATACACCTGATTCTTTATTAAATGGAATTTCTTCCTGGAGGAATGCTTAGAAGTATTTTCCCTTGTAGAACGGTTTCCTTTCTAAAATTTTCTGTCAGGTCACCTTTTTGTGAAGTTAATTTGCCTAGCCAACCCCAGGCCCTGGGGCTGGCAGAAAGGTGCATTGGTCTGGCACAAAGTGTGCTAGACGCTGTCAGGTGACCTTAACTTCTTTACAAATTTATGACATGATTTTGGGGTGCATCTCTTAACTGCCCTGGGCCCAACTTTCCTTCCTTGTAAAAAATTAGGTGCTTCTGTTAAGTGTTTCCTAGTATTTCTTCCAGCAGGAGGATACTGAAATTCTGGCTTTAAAACTTTTCACACTAGTGACAAGAAATGCAAATACCAGTGTCCTAAAATTTAGATGGTATCATAAAACAGGTTATTTCTTTCTCTTTTTTTAACCAGCATTCATTCTATTCCAATAGAACTTTATGCAAAGGGGAAACGTTCAACACTTCCCAGTCAAAAACCTGAAATGTGACTAGTGTTAACTAAGGAACTTAATTTTAAATTTGGTTTTAATTAATTTAAACTTAAAAAGCCACATGCGGCTACCTGCTATAACCTAGGTAGCAGCTTAAAGCTTTGAGAACATGACAATATAAACATTTTACACCTTTGATTTATTCAGCCGAATGCTCTAGAATGCCTTTGGAGCATTGATCTTTCCACCACGCTTGGTGCCCTTGGTACAACTCCACACACAGATCAAAGAACAGCACATGCATTTGCATTTCGTGATGGCATGTTTGCAAGAGACCCCGATACTACTCTAGCGTGCTAAAAAATAGAGAGGGATGAAAGGAGAAAGGAAGTTTGGGGGGAGTTGTGTGTTTTCTCCCTAGTGTCCCATTTCTTGTTGTTTGTGGCCTTTCCTTAGCCAAGACGCGCACATCCACCGAGACAGCTTAACGACTAGAACCACGGTTTGGCTGTTAGCTTTTGAAATAACCCTATAGAGCCTGAAAGCTTGGGCTGTAACATCCAGCTCCGGGACGCAGTCCTTCTTTATTCCTCTGTCAGGTGAAAAACCAGTCTGCCTGGTGTGGGACTGGGGCGGCAGCCCGACCTGAGCGTGCCAGTCTCCCTCTCTCAGGCTCGCAAAATGCTCGGAGCACCCCGAGAAGCTTGTGCCTCCGGACCCGAACCGCGTGCCAGCGCTTTGTGCACGGTGCGTGGGTGAGTTCACTGTGTGCGTCGCTCGGAGCTCATTCCCAGCTCTTTGGGGTCGTCTTTCGCCAACCTAGGGTAAATATCCCCAAGATCCACAAACTGGACCAGCAGGACGATCCCCCTGACACCACCACCGCCCCAAACCACCAACGTTGCGTCCTCCTCCGTTCCCCAGAGCCCACCACGCGGCCTCTTTGCTAAGCCACCGGCCGCTTTCCCCCCAGCCCTGAAATCCCGCCTCTAGACACAACCTGGCATATCCGCTGCCAAGACAGCAACGCCCCCCCACCCCCGCCCCACGCCCGCCTTCTGCGCATCCAGGCCCAGCAGGTCCCCAGAAGGGCCCCACGCCCGCCTCCTCCTGCCCGTGGCGCACGCACGTGGCGCACTCACCCCCTACGAGCTGCCTCGGAGCTCTAGAAACGCTCCCTTGAGGGAGCCCCCGCCCCTCAGCTCTGTCCGCACGGAGGAAAGTGGGTGAGGGGAAGCGGCGCGGTGTAGAGAAAGGAGTATAGAGGTGGTGAGAGCAGTGTTGAGGGGAGGACCGGCAATAATTGAATGGCGTTGGGCTGTCGCGCCTCTCTGAACGCCCAGCCAGTGCGGATTCACTTTCCACACAAATCATCCGGAGGGATTGTTGCTGCCTGCAATCAATAACTCATCGGAGTGAGCTGCTGAAATCAGAGGCGTCCCCCGTCTGGGTCTTTAAGGGGCCGTCCCGACTGAATCCCAGCCCTCTGCTTTCCAGACAAAGAAGTGGGCACCAAAACGCAGGAAGAGATTTTTCACCCCTACCCCCATCCCGATCCCGGGTAAAGATCTTTAAAAATTAAAGGACACACACGTAGAGAGGTATTTAGAAGAAATAGTTAAAAGGGGATGTGTGAAAATCCATTCTTTGAATTGAAGGTTTCGGTGTGATATTTCAAGAAATGGGATAGAATCAATGTTCCAAAGAACATTTAATTTAGTAAGTAAAGGTAAAGTCCATTAAATTTAGCCATGCATATGGATACTTTTTATCGCAAGCAAATTACTGATCCATCCTTATTTGGGCACCCTGATCCAGGATAAGGAAGAAATGTATAATTTGTGGTGGCATTTTTAAAAGCCTTAACATATCTTTCAGACGTTGTTTCATGACGATTGCATTTCTATAAGGTGAAAAGGCCCTGGGAGATGTGTGTTCTGATCCCCACGTAATAGACTGTTAAAACCAAGCAGAGCTGGGAGAAAGGGAATTCACCAGGTCACTTGGTACTGACTGCTAGTCACCAAGTTGAGAGGAACTCACTGTGGGCCTTAGCCTAAAAGACTAAACTCAGCTAACACCCCTAAATAAAAGTGGCCAAAATTCTTCATTTCTCCTTGACTCAAAAGCAACTTATAAATAAAAGCAAATCTTAAGGACGTCAAACCAAATATAGAGATTTCATAAATCTTAACGACTCTTTACTATGAAAAGTCTTACTAGTACAAATGAGAGAAGGAATATTGACCAGCATGGTCAGATAGGTCTCAACGTTGGGAGGACTGGACCCATTCTGAAGCCAAGGGAAAAGTTCGTTTGTGTTCTCAAAGTCATAGAAAGGCAGCTTCAAACAGATTAGAACACAGGGCATTTGTGCTCAGTACAGTTAGACAGTGCTTGGAAGGTATCTGGCAGTAGCATTCGTAGAGGGTCCTGAATTCACATCACTAATCCCAAACTATTTTAAATTTGCCTTTGGGCAATGCATAAAAGATGCTGCCCTTTCAGCAACTTCAGTATCCCAACCTGACAAATTTTGTTGGCTTGGGATAGCAGGCATTTGACTTTCTTCCTTGTAATTCTTCATCTGATACAAAATTAAAGGGAAAAAAAATAGAGATAAATATAGGATATTTGGATATGAGATAACGAGTATGATTAAACCTTGGCTTGCAATAACAAATCCTTTGTATGTTGCAGATTCTCCGTCACAGGTAGTCCATACGGTATAGGCTATGCAGGTGCTACAGCTGTACCTAAAGAATTTTTTAAATTTAGGTATTTGGTACTATTTATAGCAAAGGCTATAAGTGTCATGACAATTAATGATTTTAATTATTTTATATTCAATCCACATTCATTTGGTTTCATATTAGCATTAACATTCATGATACTTTAGATTTGAAATTTCAGAAATAAACTTATTTGAATGTACTTTAATAATCAGCATTCTAAAAACATTAATTAAAACTGTATACCTTGTTGTACTTACACATTTTAAGGTGCCAAAGAAGAGTTGCAAACTGTGAAGTAACTTCTATGAAGAGATGAAGTAAAGAATGGAAGGCAAATGACTGTACGTGTATGTGGTGAGTGCTTAACATTTGTTACATCTACCACAAAGTTGATTCATAGAGGTAAAACTGCCAAACTCTCTGTCATTATGTATTTATGATATAGACATGTATAAAAGTGATAAAAAGTTATATAACCATTACATGCTTTATATTATAAGCAATACCATATAATTTTATTTAAAGCTGCTGTTATCTTTCAGGGCCTATCTTTTCAAGTCTCTTTTACAATGAATCCACTTTAGGGGAAGTTATGTACGTCATCTCTACTATAACTATTAAAAAATAACCTTAAATGCCATTGGAATTTATATCTTAACGACTTTTTATATTTTTCTGAACTTCTATGTTCCGTTATCATGTTTGTGTTGAGAGTACTCTGTCTCTCAACAAATACTATACAGTTGAATAATCTTGAGGGGTAGATTAATTTCTTCATTTAGGATGGGTTGCTGTGGTAACCACCCCAGCTTACTTTAAAATGATTTTTTAAACCTACACCCAGTGTGGGCCAAGCTTAAAAGCAGGCAGACCCAGTGAACAATGTTTTAGTAGACTGTTGACATAATGTAAGGAAGTAGTCAAGAGAGGAAGGTAGTGTAAAATGGCATGCAACCCTGAACAGAAATTAGAAATTAGCTTTCCCTAGAGTTAAAATCCTGAGGATCATGCTCTCTGTAACTTCTGTAGCACTTTAATTAAATATGTTGCTAAACAATTCTTTTGGGGGAAAAACAAGTTAATATATATTTACATGTATAATAAAGCACATGATAATTATTTAATGAAGGAAATATTTGGTGATTGGGGGAAAAAATCAAGTTTAAATAGTACATCAATCCACACATCATTTTGTGTTAAAGGAAGTGTCACCTTTTACTTAACCTGCTAGGCTAGAAGCTTCCAATTGGCTTAACGGGTATAAGAATTTTCTACTTTCCAATCAGAGAACTGGAATACACTGGATAATTCATTTAACACATAAGCAACCTGAAGCCCAGAAAAGACACACTCATTAGTTAGGCACAAATCTTGAACCAGAGACTCCAGGCCTCCAAACATCTAGTACTAGCTTCTCCCTACACCAGAAAATATTGTGATCCTAGCTAAGTACTATTAAATGGCAAGAACAAGGATGATTTTAAAGAAAAAAAAAAGTCCAGAAATATTTAAAGAAGGATACAAAGCACATTTTGGATTAACCGCTTTGTGGATTTCCAATGAATAATTTTAAATCTCAGGTGACTTTCTATTGTGTATTTCTGTACAATCTCTTCTGCTTCAACTATAAAAGTTCTAGGGAAAGAAACTAATGCTAATATTAACTTAGGGTCACACATAATTAAGAAGATAAATCTGCTGAGGGGAATATTTTATATTTTAAAAGGCCAATTGTGATACATTCCAGGTCTAAATTATTTTCAAATTATCTAGTGTGAGGTTATACATACTTTTGAATGCTTGTACTATCATTGATAATTATAGATTTGTTACAATATTTATTATTAAATGATTCTTTAAAATGTTAAAAGATAAAATAGTTTATTTTTAAAGAAAAATATAAAACTGAAATATACTGTGATAAATATTCTCTATATCCATCTAAAATAGTATGGTTCAAAGTCAGGTATTGCCCATGTCTATTTGCACTGTGAAATAGGCTGTTAGAATTCATTACATTAATTTGAGGCATTATGGAAATAAACATAGATGTTCCTGCAAATAGTTTGCTTTGTTAGGGCATTTGTGAATCTGGAGAAAATGAAATTTCATTTTTACCACCATATATAGATGTATCTTAGTATTCAAAATGTCTATGCACCTTCAAATTTTTTGACTTGTTTAGAAGTTGTACCTTAAATGAAAACCTAATACATATGATCTCTGCCATATTATTAAAATGAATTCATTGTAGTAGCAAACTCACCAGATGAAAAACAAACAGGCAAACAAATAAATTGTAGATATTAATCTGTAGTAAATACTATTTCGGATGCTTCTTGCTTTGCGCAGTTTGCCATGCTTTCCTATAATAAAAGAGTTTCATTTTAGTTGTGCTGATAGTCACAATGTGATGAGCCAGAAGCCTGAAGATTGTTCAGATCTAGTTGTCCTTGCCTGTAAAATCAACCTTTCCCTTTCAAGTGAAGCCTGGGGGCAAATGCCTAACTGTTGAGCCTACTCTTCTGAAAAAAGCTACTCACTTCAATAGCCCCTGCAATGAAGCAGGAGGCTTTTTGAATCACACAGTCTTCCCGCATTAAAATAGTCTGGAGGCACAGGGCAGAACTTAACAGGAAATGCAACTAGTCATTGGGTTAAACACAGTGCTGAAGGGAATTTTTTTAAGTGAGAAAGTATCTTTAATTAGCTAAATAATTCAGTACACTCCTATTGTCTACTCTCATACATTCCATGTTTTTATTTCCCCATTATGTTTTCAGTTCTTCCTTTTACAATACTGAAATTTTAAAACTTGGTTTAAACATTTTATATGAACTGTAGTTCTACTGGCATGCAATCGTGTCTTTTCATGATTTGTGTACTAATTGGTGTATGTTATCTTTGGTTTTATTGGGTGTGGAGTAATTTGGCTAGAGAAGGGAGGTTCCCAATCCCTAGTAGCCTTTCCAAAATCTTTAATATTAACCTATTTTTTTTAAACTTTAACATAAGTAGTATCTTCCTTATCAGTCTCTATTTCTGCTTCCTGTGCAGCTGAAACTCTTCAGGATAACTGAAGTCATCCGCTGTCGGATAGGGAAGCCTAATGCATTTGGGAAGTTGTTTTGGTTTACATGGTAATGCCCTGGATAAAATCCAGTCAGGTGTGGAAGAGAGAGAGTAGGAGGAGGGAGGGGGAAATCTCCGAGGAAGCTGCCTCCTTACTACATATTTCCAAACTGATTAGAAAGTTCATGGCCCCGCGACGAAGTCGAGATTTCAAATACTGGTAATTCTTTTATTGCTAAAATTTGAGAACCGTGTGGGCTCACTTTCTAGCCCTCCGACCTCCCAGAGCTGAAAATCGCGTATTCTGGGCGTTCTGGGAAAGCGCGCTGGAATCGGGTGCTGCAGATACCCCGGACAGTGGCTCTTACGCGTAAGTACTAGAGGAGCGCTCGGACGGGTGGAAGGATGAAGTGGTTCACGCGTCTCCAAACGGGAGAAAAGTCACAAGAGCAACTCTTAGGGTCGCGCTCCTATTGGTCAGAGGGAAGATCCCGACTCGAGAAGGACTTTCCGGCTGGCTGGCTGGCTCGCAGCGTCCCCGGGGAGCGAGCGCGCGGCAGCCAAACCCTCGGTTCTCGGAGCGTCCTCGGCCACGGTACCGGCCGGGAGCGGAGAGCAGCGAGCCGCCGCTCGCGGTGTTGTCTTCGTTTGGTGCAGCAAAGAATTGTCATTAGCTGTGCGTGTGGCATGTGCCGTTACCCTACCGTAACACTAAAATTAGCAAAATGTCAGGCATGGAAAGATTGATTCACCAAGATGCAATTATCATTTAAAAGTGCTTGATTGAGGTACCGATGTTCAGTGATTTATTCTGCATACCATATACATAATTAAAGTAGTGTAGTGGAGTAATTTATCAATCTAGCTGAGACTGGAGGGGTGAGGAGCGAACTGCTGTATGTTTGTTTTATTAAAATGCTCGGAGGTCTAGTCCCGCCCCCCTTTTGCAAGAGTGAAACTGATGATTTCTCCAGCTCGCGAGGAGAGAGTCAACGGTTTGGGATGAGGAGGGAGGGAGAGACGGAATGAAAGGCAGCGCGAGGCAAAGGCACAGGCAAGGACAAAATAAAGGGGGAAAAGAAGGCAAGAGGTACTTCGTGGTTCGCGCTGCTTAGAATCCCGTGCTCCGATTTTCCCTGCCACCCCCGCCTCCCCTCCCAATATCCTGCCACCATTCCCCCCGCCCCCCGCCGTTTTTACGCGATGTTTCAAAGGCTGTGAGCGGCTCTCCTTTTCCCATTCGTCTTCTGTCACTTCCTTCCTGGACGCAGTTTTCTGGACGAGTCTGGTTACTTTTAATCCGGCCGGCCGCCGAGAGCCACTTTCTCCTCCTCCTCGTCTTCCTCCTCCTCCTCGTCTTCCTCCTCCTCCTCCTCCTCCTCCTCCCGTTCCCCCTCCTTCCAGCGGCCTTGGCGCGCGCGAGTGCGCGGCCCCGAGCGCGCCTCCCCCGCTCGCACTCTCTCCGCGCGCGCGCCGGCGCGCGCACACACACATCGGCTCCGGCTCTCTGCTTGCTCTGCTCGCAGTCACAGACACTTGAGCACACGCGTACACCCAGACATCTTCGGGCTGCTATTGGATTGACTTTGAAGGTTCTGTGTGGGTCGCCGAGGCTGCATGTTTGAATCAGGTGGAGAAGCACTTCAAGGCTGGACGAAGTAAAGATTATTGTTGTTTTCTCTCTCTCTCTCTCTCTCTCTCTTAAGAAAGGAAAATATCCCAAGGACTAATCTGATCGGGTCTTCCTTCCTGTAAGTACCTCTGACATTTCTCGAGAAAATAGAAATAGCCTGGGTATTGTCTCTAAAATTTGCATCAGTATATTCCCCGGCACTGGGTCTATCCCTGTGCCTTTTTGAAGGCTGAAGTTGAGGCGTGTTGTGCATTCTTTTCGTTAGATTCCATGATTTCCTCGTCTGTTGCTGAAAGTAACTTTTTAGGTAGTCTTATCCGTTTGCCATCAGTTATTGAAATCACTCCTGACTCGTTCTTGTCACATCAATGTGTTTAAAGTTTCATGAAGTTAGTTCACGTCATTAGCATGTTTGATATGGTGGAGCGTGTGGAGGCTGGTAGATTTTAATATTTCACAGAATGTTCTGTGACCTTGAAGTACATGCCTTAAGAACTGGCCGTTAGTTCACTGTGGAAAGATGCTCCTCTGAGTCCCCCCAAAGACTCTGATTTGCTTTGGGTTATGCTTCTGAGCCACTAATTCTTGGGATTAGTTTGAGCTAAAGCATGGCTGTCTGTCAGAATATACCTTTGTGCATCCCATTCCCTTACCAAAGTGCTGCCTTGATAGAAGGCTTCCTAATTGGTGTGGACAAAAAGTAATACCCTGGCCATGATAGTCTATACATTTCACAGTTCATGTTGGGGTTTCAGTATATGCATTGTTGTTTAGGTCAAGTCAAATACATAGCTGTTTAAAAACAAGGTTAAATCACTTAAACCGCCTTCTGTTTGGACTTTGGATGAAAGTTACCAAACTCAGTGGTAAAGTTTGGAACAAAGCAAGTATATATAAACACGGCAGGCACATTGTTTATGATATTAAATATTATGCAAGTATTTAAATTTGATACTAATGTTATCTCCTTCCCAGAATATGGCTACTGATTCTTAAAGGAAATTTTATATCTAAATCATTTCTCACTGTTCTAGGTCCAATCGTTATTTTTTGGGAAAACCTATTTTTCTTCAAATTTTAGGAATGTGTTTCTTTTGTATAAAATACCTTTATATGTGAATGCCGACAGTATAATAGGTAGAATTGGGCTCTCTGCCAGTTCTGTAACCGGTCCTCAGTGGAGAATTGCTTTGACGCAAAGTGGATTTTACTATTGTGAATCTGATATTAACTCTAATAGTAACTGTCTTGTGAAATGGCTAGTGACTGCATATATTTTCTAAGTGCTATAAAGGGAACTCCAGCCACCTCATTATACCAGTCAAAAAGAGTGACCAGCCTCTTTTTCACTGGCACCTTGCAATGGAATTGTGGTTGCAGAGTAAAGATGTTTATGTAGAGTATAATAACTTCAATCCCTAGAGACTTGGTAAGACATGGAAATGTGACCACCTGTGAAGCCCGTTTAACCTCTGAATTGCATACTAATTTTAGCTTTAAACAGATTAACAATCTCCAATTTAAAACTAAAACATCTTAATTAATTTTTTAAATAATGTCAGTTTGGGCTAGTCTTTGAAACCGTTCAGTATGTACCAGTATGGCACAAGCAGTATACTTGTTTCTCCATCAGTTTCAGTTAAATATAATGCAGTTAAGAAACCATATTATTGTCTTAGTGTATGCATGAAATTATTTAAGTTAAAAGTAGTTCTAAAGCAGGTGGTTCAGAACTTAAAAAAATCTCTAAAATATCTCATTCTATCATTCTATTTGTAGGAAAATACATTTGGCTATATATTAGACTACTAACTCAATTCTAAAAGTTTTTGTCAAAACACTTTAAATTCAGTTTGTTTATAATATGGTCCCCAAATCAACTTAAGAAGACAATAGTTGGCAGTTACCTTTACTTCAAGTTTTACTAAACTTCATTAAAATTACTGTTCTTTCATTAACATAATTCACACAACTTTGGAGTATCTGTGGCATATTTTCCAGACTTCTTACTAAAGACAATATTTTACTCCATTCATTAATTACACTATTTGCATTCTGATTGCTGTATAAGTATGTGAAGTATAGTGAAAGACAATATTAAAAATACAACTTTTATTAAATAATAATTTTTCTTTGGTTTAAATAAAAAATGAGCACTTTGTAACAAAAATAAATTTTCCACCTTTCCTGAGCTGTTCATACTTTAAAAGTATGCAATTACATATATTAACTTTTCAGAATAGAAACACATTAAATACAGGAAATTTAAATAACAAGAACTTTACTGCATCTTGCCCGGTTGCTTCTTTGTAAACATATTCAGTTTTCAAAATTTGGGGGAAATGGCTCATTCCAATAGGGAAAAGGACTATCTCCGGATTCAAAAGTGAATCTTGAAAAAGCATCATATTTTATATTTTTCAGATTTCGATGACTATCTTCCTTGGCGCTCACTTTACCGAATCAATAAATTGTATAACATTACAACCATATCTTTCTAAGAAATTATTTCTTTTATTTAAATTCCTTTTATAAAAAAACTGAGCTAAAGAACTCCTTAGCCACTGTTAACATTATATTTCAAAACTTTCTTCTGTTCATTGTAGTATATTTTGTGGTTTTATTTCCCAATTCTATGTGCGGTATATTTTGAGTCTATGAAATCTCAGAAAGTGACAAAAATGGGGAAATTATCTGTGCAGCAACACTTGTGCTACATAACAACAAAAAAATAGTTATTAAACAGAGAACTCTGGCTTCAGGGACATGATTCAAAACAACATGGGAAAATTTCATACGCAATTCATGGTCACAGAATGGACTTTAAAGAGATTATTACTAAAGTTCCACATTTTTTCAAAAGCACATCTTCTGAGAAAACACCCCGCAAATTAATATCTAAAACTTATAAAAATGCACATATTCATTTTATGAATATAGAGACTGGCTAGACACAATGAAAAGATTTAATCACTGATGATCAGTCTGTGTGCTGCATGTGGAAAGATAGGTGATTAAGATCCCCGTTCTCAGCACTGTACCTTAATCTCATGGGCGCGTGGACTGCTTTGCACTCAGTAAAGCTTGACTGTTCACCGAGATCTGTCATCTTTAGGAAATCAAACCAGATTACAGAGGCGATTCACAAAACCAGGAGCGACAACAGTCTGTGCACCTTACAAAAGACGGATTACCCAGTTCATGTGTTATTTTGATAGGTCAAAGATAAAAGCTGATTGTTGAGAGATAGCAAGACAGTCCAATTTCAAATGATTGCTAGATAAGTATACCACAACCTTGTTGCTTCATCGTTATGAAGAGCCATTCAAACTGCGGAAAACTCAGTTTTCAAATGACAGGCTTTCAATAGTAAAATAAGAGAAAGCATGTCCTTTTTATATGTGTCTTCATTGCTTAAATTTTAAGTTCCATCACTTCTTTATGAACAGACATCAAGTTCTGGCTGCTTATGCGGAACAGTTATAAGGCTTCATTGCAGTAGATATTTTCAGAGCGTTGTAGATAGCACAAAACAGAATTTGCCAGAAATAAAATATACACTCATGGTATTGAGTAACTGAGTAGAAAATGCATAGTAGTCAGTAGCCATTATGTTATTATGTTACAAAATATATTCTTCATAAAAATGTGTAATTATATAATTATGAATCCATATTTGAAATATATCTTGATAGGTGTTTATTTGCCAAATTATATTATTTATGAATATTACATATAGATCATTCTTTACAACAAAATATGATGTTTTGAGAATTTATTTCAGAGAATAAAGTTTGGTTTACATAATAGCATTTTGAAATCCCCAACTTCTTACACATCCAACTCTACAGTAATTTTTTGCTTCTTTAAAAATTGAACTCCTTTTTTACCCAACTGATGCCTCCTAGTGTTTCACACAATAAAACACTAATGAGTCACCCATAAATGTAAACATTACATTTTCATTGCCAACATCTTCTGTGATACATAAAATTAATATTTATGTGTTTAATTTTCTGTGCATTATAATAAGATAGGAACTTCCAGTGAATGAGATGTTTCATCTGAGTGGATTTGTGGCACCCACTTTCAGGTTTTCTTTGACCATAACAATATCTTACTAAGTTTTAATAAGTTTATTATCTTTAGTTCCAATTTATATATTCACTGTTTATAGTCAGTCTTATTCTAAGTGAAAAACATAGGCAGAATAGCATAGCTTCCATTTTGTAGGCCTGGAAATTATATAGTTGTATTCATCCGGAAATGTCTGATGAGCAAATTGCTAAGGGACTAACCATTTAAACACTAAAATATCTTAAAAGAGATATAAAATTTTGCCAACTCTGTGTCTTGACACTTAGGAATTTCTTTGTAAAAGTGGAATGAAGAAAAAGAGCATTTAGAAAAAAAAAGTAAACATAAATGCACAGATTCCCACAAATATAGAGTATGTCACTTTATTAGAAAATAAAATAATACTTGCCTTGGGAGTATATTATTTTACATAATTGGAGGAAGACTAATTAGAACATAACTTCTCATGACCAGAAGATTGTATTAATGAGTTAGAAGTTAGTGGATACTAACTTTGGTGTGAGTTTTCTGTCATTTGGGTAAGTGTAGACTTTCAATATTTTTGCACATCTGTGATTTCAAATAGCTTTCTGACTCTACTTACGAAGATGGAGACTTTAGTTTCTGAATATTTTTTCTTTAAAATAGTTGTGAAAGGGAGGAGGCATTCCCCTAATGGGTCTTAAATTCAAAGGATGCTCTCAAAAACCTGTAGCATTTGTGGGCTTCTTCCTGAGTCTCCATACAACACACACACACAGGCACAAAAACATTCACAAATTTCTTTCATTAACACAAGTGTTATCAGCATCCAAACTTTTAGACACTAGACTAAATATAGTTCATTGCTGTTATCTATGTACATATGTGTCACTTAGTTCTCCTGATTCACAACATACCGCATTTTAACAATATTTAACTCTCATTTAAGATTTTCTGATTTGGGTAATAATACAGTGCTATTACAATTCTGTGCATGTTGGATACATTTCAAAGAATGTAAGGGGGTGTATTCCTTTAGTTCAAGGAAGCAAACGTAGAAAGGGGTGGACCTTTCCCACAAGAGCCACATTTTTCCCCTTGGAGAATTGAAGCAAATATGCAGTAAGTAAGTGAATAACAGCATGAGAAAAAATAATTTCTGATGGTCTGCTGTAGTCAGTAAGCAAAGGAAACTGTCAGGGTTTTTCTAAAAGCAGTTATTAATAACCTTTCTCACACTGAATCGTGAAAAAAGTCTATGAAAGTGTTGTCATTTTAATAATTTAACTTTCATAAAGTGTACTAGAATTAATTTTGCTCAAAACAGGAATTCAATAGTAACTGTTTTATAGATGAATTGAGATATAAAGGGATAAAGGGAGCTAGAGGCCCCCATTTCCTCTCTCTTAAGGATAAGCAGATAGCATCGATGTTCTTATGTTAGTTGTTTATGTGTATGTAAATAATTAAAGAAAATTCTATAACAAAGAGTACCATTGTAAAAAATAAGATTATAAAAAACATTACCTAAAATAGTATCTCACATTTCTTTGTATTATTTAATGTTTACTGCAAATAGTCACATTCCTATTAAAATATGGATAGTATGTGATACCTGTTACAGAAATCCGTGTTTTGCTTTCAAGTGATGAGTAACATTCATTTGTCATCACCATAATGACTTTATTGTACATTGTCATTATATTGCCCAAGTTAAATCTCTATAATTATTTTTAAAATACAGTGGCTAGTGTAAACAAAGTTCAAAGTACACATAAAGAAAATCTTGAGGACATTATAAAGGAAATTGGCGATATTACAAGCAATATAAACAGTAAACCTATTACGGGCAGATTTCTGCAGGAATCATTACTCTTTAATAATGCAGATGTTATAGAGACTTTATTAATTCTTAATGCTGTAAATTTGAAATGAATGGAGCAATGTGGTTCATCCTGCAAGTGGTTGTGATTCATTTAGAATGACAATGCAAATCTTCTAGCACCGACTTAAATAAGTACCTTAAACTTAGAGACTGGAGAACCTGATCTCTGAAGCAGTCCCTGCTGAGAACCTGCTTTTTACAAATATCATCCTGAGCATGGTCTGGTTTTCTTCTTGTATCTTGTTGTCATAGATAAGATGCACAAGAAGTCATATAAATTGTTCTCAGATACTGTGGATCTCTAGCATACTGGTTTTAAAAAGTGGTGGATATGGGCTTTTGGTAGAATGCAAAGTGTTTTTTTTTTTTTAAACAGCTAACAACTACCTCTCCCTTCCTTTTACATGTCTATGATTCTTTCAGCAAGTTTAGAATGATAAGGAAGAAAATGTGTCTTCCCGGGAACCTCAAAGATAAGCAGCTTTGGTTTAGATGTGTTTATGTATTAATATTTGTAAAATTAGAAAATAGATGCTCTAATGTAAATAAGTAAAGACAGACCAGGAAATTAGTCTACTACTTAATAGAGTATACATGCTTTTTTTAACCTTATAATTAATTGTTGACCATGCATAAGGTGTACAACCAAGGCTCATTATGGAAAGCTGGTATTATTGCTTAATGTAACATAAGGGATTGGGATTTCTTTCAAGTAATTTTGAAGATGTGATTATTTAGCAGAAATATTCACTGGAGCATTTTATTTTTAGAAATCATGGTCACACAAGGAAGCCTTTATACGACCGACTACCTAATTGCAGTCAAAAATCTGTTTAATGAATGAACACACACACACACACACACACACACAGAACACACGTTATTAGTATCATAACGCCCCTATTTTTGCCATGTTCTTTATATCTGAACAGAACATGCGTGTCTAAGCAGATGTTTTAAGTTATATCCGTCATGTAGGTGAGTCTTTAAATGTCCTATTTAATTTAAATGGCTTTGTGGGAAGGTAGTTTGAGAAGTTTAAAAAGGAAAACAAAACAAAACAAAAAAAAAACCCTTCAGTTACTATAGCTTTAGCTCTTTCTTTTTAAAAACAGTAATTACACTAAGGATGAAGAAAGTAAAATAGACTCTTTTAATTCTTTGTAACATCCAGTTTCTAAGGTAGAGCTCTGGTGTATTTTTATTTCTGAATATTCAGGGCAGGTACTGGCAGCAGAGCTACAAAATGAAAACTTCCTGGCTGCAGACCAGATACAGTGAACAGTGCCACATCATAAACTTCCCCTCTTCTGTCTCAGAGTGATTTCAGCCCGAAGTCATGTCCTTTTTTTCCTCTTGTGTAGGCTAAGGAGCAGAGAGCCTTCTTCCTGGGCAATCACTTTGGGAAAGGAAAAGCATAATGTTTGCCTTCTTTAACTTGGAAATTCAGCCTCTTAAATCACTAAGACATTAACTGCAAAGTGAATTCAGTAGGTTTCCATTTTCTTCCCAGATAGCAGTTCAGAATACATAAAACAATAGGTGTAAGATAGAAAATGAGACCTCTTCCCCATCCTCCTCCCCTTAGTACACACAGGCCCAATCAGATGGCTGTATTTTTTTATTTTGCAGAGAAAAAGTATAATGGTTTCTTTTCAATGAAGCCTGTGCATTATATTCCAGATATGTTAGGTCATTTTGTGATGCAAATTAACATTGAGTGTTTTTTGTACTTATCTCAGGAAATAGCAATGTTCCACCACAATATGTGGCACTACAGTCATTTTTATTGATAGACACAATTTTAATGATTGCTAGGTCAAAATACAGAGCACAAAGAGAAAATATGGGCTTCAGTTTTCAGATTTGGTTTATCCTCTTCATTTGAGAGATACAGTGTAAGTGATGTGCTTATTACCATGCAAAATAAATCAACTTCCAAATATCTGCATTTACATTTGAAACTGTAGTCTGAAAACTCATACTTCTCCTTGTAAAATAATGAGTGAAAAATTGTTAAAACCAGTCTTTAATTACCAGTGACATTTTTCACTCGTTACCAATGCAATTTTTTAAAATCGTATTAAAATATAATTTCTAGCCACCATGGCTCCTTTCAATCAGTAGCGAATTCTCATTTATGTGAAGTGTAGTCAAGTTGTTGCCAGCACACCTTTCTAAAACTAGCCTTCTCTTATAGAAATATATTAAGTGGAGCCTTAAGTAGAAATGCTACTACATAATAAATATTTGTTGCAACTTTATTTTTATACTAAGTTATCGATTTAGGAGTATACAAATGGTGTATAAATGTTAGTTTAGTCATTAACCCACTAAACCAATGTCAATTGCCTATATAAAATTTACCAAGTCAGAACAACAGTTAAATGTAATTTAATTTTCTCCTTAAAAGAGATAAGAAAGATCATTTTAATTATATTTAAATATCAAGCAACTATTTTTACTGTGGATGCAAATATTTCCTAGTAAGTGTCAAGAAATTAATACAACTTAGATCTTAAAATGTAAATGCATTCAGAAGAGTATGATCATAATGGCCAAATCTTGGCAATAGGTGTTATGAACAAGGATCCTACATCTGGCACACTTTCAAGGCTCATTAGCAAGAGGGAAAAATGTTGAACTTTTTTTGCATCTGTTAATATACCTAGGAGTCAGTAATTTTTTGACATTTATTTCTTACAAAATTAGAAATTCTGTTTAAAAATCAGATTTATTAACCTTTAAAACTGCTTTTATTTAGGAGATGGTACAGGACTCTATCTTCTTGAAATTGTCCGGAGCTATAGGATAATTTGAATCATTACCACTCGATACATATTGTTAGATACATTGTAAAGTTCCAGTTTAATGTGTACTGGATAAAAATTTTTGACTAGAAAATGGATTTTCTTGTTATTTAAACATTGTAAAACTATACCTGGTTAAAACATGAATCTCGTGGAGGTTCCTGAAGTGGGTAATTCTCTGGGCAAGAATTTAAAAATTTTTAACTGTTAACCAATAAATTACCAAGTACTGTACTTTTTTTAAAGTGCCTGATTTTCATTCACATTTAAGGAACCTCATTAAGTTGTTGGGTGGTCTTTAAGGAAAGGTTTTGTGGTCCAGAAAGTAGATCTTTTCAGCCTTCTTCTGTAACAGTTAATATGTTAAAAAGGTATAAATCCAGACCTAATTCCATCAGGATTTTTTTCTTAACTGAATCAAGCCTAACAAACCTGACTATTAAAAAAATAATAAGTGTATCCGTTTGTTCATTTCTCGTATTTATCCAAAGACCACTTAGAGTCTATATAGGTTATAGGTTAAGGAGATAATTTTGACTACATCTTTCTTTTCTTTCACTGTTGAGTTTTTCTCCTCTTACATAAACCAAAAGAAATTCCCACAATGTCATTAAATAGATTTGCAAGGGCCGGGTAAATACTCAGGCCCATTGCTTGTTTCCCTATGGCCCTTTGGTTGAAATGAATGGACAGTGTTCTTTCTAGGACTGATCTTTCTTGAGTTAGAGTGGGTGCTGTGTGATTCCCCCTCCCTCATTTTATAGTTTCAAAAATCAAAGAATTCTTTACTTCAACCTTTTTTACCTTAGTTTTTATTGTTTTTGGATTCTCTCCTGAGTTCCCTTCTTGCTTCAAAATATTTGGTATTGTGAGGAAGCACGTGCACTTTTAACTTGTTTTAACTACACATGTGAGATCATAGAATTGTTTCAGGTGTGGACTTATCTCCTTACACTTGAGAGATTGATGTGGTTCATCACAGCACAATGCCATGTCATGAAAGAGCTCCAGACACTGATCTTGAAACAGCAAAGACTTCAAGATAATGTCTTTGTAAGGAACCACTGACAGCTTTAGAGTCAGTAGATGGTACATCCACAGCAAAAATGCACAGCATTATGAAGTCTCAGGAGGGGGTACAGTTATTAGAGTAGCTGAACCAAGCTATGGCTTTCATGATGTTCTGTGAAAAACTCATGTCGGGCCAAAAGTTCAAGGTGCATGTGCACATGCAGGGCAGGATGCAGGGAGGCGAGGAAGGGGAATAGGAGGGGGAAAGCAGCAAGACAGACAAAAAGCATGAGAAGCTGAGGATGACTACAAGAGACAGAGAAAATCAGTTCTTTTTGTTTGCAAGCATAAAAGAGTAATGACCCCATCGCCATACTTAATATCATTCCTTGAATTATACATGTGTGTGCTATTAGACAAAGTGGCCCATAAAGAATAGAGAGGAATGGTTATGAACAAAGAACAAATGGGGTTCAAATCCCAGCCTCTCATTTACTGGTGAGTGACTTTAGGCAAGTTATTTAACCACCAGAGAGCCTCAGTTTCAGCATCTGTAAAATGGGGATTATAAGACCGCCCACCTCTTAGAGTTGTAAGGATTAAACAGAATAATACATCTAAAAGCACAATGTAAGTGATCAGTAATTAGTAAATTATTATCATAGCACCATACATTAATATGTTTTCTTCCTGCCAGTGATGATCACTTAGAAATGCTTGATGGGATAATTATTTTGGGATAATTATTTTGATTTTTTTTCCAATAATACTTTCATACCATTAAAATTGGGTCACTTTCAGGGCAAGGCTCTATCTAATTCTGATGCAATGTTAGGTCAGTGCTAATGATCGCTAAGTACAATATATTTTTTTCAAGAACATCAAAACATTTCACAGAATCAGATGTTATTAAATAAATATCATCTTGTTTTTAGAACATAAATGGAACCAAAGAAAAAATAATTTCATCTATGAGTTTTAAAAGTCACTTATTGAAATGTATGAATTCCCGGTAGATTATTGCTTAGTTTTGATAAAAGTTCAGTTTGGAGGAAACATTTGATGTACATAGAATTATTAGGTGGTTTTAATAGTGAGAACAACCTCACCTAGAGTTCTACAGGTTTTGTTCCCCTTAGCATTAGTATTATCCACTTTTGAAGGATACATTAATATTCCTTACTTTTTCTTAGTACATAATTTTGATTGTATATGGAGATAGAATTAATTTATGAAGAATGAGTGTCATTTACTCATTTTTCTATTCCTTCACAATTACTCTTGCATATAATAGGTAATCTATAGTTATTTGATGAATAAATTAATAAATCGTATTTACTAGTAAAGGCAAAATGCATTTTTTTATTTGAGTAGTTAAGAAGTAAGTAAATAGCACTCCCACTGTCCTTTTTCATTTTCCAGATTTGATGGCTCGTTCATTTGAATTATAGTTTATCAAATTTCAGATTCAAATTATCTTAATTTGGGTATTTTCCTTCATGTGAGAAGAAATAGAAAGTAGTACAGAAGATGCAGAATTTTACCTGAGGATTGCACCTTTTGATAACACAAATAAATTTAAGTAAGATGTGGATGAAAATGAGGCTATTTCTGGTCTCAAGTGTCCGTTTACCTCCTTTTTGTTCACCATTTATAGTCACTTAGTTTCTCAAAGAAATTCATATTTTGGATGACAGCTTATGTTGAGGTCTGCCCAGTGTAGACAGCCTGTGGAGCTGTGACCGTTTGAAATTATTCTCATGCTCTGAAATAATACCCCTCTAGTGTGCACCTCACACTAGCTTTGTTTCCTAGCCCTGTTTTAATGCCCGGCTAAAGAGTGCTCAGTGCAAGGAACTCTTTCATAGTGGACTTCGCTATGGTAAAACAGCATGGACAGCTCCCAACACTGCAATCAAGGATGCCTCTAAAAACTTTAATTTAAAAATAATAATAATAATAATAAGTCTGCATGATGATGATGGAGCCATCTAAGGCACATGGGCTTAGAGAATTATTCCCATCTGCAATCCCCTCCCCCTGCTTAGTAGCCCTTTCCAGGGTTATGATTACTGGAAAATGGCTGTTAATCACCAGATTTTTTTTTTTTTTTTGACTGCAGCTGCTTCAGTCAGACTACTAATCTATTAAACAACTTGGTCTTCAGTTTAAAATTTGCATTGTATACTGTATAGAATAAATTGTCATTGTAATCAGAGCATCCAAGAGAACTTCCTGATATGATTTATAGAAGCACATTTGTTTTTATGTATGGACCTTTCTAGTGCTATTGAGCCAACTGTTTAAACAATACTGTGGTTCATCAGCATAAAATAAAATATTGTAGCACTATTGAGTGCAAGCAGCATTTACAATAGTCACATTTGCAGAATATTTGAATTGTGGCATCTCTAGCATGCAGCGGTATAATACCCACATAATTCAAAACTTAACCCAGATATTTAAAATTTGACTTAAACCTGAAAGGGTTTTTGAAAGTTTAGCATTCTTGTACCAGACTGTGGTAGAGTGGTTTGGCCTCTTTTTCTACCTTAATGGTTACTACATTTGCCATAATTTGAAGAAATAATCCAAAACCTGAGTCAATTATTTAGTGCTAAGAGAGGACAAAACAGATCTAATTTACAAAGGACCCTTTTAAAACACATTCTTATATGTAAAATTGACAAGCTACAAGAGGTGGTTGGATGAAGTTCATCATGTTGGAAAGAATGTTTCAATTAAAGTTGAGCACTTTCTCTTCCAGGTCTTTTTTTCTCCATTTTTTATTTGCTGTGCCAAGGTATCCATGTGCGTTTTTCCACTGTCATCTGGCTCATTCCCAGCAGATGCACACAATCTGTTCTGCTGTCACTAACAGGGTTCGGTTTATGAAAAGAATGTGTCAGAACATGCCACTATAGTCACTTTTACAGGTTTTTTTTTAAAGAGTAACTGAGAATATATGCATTGCCCTAGTTTTGTGCTCAGTCTTTAAGAGATTTCTAAGAAACTTTTATAATACAATAGTTTTAAACCAAAAGCTTTCCTCTAAACATATTTTTGACCAAATATTTATTTTCCATTAAAACTAAAATTTAACAGTTCACAAACATCCGATGGACAAAATGCGTTGTATTTAAATTAAAGGCTAGATTTTTATAGGAATGTTTAAAATAAACCAAAGATTTTTACAAAAAATCCAATTTTCAGTTACGAAATTTACTTCATAATCATGAAACATATCTCATACTAAAAACAAACTACTTTCCTACTCAATCAAGACTTTATTTTAAAATACTATGTAGGGTATAGTCATAAATACCAATTATTTCACTTCATAGGTAATATGGGTTCCCTTAAGTCTTTGACACCATTCAATTAAACCAAAATCAGTTAAACTATCTTATCCTATATGGAGACACTTGATAAATTGTACTATCTCAAAATAATGTGACATTTTTCTTTTATAGATTTTCACATTTTAAAAGCATGATAGGTAAATATTTCTGAACTTAATTTTTATTTATTTGGGTGTTTCTATTCCTATCAAGTATTCTAAATAAAAATTATTTTTTTTGTTGTCTTCATAGAAAACAATTTCTCTGGTTTTATATAAATAAATAAATAAATTCAAGCAATAGAAACCTGCATTTGTTCCTGAAATAACTTTAATAAGTTAGCAGAATTTGAAATTTTAAGTATGTGTAGTAAGTACATACTGCATATATGTGCACATGCAGATAGATAGTGGACACATTTACATTTTGTATGCAGATCATGGTATTTAAATATCTCCCAGAGTTGAAGATTTTAAAATGCGCTTAAGTGCGAATTTTAGATTTTTAAAATAATCTTTGGTATGAAGAGCAACTCAAAGTTCAGTAAAATTAAGCATTTTTTTAATCAATGTTATAATTCACATGAGCTATAAATGAAGATTTAGAAACAATATTAATGTGTAATCATATACAAATTTAGCATTAATTATATACATTTATATCAGAAAACTCGTTAGATTTCTGCATAAAGGAAATTTATGAAATATATTTTAAGGCATAATTTCTGTCAGAAAAAAGTTATGATTATAATATATTGTCACATAAACAACTCAAGCAGCATGAGAGTATATTAAGAGACCGTTTTGGAATAACTCTGTGCATTTTAGCAAAAAAATAATTTAAACGGACCTTACTGGCTTTGTTGTCACATCATGTAGATTAATTACTAAATTATCTTTCTAGACTTGTATCAAATGATTGTTATAATAAGTTTTCTTAATACCTAGAGAAAGATGAATTCTTGTTCGTTGTATTTCAAATGTAGAAGTGTATCCATGTCTGCCATGAGTTTATTTTGTAATGTTTTTTATAACCTGAACAGGGCACATATATTTAAGATGTATGGTAAACAACAGTTCTGGAGTTCACTTTTTCTTGCCGGTACTTTAATTTATCCAGGACTTTATGTGTCAGATAACTTTACTTTTAATTACTCTATAAATACTTGAATTGTTTAGTTTTTGGTAATCCCGAATATTTGTTCTTTGGATAAAAAGGTGACACTACACCAAGAATCACAGATGGTGAATTGAAAAAATATTTGCTTGAATCCTATGGGATGTCAGAGCCTCTTACTCTTCCCCTCAAAGCCATCGGCAGGGGGGTGGGGGAAAATTGCCATAGTACATTACAAGATGGTGGACTTAGCCTTGCTAACTTATTACTGCCAGTATTAGAGGAGGAGTCACAGGACTGAAGAACAGCCAGAATCTTTTTCTTTTCCCAAAGTTTTCATCTTCATTATTAAGTAGCACATTGTTTTTTGTTGTTTTTTTAATTAAAGTTTGTTAGAGTGACAGTTGTTAATAAAAGCAACATAGGTTTCAGGTGTATAATTCTGTAATACGTCATCTGCATATCACTTTGTGTGTTCACCACACAGAGTCAGTTCTCCTTCCATCACTATATGTTTGATCCCTTTTACCCTCATCTACTACTCCCTCCCCCCGTACCTTCTGGTAACCACTAAACTATTGTCTGTGTCTATGAGTTTTTGTTTTTTCATTTGTCTTGTTCCTTTGTTGTTTTCATTTTTATATACCACATATTAATGAAATCATATGGTTCTCTACTTCTTCTATCTGACTTATTTCACTTAGTATAATAATCTCAAGATCCATCCATGTCTCAAAATGGTGCCATATATATTCAAATTGTAGCAAAGGGAAAGAACAACCAGAATCTTTTCCTTTGCTATAGTTTGAGTATACATGAATACCGTTTTGAGACAAAACTCCATAGGCAAACCTGATCATTTTATCCTGAATGACTAACCCTTAAAATCCTATTTATCACTCAAAGTGTTAACACAATCCTAAATTTCACTGGGGGAAGAAAGAGGCTTTATCCTCTTAGTGAGATTCACAGAACTTAAAGAATATTTGCAAATATGCTTTGCTTTGTGAAATACTTTCAAATACCAGATCTTCTAAAAAGGTAGGCATTTTTATTTATAATGCCATAATCAGATTTTTCCCCCTACTTTTATTTTTTAAGTTAAGGAAAGAGTAGTTTTGAAACTTGAAATTTCCCTGGTTTTCTAGGGTATGAATGATGGAGCGAGTTTAATTCAAAAATACTTTTTTAAAAAAAATTTTGCCAGTTGCCTCGTTTTCCAACATGGGTACCACCCTCCTTTGTGGTTGGGAGGTAATTCTTTCTTTACATTTGCTTAGTCATAGGTCTTTTTGGAGCAGAGACAGACTATTTTTGTAAAAGCTATCCCCAAAATATGTATTATTCATAGACTACGAAGCCCATCAAAGAGTCTCACTGCACGGGTAATGATAGGTTAGACTGTAGTGACCATAAGGCTCTCCACTCGACTTTCTTTAGGGAATTTAAAGACAGTGGTATCCTTTTTCCATCTGCATCAACATATGTTGACCAGTTGGTTTTCAATTCTTGCTGGCTTGGTAGTTGGAAGTAAGACTGATTTACTAGAAATATAATTGATACATACAACTATGACTTAGGAATTCCACTTTTATCCAGCATCACTACTCCAGATAGTTCTAATAATTCTAATAGCTTTTATGATACGTGTAAAACCTTGCATTATTAATTTGAGAGTATTATTAATTATAGCTGTTTTACATGATAACAATCACAGCTAACATTTTTTGAGAGCTTACTGTATATTTAGGTACTGTTCTAAAGGTGTGAGGCTTTACATGCATTAACTTATCTATTCCTCCAAACCGAATGAGATAGGCACTGTTACACTCCCCATTTTACAGATGAAGACTTGAAAAAACCTAAAAAATTTTAAGCATCTTGCCTAAAGTTATCCACTTTGTTAATGGCAGAGCTAGAACCTCAATAACCAAATAGTGGGTCTCAGAGTCCAATTTTACCCACTAAGCCAAAATCTCACATGCATTATCTCAGCAATTAGATGAGAAAAAGGAAATAACTATAGAAACTTAACTTCACATGGCATCTTGGGGAAAAGTATTCAGTAACCCTAGAATCACATATTTTAAACTGTGTGATACGTTAGTATGGTTTTTAAAGATAAGTGAACTAATTCTTGGTCTATGATACCATTCTGCATTGTTAATGTGAAGGAAAAACTATATATATATATATGTATATATGTGAATATGAATATATATATGAATATGAATATATATATGAATACATATGTATATTATCAGCTATTTGTTAGATCTTCCTTTTATAAGCAATGCCTTATGGCAATTTGTAAAAATGCATTTTTTTCAGTTACAATATTAGCTTTCATTGAAATGTGAACATCTAGTTTTATGTTATTTTTATCTAGTGATCTTCAGTTTGCTTCCTACTTTTTTGAGCTGTTTTAATTTTTAATCTTTACTTGCAGGAAACATAGTAATTTACATAGTTTTAAGAATGTGAGCTGTATGACAGTGTATAAATGGATATTAAATGGATTTCAGGAGTTATTCAGTTAATTTAATTAATATAGATGGATATTCTGGAGAATTTGAATTCAGGTACATCTTTTAAGTTTCTCTTTGTAGTTGAAAAAGAACACAAACAACAAAACTTTAAAACCAGAGATACATGTGAAATAAATACTGACAAGTTAGAAGAACTTGCATTATATTTGAAAACTAGGAAATGTTATATCAACTGTATTCAAATGCATGGCTTTTAGTTTTTAACTGAATATTTCTGTGTTCAGTAAAAGGCCTTTTGAAAAAGGAAAATGATCATTTTTAGAATTTTCACTATGAGAAATAGTATGAACTTTCTCTTCCTCTAATAAACAGTTTTCTTGTTTTTTCATAAAACTATTACTGTGCTCTGAAAGTGAGGACAGAGAGACTGGTCAGAGGTCAAACAAGACTCAGATATTTATGAATTTCCAAATGTATATGCTTTGACTTCAAAATTAATAGCTATCGTATCTTTAAAGTCATGGGTTCCTTGCCAGATTTCCACAGTGAATTTTAGTAACTACATTTGGTTCCGCTTTATTTTACTGTTGAAGAGAAGCAAATGCTTATTTGAATTACCATGCAAACACCAAAATAACCTGTGTTCTCTGTATTTAAAAATGCTTTTTTTAGAAATGTTACTTGAAGATTTGGGAATTAGATGTGTAATTTGGAATTAATTGGTTAC
The DNA here is from genome assembly GCF_964194185.1 of Rhinolophus hipposideros. Lineage (NCBI taxonomy): Eukaryota > Metazoa > Chordata > Mammalia > Chiroptera > Rhinolophidae > Rhinolophus > Rhinolophus hipposideros. The sequence goes on from NC_138053.1 coordinate 42,688,192, forward strand.
AGTGATAAATGGCCTCTGTGTCACATTGTGGTGTCCACTGTCAGGGGGAGTTTTGTGTGTTTTATGCGATATTAAGTGCCACTGGTAGTGCTCAGTGTTCCTTCGTCTCTTTCTAAGGAAACCACTGAAACTAGTAATGTCTACTTCCTAATGTGATTTTGACTATAGTTATTTGAATTCCCTCTTTGGAACCTTCCAACTGTAAAGCACACTCTTAAGACTCCATAAAACACCAGATTTATATTTAGTGTCCATTTGAGTTCTAAATATACAGGAAACAAGTATTCACTATAGAGGCCTGGATTACCCAAAGACTTGAGGAGGAAGTCATAGCTGTTCGCTAATTCTATAAAAGATAATTATATAAAGTCATTAGTAATATTTCCAAAGAAGATTGCAAATATAGCATTTCGAAAACCTTTTCAAAAATTTTGATCATTCACGAACTAAAATCAACTAATAGTTTCTCACAAACAGAATCCATTGAAATGCTGTGAGCTGTAATTGATCTTTATGTAATTGAGTATATGTTAAGTGACAGGGCCATGGGTGTAAAATATTGGGGTTACTTTGTGCACCTAGTTTAGAGCAGTGGTTCTCCATCCTGGCTACATAGGGAGTTTTTCAAAAACACTGAACGCAGGTTCCACCTCTAGATTTGGATTAAATTGGTCTGCCATTTAGGCATTGCTGTTTCTCAAAGCTGCCTGGGTGATTTTAATGTGAAACCTGGGTGAAAACTATTTAGAAAAAGGCAAAGGTGAATCTAGAACTTGGTGATACAACTCCATGCATTCTGAAAGTTAAAGAAACAAGTAAGCGTGTACCTTGAAAACTATGTTGGGCTCTGCCCATAAAATGTCTACTGCTATTCCCCCAACACATCCCCTTTGGACATTGGCTACAAATTTATTAATTAATCAGTCAGTTCATTCACTAAGTGTGTAATGGGAGGTGGCTTGTTAGACGTTAGGGATACAAAAGTGAAAGATGAAGTCTTTGCCCCTGAGGAATTCAGTCTGATGAGGGTGATGAACGTGCCAGATACAATTATGAATGTAATGTGATAAAGGCTACACAAGTGTGTTGACGGTAAAGTGGATACGTAAGTGATGGAATGTTCAGCTTTTTTGGGAGATGACTGGTCAGGTCAGTCTTCCTTCAGTAGAAGAAAGGACACCTAAAGCAATTCTTAAATAATGGGTCAAATCCTGGCAGTATTCTGGAAAAGGGAAGTTTTTGGATTCATCTCTCCTCTGAAAGCCTAACAGACGTTTATGAGTTTTTACGTGACCTGCCATATTCTCAGTATCGCCTCCCCATTTGGAGACCCAGGCCTTGTCCAGGACCTTAGGTTTTATTAAAATTAAAATTAGGGAAGCTGAGGAAGCGATGAGGATGGTACCAGAAGTAGGAAGAGTTTAGCTCATGCCCTTTCCATTCTCTAGACAACAGAAAACCTCATTGCTACGAATCTCAAGGGAACTTGAAGGACTTGCTCCTCCTCCACTCCCACTCATGCCGTTTCCTAGACACAGCTGAAAGGAAGGATGGCCTGATCCAGGTCCACCCCTGCAATTCAGTGTTTGGACAAGGGATGTGGAACAAGTTACGAATGAGGGAGAAGAGCACCCTCAGTGGGATACCACCACAAGAATATACTGTGGAGATTCAACTTTTATCTGTTACAAAGTTATTTTAAAAAACTTCAAGTGGTATTTCTGCTAGTTTTTTTTTTCTTATTCTAAAAAAGCAAAAATAAATAAATAAAAGTACTTTATGGATATCATACCCTTAGGAAAAGATCTTGTGTACTTTAAAATTACTCTATTAAGGGTACTTTCATAGAAAGGAATAAATCTATAAAACATAACAAACCATGGCCTTGAAAGACATGTAGAATCCAAGAAACTGGATTCATTCCTTCTGTGTTGCCTAACAGGCATACAACACACACACATACACACACACACACACACACACACACACACACACACACACACACACACCAACTTCTCTGTGTATATCAGAAGACGAGAAAATAAATATGCTAGTCAAGTTACATAGAAAAAATTGCATTATTTCATAGGCATCCTTACTATAAAATGAGCGACATTCAGTTTTATGTAAGGGGGAGAAAAGGTGGGTAGATGGTTGTCTTAGTTACATAATGGAATAAAATTCCAAGTCTGTAAATCAACTTTTCATTCCAGCTACTAGACTATGTTACCTCCACAAACCAGATTCTTCATTAAATAAGCCCAGTTTCATATTGGGATGGAGGACAGGGAACTGGGCTGCTTGCCTATATCATTTCCCAGTGACTGGAGTAGAGAATTAAATTAGTTATGAAACACTGAGAACTTTGATCTAATGGGTTGACTTTTTTGGAAGTACCAAATATATTGAATTTGATCTCAAATAGATAATACATTAATGTCACACATGCTTTTAGAAAATTATCACCTTGAGTAAATTAGGTATACATGTAGCGTGGAATTCAATTAGTGTATTATTAGAGATTTATAAGTCAGTAAATATCATAAGGTGAGATTTATTTTTTTAATGCATCTGGAAACCCTCCAAAGATGCAATATGATCCAGGTGAAAGCAAGTGATTTTAAGCCCTTGGAAGCCCTCAGTGCTGGTTTTGCAGGAAAGGAGCATATTTATTAGGACTGTTTTATCTCTGAAAGTCAGAGCTTTCTATGATTGCAACTTATAAATCTATTGCGAGTCAGTGAGGTTATCCAAATGAGTTTTTCTCTCACGTCATGCAATAGCCGAGAAGCTCTTTGATGACAGTCAGCTCATAAATGGATAGACTAGTAGACTTCAAGAATATACTTGAAGTCTACATCCAAGTAAGATAATGCTATAACATAACTGTTTTAGAGTGTTATATTTCTAAGATAGTTTAATACAGTGGATTCCAGATCTGGCTTCACATTCGAATTCTTGGAGAGCTTTTTAAAAATAGCAATGCTGGGGAACCAGCTCCAACGATTCTCATTTCGTTGGTCGGGGATGGGTCTACATATCATTATTGGGTTTTTTTAAGTACCTCAAGTGATTCAAATATGTATGCAGTCAGGGTTAAGAACTTCTGTTAGCATTCAAAATCTTCAGAACTTTGAATCATCTTTGAACACTAAGGTAAAGTAAATAAGGAACATTAGAATTATTTCCCTTTCAGGTATAAAATTGAGACAAAAATGAATTGATTTCGTAAGTTATATCAGGGAAATTATCTCTTCCATAGACTCTTTCCTTTCCTAGTTTATTAGACCAGCTGCATCATTCCAGCTTCTAAATTATTAGCATTTCTAAATATGAAGTAACAGGGGAAGTGATGAACTTTATAAATAGACTGCCTGAAATATTTGGCATGAGGGGTCAAGATGTAGGCGAAGCTGGAGAAAAGACTTTAGTTTGTGTATTAGCCAGAGGCCAACAGTTGTTAAATTCCCTAAATTTCCTTAAGGAAAGGAAGAGTATGAATCCCTTTAAGAACATTTTTTTTTTCTTTCCTCCAATGTGTAGTCAGTAAAACCCAGAGGGGAAAAAAATGTACCTTTCGAGCCAAAATTAGGTCATGCCAACCACAGCAAATTGGAAGCTCTACTTAAAATGTAGTCTTGCAGGATTGCTGTGGATCATCTTAATGTCACGCACGTGGTGGGGCTGAGGCTTCCAGATCATGGCTGCAGGGCTCTGCTGAGCAGGCCAGCCTGCTGACTGATCGCCCCAGTCAAACTGCCGTTGGCACACAGACAGGACCTAAGGTTGTGTCTGAAAAGTTTATTCTGGAATACGACATTTTTAGGTGGGGAAAAAAATGTATAATTTCTAAAAAGTAACAACAACAACAAAGCAACAAAACCCAGTTCATTTTGCTTTATGATTTTAGAGGGGGGGAAATGTTAAAGGAAGCAGAATGGACAAATTCATCTGAGTGGCCAAGCAGGCATGCCTTCCTGATAATTAGGAGGGGGTGCTAAAGAACTCACCTTACCATTAAAAATAAGAAAGAAAGAAACCTACGAAATAATAGTTTCATTCAATTATTCACCTGTTCATATTAGAAGTGGTGGGATTTTTCTTTTTTCCAGCCTGGAGGGATGTGGAAGAAAATTAGAAGGCACTTTATTCATTTCATTGCATTTATCATTATTAGAAAGTTGAATCTACTGTAAAATGCAATATATTTCCATTATGTAAAAGAAACTGCTGCTTTTTTCCTACCTACAGAACATTGTATTTCATTGGTATTTCTATTCATTATTTGAATGTTGAACTGCTCATAAAAATATAACTTATTTCCACTACATAAAAGAAATTTATACTCTTTCCTACTTGCGGAAAATATTTAATAAAATGATAAGGCCTGTAAGGTTTTAAAACTTTATTGTGGAATGCACTAGAGAACTTTATCAAGTTGTGTAGGGAAAGTATTAATGTCTGTTCTAGTATCCCATGTGTTCTGTTCTCAAGGGGAAAAAAATCTAAAATACATTTTTTATTAAACACTACTGAATTTATTCCCACCAAAGAAAAAAATCGTAAATTTTTGGACTTATTCCTAAATGATCACATATATTTGCAGCTGTGGGCATTTTCTCCATTAGCTTTATATCTATGTCATCTCTGGAAAAAGAAGTTTTTCTCTTCTAGAACAACTTTCCAGTGGTGTACAATTAATTGTATCTCTCATGTTTCCAAGGCGTCTCTTAGGCTGAGGTAGCAGTGGATATGTAATATTCTAACTGCTGTGAACTGAACTGGGATATTTTGTAGGAGTCTGGAAAAAAATGCTTTCTTTTTGTTACAGAATACTGCATTCTTCAGTTACTTAATATAGGAACATTCATATATTAAATGTTATTCTCCTTGACTTTGCTTGCACGCTGGTTCTACATTCTCTGATAACAGGAAATAAAAGACCCAGTTGGTACTGCATGAAGGTCTGGAAATACTTTACAGAGGAGAAAACAGTTGAGCTGGATCTTAAAGAACTGGAAGATCTTTAAAGATCTTAAAGAACTGGAATGTGTCATGTCTTGTTGCTACATGTCTTGGTTTTGAGTACAGACTCTAGCATACCACTATGTGTCCGATAACACAGTCCCATCCCCAACACAAATAATTTGTATCCGCAAAATCTGTTTTAAAATTGGGAAATCCAGGATTTAATTTTCATAGAAACACTTTTTAAATGGTTGTTAGCTTCTCACATGTACCTACAAAAACCCATTATACAGTTACAATATTTTTTTAAAAAAAAACAGTAGGAAGCCATATGCATGTTTATAATACAAAGAACTGAATTAGATTGTTCAAAGTTTCCTTAACCAGTAATGCTTGGCCAAAGGATTCTTTGACGTGACAGGTGGAGTTTTTGTGGAAATAATGAAAACACTAAGTTTCAAAATGTAGTCCACCACATATAGACCTCAGAAACACTTTGTTCCTTTAAAAGTGCATATTTCCCACCACCACCTTCCTGGAGAGACCTTTCAACATAATATTTAGATGTTTATTGGAGTTGGAGGATTACTGCTTATAGATTGTAAGAATTCTTGGTTTATAATTTCTTCTAAAACTAGCCTTTTCTGTTCCTTAATGCAGATATATAATAAGCATCACTCTAAATATTTACTAGTTATCATTAGCTAACATGAAATATATGAGAAAGTGACTACCCCAAGATGTAAGTGAACAAGAACTAAAGAAGAGGACAGAGGGGATTAACAAGGATATGTGCACGGATGAGAGTGCCTGAGAAGGATTTGACTAAACTAGCATTAGGACTCACACAGTTGCGCTCCAGACTCCATACCCTTCTTGGCTACATGATGCTGCCTTCCATGGTCTCTAATAAACTCTTACTGAGCTACCTCCTCCGAGATGTCCCTTGAATTTTATTGCCCATGTGTCCAGGCACATGGTGAATGGATACTTGTTAAATAAATGAGCAAATGAATTCTGCTACTCCCTTCCTTCTGAATTATAATATCTGTGGAGTCTTGTTCATTTTAGGGCCTCCAGATGTGACTGGGAAAGTGCCGGGAACATATTGTAAGTGGTCTCTGGTTAGAAAGCACAGTTCTTATATAGTTACAGAAAGCTGCTATCAGTGGCCTTTATTTCATTTTATATGAAGGTAATAGATGCAGCTTCTAAAAATTATACATATTTCTTTCCCAGATTTTGCCCCCCCCCATGAAAAATTATCAGCCTTTGTGGTTCTTGTCTATGTCATGAGTCAAAATCATGAGATAATACTGTTGTAACTCATAAAACTATGTTAAAAGACACATTTATGAGTCATTAAGAGACAGTAAGTATATCTCATTGGCTCTGGTTGGAATTCAAGTTTTATCCAATCAATTTATGAAAGTTGGGGTGTTTCTGTTTTGTGATAAGCATCTGACTAAGTTGATCTCTTATACCTGTACAAATATGAAGAACCAAGTCCGTTAGAAAGAGTATATATCTTTTCTAAATTCATTATGTAGACATCTAACAAAAGCTAACTCAAGCCTTTTATCTATTCCACTTTTAGTTAGCATTGGTATATGGTGGGAATAAGAAAAACAAAATGGTGGTCAACTCATGAAGTTTTACTCTTCACTAGCAATCTTCAAGATATGTTTTAATAATATTGTTATCTAAAAATGATAGTCACATTTATTTTGCATAGATTTCATTTATTCAGGCCATTTCTAATTTCCTGTATCCATTTAAGTATAATGACGTATTACTATTTTAAATTTATTGAATGTAGCTAATGGAACAGTTCTTCTCAGTGGTTCTAATGGAAGATAATTTGGCTGCCAAGTATACACAGCTATTTGATAATTGACTCTTTAGTCAAGGATGTACAAGTCTAGCCTAGAAGACCTCATTATCCGTTAGGTACCCACCTTAGTTAGAACTACATTTTAACACTACATTCTTAAGAACAGCATGCATGCCATTTTAATTGTCACTTGAAAAAATAATACCTATGATAAAAATCTTTCTTAAAAAATTTTGCTTGTTGTATAGTATATTCATTTCAAATGATGGTTAATACAATCAGAAAACAGTGTTTAAATAAATTGAACATTGCCTTGAATGTTCTTTCACAGGAATTGATTTTAGAATATGATTCTGACTATCTTCTTTCATTTTGTGTCGTGTATTTTCTTCATTTCAACTTTCCATCTCTAGCATTGGTACGTTTAAATATATATTTCTTTATATTTATTAATATAAATAGAAATAGCTTTAAAATTAACTTTTTAAATTATATAGAAGAGATTTAAAATACATTGTAAAAGAGTGATTTTTAAATATAAATTTGACTTTGTTGCTAGGAAGTACTGAACACTTCAACATACAGTTCTAAAAATGTTTTAAGCATGTTATATCAAAAAAGACACTAATATTCTTTTGTTTGGCATAATATACTAAGAAATGTAGAGAGTTCTGCATAAATCACTGCCATATACAATCACTTTTAGTCATTTAAATTTCCATTTGTCATTATGAAAATGTTGCAACCTAAAATGCAAATCCAGTTTGATAGTTTGCTTAAACAGATGATCCTCAACTTACGATGGTTCGACTTAAAATTTTTCGATTTTGCAGTGGTGTGAAAGTGGTACGCATTCAGTAGAAACTATACTTAGAATTTTGAATTTTGATCTTTTCCCAAGGTAGTAATATGCACTACAATACCCTCCCATGATGCTGGGCAGTGGTAGCGAGCCACAGCCCCCAGTCAGCCATTCGATCACGAAGGTAAACAACTGGTTCTCTACAGTATTTATTTTCAGATGATTTTGCTCAACTTTAGGGTAATGTAAGTGTTCTGAGCATATTCAAGGTAGGCTAGACTAAGCTATGATGTTTGGTAAGTTAGGTTCTATGCATGTATTAAATGCATTTTCAGCTTAAGATATTTTCAACTTACAGTGAGTTTAGCAGGAAGTAACTTCATGGTAAGTCGAGGAACATCTGTATTGTAGATTTCTAAAGCACTTACGGATTGAGTCTGATTGTATTGGTTGCAGTATAAAGCTGCAAGTAATAATTATCCCAATACATTTTAGTACAATTAGAATTCTTTTTGAGATGCTGAAAATTTTGTAATTTCAAGTACCTAGGAAAATATTATAATCTATTCACATAATTATAAATGCATCAATTCTTTTAATTTACAAACATACTAGAAAAGTATATATTCGTAAATATTGAATTTTTGCACCTTAAGGTAGCTACCTGGCCAACCAGAATGTGAAATTATTAACACTGTTTTTTTTTAATAAAATGTTAGCGTATAGAAACTAAATATTAGTAGAAAAATAAACCAAATTTTAGCAGATAAATGTTCACACTGAGTAAATTCACTAACTCTATATTCAATACTTGTTAAGAGAGGTTGACTGATAAGAAAATGTGTGAGTGTTTACTGGAAGACAAAGCAAAGTCTTGCATTATTGTAATAATGAAACAAAGCAAAGTCCATTAAAAACATTCTTCATTTAAAAAATGTATTATATATAAGTTCACATACACACACACACACACAAACACACAAACACATATATATGTTTGCATGTATGTCAAAGGGATCACCGAAGTCAGAGTGAGTACATGAGGCCTGGAAGTTTTACTTGCTGTTCCATATCAAAAGGAAGGGCATTCTGGAAATCATGATGGCTCTGAAGAGCAATGGTCTTCTAAAGTCTGCTCTAACTCTAAATTCCTCCATTCTCTCCTCTGCTTTGGCAGTTACCATTCATAGGTGGTGTTCTTAAAGCAATCAAAGTAGCCATCATCTTTCATTAAAATATTGGATTCTTTTTAGCAGGATGTAAGGTGAAGAGGCTTGGGTCATATTGCCACCAATCTCAGAGCCATCACTTACCTTGGGCAATAGAAATCCTCTTTGACTCATATTCCTCGTATGTAAAATGGACGTACTAACGCAGTAAGGTTGTTCTGAAGAATGAATGTGTTACTATACATAAAGTAAATAGAATAGTACATGACACAAAACAAACATTAGCAATCATTATCATTTTTTAACTTTTACAATTAAGAATTTCTACATTGAAAGGTTTTTGGTTTGGGCCTTTTGGGGGGAAATAAATTTTATAATCTTCTACATTATCCTACAAACGAACGTCATTTAAGGTGACTTTATTATTTGATTTTATTTTTTCAAAGATTTTTTAAAAATTCCTCTAGAATTTTAATAGTTTCAGTTCATATTAATTTAAAAATAGAATTAGAGGATACCAGATTTACCAATTTCTGGAAGTTTCTGAGTTTTGAAATCTTGATTAACAATAGATAACTTACTGAAGGAGTATGCAGATTCATTTTCCTGAAACATCAGAGAAAACTAAATCTTAATAGTGGTAAATCATTAATCCCACTGATATAAAGTTAAACATTTAGACACAAGTCTGTGGATAAATGTGTTCAAACTTTTATTGCAGATTTTTGCAAATTTTTAAATTAGGCTTTAGAACTACATTTTGCATTCGCCAAATATCACATTCATTTTCAGTGCATTTTATCATAGCTATATGAGGTTTTTTAAAAAAACTGTTCTCACAATTCTTGTAAATAGAGAGAGAGCCTGTAGAATTCAATAGAATAGCTAAAATCATGTGTAGCTGGCTGTTAGACATGTGAATCTTAAGATTTAGACAATTGGAGCATGTCTATTTATAAATGCCTTGTATTTTAAAATTAATTGATTTGTAAACAAGTAAATTAAAAGCACGGTTGACCCTTAAACACTACAGGTTTGAACTCTGCAGGTCCACTTATACACTTATTCATATCTTTTTTCTTTCCCAATCATTTCAATAATGTTTTTTTTTCTAGTAACTACAAATGTGTTTTCTCTCTCTTATAATATTCTTAATATTTTCTTTTCTCTAGCTTAATTTATTGTAAATATATAGTATTTAATACATATAATATACAAAATATGAGTTAATCAACTGTTTATGTTATTGGTAAAGGCTTCTGGTCAACAATAGGCTATTGGGAGTTAAGTTTTTGAATACTCAAGTTATTGTAGATTTTCGACTTTGCAGGGCTCGGTGTCCTTACCCCCCACATTGTTCAAGGGTCAGCTGTACCCTGAACAGTTGTTTGGCACTGACATATTCTTTTAGGAAATATTCTACAACATTGAAAAATTTTTCTATCTGAGAAAACAAAATTCCCACATGGCCCACATAGAACTCTAAATAACCAGGGAATCTTTTAATCAGCTCTTTCGCAGAAAACAGTAACATTAGTAAACAATTTTTATCCCCAAATATGTCCTTTTTTAACTAAAATCTGAACTTTATTTTTTCACATCAGCATGCCCCATTTATCAGAGTAGATGGAGATGAATTCATGACTTTTTTTTTTTAATGTACTTACTAAGGTTGGAAATCATTAGCTAACAGCATGAGTGAGAAGCTACCACTACTTAAGTTTTCAAACTATATCTCAGTTTATCTACCTTATGACTAGAATAATTACAACAAAAGTTAGATGACATATGTAAAGCACTTAGCATATTGCCTATTATTATTATTACTACATAGAAAGATGGAGATGTGTGAAAATGTGAATTCTTAAGGAGGTGATTTTCATCTATATAAAGTTTCCCAATATTTTACAAAGTAAGAGATATGACCTAACTAGAGAGTTATACCCATTCAACCAAATTCTGGAAGTAGGTTTTACATTTTCTCCTCAGTTGTTTTCGGCCACTATAGCTTTGGACTTGCAAATACAGATCATTATTAGGTTTTTAAATCATGCAGATTCTCTCCACCACCTTTTGCTACTTGCCTTTTGGGGAATATTTTTTTAATAGCAAATTATCTATATCATCTTTGGTAAAGTTTTAATAATAAGATTATAAATCTCAGTGAATATATAAAATATGAGTTTTACTCATATCACGTTGTGCTCAATTACTAGTTATAAGTTTGCAGAATGGAATTTATTTGCACTCTGTGCATTGCCAATTTTTACTCATATACTTTATAAATGCAATATATTTCAATCTTAATTTTTGTAATTTAGACAGAAGTTGTTTGTATTCCAATTTGAGAAACTCCTTTGTAATACATTTGTGATCCAAGTCAATCCTAAAAATTGTATAACTATAAATGAGATAAAATAGAAATAGTGATCTTATGTGAAAGCTATAGATTGGTGTCTGTTCTAGTCTCCTAATTATGCATCTAATCAGCCTGTTAAAATTCTATCTAGAGGTCCTAGAATTATTCTCCCTCTCTCTTTTTTTAATGTCATTGTTTTATAGATGAGTTACTAAATGAAAAAAAGAAAAGTGATAATAGAGGAAGTTGGCATGGAGAATTGTCGCTGTACTCAGCTCTTTTTATCTTTTTCTAAATATAGTTTTAAAATATTGTTCAGGTCAGCTGATGTGTAAGCAGTGGAGTGCTTCTTCATGTCTTCTTTCTTTCCCAATCATTTCAATAATGTTTTGATGAATTAAATTATATAAGGGAAACAAAGAAATCAGTGCCAAGTTCTAATATCAAGTTGAGAATTAAAATTGCTAATTCCCCAGATATTTTTAATATATTGCTAATCTCAAGACCAGGACTAAATTGGTATTCCAGGACTAAAGTGGTAAATTTTTAATAGAGATGTCTCTTAAAAGCATGTCTTATTTTAACATACTAGAATATCATTTATTCTTTGAGGGTGTGATTTATTCTATTTAAATATAGCCCTGTAAAGGAGATGTGTTAATCTATTTTTACTCTAAGTACATAAATATGTCTGCTACACTCTAGTCAGTAGATGTGTATTCAGAAGCCAATATGCCTCACATTTCTTCTGTAAATGATGAATAATATTGATAAATGAAAATTACAAATCTGCAATAGAGCTTAACTATTGAATACTAAATCATTCTGTTACTAACTCTGTGTTCCAATGACATTTTCTAGATTTAAAAAAATGTTATTCCTACACTTAAAAAATATTTTGTGCTTTTGCAGCAATGTATGCAAATGCGCACTTAAGAGAAAAATCACAATGCAGCCACAAATAATTCCCCTTAAGACTCAAAGTGCCATTTTCAAAAATGGTTCAATTTTCAGAATAGAATATTTAAAACCTCTTTCCTGCCAGACTTTACATTCCACATGTTTGGTGCAATTAAAACAGAAGAGTGGTGGAATGGAACTCTTCCATCTATATTTTGGAAAAACATATTCACTCACCTCAATTTGTCAGTGTGCATTAAGAGGTAGGTCATTATGCAGGAGAAAAAGAAGAAGAAGGCAGCTCTAACTCATGTGTCTGACATATACTGAACATGGCCATTAATACAACTTGGCAGTGACCTTGGCAGCATTTCAGGTAATCTCTTTTCAGGGATAAACTATTTGAATGATATTTCTACCATGTTAAGCACAAAGAGAGTTCTCTTTGGAACTGTATTGCTTAATTTTCTCTTATCATAACAAAAATATTTTTTCAATGATCCCTTAATGATATTCTTTCTCTTTGCTCTGTCAAATGACAATTCACTCCAATGCACTGTTGCTGTCACTTTTCTGTCATTATGGAGGACTGCTATATATTTGGTAGCACTTTCATAAAGGGTTGAAGTTGATTTTATTTTTATTATAGGCATAAACCTGTGGTCAAATTTTATTATACAACTCATAACCCAAGTTCTCAAAAGCAGAAAGCATATGTAGAGAAGATGTAGGTTGAAAATTCAATGTTGAAGAAAATTTTTTATTATGTGGTTTATAAAACCTTCAGTTCTATAGTTATTTTTATTACCATTTAGGATTTATTTAGATCATATAAGGGTAAAAGGGATCAACTATATGGTGATGGAAAGAGAACTAACTCTGGGTGATGAACACACAATGTGATATATAGATGATGTATTACAGAATTGTACACTAGAAACCTATGTAACTTTACTAACCTTGTCACCCCAATAAACTAAAAAAAAGACAAAACATGGTTTTTTATCACAACTTATTAGACTTTTGCAATAAAAGATTCAAGCACATCATTACTTATTGCCTACTTCAGATGAATTTGTCACACAAGAAGGGAACTGTGGTGCATAGAAGATTTAGGTAAATGAATAAAAAAGATGAAGACAAATAGTAAAGCTGTAATCTTTTTAAAACATTCTATCACTGTAATCTCATATTTAGTAATCTATACTTAAATGCTTGTAATAAAGACACTTCATGTATTGGAGGTTTTACTTAGTAAAGAGGCTCTAAGCAGGTCATAATTTCTTACAATTGTTTCTACATCATATTTCAATACAGAAGGTGAACAATGACTATAAAGGAAGAACATTTTTGTTTTCCATAATGCAGATCCATTTTTTAAAACTATTTCTTCCTGAATCGCTCTGGCGTCTTTTGCAATTTGAACCAGTTTTTAACAACAGCATTTGTAAGAGCCATTGACACTGAAGGATATGACAGTTTCGGTTCAGTGTTCATTGTTTGTAATATACATTCTAGTTTAAATTTTTACAAGCCGTCCAAATTAGTTAATTTCTAGAATTAAAGCAAATTTACTGGTCATTAACATTTTTTAAATTATGTGTATTTATGTGTATGTAGAGTATTAGAAAGCTGTTTCCAATTAATGGGTCATTTTAAGTGCACAGGTGAATTATTTTCATACGTAGAACCTTTAATTATCATTTGATAAGAAGGACATAGAAATTTATTAGGTAAGGCATGTTCAGTAAATTACAGTATACTGCATTTCGTATCAGTTCACCTATAAATTTAACCTTTAGCAGTATCTATTTCCCAGTCATTGTCAAGTGGATCTATATAGTCAGAATTTCTTATTATGTTTACATTACTAAGGCACACACCAAGTGGAAAATTAGAGGTATCTTATCCCTGGCTACAAATTATAAGTAAATGGTTAATGGTAGCCTACAACACTATTTAAATTCTTCACCATGGGGAAAAGAGTTTTCCTTGAAATAACCGTAAATAGAAAAGCATTAAGTGATAAAATTTAAATCAGAGAAAAAAGTTTCTTAGTATTTTTAGCCTATTATATTTAAGCTATAAATAGCAACATAATTTAAGCCAATTTTCAAAGAATGAAATGGAAAAACCAAACAAACAAAATGAAACACCATTCTCTCGTGAGAATCAAACTTTCAGATTTATTTTTAGATAAAAGCTCAGATCATGGATTATTGTATTTGGTATGTTTCCCTGTCAGCTGATTTAAAACTTTGACACAAAATTTAAAAACTAGATGATGAAAATATTTCCTTAGCATTTTGTAAGACCTCCTAAAACATGTGGCAGAGGAAATAAGAGTTTGAAATCTGGAGTCAGTCAGGTTTCCTCATTTTGCTACTTACTTGCAGTATAAAGTTGGGCAAGTTCTGTATTTTTTCTGTGCCTTGATTTTTTTCCGAGCAGAAAAATAATATGAAGTATGATCACGATAACACAAACTTCTCCAGGTATAAGATCCAATTTAAATTATAGAAATATTCCTGGGACATGTTCATTTAATGTTAGCACTATCACTAGGATGATTAAAAATTATTTCACAGAAATAAAATATCAAATACAAACTAAGAGTCTGTTGTCAAAATTGCAAATTTTACTTTTCAAATCTATTTTTCCTTCCATGTTTATAATCTGAAATAGAATCTCCTAATATGACAATTTTCTGGATTAGAGAAAGTCACAGATACTAGTTGCCATTGATCGTAAAATCTTTCATTAGAAATAGAAAAAAAAACCTGTGTATTATCTCAGTAATATCTCTCACTTTGTAGTGGAGAAACTTAGTCTTAGGAAAAATTGAATGGAATACAATTGAATTTCATAAATATTAAAAATTGTTTAAATGTGATTATGTATACAATTACATTGCCTTCCTAGTAATTGGTCTGTCTCATTTTTGCACAGTTTCGATAGAATTCTAAAGATAGACTGATTTTTTTAAACTTAATTTCGACAATTTTTTGGTTCACCATTGATTTTTTTTTAATTAAAATATATTGGTGTGACAATGATTAGTAAAGTTACATAGATTTCAAGTGTACAATTCTGTAACACATCATCTATATATCACATTGTGTGTTCACCTCCCAGAGTCAGTTATCTTTCCATCACCATGTATTTGACCCTATTTACCCTCATCTACCACCCCCCTCTTCTTACCCTCTGGTAACCACTAAACTATTGTCTTTGTCTATGAGTCCTTGTTTCTCCATTGCTTTCAGTTTTATATCACATGTATCAGTGAAATCATATGGTTCTCGACTTTTTCTATGTCACTTATTTTACTTAGCATAGTAATCTCAAGATCCATCCATTTTGTCACAAATGGCATTATTTCATCTTTTCTTATGGTGGAATAGTATTCCATTATGTAATCAAAGTTAAATAACACATACGCAGAGACGATATTTTAAGTGATGGGGCATGTCTGTTTGGGTGTTTAAGCTTATAATGCAGTTCAAGGTTTGAGGAAAATCAAATGGCTAACGGAACAAATCAAAACATTTTTCATACCATGACTAAAAAAAACCTAAAAACTAAACAAAAACACACAAATGATAGAGACATTTTACAAAGCCCTGCATCCCAAAGAAATGAGATAGAGAAAACAAACAAAACATCACCACTCCATATATTGGGATCTTCCAAAATAACTCTGCTGTATCTCCCAGCCAGGTGACAGTGACACGCATCTCTGCATCATCTCCTTCTTGTAGGGCAGGACTGGAGGAGGGTCAGTAGGTTTATGTGGATCGATGGCTGTGGTGAGCATCATCACATGCCCTCTGAAGTTTAGACAGCTCACTGTACGGTGGCACACATCCTCAATTTCAGGGCTTCTAGAAATGGAAAGTTGCTTTTCTTCCAAAAAAAAAAAAAAAAACCATTCAGATGCTAATCCATAATATCACCTTAAATATTATTATTTAGCTTCTCATAAATACATGAAAACTTTACCGAGGAAGCTGGCATATTGTCATAGATCTAGCTATCTGTCACAGCCATGTTCTTTATCTCACGGTTTTCTCCTGCAATTTTTTCCCAACATATTTAATGACAACAAAAATGTGACAGAGAAATCATCACAGTATCTCTGACTTATTTATTTTCTGTAATTTTAATGGCTGATCCTATATTCATAAATTCTCAGGAAATGATTTTTCTCACTGTGTATCTTTTACTTTATTTTTTTCCCTATGATTGATATCTGTAATTGTACTCTTTCTAATCCGTTCTCTTTTATTATACAATAGAAAAGTCATTGATCATTTGCTCTCATCCTAGTAGAATATAAATATCTAAATGTTACATTCACAGATTACCTGGACACGTAGTCAGGAAACATGAAAGGGAGTTGGCGTTCTGGATTTATTAGAAGTTTTTTCTCTTTCAATAAAGCTAAGATGATATTATCCATTAATTAATTTAGTTCTTTATCAAACCTGGTGATTAACCAAAGCTTCACAATATTTTAGGGTCTAACCACGGGCAGGAATTAAAGATCTGAAGAATTCGACAATAGAAAAAGATGAATTTTAGTGGAGCATATATTTCAAAGGACTTGGAAATATTTAAAGATATTCTTAGGAAATTTAGTATGGAGATGGGGGATTGATAACACAGGTTGTCAAAGAACAGTTCATCTTGTATCACAAACATTAAAAAGGGAGGAGAGTATCTGGTGGGCTAAAGACAGACCTGTGTGAGGAATGGAAATTTAAAGAATTAGAAGGAAAAGAAATTAAAAATAGCATAGAAGTTTAAAGTTCTAAGAAATAGTGAAGGTATAAAGTTTGATAAGGAAAATTAAGATGACATTTACACCTTATTCAGTTTAACCACGAGAACAACAACAAAGGACAAAATAAAGTGTAGTCCATTTTTCATATGATGGGGAAACTGAATATAGATAATACCTAGAATATTACAAGTTTCCCGAGGGCAAGAATTTTTGTTTTATTTCTGTTTATATCCCTTAGGATAGTGCCTAGAACACAGTAGTTACTAAAACAAAAAAGGCCATTGTAGAATGAAGAAATGAATGAAATGCTTCTTTGCTTTATTTTTTACTTTTATTCAGTGAAATGAACTCATGCTTGTGGCCACATACATAAAATGTAACATAGGTACGTATGATGACCTGTGGAATCAAATGACACTAAAGAACAAAGCAGATTTCACGGAACTCCTGGACAGGTCTGGCTAAAGCCTAGGATAATTTTAGTAGCAGGAATTCTTGTAACATAATGCCATTGCAGAGCACAAGCTACAAATCTTAAGAATTTTTTGGAGGGGGGCGTTATTGGGAAACAGTGTGCTTCTCCAGGGCTCATCAGCTCCAAGTCGTTGTCTTTCAATCTAGTTGTGGAGGATGCAGCTCAGCTCCAAGTCCAGTCGCCCATTTTCAATCTTAGTTGCAGGCACCATCCTATGTGGCAATGGAACTGGAAACCTTGTCGTTGAGAGCTCACGCTCTAACCAACTGAGCCATCAGGCCGCCGCCAAGAATTTTTGAATAAAAACTAGAAGGTAACTATCAGTGATAAAAGAAAAGGAAGGATGATCCAGAGAACCACGATTAATAAGTCTCTGATGTGCAGACTTAAATATATACAAGGAAAAGCCACAATAATTTGTTACATGCTGTACGTTTGTTACACATCCTGGAACTCCCTGGGTGTGAGTATCAATACAGCATCATAAAAATCTGATCCTATTGGAATATTTCAACGTTTTCACTCTAGAGTGTGAAGGAGAAGGAGGTAGAATCTCAGCTTTCCAAAGGTTCTGATTTTGTGTTCTGTATGGCGTCCTCATCCATAAATTGGGAAATTATCCTCTAAACCACACAGATTTGAATGGTAGCTGAAGAAATAGTGACATGGATAATTTGTTAATTAAATTTTAAAAAGCCAAAAGTCTTGTGCAAAGAGAGTGTGGAAAGTTTGGCCCTTGAAAGATAGAATCAGAACTCAGCGTACCCTCAGTAAACTGGAGCAGTGGTCAGAAATCATGAAGTCAGGAAGAAACAAATTTTTTAAATACAAAGCATAGAAGAGTTGACTAGAAACAAATCTGTCAAGGGAAAATATGCAGAATTGGAATAAATGAAAAGGTAAACATTTACTTTAAAATTTATGCAGTGTCTGGATAATTTAAAATATATATTTGATCGGCATCCATAATAGAGCCTTTTTTGAGTATTATATATATTTTGAGACTTCCAGAGCTAATGGCAGCTATGACTTGAAAGATAGTGGAAAAAAGAGAAAGTAAAGGAAAGAAAGAATAACAAAAATAGGTATAATTCCATACACAATCTTCAAGTGTATCAAATGAGGCCATGCTAACCAAATGTTGTTCTTTGTAGAGAGGCTAGAACAAGAGGACTGGACATAAAGTATTCTGTGAGGGATTAGCTATAAGTAAGGATTTCCTGAGAGCGAGAGTTGTGAAATATCAAAATAGGTTACTGAGGAAGGTTATGTTGCTTCTTTTCCGGAAGGCCTTAAAAATAGGAGAGGTGGAATCTCTGTGAAATAATTTGGGTGTGGTTTTATCTGAAGGAGGGAAAAATGATATGACTTTGCATGGCCCCTGCCAGTATTAATATCCGGCATTTCTACTCTTACCTTGCCTGAATGAAATACAGATACGTATTTCAACCAACTGAAAACATTTTTTTTTCACTCTTTTCTAACATGGCAAAATTTAGATAAATTTAAAAATGACTCTCATAAAGATCCAACTTATGGCAAGTGAAATTTCCCGTACTGAAATTCTCTGTAAGTTTCAGGAGACATTTATTAGATATTCATCTTAACTAATTCTTTTCAAGAGAACTGGATAGAGATTGTGCTATATTCATTGTTTCCCAGTTCATAAAATATAAAGATAAACTTTTTATATAATTTTGAATTTTAGATACATTGGAAATGTGGCCAAATAATGACGTGGTGTGTCAACTAGTTAGCTGATGGTAATGTCCACTTTTCTAGCATCTAAAAGTAGTATCACCCTCTATATTTCGCAGAACACTTCCATTACCAGATCCACCAACAGGTATGAGTGGTACTGATATAAAAATTATTCCAGGGGTTTCTTCATTGTGAAAGGCAGATTTACCAACAGGTCTTTTCTTACTGAATTAGAAATCTCAGAAATTTCCTGTTTGCCAAAAGCAGGGCTATACAAGCAGCCATTTTGAGCTTTCACTTTGCAGTCAACTGCCCAAAATTTTAAATTTGAAGTCAGGCTTGGATATAATATATAATCATTATTGATTATGGAGTTTTTGAATGGCTATGACCCACTGTACTCATCAACTGGTACAGTAACATAGATATATGCTTAAATGAATATATATGTGCCTATATCTGTACCACAGTGTTCTGCCTATGAAAGTAGGAGAAAAGGCTGGTATATGCTGGAACTATACAAGCTATAACTTCCTCCCACTTTGTATGCTCTGCTAGAGCAAGGTTACATGGTACATTGTGGGGAAAAAAAAACTAATGTGAATGTCTATAAAACACTAAAGTGTGTAATTTTTCTTAAGCAATTATAAATACATCGCCAATTATGTCAACTGTTTTTATACAATTAATTAGTATATTTTATTAGGTGTGTGTCTTATAAAACTGATAGCCATAAAATTAGCTTCTAAAATAATATATTTAAAAAGCTTGAATTGCACAGTTATACTCAGAGGTCTCAAACACAGAATTCTAAAGAAGTAAGTAAATGTATAAAATTCTAAAGTTGAAATTCCACTGCATATAGAATACTGTAGTACCATAATTTAAGGAGATGAAGAAAGAGCATAGAATGAAACAAGAACAAGAGGAGGAGCAGGAAAGGGAGGGGAGGGAGATAGTGACAAAGTAATACCAGAGTTGATTAGGTCTGGGTTAGAAACCTACCCAAGGTATTTTGAAGGAGAGTGAGATGACTGCCTCAAGCCTGGAGACAAGAGACCTGTAATACTCTGTGTGATTCTCATCTTCATCAGAAACAAAGTTGACTCTCCTGACCCATCCTCAGGAAGATCACCTGTTCTGATGATTTTTCCTAGGAGTTGTGACGAATATATGCTGATTTCATATTCATTCACCTGTTTTTCCTTGTGAGTAACCACATTCATTTGTAGAAAGAGGGGGTGGGAAAAACTGCTGGTGTTGTTCAGCCAGTAAATTCTGATACTCTAATGACTAATATCTAACTAACTCAAGTTTCATTCTATTCCCCTACTAGCACAATGAAATAAATTCTTTTTTGCCATCCAGAATAAGAGAATGTCATGATTTAAAGAACACTGATTTTGAAAGTACTTCCTATGTTCCACTAAATGCCTCTGAACATCACATGTTCTGCATAGAATTTTAACTTTAAAGTCCTCTTTTGAATATGACCTTGCAGCATGGAGAAGAAGCACAGTATGTGTTTTGAGTATTGAGTCTGGGACTGGACGTATAGGGGTTCACATTATAGCTCTCACACTAGCTATGTGACCCTGGGCAAGTAACTTAACTTCTCTGTTCTCCTGTTCTGTAAAATGGAAATGATAATAGCACCTTTGTCATAGGCTGTTGTGTGGATTAAAGTTAGTATATGTAAAACTTTTAGTGCCACAATATTTTATAATTTGTAGCTATTATTAAAATTCTAGATGTGATTAGTGGTCCAAAGTGCATAATGTAACCGCTCTCTTAACTGCTTATATTGCTTGAAACTGAAGTGAATGCAAAAATATGGAAAAGCAATTATATTTATCCAGCCTATTTAAACATCTTTGTCAGCTTAGTATTCCTCTAGGACTAAATCTTTTGGAGAAGCATTCTGATCTCATTTTGTCTTACACCTTTATTGAATTTATACCATTTAGGAACTTGAAAGAGCTTTTTAGAAATTGAACCCAGGTCTCTTCATATGTCCAAGGAAAATGAGACTCAAAGGAGTTGACTGACCCAAAGACATGCAGCTCTTGGGTGGCAGAACCCATCCAAGAGTCTGATTCCAAATAGAGCTTTCTTTCTGCTGCACTTGGTGCCTTGGGCCTTGGAGACAAATTACACTAAATGCTAAATATTTTATTAATATTTTTACTTCAAAAGAGCAGTAGTTTTCTGCACCTGATACCATGTTTGTATTTCTTTGTAAAGGTAAAAGAATACTTTCCCCATGTTTGATCAATTATTCAACAATACTGTTATGTTTTCTTTGAGCGAAAGGAAAAAGGCACTGAGCTAAAGTGTCGATTTAGGGCATTTCAGTGGTGCAGTGTATTCAGTAGTCAGAGGGAAGAAGCTTGTTCCTTTCTTTAAAGCTAGCACTTCCCAAAGGATATTATAGATAAATTTGGAAATACTACAGGTTCTGGCATCCAGCATATTGAAGAATGAAAATTCCTGCAGGCAAAGAAACCTGTTTTCCTAATTTTTTTTTTTATTTCCTGACTTTGTATTTTTTTATTTTAATTATTATTATTATTATTTTGCAATAACTTGTTAGCATCCTTAGGAACCAGTGGACTTTAGAATCCACTTTGATATTTCTAAAGAGAGTCATGAGCTTGCTTCCACGAATGGGCATTTTCAATTAGATCCTAGGTTTTAGAGACTCAGTATAAAAATCTGTCCATTTCAGTAACCTCCGATCCATAGTAGCATGGTCTTTTTTATAGGAGAAGTACTGTAATACTTTTCCATGTAGAATTATCTACCAAGGATGACTTGGTCTATCCTTGAAAATAGCTTTGGCCAGAATGTGTAGACATTCAGAGATAAGGGGCCTCCCGCCAGACCTTGGCCCTAGGAACCAACTGAGCTAGCATACTTGTCCTGCCCTGCCTGGGTCTAACGGAGGAAACATTGTGGTCATCTGAAAACACCTCTATTCCTAGCTCTTTGACAGTTTTACTTTCCATATCCCCTCCGTTCTAAACATGTGGAAAAAGAGATAAAGAAAGGTGATGAAATGAGAAAATGGAGTGGGAAATGCTACAAATAGAAGAAACTTGTATTTACATGCCTGCTTTGTGTGCAGTTATGACTAGGTTTTGGAGGGGAAAGGAAAAGTCCCCCAAAGGTCACTTTACAAGATAGGAAGAAAGGGAAGGAGGTGAGTATGCAATGTGAAGTATTGGTTAGCACTGAGAATAAAATCAAACGCTGTGTTGGTTGTTATTGGAATAAAGATTTGCACCATAATTCATTTAGGAAAGGAGAGAAGGCAATTTTGATTTAAAAAGGAAATTCAAATTCATGAGTTTTTTCAGGGCATTTGATCAATTATAAATGAAAGTAGATTAGTGTCTATTTAGGCTTTGTAAATTATACAACTTTTTACAACTCATAAATGATGTCCTCCCCTTACTTAAAATACTATAGTTTTTCATTGGACATTTCTGTTTTACAACTTTTACAATTAAAGTGTGTATGTTGTCCTATACTGTAATTTCCTATTTGTTAAAATTCGTAATCTTTAAATTTTGTATTTTTCTCTTAAAAATGCTTTAATTTAAAAAATACTAGATGATTCAATGTATCTATTCATTCTAAGTTGGAAATTAATCTGTTTGGCTTGAGGCTATAGAGCTTATTCTCATTAGATGGGTATGTCCAAAGATACGTGAATATTTCACATACAGTTAGACACTGGGATTTTCAAATATCACTGAGATCTTAATCAAAATTGTGCTGATTGCTTGGGAGTTGAGCCCTATGAGAAAAGAAAGAAATCAACCTAACCCAATGACTCAGTTACATTAGTAATATTGTAAGATTGTTTATTTCTAAAAGATAAAAAAGTATGATTTAAAAATGTTCTGCATTTTACATTTGCAGAAATTTTGCATTGTGTTTGTCAAGTTATTCATGGTACTATCCACATTTAGCATTGCAAAATGAGCTTGTATCCCCAAGAACTACTTCAACCATTGGGTATAATTTTAATGCAATAATCCACATTTCCGGGAAAGTCATACCTTTGGATTCAATTAATATCAATTTAGAAATTTTTTGCCTTATTAGTATATATTCTCATGACAGTATATTCTCAGTGCTTCAATGTATTTATAATTTTTATGAAATTATATAATCCTAAAATGAAGAACCCATGTTTACACAGTAAATTTATTAAATTGAATTGTATACAACTGAATTTTTACAAATAAATCTGGTTCTGTTTTTCATTTGAACCTCGCAACCTTATCATAGAAGATAGGTGTTAATATCCCCATTCTGTAGATGAGGACACTGAGGTTTAGGGAATTGTGAATTAGCCAATTTCGTATCACCAGTGACAGGCAAAGTGCTGGAGTGTTCATCCTCCCTCCTAGTACTGTCTGGCTGCATCTGTGGTTGAGATCTGTCCTCACATATCATCTTCTCAAATCACCTTTCCTGGACGCACCACCTACCTCTGTCCTTGCCCGTTCATTCATGTCCCCCCCCCAGCCTATTCTCCTGTGGTATTTGCTTTATAGCACTTCTCTATAATCGTCCTATCAGTGTGCTTGTTTATTGACTCTTTGGCCCTTTAACAATGTGTTTTGTGAAGACCAGCACCTTCATTGTTTTGTTCATAGTGGTGTCCCTGGCACCTAGTATCATGCATCGCACTTTTATGTCTCTGTGACTAATGATCAAACTTGTTCATTGATAGCTGTAATAGTAAGCATCATGATTTTGGCTCATGGTCTCTGATGAAGTCAGTGTAGCCAGGATTTGGTTATCCACATGGTCCAAGCTGAAGTTTAGTTTAAAATCTGTGATGCGAATACACTAAATACATGTAGTTACATGTAGCTCATCTGTTCCAAAACTGTGGCAAGGTAGCCTGAATGGCATTCTGTTAGAGGGCCTGTACTGCATACATGTACCTTAATCTCATTTCTGACATTTACTCTCACCCTTCCTGACCACCAACCCTGACAAAAGTTCTGAAGCACTAAAACCGTGTGTGACACAGCCCTAGCGTGTGTTACAGTGACAGGGGAAGTCATGTCAAATCCTCTTGTCCTGGGGTTATGCACAGATAAAGGGAGGATATAGTTTTGAGAGGAATGCTATAACTACAAAGTGCATCCTGAAGGCCATTTAGCTCACAATAAAGGTCTGTGTTTTAAAATAGCACTATAACAAAGTAACTACAGAGTTTTGGCAAGGGCTTCAGCTATTTATAGAACTAAGTAAGGCATAGTAAATAGTGCCACAGTGCCCAGTTCCCCCTTGCCCTAACCCCAAACTTATGAGAAGCACTGTAATTATATTTTTCTACTTAAAAAAAAAAATCATAGTAGCCATTATCAGTTTAACCATACGGAAGCTCAGGCTGAGATTTCTTTTTTAAATGCATAGTTTTGATTTTCAACAGCTGCACTGGGTCTTTAATCATATATTATCTTTATGAAGCCTTTTTCTAACATATGTTAATTGGCTGTTTTCTGTGACAAATTATGAGCTCTTACTTTGATGAGGTTCAATTGCAATCATGTTGGAGTCGAGTACGTAGAGTTTCCACCCCTGCTGGCTCCTCAAACCACTACAAACATCCGCACGTCACTGCACTGCTGAGTAATGGCAGGATTTGGGCTGGCTGATTTCACTACAGATTTTTTTTTTTTCCACAGGATATTTTCAGCTTCTTTGTACTAAATCTGTTGCAGGGTTTGCCCTTTTTAGCAGAAGCATGCTCTAAAATTAACATCAAATCTTATTGGAGATGACTATAATACAGTGAAAAATATTTCATAATACAACACCCCAGTGTCTATTTTGCTTTACTAGAATTTTAGTACATTTATTATATGTTTTTTAAAAGTCCATCAGTTGTGAGATTGGTATTTTCTACGTCATCAGCATTTTGTAATATTTTGTATTTTCCTCTTTTGAGGAGAACAGTTGCTTATTGAGATGATAGAGTATATATTTAACTCTCATAAAGAAAAGCACATACTAGTTTTTCTAGGTGTTTCTAAACATCAGTATGTTAACAATTCCACTGTATATTCTTTTTCTCTTCGCAGTTACTTCTGTAGATCAAGTAATAAAGGGAATTATATGCTCCATCAGGGTTAATGACCTATAAGATGCATGGCATCCATTCTAGTTCTCTGTCCTCATGTCAGTTTTTACTGTATGATTGGGATGAACACATAGGTTCTCCTCCATCTGCTCTGAGAACTGAGATAGCTGATGCATCAGATACCAACAGACAGTGATAGTTATAATTAGAATACATATAAAAAATACTGTGCATTTGTCTAGATTCATAGGAAAGGAGTCAGGGTAATTGATTAAGGCCGGCAGAAACTGTCAAACAGCAGTCATGTTGGGATTCATTTAACTGTTTCTGCCTTGATGTCTAAAGTAAAGGATCATCTGAACTGTGGTTCTCCAAAGCTAAAGCTGGGGGCAAATTTCCATACAGGTATTAGAGTTTAGAATAAGATGAGCCGGATGTGAATAGAAGCCACTCCTCCTTCGTGAAGCTGTTTTTAATCAGCCATTTCCCTGGAGTAGCACACAATCAATGAGCTCTAAATCCTGAGGCTACCTGCGCTCAGAGGAAGGCCTGGGAACATCATTACAAAACTTACAATTGAGCATATGTGAAAAAATTAGAGCAGAAATTAAAGGTAAGAGAGGTTAACTTCAGAAGTCTTGCTTTGGTGCTGCTCTTTTAGAGGGTTGTAAAGAGATCATTTCAAATGTTAAAAAAAAAGGAATATTAAACTCAACTAAACGCCAATACTACTGTATTAAAAGATCATAGTAAATAAGTCAAATGAAGTTATTATTCATTTATGTTAGAACTGTTTAAACATATACATTATTTTGAGAAGATTCATGTGGCTCAATTTCAGCATAAGTAAATAGAATGTTTTTTTTCATTAATAGCTCTACAGCTAGAGAGAATGGCTTCAGTAGTCCTGCATGATACTTCTGCGTGACTGCAAAGTCAGTTGACACACTGTGTCTTGAGCTAGTGTACTCAAGGAAATTTAGTTCCACTTGATAAGACACATACTTAATTGGCTTTAAGAAAATAAACCAAGGTAAAGACTGATGTGTAAATGAAACAGAGAACTTGGCACTTGACTGTATAGAAGCCCGTGAGCCATGTGGCTTAATTGGGGCCAGTTGGGATCATTTAATGATTGCTGTCAGAAGATCAGATTTAATTCTCCTTATAAGAAGACCACAGTGGGATAGAGTTAAACAAATTGTCATCAGAGGTTTCAGATGAACAAAGCCTTAATTAGGTTGATTAGGATGCTGTAAAAGAGATAAAGAGCAATAGAAAAATTGATGAATCACTGGGTTTCATGTTGAGCCACATATAATCGTAATATTAAATATCTACTTTGAGAGATCATGGCAGTTTGAATATTATATATATTAGTATGGAAGGTTTGTGTAAACTTTCTAAAATTTTCTAAACTTTCTAAATTCCACAGTTTAATGACAGATGAAAACAAATGACATTCAATGTAAGTAGCAGATGATTATTCAAGCATATCCTCCTTAATGCACAACAAAAACATTTGCAGGAGGACAGTATTGTTTCTTTCCATTTCAAGGTCATCTTTCAATGTTAAATAAATTGGGAAAGTAAATAATAACAGGCAAATTATTTTCAGTACATAGTTTTCAATCATTTAACATAATATTTGAATACAGAATAAAACAAAGCCTTTACTTAAAATGTCCTTTTAACCATTCATACCAACATCTCAATAATATTGTGGTTATTTACTGGTGATAATACTCAGGACTATTCAGGTGTCTTAAAATGTATTCTTACTGTTTTATCTACATATTATGAAATACTGAAATGTGTTTTTTTTCCATTTGCTGCAGTTTTTCAGGAAAATGTTCTCTCTGCATATAACACACACACACACACACACACACACACACACACACACACAAATGTATCAGTAAGGCTGAAAATGATGTCCAATACATACAGGCTATTGAGGAAAAAAATTGTAGAATATTTCCATTTTAATAATAAAATATATTAAAGATTAAGAAAATAGTGAACATAAGATTTTTTCTGACAGGATCAGGAGATGCCTGGTAATTCAGATTTTTGTCATAATATGAAAATGGATAATAGCAACATCTTCCACTTCCAGCCTCTCTTGCTTTGAAGGCTGACAGTTTTGTTTTACTGATATTGGTGTTGTACATGCTTAACTTGCTTTGTTCAATAACAGCAACAAAAAATCCAGCTGCATGTGCTTATTGAGAGGCTACAGCTGGGGAACAGAATACATACAATCTGGGATGCTAAATAGTAGCTCTTGCTTTGTGACGAAGACAGTGTAGGATTTACCTTTGTGGTAAATCACATCACTAAGTGGCCTTTGAAAGAAAACGTGGTGCCTAACTGTTGTGAAAAATTAGGAAAAATAAGACAAAACCCTGAATTAATAACATAATAGGATGTGGAAAGACTAAAAACTGGTGTGGTTTAATAGCAGGAGGCTCTTGACATATTTAGACCATTTGAAGTTTATTTTGGCATGAGGAATGGAGAATGCTGTTTAAGCTGCAGTGTGAAAAAAAAAATGGCCAAGACAAAATACACCGTGGATATAACCATGACAGGGGAGCTGTGCTTCCCTCGTCTTTATTAAATTGTTTACAGTACAATAAGGTTGTTTAAAGGTATGTGTCTCCTAAATTCTAGAACTGTGTAAATAAAATGATTTATTTCAGTGTTAATGGCAGGTTAGGCCCACTTATTAAATTAATTGCAGGGGTTTTCAAAGCGAGTTTCTTTTTAGCCTTATTATATTTCTGACATACATTTCATCTCCTTTTGTCCTTGGGGAAAGATATTAAAGTAGGACTAGAAACATTAATGTAGAGTTTTCAGCAGCCGTGGTCATTGGGAAAATTGATATATTTCCCTAGTTATTTCTACTTTCGCAGCCTGAAGCTCTTCCATAGCTGATACTTAAGAGAAACTTCTTAATTTTTATAACACTGTAAAATTTTTCTTCATAGAATGATTATTGTTGAGGGATAAATGAAGCATTACCTGCTAGATGTTGCTCATCATTTGCTTTGTAAAGTGAGGTCTTCCTGGTGTATGTATAAGGACTACAACTCACTTGATAGCCTTACTGTATGAGAGGACTCAATTGATGTTTCAAAGCTGAAGTAGTCTTACAAGTAGTAGGCTGAGTTCCCAGTACTACTATGTACCCAGCACTTCACGTATAGTACCACACTTAATAATCATAACCATCCTGCAAGTGAAGAATTATGTTCCCACCTTTTTGTAGGGCAAGGAAGCAGTGATTCCAAGGGATTAAATCATCAATCTGTAGCCACTCCGCTTCTAAATACCACGCTAGAGTTCAGACCCTGAGCTTCCTGACTTCAAAATCCATTCAGCTTCCACTTCTCAGTATAAATTATTCTTATTCCATATAGGAGATGCTATATAAATATGACAAAGGATTGTCAGGGTCTCAGTTACCAGTCTGCTTCTGTATAAAGAAAAATATGAAAATGTTCCTAGTAGTAATCATTAAAAATAGAGACTGAAGAAAATACTCACCTGAGAGATAAAAGTCTTCATAAATTAAGTCATTAATCAACAGTATGCTACTGATAGTATACGCCTACTGTATGCCTGGCACTGGGGTAGATACAGGGAATACAAAAGTAAGACAAAACAGACCTGAGCCACAGATGTTGAGGAAAACAGGCAGACATACAATTTCAGTTGTGACAAGCACTACAAAGGACGACATGGTGCTATGAGTCCTCTTAGGGAAATTTGATGTGATCAGGAGAGCATGTAGTGCTTCCTGAGGAGGTGAGACAGGAAGGGAAAGGAAGTTACACAGGCACAGAGGGGAAGGAGGAGTGTTCCTGGGCCGAGGGAATTGCATTGCAAAGGCCCAGAGGTAGGAAGGAGCATGGCAGGAAAGACAGTCAACATTATTTATTATTTGTATGTGTGGTATTATGTTACTGAAACTTGAAGATGACTCAGATTTCATCATATTGGCATTAAATTGGAATAGGCAAAGAAAATAACTTTTACACGATGGTGTTTATCCAGGAGGAAAGAATGGCTGCTCTGTCATTACCTTTCAGAGGCTGAGTCTTGGCTATTGTGTCTTTAAAATGAACTCAGCTTGTATTCATAGCTAGGGTAACATAACATTTTATATGATACGTGGTTAGTTTAGAGAAATAAGGAGTGACTCTCAGGACCAAGGAAATATCCTCCAACTCATATGACATCATGTAGTCAAGGAACAATAGGAATAATTATTATTATATCTTTTAAAGTTCGGAATACCTCTTAAGGGAAAAAAAAGTAAAAGTTCTACTTGTTCCTTTTAACCAAAATATAATTAGATATCTCATATGTCTTTCAAACATATAAAATGGAAAGTTAAAATGTCTAGAAGCATCATAATGAGCTGCATTTTCCACTTAAAGTAAATGATTTAAATGAATCATTTAATTGTTTGAATTAGTAATACCAGGCTTGCAGCAACTGGGTTTGTGATCATTTTTGTCCCTTACTAAGTATCCAGCTTGTATTTACTTAACAATATAATGTTTTTTGTGATACACTGTGCTTGGTTTTCAGCCTTGAGTTTTTACAAAATGTTATATGAAGATGCTAGTGTTAGTGAAAATGCGAGTCAATGAAAAAGTTGTTTGCCAGTATGAGTCAAAGAAAACCAGAATTCCTTCTTTGCAATTTGATATTGCATATTTTAATGTTTTATCATTGTTCATGGGCTGTTTTTATTTAAGTGACTGCATTGTGCTTATTATAGCAAAATACATGCTTTGCAAAGATAAGTTTAGCAAGAGAGAATTAATTTCTTCCCACATCTTTTAATGTGGCATGGCAGTTTCACTCTAAGATCAAAACACATAACTGAAGGTTATGTTTAATTTCTAAATCAAAGTATTGTGGGAAGATGATTGAAATCTGAAGATGACTCAGATCCACTGGATACATGATTTTCTTCCTACAGAAACCTTATGGTAGACTGTCATTTTCATGTTAGAAAGAACCTAACAGTCATGTGATTAAAGTAAATAGTTTCACTATATCCTGAAAGTTTATATTAGTTACTTTGGTTCTTAGTCTGAATTTTTCAAAAGAACTTTGAGAGCTTCAATAACATAAGTCCCTATTCCCCCCACCCAGTACGTCTCTCTTTTTTAAGTGTGGGACAAAGAAGTAATCACTGTATTTTACCAACATTGATTTTTTTGGGGATAGTTTTTGTGATTCTGTTTTTCACCAAAAATATAATGTATCCATTTGGCTCATTGCCTGTATAAAATTCTTCATGTGCCTCGAAGGGCAAGTGAAGATTATGTGGCCATATTAACTGTGTCAGATGATTTTTGTGAGTCGTGACAAATGGTAATTGTAATACATTGTAAAACATGGCTGCTTTAAGAAGTACAAATTAAAAAACAAACAAGAGTGAACTTGTTTGTTTTTTAATTTGTACTTCTTAAAGCAGCCATGCACAAATACTAACCTAGAGCTGAAATGGATTTTGCTCAGGTGTTTTAAAAATTGAAATTAAAAATGTTGTCCCCATGTCTGGATTTCTCTCATTGTCCCTTATCTGAACCTCTCAAAGGCCTCGCTGTGTGGGGTGTGTAGCACAGCACACTCAGACAGTTCTGCTCAGAGAAGGAAGTGAAGAGTTTTGGTTCCCATTTTGCACTTCTGGAACAGTTTAGGGAAGGAAGCACCTTTACACCTTTTATTGTTCGTGGTTGCTGACATCATATCCTTCCCTGACCAGTCTGTGCGTGTTTCCTGCCATTCTGTCAAGACTCTTCTGTGTTACAGGGAGGGATTTGTAGGCGGAGGGAGGGAAGGAGGGAAAAGGGGTACAAGAAAGAGGGAGGGAAGGAAGCGGGGGACGGGAGGGGGAGGTGTGTATCACTCAAGGATACTTGTTTGTAGATGAGAGAGCCAGAGGGAGAAGGATCTTTAGCATCCGTCCACGAGAAATTCTTCTCTACTTGGGTCTCAAACCACTTTGCCTTCATCTGTCTGCTTACGCCAAACTCAAAGTGAACAGAAGCCTACCATAATGAAGTTCCCCTTTTTAGTAAGCAGCCTGATTTTATTTTTCTTATATTTAGTTGGCAACAAGAAAAGCAATGCAGAAGACTGTAACTCTATAGAGTGTAACTATGCTAGAGCGTTTTTTTCTTTGTTTTTTTTTGTTTTTTTTTTTTTAATTACTGATTGTTTCTATGAAACTCTGTCATTTTCCAAGAATGCTGCTTTCATGTGGAAAGAAGTAGCGGCAAGCCTGCTGGAATTATTTTAAGCTTATGGTTGATTGTACATAATGAAAGTTTTCAGTATAACTTGAAATTCTGCTACGTGTCGTTTAGCTAGTATATTCTTCATATCGCGTACAAAACAATTTTATAGGTTTCTAAAGTTATATAATCTCTTTCCAGCATCTCTGAGCTTCCTGCGAATAATACTTGAAACCATAATTTTTGCATAAAAATTAGATTAGAGAAATAGTGTTATGCTAAGAAAACAACTCCTGAGCTATTGTTGACCTTCCTGTTTGAATTTTTACTGACAGCCTTGAAATGTGGTGACCCATAATCAAATGTTCGAAGTTATATGTTCTATGACACATTTTACTTCATGAAAACAGTCAAATCATCGCCACATATTATTATTCTGTATATATACTTAAACGCCAAGTTTGCATTATAGAAAGGTTCAAAAGGCAACACTTCAAGAAATATTCATTTTTACAGAAAACAAGAAGCTATTTTAATTTTATTGAAATTTAAACTTGCTTCTCTACATTACCTTTCATATTTCAAAAAGGAAAATATACTCAATGACATTTTTATCAACTACTTTATGTATATATGTATATACATATATATATTTAACACACATATATATTTAACATACGTATACATTTTTTCTGGCAAAGTACTTCCCATCATGTTTTGAGAATTAACAAAACAAAAAAATCCTTCCTCTGCTCTTTTTAAAAAGTGTCTCCTGTTTCAGAGTTGTGAAATATGGGGTGGTGATAGGGAGGAACCCTGTCTTTCTGAGGAGACTTTTCTCCAGGGATGTTTCTCTACTTGTTTGGTTATTTGTATTTTGAAAGCAGGATCCGAAGAAGTTCTCATCTTGCCCGCCTTGTCACCACACACTAATCTGTTCACCCTGACCTTCCACCTTAAAGTGAATAAGCGCTTAGGCAGGCAGAGTCCTGTAAGCCGATAGTGCCACCGGCCTCAGCTAAATGAAAGAAAGGAAATTGTCCCATTTGCATTTGCTGTGGATTCATGGGTTGGCTTTTCTGTGATAGAGGAAGCCTGTTCGCTTCTTTGGGGTCTTGCACATGCATGGGAAATACCATTCTAACGTGCTGCTTGCTTCTAAGGTAAGACTAGGAAACACAGGAAAGTTGCCCAGTTGAGTGATGTTTAAGACCATTTCTAAAAATAGATAGATGGACAATGGCAACAGTGAATATATGACGCAATTGTGCTTTGTGAATTTTTCATATTTTAATGTGTTTTTAATATAGCTTATGATAGCCATTTTTTAATGTGTATTTGTCAAATGTGTGTTATTTATATTAACACTTTTAAGACTTTTGTACTACTTTCAACATTTAAAATTACCGCTGGAGTAATAGTTTTTGATGAGCACTGTGTGCTCATGCTGTTACTCGATATACTATATTCTCAGAGGCAGGAGTGAGCTACACTTGAATAGAAAAGCATTGGGCAAAAGAGAATAGGTGGGCTTAGTATTTAAGCAGCACTTAATCCACCAGAACTAATTATATCATAATAACTTCTGCAATTAGATAATCACAGAAAACTTAAATTAAAAAAAAATTACTCAAGGTGATAAAGAATTTAGAAATTAAATTAAAGAAATCAAAAGAGAGCTGATGATCAGACTAAGAGTATAACAGCTTTCCTGTTCCAATAACTTTGAATTGGAGCCAAATAATCTATTTAAGAGCCAGGACACTGGCTTAGCGTTACATAATACATGTGGGAATTTATCAGGTTGGTTGTCAGACACCAACTAAAATAAACAGGGAAATTCTGAGCAATGTGTAAAATTGTTCCATTCTTTGACATGAGCCGGGATAGAATAATTGAAGCTGTTGCTTGCAAATGAAGAAGCCATTGTGGAATGCTTTCTTGTGAATTTCCACATTTCACGGCAATTCACTTTAATTACATTCAAATATTTTCAGATGTAATTTCAAACAAAGTAAAATATATACTTCTAATACTCTGGATTCTCTGGGTTTATCTTATATTATTGATGACTATGTCTTTAATTTTAATTCGTGACCTAAAGATGTCCAGTATATAATAGCAAGCTTCTGTAGTTTTTGTATTTTAGTACCCAAAGATATATGATGTCTTTCTAAAATATTTAAATTTAGATGATGGATGGCTTATAAAAAAGTATAATTATAAATAGAATAACACTCTAATTTTTGCACCATTTCTTTCTTTTCTATGAGTGATTATCTTTTTGATTGTTGTATTCAAGAGCTTTCAAAAGGAAAAGGAGCTCTCTCACTGCTGAGAGTTCCTTGTTATGTAAGATTAAATATCCCATATTCTCTTTACAGTGTTCTCATACCAGCGACTTTTTAAAAATAAGATTAAAGGATTTAGATTTAAATTAGTTGACATTTACATATATCAAATAGCACTTTCATAATAGTCCATCCTATTTGCATAACGAGGGACATTATCACCTCTGCTGTCAAAACACGAGATTGTTTTCCCTTCAGCAATGAATTAGCTGCCCTACTTAGCATACACAGGTACATAAAGGTTCATTAACTCTCTGATTTAGGTAATTTTTCATAACAGAAGGGTGAAAATAGTCACTTAATTTCATTAAAAAATGTTAAGAAACTCTGCAAAAGATACATTTCAAGTGTTGGGCTTTAAAGCATAGTTTTCATCATTTAAGTGACTTGTTAAATTACTTAGGAGATTATTTTAATTATATAATAAAAACAAACCATTACCATTTGATGTGTTCCTGCATGTGATATGCCCTGTACTTTTAATAAGTACTTATTTTCATTCATTTGAATGGCTTGCTGCCATATAGTTTTATTTTTTAAAAATTAGAATATGATATTTCTTAGGAAACTGGCTTGCTGTTAAAATGGCATTGAATTTTTCTTTTTTGTTCAGCAGGAACGAATGCAGAAATTTGGGAACTGAGCAGTGCAAGTGCTGAAGAAGGAGATTTGTTGGGAGGAAGCAGGAAAGAGAAAGAAAAGGAAGGAAAAAATACATAATTTCAGGGACGAGAGAGAGAAGAAAAACGGGGACTATGGGGAGAAAAAAGATTCAGATTACGAGGATTATGGATGAACGTAACAGACAGGTGAGTGGGGTAAACTTTTTTGTATCATTATTTTCATGGACTGTTTATTACATTTTCCCTACATATGTTAAGGGTGCTGAAAATATTTTGAACTTACAAACATCCACTAAGAGAATTTTTAGTGAACTCAATATGGCCAGTTTAAGTGCTAATAATCTCTTATATGTAAAGAGAAAAAAATTATCTTTTAAAAAATAGTTTACACATTCATGATTATACATGCACTTTTTACTTCAACCTGAATTTTAAGTGGGAGCTGTATTTGTAAATAGCTTAATAATTAAAAGTTAATAAGCATAAAACTGCTACACTGTACACAAAGATATTTACACTCGTGGGCATGAAGCCTTTTGTAGTCATCCATTTAAAAGGTTTATAATATAGGCTAAATATCCTGAATAAAAATGGCTTCTGTTCTATTCACAGACTTTGAAATACATCCAAAATATTTAACATGTCCTGACAACAAGAAAGAAAACACCCACATAAAATATTAGTAACTTAAAACATATAGGCAAGAAGTATTAGTTCATACCATTTTCTTGAGACCCAAAATTTTATAAACATAGAGGCAATGATGTTATAATTTTTTTCTAGAACTCCAGTGATAATATCTGTATACTGTTAATCTATTCTAAGGATTTATATGCCCAATTGCTCTCTTCAGCAGAGACTTGTACATCATGAATATCTGTGAATTGACGTTTTTTTCTTCACCCTTGGCGAGGGTGGATTTAGCTAGGCATGTAAGGAGAGCTGAGTGGTTTGTATGCATTCTAATGTTAAATATCAAATAATGGTTCCTACCAGATCCCAACCATTGCAAAAGGATAATGGAACCTGTAAAACAGGCATTCCTTAACCATGAGAGACAGGAGTCTTTTGCTAATTGCCCATTTACACTAGGAAAAGCTAAGAGAACAACTTTGGAGATGCTCCACCAGAATGTAATTTTTCCCCCAAATGAGGATGCTGTCTCCTCTATTGTCCCTTTCTATTTTTCTTGACCTGCAAGTGAGACCAGAACTGATTCATGGTTTAACATTTTATGTTGCTGTGTGTGTAAATTATAATGTGTAGAAGTTGTTATTTATGCAGTCAAAGCCAGTATGCCATTAAGAGGTAAAGAAACTTTTTTAGATTTTCAAGTTTATAGTCCCTTAAATTGTTATATTTAAAGTACATAGGACTTGAACTATTTTTGGCTGAAAATGAGCTAAAGGATGAATAATGCTAAGATTTATGATGGATTCTTTCGATGTTTTCCTATACATCATTTATTGCTATATGTCAAGCCAAAAAGCAATAATTCTGTCAATATAAAATCACAATATTTTTTAATTGGTTCATAGATTGTAATTGAAGTTAAAAGTGAAATATCGGATATCATATACTATTGAATTGACTGTTTAGAGTCATTATTTGGACTAGAATCTGTTTTGGGCACAGTCAAAAATTATGTATTAGCACCTATCCTTCCTTATTAATATTGGGTGATTTTTCGGTTCATGAAACTAATTGTATCTTCCTTTTGCTTACAAAGACATAAGGAAATTTTTGCAGGTGGAATTCATGAGCTTTCTTTATGAGCTTTCTTTATGCTTTATAAAGAAACATAAGGCATACAAGAATTTTAACACCATACTATTGAGCTAATAATTGAACATCTTTTCTTTATTTAAATATAGTTACATGTTAACGTCTGCAATTGCTGTTACTCTCATCCATGTTAGAAGGCATAATAATTTTAGGAGAAGAAAAAAATTTTTAATTCAACTTAGTTTATCTTTTGTTTCTAATCCTAAAGATGAATTCCTTGGTTTTCTTCTATAAAATTTAGAAACTATATAGTCTTTAGAATCTATAGTCTTCAGATAGAGTAGACTCTTTAATTCAACACTCTTAAAAGGCATTAGTAAAAATGAGAACTGCCACGTTTTAATATATGTTTCAGGGATTATATTAGAGTGTCATTGACAATCTTCAACAGCCACCTTACTTATAAATGTTTGTCATGTGCCCCTTTCACCTACTGAGAGAGTAAGAGCCATTTGGGGGAGAGCTTAAAAGAGATAGGTCACTTCTAATAATCAACACCAGCAAATCTGCAATAGCATATGATACAAAATGCAGAGGAGGCACCCCTAACTTGGGCTTCCTTTAAACTCTGTGTTCACATGTTTAAAAGAAAAATGTTAACTGCTTTGCCCTTTTTGAAGCTCCCCCCAACTGTAGAAGCCTTAATGGAACCTCACACAATGGTCCACAGTCATCTTTTCTTAAAAGTAGTAAAAGCCTGTTCTGCCATTGCAGGTGTTTATTTGGCAATACAGAGAACAGGGTGTGTTTTTACAGAATAAGAAATACTAACTGAAAGTGTGAAATGAAATATTGCAGAGCTGATGTGATAAGTTGTATATCACCAAGAAATAAAACTGTTGGAAAACAGAGTGGCTAACTGTTTAAATTGAATTTTGCCCTTATTTTATCTTTCATAATGGTAGTAGAGAACAGCTGAAATTCAAAAACTCCAGTTGTATACATAAAATAGTTTAGGGGAGGAAGAAAATTAACAGCTTTTTAAATTTTTTTATATTTTCCAGAGTTTCTAAGTTTATGAAAACTACTTATTTCTCAATTTCTAACCTAAACAAGAGGAATTTCTTAAGCTAGTATATAAAAATAAATAATATCCTGAGTTCTCAATTTGTCTTACAGAAATTTTCCAATAACAAAAGTAGCTACACATATCAAGAACTGCATATATGTTATTCCATTTAATCATTGTTAATCCCATTTACAGCTTAATAATCCATCTATTTATTATATCAACAAATATTAGGTGGCAATGTGTCTAACATTAAATATTTAGTGATAAACAAGAAGAATCTCATCCAGTTTATCAACTGCTACAGAAAGTCAGCAAACTTTTTCTATAAAGCTCCAGACAGCAGACATTTTTGGCCTTGTGAGCCATGCAGTCTCTGTCTCAACTTCTCGGCTTTGCCCATGGACAATGTGTAAATGAATGAATGTATCTGTGTTGAATAAAACTTGACTGACAAAAAGACGGTGCGGTGCGGGAGGGAGCAGGCTGGATTTGGCCTGTAGCCCATAGTTGATGGACCCTTGGCCTAATGGGATGAATCAGACATGAAATATGCAAACATGTAACAAAACTTTTGTTCATATGAGCTATGAATGAAACTATCAAAGTGCTATGAAATAATAACAATAGGTGCTTTATTTAATGGGAGGCTAGAGAAACACCTCTCTGAAGAAATGCTGACTGAGGAAAGCTAAAAGATGAGTCAGTTAGGTGACAGCATTCCGGAGGGGACAGTGCCTGCAAAGCTCCTTAAGAAAGGAAAGAGCTTGCTAAGGAACTTGAGCTGTGGAACTTGAGCCTGGTGTGTGTAACTTTAGAGAAAGGAGAGAAAAGATTGGATGCTAGGCGGTGCCCAGATCATGCAAAGTTTAAGTTAGTTAATACTAGGAGGTGGCCAAGATTTGAGCCCAGATTTTTCAGATTAAAAAACAAAAGAAACATGATTTTCTCAATTAAGTGATGCTGCGTCCTGTATAATGTAATAGCTAAGAGCATAATTTTATGTCATTGCTTTTCCCAATTACATTACAATGGCATCTAGTGTAACACAATGTTGAAGAACATGGTTGTAGAGACACACAAACCTTGTTCACCTCTCGGAACTTCATCCGTTCCCTCATCAGGAGAGCAAGGATTAAAAAATAGTACCCACCTCATTAGGTCATTGACATAATTAAATTAAGGGATAAACATAAAGCACCTAACAAAATAAATGCTCAATAAATTTACTTATTAAGGTATTCCTATGAAGACTTGTGCTCTTTGAACCGTTAGCTATCATAGTTAATGTGATTTCCATCAAACGAACTCTTGTGCTGTGTAGCGCACTAAAGAATGGTACCTGAACCTTCATTTCAAGAGGGTTTTCTCTAAAAGGGTATCAGGGAGATAGAAGGAAAGTGGAGAAGAGTAGAGCAGGAGCACAAAAGAGCCTTTGGAAGCTAACACGGGGTCAAAGAGTCATTTCAGAGCAAGAACCAGTTGATGGCAGAGGATGGCTGGTGGATAGGAAGAAAAATCATACAGAATATTTGCAGAACAGGGCCTGGGACAGGAATGTAGAGAAGTAGTTTCCTAAGTTCTATGCTTATGAACTTATTTGCAAATGTATGTTACTGACCAAATTATTTTGAACTACTGATCACCATTTTTATCGCTGATAACTTCTAGCTTGTTCTAACACTATAATTTCAATCTCTCTGTATTTTTTGTTTTTACCCATTAGGTACCTTCATCAATTAGGCAACAATCTTACCCTCATTCATACGGTACCAGTTTTTTCTATGTTCCTGTAACAACCAGATTTTTAAATGAGTTGTATCCTTGCATGACTCTTTTTCAAACAGTATACCTAGAAATCTCTTATATCTGTTATATCAAGAAGAAAGATACATAAAAATTTACCTAAACCTGTTTATTTGGATGTATTTAAAATTTTCAGTTTTCCCACATTGAAAGGAGAGATAAATTCAAGTTTATTTGTGTGACTTGTTGTAAAAAGGCATTTAAATATTTAATAACTATAAGGGGAAACTATTGCCCAAATAATACAGGGCCTAATACAGTAATGTTAAGGGGAAAAGATTTTTAAATGACTTAAGTTCTTTCCTTCCATCAGATCTGGCACACTAATAGTTTTTTGCCAGCAAACAAAATTTCATGTAATTATCAGGGCAATAACTGGAGCACAAATTAAAGACAATTAGCAACATTCTTCTGTTAATAGAACAGCAGAATCCCCTTATGACTAAAAAGAATTCAGAGTTCATAACTGTTAAATTTTTAAACTTTTTCTCTTGAGATGTATTGATTTCCTCAAATGATTGTCTTTTTAAAAAGAAACAAATTTTGCTCCTCACTTTTTTGTGTTTTTCACTATTTCAGGTTGTTCTTAGAATTTTAGCTAAAATATCAATGGAATTTTTTAACATTCCTTCAAGGTGGTATCAGAATATCAGTAAATAAAAAGGCTAATCACAGTTCTAAACTTGAGAGTTACAACCTACTAACCTAATACAAAATCTTTTGAAGTTGAGATAGATTCACTTTTTAAATGTGAGGAACTGGATACCTTAGAAATATAAATAAATTGCTTCAAGAAAATAACTTTGTGATGAATTCTGAACCATGAGTTAAAAGAACCAGTCTCACTGTTTTCTTTTGTCATCTCCACTAACAGAATTTCCAGACTCGTCAGTTGCTTGTATGCATATCAAGCAAGTACATATTATTTGAGAGGAAATTATACTTTAAATACTAGAGAAGAGTTATCCATGTCAGTCAATGCATATCTGGAACTTTGTTTCAAATCAAGTGAATGATAGTTCAGTCAGTGAAAAAGTGTTGATTTTTCTTTCTTTAAATCCAAAATGAACCTCTGAATAGCTCATAATGAAGATTTTTGTGCCTTTTTTTCCTCAGTATCATTTCTTAACAGCTGACTGCCTCCCCTCAACTTGTATTAAAATTTTTATTGAACTCATATAAATAAAATTAACATGTGTTATCGTAATGTGTTAGGACAGAGTAGTACATCTCAGAAGTGAGTTATAGGGTATATGGATACATCCTGTGGTTGCCTACTTCAAACTCCCCATGCATATAAGTTAAACCATTCTTTCATTAATCATTTTTTTAATTATTAGTTGCAGGTGTATGAAACAGCATAATTCATTAATCTTGAAATCACTAAGGGGGAAAGTTTTTGTTCAGAGAGTTGGAATTACTGGTGATTGCAGAGACCGAAAAAGAAAACCAGAAAGGAAAAATAAGAAAAGTGTACTTTTGTAAATTTCTAAATCAAAGAAAGCAGTAGCCAGAGTGCTCAGATGTATGTTTAACAGCTGTGACATCAGGCCATTCATTCCTTTCTATTCTATTCCTAGCAATTCAAAAACAATTCACAAATGAGGTCCCCACCATATAGCTGAATCATGGTGAGGTGCACCACACACTTATTATACATCCTGTAGGTATTGGGCAGTTTATATTTATGTCAGCTAGATCTAGTCCTTTACTGCCAGAAAGGTACTGTCCCAAATTCTGTCAAACTCACTCAGTTTTCCTTTGTAGAAAATCCAAGGGAGGCCAGACTTTTCACTAGGACAAGGATAACTGTCTCCTTTAGAATTCTATCTTTGGATTTAAGAAATAAGCTCCTCTTGGACTTGAGGACTTCAAGACTTTTTGTTTCAGTCCAATTTGTGTATCTCATATAATTTCTATGTAAAACTATAATTTAGAAGAATTCCAATGTTTGTGTTTATTGTATCAATCATTTTGTGTACAGTGTTGACTTTGAATGGCATCTTCCACTTCTGTAAATGCGTGCACATACCTTT
This sequence comes from Rhinolophus hipposideros, assembly GCF_964194185.1. NCBI lineage: Eukaryota > Metazoa > Chordata > Mammalia > Chiroptera > Rhinolophidae > Rhinolophus > Rhinolophus hipposideros. The sequence goes on from NC_138053.1 coordinate 42,729,171, forward strand.
TTTGCTAAAGTCACCTTTTGAATTTCAAATGCCAAACTCTGATATTGTATTACTGAGAAACCAACACTAAAAATATTAACATTATAAATAGACCATATAAACCAAAAGGTTTCTTCTAAACTGTAAATTAAAGAACACGTTGCTAATTGTTTCAAAAGCCATGTCCTTTGCAGTCTAGACTTACTTTAACATTGTAATTTATTCGTTAAAAATGAGCTCTTTCAAAAATATTTATGGTGAAAGTATTTTGAAAGTTTACATCCCAACATACTCTTATTGAAAGCAGTTTGGAACACCCTGCCCCCCAGAATAATGGCTTTGGTTTAAAAAAAATTACATAATTAAATTGATCTAAGTGAAGTTCCACAATATGGAATGTGTATTTGCATTTCTTTGAAATACGTTGGACCACTAATAGGAATGAGAGAACTACTCTAAATGTTTGGAAATTTGACTTTTAATTTTAAGTTGGAACAGTTTAGCTTAAGAAATCACTAACATTTAAATAACATTTCAACAAATGTAACTGTTTGGAAACTACAAGGGAGACAGCCTCCTGCCTTCTGTCTTGCAAGGATTGATTTGGAAGGCCCTGAGGGAGAAAATATTGGAGTTAGGAGGTAAACCTGAAGCCATTGTGGGAAGGAAGAAGTTACACTCTTCCTGTTATGACAGGAAATGTAGACAAATGTGCTTCCTGAGCATTTGCTCAGCAGGGAATGAAGTAGTCTTTGACCTTTACCTTAGGTACATTTTGGCTTTGTTAAACGAGTAAACATGTTTTTGCCCCCAAAATATTAATCTGGTTTATTTGATTCTTCTCCGATTTAAATTACATATTTTATGTGTAGGAGATATAGAAAAAAAGAGGTACTTAATTTATGACTCCACCTACAGATTGGATTTAGAATGTAACAGTCCTTTAACAAACCAAACCGACCTGAACAGCACATATAAAAAACTTAAAAGATAATCGTATTACAATTACAGTCTTCTCTCTTAAAAATCCAAAACATCCTTAGGCTTAAAAATGGACCACGATGAAATCGTCTAAATCCTGATAAATTTAATAATTATAGATCATCCTTCTTCCTTTTCCTCTCATGTAGACCAATATGTGAGAATCAACTATCACAAGTTTTAAAGCCCAATGTCTGTGAGTTTGGTAATAAACACTTAAGATTTTTTTAATATGTGTTCAATTATTTCATTGTAATGTAACCTATTGCTTATTACTTTTTTCTCAAAATAGTGTGCAGTGGCCAAGATTTACAGTTTTATTTTGGGACTTGGGGTGTTGACTTAGGGTGAGGGGTTGGTGGCTTTCTAAATTCCACACTCTTAGCCCCCTGTTTTCATTATTTTATTGTGTTCAGAATTTTAGGAACTACTGCTTGCAAACCCCTTTGGAAATCCTACTGCATGGCAGTGAGACCGGGCTCGATTTGCTAGAGGCTAACGAGGACAATAGTCCTCTTTGCAGCAGAACACACTGCTGTCTCATCCTCGCAAGTTATGCTGGAGGGTTACAAGCACATGGTAGCAGTCTGCTTAAAAGAGTCCCTCACTGCTCTTTAAAGAGCCTTTCATTTATGATGGCAGGCCCCGTCATTGTATAAAGGAGTGCTTGTCTAGGACACAAGTCTGCAGTGGCATGACTTCCTCCCACCGAGAGTAATCATCAAGCCTAAAGCTCGCGAGCCTTTCTAATGACAGACTGAATTAAACAAAATAAAATTGAAGAGGAATACTGTAGAACAGTTGTACCATTACTGACTGTCAGGAACAAGCCAGAGGAAGAAAAAGAGCATTTAAGAGGGCATTTCCCTTTTTTTCAATTAGAGATTGTCGTTGCAGACTCTTGACTCCATCCCTAACCCTTTAAACACATAGGAAGACCTACTGGCTCTGGATTAGAGAGTGCATTGTATCTATGAACTGTCCATCTTGTCACTCCTTAGTCACTCCACTTCCTTAACTGGGAGGAAACAAATTATCAAGGCTGGGGCTGAGGAGGAGTGGATCTAAAATATTTTCATAGTATGAGGGTTATATTAATCATGACGCTATTTAGACCAAAAAAAAAAAAAAGAAGATAAAACCTCAGAACTTTGAAAAAAGAATTACCTGGGTATATCAGTCATCCCAAAAAGATTCTAAAACAAAGAAGCTAATATTACTTCATGAGCTAAAGAAATGAATAAATAGTTCTCCACTCGTTGAGCAAGTCTCATTGAGCAGTTGAATTAAGAATTAAGAATCTGAAGCATTCTGATTGATGGAAAGAAGTATTGGGGACCCACAGATAAAATTATTGTTGCTTCCTTTAGTAACACACCTGAAGTAGTTTAGAGTTAGGCCTCAGTCATTCTCATACATGTGAGTAGCTGCTGTTTCCAAAGGTCTTTTTGCTTTCATTTATTCAGAATCCTTTCCTGTAAGGTGCAAGGACTCCCACCATTAATATGGCAGGAAAGTTCTCCTGAGGTGACTCTATGGAGCTGGGATTAGGATGGTGAATGGAAGAGGCATGCGTGTGGCGTGGAGACTCATTGTTAAATGTCCTTTCCATTATACAGTAGTCAAACTAATTTCCCTACCCTGTAGGACATGATGCAGGACTTGTCCTCTGTTTTTAGCACTTGTTATTTATATTGCCTGGGTGTAGATCAGAGACCTACCTTTTCTATTCCGGCTGTAAACAGACCTGTGTTTGCTACCAACCAAAATGCTTCTCATTTTGTGAAATTTAAATAAACATCTACCAATATAGAACTAGTGTGTGCCCACTAGTGCATGCATGTGGTTCTCACCTGCTTTAGAGGGAATAGCTGGGGATCTGAGGGCAGAGTTGGCTGCAGCTTCCACACAAAAGCAGCTTTGGTTTATTGTCAGAACATAGAAACCAACTTTCTCTCAGTTTTAGTATTACTAGTACTATTTTTTTTTACTTTAACCTAGAAAGCTATCCTTACATTAATTAATGTGTTGTGTACTACTCTGCTTGTACTCATCAGAATTGCTGACAGTTTTTAATGGTCCTGTACACTGCTCAATGAACGGTTGACCAGGTCCATGCTGTGCTGAATTTCAGCCTTGAAATGCATCTAAAAGAGGGAAGGAACACTAAGGAAGGGAAGATAAATTTTGTGTGAACAGGGTTTTCTCTTTCTAGTTCAACCAGGGACTAGTTTTGTGACCTTGGATAAGGCAATTCATGTCTTTGTTTACAGTATCATCTGAGAAATGGGCGTGATAAACTGTGTCAGATAGTAACTTCAAAGAGATACTGTCAAATGCGGTGAGATAACTTGTAAAGTCTTCAAACTTCTTAGAAAAAATTTCACCAAATACAGTCAACACTCTTATCTAAAAACAATTATAAGAAATATGATATGCTCCAATTTCACCAACAAACCCACAGACATAATTCGATTCAGTCTAGTTTTTCTCCTATTCAATTTTATCAAATGTGTGTTTGTACTGTAAGTTAATATGACAAACAAGGAAAAATAACTACATAACTATGAAATTTTCCTCCCTCAGTAGCAAACTTCCTATTAACATAGTTTGAGCGTGCATAGAATTTTAATTTTTATCCGTTCATTTGGGGTTGCAAAAAAATGCATAATTCCTCCATCCATCTCTCCATTCATTCATTCAATAACTACTTAGCCAAATATTGTTCTGAGACTTCAGATTATGAAATCAGACAGGTGATATTGTGGGCTTTCAGGGAAAGTTCAACGTCTACGTGAGAGAAACACTAGTGTAGATATAATAATGGTAACACAAGTTGGCAGGTCCTAGGAGGACAGTCTTTTATAGTTTGTAACAAAAAGTGACTGAGCCTGACACATCAAGGAAAAAATACTACCTACCTTGTATAGTGTTTCATTGTCAACAAGTCACTTACAGTTGTATTATGTCCCTTCGTTTAAGTCTCATAACAATTCTATGAGATGCCTATTATAACCTCTATTTCACAGGTGAGGAAACTGGAGTTCAGGTAAGTTAAACAATTTACCCAAGGGCACACGCTCATAAACGTCAGAGCTCAGACTTGATTTTCAATTCCCATGTTTTTTCTTCTATACCACACTGCCCCAGTAATGATACATATACACTGCTTTTTAAAGAATAGTTTAGTAACGTGAATTTCCTATTTGATCAATCTGGACAGTTTTTTTCTGTGCATTTTCACCACTGCATATGATTTATATTGTCTACTCAAGTTCTTTAGTCTTTCGTGTCTCTTCGAACTACAAAAAAAAAAAAAATGACCGTATTTATTTCTTGGAATATGAAATTAGAGGTGATTATATTGATGAGGCTGAATAACCAAAATATACAGCATTTTACAGAATGGAATTACAGAAAGAGATTCTTATTTTGAACCATATAACCATATCACTCTAATCTTCCCCTTGATGCAAAAATCTTTGCTGCTTAGGCATAGAATATGAACATCTGAAATTTGTTGTAAATATTTTAAAGGTCTCTCATCCAACTTCCTGCTTAATTCAGGAACACCTCTATACCTTTTTTGATATACAGCTTTACTTGAACATGTTCAAGAATGAATTGCTTCTTACTTCATGAGACTTGGTCCACTCATGGGTAGTTCTCATCACTAGGTTTTTCCTTATTTTGAACCTCTTCATGACTTGCAACACTACTTTCTAATTCTGCTCCATAGAACAAAATAGAATAACTCATCTGCCTCTTCAAATGGCAATAGGACTTCAAATCTTGGAAAGTGTTTGGCATTTCACTTTAAACTTCTTTTTTCTGGGTGAAACATTCCAGATTTCCTTAATGATTTCTCATGCTAAATGGTTCTCAGATCCTACATCAACCTGTTTGCCATCTTATAGCCTCTCTAATATTGTCAGTGTCTTCTTAAAATGTATTTCTCAGAACTGAATACAGTACCAAAGATTAGTTAATACTAACCAAAAAAAATCATTAGGATAATTAATTCCCACATTGGAACACTATAACTTTAGATCCTTTTCCCAAAAGCACCTATACATTGATTTTCCTTCAACCTGAGTTATGTGATTGGGTTTCTTTTAAATGGAAACGAAGACTGATATTATCTCTGTTTCATCTTGTTTGTGACCCAGCTTTCTGGTCTGTAGAGGGAGTTATGGATAGAGCTTTAGCATATATTGGGCTATCCCTTAGATTTATGTTACGTGCAGATCTGATAAGCATGCCATCCACATCTTCATCTTAACCAATGATAAAAACGCTGCCTGAGATAGGAAAGTTACTGAATTCTGTGGTGCTCTACTAGAGACTGTTCCCTTAACATGATCAATTAATTTACATGTAAAATTACTACCAGCTAGTTTCACATCTATAATATTGTGATGAGAATTTCATCAAATACTTTGCCCAATACATGTTCTTTGAAAATCTGAACTCATTAGAAAGTTCAATAATTTTTTACTTAAGGAATGCAGTCATCCTGAACTCTTAGATCTTGTCCCCCTTTATCTCTGTACCCTGTGATTATAAAATTAAATTTTTATCTTCACACTTTTCCATCCTTCATGATGAGTCATCTGGGCAAGAAATAAAGGCTTTTCTCTGAACATTTTGAAATACTTTTTTTTGAAGTGTAGAGCATGTGTATATAGATAATATTTCTCTGCACACATTCTCTGTTACAGATTCCAAGATGGTATAATTCTTTTCTCTCAAGATTCCTGTCACTAACATGTCAAACTTTTTAGTAAAACATACCCCAAAATCTCTTATTTTAGAGATTGTCATAAAGGCAAGTAAAAAAAAAAAAAAAGGTATCTACTTTTAGCAGAAAATTATGTTGAGACATTCAGACTTTAAAATAGAGTATATTTCCATTCCATAATCCACTCCTTCAGCAAATGTTCATTGAGTTGTCCACTGGTCAAAGTCTGTGTGAGGCCAGGGGTGGAGTCTTCAGGGAACTCAAAAACAAGCAGAATCAGACTCAGAAAAACCAACTCTATAATATTAGAATAAGTCTCATAATCGAGGTTTGTAAAAAATTCTTTGGGACAACAATGAGGGAGGAATGAGTTTTAGCTGTGACAATGAAAGCTTCATAGAAGAATCTGGCATTTAAACTAAGCTTTGCATGATGGGAACTTGCCAGTGGCCAGGTGGAAAGAGGAAGGACATAAAACTTCAGTCAGCTTTCACTGAGTGCAAGATAAGAAATAACCAGTATGGTACGTTTCATTTCATATTCATCTTGATTGGGTTAGCATCTACTGTTACTTCTCTTGCTCAGTCTAGAAAAAAAGGACAGAAAACAAACACTGAAATCACCCAATTCTAAAAAGTACAATTTGAGATCATTTACACATGACTGAAAATATAACACTATTAGCCAAGTAATGCATTTTGTTTTAAGTAAAGAAAATTTCTTTTAAACATTATGGAATCAAATGACTAATTTTTTTCTCCAGCCCTGAGAAAGAGACATGAACAAGGGCGCTATCTATACGTAGTAGAAGCCCTAGCACCTAGCACAAATGTCTGACATAGAGAATGCGCAATAAATATTGCTTAGCATAAGGTGTGGCATGTAGAAAATGCTCCATAAGAATTGCTTGAATTATTTTATGTTTCTGTGAATGGCTTTTCTTAATTTCTTTATAGCTGAATTACATGGAGCTGTGTTGAATGAACGTGCCTTTTCTCAATTTCAAATTCTAAGTTCAATTCCTGATGCATACCTAGTATGTTTTAAAGTACTTGTCAATATGAAATGTTATGATGACTGCCCTCATGCTAGGATTTAAATTGGAGGTTGCTGTAAAACTTAATATTGAAATACCTTAATACAACATCATCGTTATATGTAGGGTTGTTTGCAGGGGTAAAGAAAGAACATTAAATGGTTAATATTTAACCAGAGTCATTTTGCTTTCCATGCATATATTACATATTAAGTCTCTTTAATTCTGAAAACTAAATTTCAAGTTCTAGTGCTCACTTAAATAATACTGACTTTATTCTCCTCTCAGTGTACCATGATTGGTGTAAACACTCCAATAGCGTTTAGAAGAGCATCTCTTTGCCAAACTACTGTAAAAACAGTTTTCCTTCTCACCTAAGGTTCAAAATGTGTTACTGAAATAGAAATGGACTTGTCCCCATTTCAAACTATTGTCACGTTATGAAAAATGTAATCATTACAATACATTATTATATTTAAGTATAAAAGCTCTGAATTGCAATCTGTCATTGAGTGGCATGTTTTAAACAAAGAGTAATATCCCACATCTCTTTAGAAAGCTTAATGCTTAAAAACAATTTTATCTATCTATGAACAATGAGAAAAAGCATTATAAAATGCATTTTGAGTATGCTGTGAAGAATATGAACATAGTACAGAATTAAATTTAGAGCAATTAAGAGTAGATTTTGAAGATATTTTTTTAAATGCTTTAATATAGTCATCATTTCAGTTTGCAGTTTTAATGAAAAGAAGCTACACGCATTGACTTTTTGACAGGTATTATTAAATAAGTATGCATTATCCAGAAGCCTAGTTGGTTACACAAAAGTTGAGGAGTACCTAAAAGTAAACACAAATAGTGGTTTTAATGATATTTCTGTGCTGAAACGTACTTTGATGGTAAGTGTCGTAACGTGCTAAATTCTGAGGTTTGAGTATAACAGAAACCATACCGTATTGAGACATTCCACCTACAGTTTGTGGTCATGAAAGTCTGATTACAAGTGGTTTTAGATATAGGAAAGTATTTTGGATCAGTGCCTTGTGTATTGAAGCTACTCTGTAGCCTATTTCAATGTGCAGGTTTATTTGCATAACTAAATTGCATCTAAAGGAAATATTAAGAGACATTTTGTGTAAATCTACATAATTGATGATTATGCTTTTTTATCCATTCCAAAATGACAGTTTTATTTAGTTCATCCTTAATACTGATTATGACTCATCTGAATGAACCAGAATAAAACATTTTCTGAACTAATACAATAATCAAATATGAAAATAAAACACTAGCTATATTTTATTAGAAGCACTTTAGTAAAACAATTAAAAACATAAAATAGAAGGTGAGACATTGGCAATTATTACAATGAAAAATTGTCCAAGTTGAAACGTAAATAACATATCTGAGTACATATTGACTAGCTATGTGGGCTGGTAAATACCTAAATGCTATTTTCCAAAGAATGATCAGTCGGGATTCCATAGTTCAGCTTTATCTTTCGATCAGGAATAGTAAGATTCTCAGATAGCCTTAATTAGTAGTCTCTTCAACTCACCAAGACATATTTTGTAAGTTCTTCTTTTCTTGTAAGTCATCTTAGAAAGGAATGGGAACTAAAATTTATTGAGCTTCCACTTGCAGCACAATGCTTGGTACTGTACATACGTTGTTTTATATAATCCTCACAGCAATGCTAAGAGTAGGTGTTCTTTGAATTTTACAGGTGAAAAATCAAACAGAAATAATCAAACTCAAAGAAGTTAAGTGAATTCCTCATGACTAGTAAATAGCAGATTCAGCTTTGAAATCCAGGGTCCTGTGAATCTCAGCCCCATGTCCTTCCTTTTCTACCATGCTGCCTTCAATACAAATATGATAAAACAATATAATTATTAAGTATAGATTTTTCTTTTTAAAAGTTCTATTTATGAATCGCTAAAACATTCATGGGAAAAATCTGTCACATAATTTTATATAACATAATCAATTTGATATTTCTAAAAACTTCACGTAATAGTTTTCCCTATTTAGTTTTTGTACTAGATATCTTTACCACATGCCCATCTGTGTCTGCCATTCTTGGCACTGGGGGTACAGCAGTGAGCAAAATTAAAAATGGCAGGTGCCCTTGAGGAACATGCACTGTAGTGGAAGAGACAGACATTAAACAAATAATCACACAGAAATATACAAATTGTAAAATATGACAGGTGCTATTAAGGAAAAATAAAGGGTGATGAGTAAAACAATAGGTATTAACAATAGTGTGGAGGAATGAAGAGACCAGGAGGCCAGCTTGTGTGTCTGCTAGTCCACAGTTCCTGTCAACACGTTTATTTAGGGGTGTAGGACAGAGGGATTCAGAGTGCACTCTGACGTCTCTAGTTTGGGTGGCTGAGTTTATGAGGAGATGGGGAATCTGGGAGGGAGAGCAGATTTGAGGGTGAAGATAATGAGTTTGAGCTTAAGGGGTGTTGAGATTCCTAGGACATTCAGAGATAAGACTTAGTTAGCACTGGAGGACCTCCATTGGGTGTCTGGAGACGAAGAGAAAGAGAAGGAGTGGTAATCTAGATTTAGGAATTACACACAAATAGGTAGTAGATAAAACTGAACTGGCCTCTGCTAGATGGGTTGAATTTGAACGTGAGAGGGGAAAAAAAGTAAATATCATTCCCTTTGAAAATAATAACTATTAATAAATCAAGTTAGTCAGCATTTCCCAGAGTATATGCCTCAAAAACTTAGTTCTGAAAAATGATAGTAAGTGCTCCTCAAAATAAATAAACAAAAGAAACAAATGTTCTGTCAGCAGTAGGTTGGGAAAGCAGGTTAAACATCGCTTAAAGGTTTCTCAGCTTTTAATATACCAGTGTGCCTCATTTCCCAAATGTCTTGAGCCATTGAACTTTTTCCATAAAGGAGTATTTTGTGGAAATGATATTCTACAGAAGACCTGCTGGGAAACACCGGGCCATATATAAGGGCTTATAATTAAATATGTACATGATTTTGGGTGGGCAAACTAGAGTTTAATCAAAAGAGGACTGAAATTGGGAATCGTGGAATATATGTTTGCATTTGGTAGCATTGGCAGGAAGTATTTGAAGCCAGAGAAAGGGAGCTGTTACAGAGGGCCCATCAAGAGAAAGGCAGTGCAAAGAATGAGGTTTTTAAGATTGGGATGAATTGAGGAGGGAATGATTCCAGACAGGGAGATCATCTAGGACAGGAAGCTGATAAGGACGTGAACGATAGAGCCGCCTGGGAAATAGACAAGAAAGTGTGAACCTGAGAAACATTTTGAGGGAAGGAATTATGGGACTTGGTAATAGATTAGATTAAAAAGAGGAAAAGGCATAGATAACAGTACAGTGTCTGGCCTGGGAGAGGAAGAAAGATACACAGAAGAATGAAACCAAAACCCTAACGGCATTATAACTAAAGTACTTCCCAATTCCCCACTGGATTTCTAGAAAACAGAATACAACACTGTCTGAAAGCATAGTCAGTCATATCCCTTCAGTTGTTTTAAATAAAATGGCATGATCTAAGCAATTTTAAGAATTTTTGAACACAGATTTAAAATGCTGTGTTTATAGTGTCATGTCCAGTGTTCAAGTGGTCAAAAAACAAAAAAAAAGCTCCAAACTTAATTATAATGGAAAAAGGTTAGACATGCTGAAATTAATTTTTTTAATCTTAAATTGTTCAAAGAAACATGAACAGTATCCTGGTCACCTTCATTAAAATTTCCAACATTAAATCTGGCATTTACAGTTTCACATTCAGCAACAAGCTAGAAATCACACATTTTGAAATTCTGAGCAGAAATTAGTTTTAGATTTATTTGCTTTCTTTCCAAATGTGTTAGTGCCCAAGGATTCTGACAACGGCACACTTTGTTTTACAAAGGAAAAAAAAGTACTGTTTTTTTTTAAAAAAAAAGTATGATTTCATTTTTCTTTAAAAAACTTGCATGCTTTCGTTTTTTCAGGTGACATTTACGAAGAGGAAATTTGGGTTAATGAAGAAGGCCTATGAGCTGAGCGTGCTGTGTGACTGTGAGATCGCTCTGATCATCTTCAACAGCACCAACAAGCTGTTCCAGTACGCCAGCACTGACATGGACAAGGTGTTGCTTAAATACACGGAATACAACGAGCCACATGAGAGCCGGACGAACTCAGACATCGTGGAGGTGAGCGTGCATGCATGGTTGGTGACCCCAAACTTCAGCGGAGCCACGGGTCGTTTGGACCCCTCCTTTCCCCACACACGTATACTCACGAGCACACCCTTCCTTTTGCTAAGATGTTCATATTCCCACAGTTGTACCCAGGGCTATCACCCCAACTAATACTCAACCCTTTCTCCCTCAAAATGCAAATTAGAATGACATGATAATAGGGACAGTGTAAATCATAAATCGGGTCCTTGCCAGAATTCAGGCACCGGTGTCAAAGTATTGGCCTCATCCTTCGTGAGTCATTATTGTCGACGGCTATGTCAGGACACCAGAATTGGGAACTGTGGCCAGGGGACAGCTCACCCCCATTTTAGATGACTTATGATTTCTTTTAATACAGAGGAGTTTCCCAGCATAGTCAAAGGAAAAAAAAATTTTGAAATGAGCTAACCCCAACCTTACACTTTACTTTTTTATTTTATGTCTCTTCTTTCTAATTAATTTTCCCTAATGAATTTTTGCTGAAAGAATAAAAGACATTTATTCTCTTAGAAATGTTTTTCCTGAAAATTATGTGGTTTAATATAGCAGTGGAAACTGTTAATATACATGGAATCAGAAATCTGAAGAAAACAAATTTCTAAATGTTAGTTCAATCTTTTACTAAAGTCAGATTTAAAACATTGTTTTATTGTGCCAAATATAGATAAGCATCACATTAAAGCTCAAAAAATGTTTTAGATTTGTTAACATAATCATCATTGCCATACAATTTTAAATGCTTCTTGCATGTATCCTACTTTAATGTTGTTGCCTTACAAGTACCCTTCACAAGCAATGAATACTAAACCAAAAAGAAAGAGGGATATTGAGGACTATTCCCATCTGTGTATTTTCCCCACCTAGCTACTCATCATCTCCTAGATTGTGTCTGCTTTCCTAGGAATGAAAAACAATTAGTGTTTCAAAAATATGTAGTTAGAGCTAGTTTGCCAGATTATAAGTCATTCTTGCCATTGCTTAGACTGGTTCCACATTATGAAAAAAATCTAGTACTATTCCTGATCAAATTAATCTGCTTTCACATCCATCTTCCCTTGGTTTGTTATAATTGTCTAAGACTAGCTCTCATTTCTTTGCTTTTATTTGGAAGGTTTTTTAAAGTATTGTGCTAATCCGTTTTTAAAGTTTTTGTTTTTTAATCTTTGCCTAGCAAGGCCAAGCAAATAATTTCAGAGAGAAAAAAAGTGAATTATAATGAGACCTAATGTGGTATGTGTTTAAAATACTTTCAGATTTGCATTACTGCATGTCATTTTAGGTTTTCATTGACTATTGATTTTAATTGTGCGCTTGCCTTGATCTTGAAATTTAAGATCATTTATAAAATTTGCCTATTATGTATTTCAGATAGTATTTTATTCATGTACATTTCATGTACACGTGTAAATGTGAAAAAATTTAAAGAAAGATTGTGAACATCACTAATCAGTTGTCCAATTTCATAGGTACTTTCGTGTGTGTGTATGTGTGTGTGTGTGTGTGTGTGTCTGTCTGTCTGTCTGTCTATCTGTCTATCTATCTGCCTGTCTATGCATGCTTGTATACATTTAATATAAGTTCCAAACACAGAACAACTGTATATTCAAAACTGCATCCCATTACCAAAATCATTACAACAAACATTTCAGGGTAACAAAAGAATTTGAGTTGGAATTTGTTATTCGACTTGAACTGTTCCAGTTTTTAACATGATGTAAAATGCGGTAGAACCATATTTAACTAGTTGAAAATTTGTTGACTTTGAAAATCTACTCTCTTAAAGGAGTTTATAGTCTAGAAAACTCATCTAATGAGGGTTTTGGTTAACAATATCCTAGCTGACTTAAAGAAACCTTAAAACTTCACATTCTGTAAAGACTTTCATATTCTTGGACAGATGGGTATCTGAGCCAGACTTCTTTACAGGCCATCAGAAGAACACTGGGTTGAAAATCAGAGAGCTGGCATTTGAACCTTTGTCTTGCACAATCTTGCTTCACAACATAATTCCTTAAAAAGCAATATTTTTTTAAATTAAAGTTTATTGGGGTGACAGTGGTTAGTCAAGTTACATAGGTTTCAGGTGTACAATTCTATAATACATCATCTCTGTGTCATCGCATTGTGTGTTCACCACCCAGCATCACCATGTATTTGATTGCATTAACCCTCATCTACCATCCCCTCTCCAATATTTTTAAAAGAGCATAAAGCAGCAGTTCTATCTTGGATTTAACATCAATAGAGTATAGTTCTGAATCTCTGAAAAAGACGTTAGGGAGCTGCTCGGCCAAATCTAAAGATTCCATGGCTTGATTCTTTGGATGAAAGTAACAAGTTATAAGTCTAACATGTGTGACTCTGCCCTGCTCAATTACCTGAATCACATATTCTTCACCTACTTGCCTTTTCCACACTTTAGGAATAACAGAGATGATGGAGAAAGAAGTAAAGTGGGATCCCCTAAGCTCGATGAGATTTACAGCACCTCCACATGGAGCCTTTTTCAAAGTGCTGTTCATTGAAACCAGTATGCTTGGCATTCTTGGTGGAGAAGAGGGGATCTGAGTGGGAATCCGCATGTATAACAGGTTCCCCAATAATTTTTATGCACACCAAGTTTGAAAACCTCTGCAGCACTAAGACATAAATTGTGTTAGAGGCTAAAAAACCTGTGATACATCGGGGACTTGAGGAATCTGTTCTTGGAATGGATCTAACACGAAGTTGAGAGTTCAGGTAGTTTACTACTCCTGGGTAAAATTTTAAATCCTATTTATTTTAATTTAATGGAATACATTTAACTGAGTAAGTTTAATGAGGAGCATAATATGTTTCACGAAGGGTCATTAGTTTTATATTTCCCATTTGGACCATTACCTCTCTCCCTTAACCCTCTGAAAACAGTTTACTCATAAGAAAAAAAGATTGATGGGGAGAGAGAAATAATATGATTCCCGGCATTTAAACTGAAATATAAATTTCTGGGCCATACCAGAGTAGTGTTACAGGGTCATAGGAAATTGTACAGTGCGTGGGTGTTGAAAAAGATTTCCTTCTTTTAGCAAAAAAGCTCTGCGTAATTATCATGTCTTCGCTTGATAATTAGCACTACTGTTACAATGGCACAAAGACTTACAAAGACTTAGACTGAGGGAGTTTTTTTATTATTATTATATTATAATGCAGCTTGAATATCTGTTTAGATACAATATATAAATATGCTAGATTTAGCAAATGTGTTAAATTTTTAATCCATTGGTTTTAAAAAAAACAATTATGGTATTAAAAGCATTTTCTTTGAAGAAAGTCCATTTTATTTAACTCTGTGACAAGCATACTGGATATTTACCCAAAATGCTAGTTTATGAGGCCATTGAAATTCAATAGGGATGCTGATGATATTAAGGAACTTAATGTCTTCCAACTGTCTAGCTCCACTCCTGGTTCTGTTAGCTGCCTTCCTACCCTTACAGTTGACATTGGGCTCCATTCCTGAAAGAAGATGTGGTGTTGAGCACATCAGGGTGACCTAAAGAACACAGATCCCACAGGACATGCTTCTAGGCCATTCCTTCACTTAGCAACAATTTAGCAAGTGCCAGCAGAAGCTAGGCATTCTTGTTAAGGATGTAAAACATACAAAAATCAGTTTAGGAATAATTAGAGGGCAAAGGAGTACAAGCTACTGAAAGGAAGGCATAAGCTAAACAATTTATCAAAACTTGTATTCAAAAAGGTGGTTGATAACCAGATCGTTTCAGGTGATCCTTGGAGTCCCAGAAGTCCCAGACAGGTTACCTTCAATTCCAGCACGTGTTTTCTAACCACAGAACCCATATGGGAGTGTCACATGGGAGGGACCCTGTCACCCTCTTTGTGATGCAGTGATTCTATGGAGCTATTCATCCAGTTTGGGTCAGTCGTCAAGTGACTAAGTGTGGAAGGGGAGTAAAGCATGAGGTCCTCTGCTATTTTCTAGGAAGTCAAAAACATAGATGTGACTCCTGCAGAAAAAAACTTTTATCCTGAGACAGTAGAGGATTACTTTTTTTTTTTTTAATGCAAAACTGGGCAAGAAGAGTGTGGGCAAGGGGAGTGATGGGGAGAGTAAAAGATGATATTTACATGAAATTTTATTTTCTGTCACCTGAATCCTATTTGAATTTAAAAACATCGAAGAGTAGTTTGTTCTAGCAAAATGTGTTCTTACACAGTATCAATTAAGGCCTGAACTGGGACTGGAAAGGCCTTAAAATAGATTATAAACTTTATTGTTTCACAGTGATACCACAGGTTATCAGTAAGCTAACTACCTCTGCATAGTTTGGTAAAAACTGGTTAGTGCCATTTTTGTTGAAAAGCAAATGCAGCAAATAATGGAAGAGGACTTCCTTTACAAACTCTGCATTACAAAATTTGGGAGGAGGTGTAAACTATGAAAATGTATATATTTTAACTTGAGCTCTCCTTATAGCTAAACCAATTAAATAGGTTTTAAGTTTTTACTTATAAAAATACAGATATATAAAATTATTTTTAGGTATGCCTTATGGATGGATTTACACACAGATACTTTAAAAGAAAAAGCACATTTGCTTGTTTGATTATTGGTTGAATTTTCATTCGTTCTTGTGTTCACTGAGCAAAGATTGGCTGAACTCCTGACGTGCTATGTGCCATGGAATGCTTGGACACACAGGCATAAACAAGGCCCCTCGAGGGCTCTTCCTCCTTAAGGTTGCACACAAGGCCATGCATGATCTGGCCCCTGTGTTTCCCTTCCTCTCCAACCTTACCTTTTGTTATTTCCCTCCAGCCAACCTCCTCCCACCACTCCCATCCTATTACTTGAGTCTCCTAAACATGTTTATATCCCTCAGCTTCTCCAAACGGTATCTGTTTTGTCTTCAATGTTCCTTACTGGCCTTTCTTGGCTTTTCTTTATCATTCATTCAAGTCAGATCCAATTTATACTTTTAGATAGCCATCCTTGAACTGCCCTGAAACTTGTGCTAGATCTTTTCTTGTATTTCAGTCATAATCTGTTCAGTTGTCCCCATCAAAGTTCTTTGGAAGCTGTTTTCCAATCGCCTCTTTCATACTAGATTTTAAACTGTGCACATTTTGTTGGCCATCTTATCTCCAGGGATTAATGTGAGGTCTAGAGATTGTTAGGCTCTCAGAATATATTTGTAGGACAAATAAAGAGGAGTAGACAGTTACAACAGGATATATCCAAGTGATTATCATATAGTGTAATGGTACTCATTGAAAGTATGAAAAACATTTTTATGGCTGCAATGAGCAGTTTATTAAAATTTGATCAATTTTATCAAAGTACTACCAAAAACGTAAAATAATCTGGATCTGTGCTACCTAATGCAATAGTCACCAGCTACATGCGGCTATTCACATTTAAATGAATCAAAATTAGACAAAATATTCAATTCCGTTTCTCAGTTGCACTGGCCACAATTCAAGTGCTCAACAGCCACATGTGGCTATTGACTACCAAGTGGGACAAGGAAGATGTAGAATGCATTGATCATCACAGAAATTTCTAGGGCATAGCACTGGTCTGGGTGGAAATATGAAAACGGGGGCATTTACACTGTCTTCTCAAATTAACACCAACATTAATTTTTCCATGTAAAATTTGAGGAGTGCATTTCAAAAGTGAAGGACTGTGTAGCCTTGAGATGTTAGAATCCAGAGCATAAGTGTTCAGTTTGAGAGACACCAATTGGGAACAAACTAAAACCACATTTACCCCTAAACCAGTAACCACAGAGTCAATCAGTAAGCTTACTACCTGGTCAGAAACCCCTGGCAAAGGCATTGAGGCTGACAAGGAGCACTAACCACATGAGCTTCCTATTGGGTGCTGGGTTGTTGGTTTTTTTTTTCGTTTTTTAGGTGTTTTTTTAACCATGAAATTTGAGAAGGAAAAAACGGTAGGTCTTTCTTGTTACTATTTTATTTTAAATTTACTTGAAGCAACATGGGCCAGTATTTAACTTCATAATTAGTAAATTCATTTTCTTCAGAAAAGAAATTTTTTTCTTCATACAGGAACTTAGAAGCATAATGTTCTTCAGGAACATTTAAAATCGTTCTTAGGTTACCATAAAATATAATTAAAATAGTTCTTAGTGCAGGTAGCTCAGTAACTCTACTCTGTTGTCTGCTAAAGAAAGTATATAATTGCTTTTGTTTTTTGTTTGTTTGTTTTTGTTTGTTTTTAAGGTTTTTATTAAAAATATAGCTAACATAACAATATTATATTAGTTTCAGGCATACACCAGAGTTATTCAACATTTATATACCTAAACAAGTGATCACCATGATAAGTTCAGCAACCATCCAACACTGTACCATGTTATCACAAAATTATTGACTATATTCTCTATGCTGTACATTACATCCCCATGGCTTGTTTGTTTTGTACCTGGAAATTAGGACCTCTTATTCCCATTCAACATTCCCCCCTTTTTAATTTTTCAATTACAGTTGACATTCAATATTATTTTATATCAATTTCAGATACACAGCATAGTGGTTAGACATTTATATAATCTAAGAAGTGATGCCCCACCTAGCACTGTACATAGTTATTACCATATTATTGACTATATTCTCTATTTTTTACATCCCCATATCTATTTTGTAACACCAATTTGTACTTCTTAATCCCTTTACCTTTTTCACCCTGACTCCCAACTTCCTCCCATCTATCACCCGAACAAATCTAGTACCCATCTGACACCATACATAGTTATTACAATATTATTGACTGCATTCCTTATGCTATACCCTACATACCCATAACTACTTTGTAACAACTAATTTGTACTTCTTTATCCTTCCCCTTTTTTCACCCACACCCTCAACCCCCTCCCATCTGGCAACCATCAAAATATTTTCTGTATTTATGAGTTTGTTTCTGTTTTGTTTGTTTATTTTGTTCCCTAGATTTCACATAAAGTAAAATCACATTGCATCTGTCTTCTCTCTCTGACATTCCACTCAGCACGGTACTCTCCATGTCCATCCAAGCCACTGCAGATGGCAAGAACCCATTCCCTTCCATGGCTGAGCAATATTCCATTGTATATATGTACCACATCCTCTATCCATTCTTCCATTGACAGACACCCAGACTGCTTCCACATCTTGGCCGTTGTAAACAATGCTGCAATGAACATACGGATGCACACATCCCAGCAAAGTACCATTTTATTTCTTCAGATAAATACCCTGAAGTGGGATTACTGTATCCTTCTTTGTCTTTTCTTATAGCCTTTATTTTAAAGTCTTATTTTGTCTGGTATAAGTATTGCTACCCCAGCTGTTCTTGTGTCTTTTCATTTCAATTTTCATGAAATGTCTTTTTCCATCCCTTTACTTTCTTACTGTATGTCTTTCAATCTGAAGTGAGTCTCTTGTGGGCAGCAGATGTAAGGGTCTTGTTTTTTTATCCATTCAGCCCTCCTATGTTTTTTGATTGGGGCATTTAATCCATTTACATTGAAAGTAATTGTTGATAGATATGTAGCTATTTCCATTTTAGTATTCCTAATTTTGATTTTTTTGTTCCATCTTAAAGAAGTCCCTCTAATATTCCTTGTCATACTGGTTTGGTGGTGATGAGCTCCTTTCGCTTTTTCTTGTCTGGGAAGCTCTTTATCTGTCCTTTGATTTTTAAATGCTAGCCTTGCAGGGTAGAGTAGTCTTGTTTGTAGGTCCTTGTTTTCCATCACAATGTTGAATATTTCGTGCCAATCCCTTGTAGCCTGCAAAGTTTCTGTTGAGAAATCAGCTGGCAATCTTATGGGACCTCCCTTATAAGTTATGAGTTGCCTTTCTTTTGCTGCTTTTATGATTCTCTCTTTGTCTTTAAACTTTGCCATTTTAATTATAATGTGTCTTGGTGTGAACCTGTTTGGGTTCATCCTATTAGGGATTCTCTGTGCTTCCTGGACTTGTATGTGTATTTTCTTCCCCAGGTTAGGAAAGTTTTCCATCATTATTTCTTCAAATACGTTCTAAATCCCTTGCTTTCTCTCTTCTCCTTCTGGTACCTCTTTGATGAGACTGTTGTTATGATTGATGTTGCCCCAGAGGTCTCTCAAACTGTCCTCATTTTTAAAAATTATTTTTTCTTTTTGCTGTTCCGATTAAGTGTTTTCTGCTACCTTATCTTTCAAATCACTGATTCGATCCTCTGCTTTATCTAGTCTGCTAGTGTTTCTTTCTGTTGCATTCTTCATTTCAGTTCTGATTGGCTCTTTTTCATGGTTTCTACGTCCTTTTTTAATGCTTGCTGTCTTTTTTGTTGAAGTTCTCACTATGATCATTGATCATACTTATAACCACTGTTTTGAACTGTGTATCTGGTTCACATTTTATTTGCCTCCATTTTGTTTAGTTCTTTTTCTGGATTTTTCTTCTGTTCTTTCATTTGGGACACATTTCTTTGTTTCCACATTTTCACTGTCTCTCTGTGTTTGCTTGTATGTATTAGGCAGATCTGCAATGTCTTCCAGTCTTGGCTGGGTGGCCTTATGTAGTAGGTACTCTATGGGGCCCTGTCACAGTCTTTCTGTTTACAAGCTCCAGGTGCTGTAAGAGTGTCCCTTGTGTGTGTTATGTGTGCCCTCCTGTTATAGTTGAGCCTTGATTGCTGTTGGCATGTTAGTGGATGGTATTGACCCTTAGTCTGACTGGCTGTGGGGTCTGGCCACATTCACAGCTTATGGGCTGCTGTGGGGGGCTTACCATATGGAGTGGGATTCACCCTAGCAGGCTCTGATACCTGTTGTAACACCCTTTGTATGTGGCTTTTGTGGAGGTAATTGGGCAGTGTTCTGCTGTGGTCTGAAGCCAACCTTGAAACACATTGATTTTGGGGCCTCTTGGGAGGGGCTCCAGTACAGGTCACCCACTGCCTGTGACCAGCTGAGGGGTACCTGGTAGGAGCTACAAAGCAATCTGCAGTTGTTTGCTGCCTGGGCTAAACTGGAGGCATGTGAGAGAGGCCTCATTGCAAACCAAGGATGTCTGCCTCCAGTACCAGACCTGGGGTAGCTCTGCAAAAAGCCTGCTGCTACCGGCTGGCTCCCTTAAGATTCTGATAGAGCCTCATGCGGTATGCAAGTTGGATAAGGCAGGGTCTCTGGGAGTCACTAGGGTGGTAAGAGTTGCGGTCACCAGGTTAATGTAAACTTTGGTTTGGTGCAGTGCTGAGCCTGGAGTAACTCAGCTAAAGCCTCAGAGCACACAAGGCCAGTCACTGCTGGCTGCCTGCCTGGGGTCTGCTGGACTCTGATAGTTTTCAAAGAAAGAGTGCAAGACATGCTGGGCTGGCTGCTTGCAGAGAAAATGCGTCTGGTGTGGGGGAGTTTGGTGGGGCAGGGTTCTAGCAGAGCTTACCATACCAATCATATTCAGATTTGGCCTGTGGGGGAAGGCCCAACACAGGAAAGATGGTTCCCACCTGCTCGCTACATGGGAGGAGGTCCCCTCACAGGGAAAATGGCAACTGTCTTCCAACCCTTACCTCAAGGCCACACATATCTGCACCCCACCCCACCCCCACATGCCTTTAACACCCACTGAGTCACTGTCTCTCCACCGGAGCCCAAGGTGAGTGCCTACGAGCAAGTATGTCTGTGCAAGGGCCATTTAAGAGGAAATCTGGGTTTCCCGCAGCCTTCCATCCTACCCGGATGGTTAGAATGCCCACTGTTTTTCACAGCCAGATGTTGTAGGGGTTCCTCTTCCCTTCATGAATACTCAGGAGCCTGGTGTGGGGTTGGAGGGTCCCTCGCTCCTCCAGCAGAAACTCTGTGGCTGAGAGATCCCTCCTGATTCTCAACCACCACACCACAAAGGTTTTGAGACTGTTCCATGCCTGTTCCGCGTCTTCACCCCTCCTACCAGTCTCAATGTGGCTTCTTCTTTATATTTTTGGTTATAGGACTTCTGTTTGGCTAGACTTCTGATGGTTGATTTTTGATTGTTCTGTAATTTAGTTATAATTTTTGTGTGTTCACAGGAGGACACAGGTACAGTGTTTATCTACTCTGCCAAATTGGGTCTCTCCTATACTTGCTTTTGAATAGGTAGTATTGAAACATGAAGAAAGGATTAGTATATCCCATAAAGATTTAAGCTTTCAATGTTGAGACTTCCAAGAAAAAGGAGGAAAAGTGATTTTGTTTAAAAAAAAAAAAAATGGGCCTAAACATATATTTATATTTCATATAACCAACAACAATGGTGTTTTTATGTGTCAAATTTTTATATATCAAATTTAAAATCCATTCTTTTTTTAAGTAATGCTCTTGCTTAATTTGCATATGTTTTCTAACCATGAAAAGCTGTTTCACATCTCATTTAATAAGAAAATCATTGTTGAACAAATAAAGTACACATTAGATTACTTAAATTGTATGCACAAGGCAGTAAAATTAAACTTTCTCTCATCTCTGTTATTAGGGCAACTTTAATAAGCATTAGTACTAACATAGTCAACAGAAAATTATTTGATAATAGTTGGAGCAGAAAAAATAGGTTTTGAAATACAGCCTTTTTGTCAGTAATGTAACTTCTTCATAATTATTCATCATCATTATTTTCCACGAACTTTTTAAAACCAAAGTGTTCATGTTTTGTTTTGACTCACCTTTCCCCCAATATCTGAAAGTGAAAGGGGAAAAATATTTAGCCTGGATCATAATTGTCAATTTTTAATGATACTTACAGATTTCATGACATGTGGAACTCGGTGTTGGATAGTATATTTGAACCAAAAGTTGCATTCTAGCCATTGATAGCACCTGAGTAAAAGTAACATTGTTTGGCTTTAAACAGTATTAAATAAGGTATCAAACAGTAGAAGATCCTTACTGCATCAGGATTGGTTGCTGAATATATTCCTGTGAAATATTCAAAAGTGAAGTTTTAGGAATAGAGTCCTGCCTAGAGTAAGAATAAAAGACATTGAGTCTTTTAATCAAAGCATGTTTGTTATTTCAATTACCTCACTGCATTTTTTTGAAAATTATTATAAATCTATTTCCTTTTCCTAAAGGACATGATGATGTTTTATTTATTTCTGTAACTCCCAACTACCAGCTCAATTATGGAGCATTATACACATTCAATAAATATTTTATATAACACATATATGTATGAATATACATATAAACATCCTCACTGATGATCATTATTAAATTTACTAAGTTTTCTTCGTTGAAGTCAGATATGTTTTAATAATAATAATAAAAGTGAGACTATTTCAAGTGAACCAGAGAAGAATAAAGGTTATTGCTGTGCAAAAAAAAAAAAAAACAAAAAGCAAACAAAAAAACACAAATAGGCACAGAAGACTACACATAAAATTTACTTATAGTGTTGGTAGAAAGTAAAAGACTTTTGGACCCACATACATTGATTCCTGGGCCAGGACCTGACAAGAGGGATCAGTGGGTCACAAACGATACGCCTCTGACCCAGTCTGAGTCAGTGGGGGGCAGGGGAGACCTGGCTGAAAGACTAATTCCGATTAAGTGGGTCTTGGGCAAGGCCCAAGAGTCTGTATTTCCAGGTGAGGCTGATTCTGCTAGTCTGTGAACCAAAACTGAGTAGCAAAAGGTCTAGATCAGGGGTGTCCAAACAGCGGCCCGCGGGCCAACTGCGGCCCACAATCCATTTTTTATTGGCCCACAGCAAATTCCAAAAATATACTTAGTTTACTTAAATAAGCCAGGTGAGGCAATACGTAGTTCACCTCGAGTGAGTGGCCCGGCTGTTTGTGTATTTTACCACATATGCCCTTGGTAAAAAACGTTGAAAAAAGTTTGGACGCCCCTGATCTAGACTCTCCTTTCCGAGCATTTGTTTTCTCCAGCATGGAGTTTAAAAATACATTTTTTTGAACATTTCTTCTTTGTAGCTTTACTGAGGGTTAGGGTCATACCATAAAATAATTTTTTTAAGCTGAAATTTGGTGAAACTAATTTTTGAAAGCAAGCGTGTTAGGTTTTTGGAAGTACACTATAAAAAGCCTGTCATTACTCGGTGAGGCAAGCTGCTCTGTCGTTACGATCTCCTGGCCTGGTCCCCTCCCTTGTGAATGCCATCACTTGGTAGTGGCTGCTTGGAGCACGTGTTGAGAAAAGAGTCTAAGAACAGACTCGGCGGTAAGTATGATGTGATTGGTTAGGGGTGTATGTCAGGAGTGCAGAGTAGTGGCAGCTATGCTTTCCTCATTATTCTCAGGGTCAAAATATTTCATCAGACATTCTGGGAAAAGACTTCAGACTCCATCATTAAAAGGATAGGTAGGAATGGGGCAAATGCTGCATATGTATGCAACACATTGGGTGGATAAATTATGTTATTGGAAGTATATCTCATTTTACTAGTAGCTATTTGGCATATTATCCAGTTATGTCTCAACTGTATTTAGTGAATTTTTTTTTTTTTTTATAATTAATTTATTTTATTTAGTGAATTTTATGTTACCCCAAAATGTAGCTTCCTGACAGAAGTTCTGAATAAGGGAAAAAAATTCCCTGTCAATTATTTCTAAAGGTCATAGAGTTAATGACTAGCTGGGAAGTTAATTAGATTCTGAAAGCCTCTTCAGATCAATTAAATTTCTTATCTTTATGTTTTAGTAAATAAATTCAGTAACTAGAGTTACTGTTTTAGGATAAGAAACACTGTAAACAGTAAACTGTACAATGGGTATTTGGGCTTTTCTCTCACATGTAAGAAAACATTATTACAAAAAAAAACACCTGATATATGAAATAATAATAGTAGTCTTATTCCAGAATTTCTAAATTAGATCTTTGATTTTTCGAAATAGCGTGCAAGGGCAGCCAGATGGCTCAGTTGGTTTGAGTGTGAGCTCTCAACAACAAGGTTGCCAGTTCAATTTCCCCATGGCATGGTAGGCTGCGCCCCCTGCAACTAAAGACTGAAAACGGCAACTGGACTGGGATCTGAGCTGCGCCCTCCACAACTAGATTGAAGGACAACTACTCGGAGCCGATGGACCCTGGAGAAACACACTGTTCCCTAGGGTTTCCAGGCGGGAATTCCCGCCCGTTCTCAGGAATTTTTTTCACTTTCCTGCTCCGGAATCCACAGATCTAAACTGTTTTCTGTTCTCCACGATGAATCATTTCTACAAAGTGATGGCCGATACTGCCAACCACCTGGGTTCAAGGAGCTGATTTTCCCGATTTCCTGACCAACTTTTCTCGGGATACAGGAACGGGAAAGTGAAAAAAATTCCTGAGAACGGGCAGGAATTCCCTCCTGGAAACCCTACTGTTCCCCAATATTCCCCAATAAAATTTATTTTTAAAAAATAGCTTGCAAATTACCCCTCAGTCATAAACAAATGTCATCACTGTGACCTCGAGAAAATTATTTCAGAGAGGAAAAACTAAGGTCAGAGTTACTCTGAGAATGAGCTGCTAATTTAAAACCACCTCCACTTTCTGTTCCATTTTAGTTCCAGAAACCAGACTCCTGTCAAGGTTATTGTGCACATTCGTAAATAAGTGATATATTTAATGCCTATAGCCTGACAATGAACGAAACCATTCACTTCTGTCATGTGAATTCTCCTTGGATAATGTATGTAACCAGATTTCAGATGAAATGACACAGATCTGTACTAATCAGTAAGGTAGCCACTGGCAACATGTGGCTATATTTAAATTAATTGAAATTAATTAAAATTAAAAGTTCAGTTCCTTAGTCTCACTAGCCACATTTCAAGTGCTCAATAGCCACATGTGGCTGGTGGCGCCCATGTTTGTCAGGACACGTATAGAAATGTTCTTGACCCCAGAAACTTTTATTGGGTAGTAATTGACATAAGGGGGTGAAACTGGTGAATCTAATGCTCTTGTTCATTGTGGTAACCAGCATGATGGTTGATGGGTACAACCTAATAAAGGGCACAGCAGCTAGACAGGACGCACTAGCCCTTTTATCTATCATTCCTCTAGCAGGCATTTAGGGCTTGCCCATGTGTGTCAGGGTCTGTGCCAGCCCAGGGAAACGTAGTCAGAAAAGCTGAGTCACTTAGTCAGTGTTTACTCCCAGGAACAGAATATTTGTTAAAGTAAATGTGATTTTGTGAAGCGAGATGAGGATGGAGAGAGAACGCTGAAGTTGGAATGACCCTAAGAAGAGAAAACACAGGAAGAGACAGGAAAGGAGAGACATGGGGGAAGCAGAAACAAGCTCGGCCCATTCTGAACGTTTCCAACAGGAAGGAAAAGATCATGCATGCCATTTTTTGTGACTTATCCTACTTAGGTATGTAAGAAATTGTATCTTCCTCCAGGCTTCATGACTGGGTTCTCCTTCAGTGTGGGGTTGTGAATTAATTTCATGTGGGACAAAAAGAAAGCTGCAGCGTGATTTTCCTAAAGAATGTTGTTGAAGCATTACCATGAGTTTACCTTGTAAATTTTGCGTTGAGGAAAAAAACTTTAAAATCCCCACAAATTTGGAGGGAAATTAAGTTCTAGTTATAGCAACCTCGCACACTAGTTCTCTAACCTGAGGCAAGTTATTTAACCTTCATGGTCTTGAGATTCTTTCTCTGTTAGTGGTCGACCCTGATCTGTCTTCCTCACAGGGCTGTCGTGGTGATTACAGGCTATGAAAGATGTCAGAGCCCATTGTAAACTGTTAAGTTGTATAGGGCGCTTTTATTTCTGACATCAAGGGAAACGTTCGGGCAAGTCAAGCTGTTTAACCAAAAGAGAGAGAAACAGCAAATTCTTAATTTGGGAATAATTATGTAATATTTTGTGTTAAGTATATCAGTTAATAAATATAGTGTTCTTACATCAATAACTATAGCATTTTACATACGTTAAGAAGATTTACCCATGGCCAATGAATTGATTTTCCTTCTACGAGCATTTGTTTCTATTTATTTATTTTTAGAGGCTTAAAACAGTGATAATATTTATTTTGCTTAGGAAGGTGCAGTTTGGGCAGAGGCTGTATACAAGGACATCTCATCTCTGCTCTGTTTAATAGCAACTAGCTCAGCTCAAAGGCTGAGGCCTAGAATCATCTTCCACGAGCATTTATGGAAATGATCTCTGTGCAAGGCTGAGTCCTTGGCGGCAATGATTATGACACATCCAGTGCCTCCAGGGCCAATAGTCCAGTGTGGACAAAACAGACACAGGATCGGTTCTTTCATTCAGCAGAGAGTGATGAACATGAAGACCATGAGCCAAACATTGTACGGGTTACTGGTGATGCATTTGTGACTATGCTGCCCAACAGTCTGAACAGTCTGAAGATGTAGAGGACAGTGGGATAACTGAGGTGAAAGAAAGCACTTACAGCTATGAGCACTGAAAACATTTCATGGTGGATTATAGATGAAAACATACCTTTGAATGATAAGTAGAATGAATTGATATGCTAAGCCAATCTGCAAGTCATTTATTCCCATTTAAAGTAAAAGTGAGACTAATAAAGGTAATGACATATAGACATATAAGTGCATATATATACATTTGTATGTAGTATATATGTATGTGCAGCAGCCTTGATTTTGATTGCCATTGAATTTTTAAATGTTTTTTCTGCAAACGTGTTTATAATTTTTTAGAGAAATTCTATAGGATGTGAGTTAGAAAAATGCAGTGAATGTAATTGCCTTTAAGTTTGATAAAAAGGTTCTCTTGCTAAGAATGGAAACCTTAAAGCTGCATCCTACTTCCATCTTTAGCTTTACAGATGAGGTTCTCCCCCCTTACTCTGAATTCTAAAACATGATACATCTGGCTAAGAGGCTGGAAAATTGTTACACGCCTGTGTAACATTCTTATAACCTAATCAGTCTACAACTTTTCTCCCAGTTAAATCAGTGGAGAATGTTCTTTGTTTTTGTAGTCACTGTTTCACATAGTAACAGCTTGTTGCATTTTGGTCTGTTTGCCAGAGGGTAGGTTTATTTTTAAAACCCTGAACTCTGAATTTTTCTTTATTTTTCCAAGATTGAAAGCAGCTGAAATGCCTGGAGTTACAGGTTGAGGGCTGCTTTACAATATGTGAAGGGAAGCTTCTTTCCCTTCCGTGTGTGTGCGCGCACGCACGTGCACGCAAGCTTAAATTTTTTTTCCTAACAAATGTCTTCTAACTGGTAGTTGTCTAAAAATAGAAAACTGCCTAACTAAAAATAGCCTGGCTCTCAATCGTGCCAAGGAAAATGGAGAGGAATAGGCGTGGAATAGAAGGCTGAGTAATCCAGTTCTATTCATTCAGAGAAACCTTTGAGAATGCTGGCGATGATAAAGTGCCCTCAAAAAACCACAGGCCCGACTCTCTCTTCAGACTTCTAGGTGCCAATAAACATTTTTGCCCGAGGATACTTTTTTTTTCCTCATAGGTTGTAAACATTTTCTGAAAGACAAGGCTTCGTTTCACAGAAGCTAACAAACTGCCATAACAAACTAACTTTCCTAAGGTCTTATAAAAATTCATAATTGTGAGATGTATTTTAAAAGAGCATCTTAAATGAAAGTATTGTAAAATAATGTACATCGTGTGATAATTAAGAAGAAACTGTTATAATAAAAACTGTTTACTGCTTGTAATTAAATTCAAAATCTTCGAGTTTATCGCAAAAAGAAAACTATTCCTGAGATTCATTGCAGCTAAAGAGAGCAGCTGACTTGCTTCAGTTTACCTCCCTTAAATGTAAAATTCTCTTATTAAGTATATATTCCATTGCTATACCAATATTTAGTCTCTTTCTTCAATTATAATTTTCACCCCAGCAGATTTTCACTGTTTATTTTTTAAATGGAGTTGAAACTACTTTGAAAAATAACATTTCAAGAATAGGATGGCTTTCAGTTTAGAGAAATGGAATTCTGAGTAAGCAGTAAAAAAATACATAAGCCAGTTTTGCAATGGTAATGCTTTTTTCTTTTTCTTTTTTCATTTTGTTTTGTTTAAGTAATCTGAATAACCAGGTCAAACATAGCAACAGGGTGTGGAAATGTCAGCACAGTTCATGGGGTTATATGGGTCTGAGCATTGTTATGTCCAGTTCCTGTATTGCTGCTGGTGATAAGACTCTTCAGACAAAGGACGATAATTGATGGAAAGAGACTTAAATCATTGCTAGAAGAATCAAGGTCCTTGTATCTGTGTACATCGACTCTTCTGGTCTCCTTCCGTCTTGTAAAGCATTTTGTCGTCTTGCATGGTGGCCCCCTACTGCTCTTTGTAATGGATGCGGACCACAAGTGATTCCTTCATGCAGCATACAGGGTGTAATTGTGTCTGTGTGGTGTATTAGTAATTACCAAGCTGAATTCCCATATTGTATCCTTACTGCGGGCATGGAAAAATAGGACATACAACGCTGCTTGGCCATTTTCAACCTAGATAGTGAGCCACTTAGAGCTACATTCCAGGGACAAAGCCTTTTATATGTACACTTTTGAACAGAATTTCATTGTTGAATCATTTGTGCTATGCCGGATAAATTCAATTTGGTAAATAATTACCTTTGATATTTATATCTGACTCTTACAAAGCAAAAGTTTTGTAATACAGAAAATATTTGCTATTTTTAATTGCTAAAAATGTTTTAATATTACTAGATATATAGTGATATGAGCTATAATAGCTATGGCAGACTATTCACATAGAAACAATAGTGCATGAACTACTACACATAACAGATTATATAAGATTCATAAACATTAAATAATATAATTGTTTTTTGTAGACCGTTTACCTTAAACAGTGATGTTTTCATATGTAATTTATTAACTTTGGCTCAAGCATTGTTAAACTTCAGAAAAAGCTGACAACAAATTTTTGTTACAGTAAACAGATATAAATTAATAATTAATTTCTTTGCTATAGAATTTGCATCCATCCTTTATGTATTATGTAGCCGATATTGATTTGACTACCTCTTAATCCCTGGGGATTTTAAATGTCTGCAGTATTATTTATCTGTAATTGAAGCCAAAATAACACAGGCAGGTTGGTTTAAATCAGAGAAGGTATATTTATTTTATGCATCAAGTGCTTACAATGACAGTTAAGAACTATTAACTATGATAGCAAAGAAGTTAATATGGCTATTTCATGAGTGATAACCAATGACTTCAGATTTATTTTGTGAATGAATTAAAGCATGCTAGATTTTAATTCCATTTTTACTTTCAACTTAAAAAGTGGCCCTCCAATCTGTATATTTTAGGAAGTTACTTCCACTTTTATCTCTAGATATTTTTATTCAAGCAAGAATTATTAGGCAGCTAGCGTGTACAGAAAGAATTTTACAGTGGTGCTCGGGGCGATATCAGTTTGCAAGACGGGGTCTGTGACCTCATAAAGCTTACAGTCTGTTAAGGTAGAAAATACACATGAGAATTGGACAAAACACAAGAGTCACTATGAGCTTTTAGGGGGAGGCATAGCGGAGCGTTTGGGAGCGTCAGTTCTGGAGCTAGACTGCCTGGGTTCTTATCCATCGTCACTGCTTACTAGTTGTATGTCCCCAGGCAAGTTACTTAGGCTCTCTGTGTCTTCATTTCCTCATTTGTAAATGGGATTTAATAATAGTGCCTGGTACATAGTTATTATGAGAGTTAAATAAATGACATTTATAAAATGCTTGTAACAGAGTCAGGCACATAGTAAAGTTTATGGTGATGATGATGACGATGATGAGACCTTGTAATCAAGTCATAACTGCTAGGAAGTGAAATATTTAAAAGTCAGGAAAGGTAGCCATGATAGGTAGTCACTTTTCGGCTCAAGCAAGTCAAGTTCAGAAAGATGGATATGAATTGATGAAGACGATATGGGCAAACCTTTCAAAAGGCCAGTTGTGCAAAGATCCACAAGAAGACATGAGCAAGGGCATGAAAAATATTAATGTCATAAAACCAGAATGTTCACTTAACGGAAGGAGCTGTAAGAAAGATGGCAAGGTAAATGGTAAGGATATAGGTAAATCAAGTGCTCTGAATTTTTGATATGGAATTAGATGTAACACAGTAGGTAGGAGAAAGGTACTGTATAGTGTCAAGCAGTACAATAGCATAATGACATCCAATTATTGAGGAAGATTCTACTCAAAAATGAAATTCTAGACAGAGCCATTTAGTTGTAAAAAGTGGAAGTGCCAAAAGATTTTAATTTTTATAAGTGACATATATGTGTGTATGCTAAAAAGCCTATAACCTTTCATCATACATACAAAGGGTGCCAAAAAAATGTATACACATTTTAAGAAAG
The DNA here is from genome assembly GCF_964194185.1 of Rhinolophus hipposideros. Classification (NCBI taxonomy): domain Eukaryota; kingdom Metazoa; phylum Chordata; class Mammalia; order Chiroptera; family Rhinolophidae; genus Rhinolophus; species Rhinolophus hipposideros. The sequence goes on from NC_138053.1 coordinate 42,759,477, forward strand.
GAAAACTGTATTAAAATTGTAATATTCAATATATACCAATAACAAGTCACATTGAATACAAGTCACGTTTGACTTCTGCAAGTACATGAGGTGCTCAAAGTGGTTACCATCAGCGTCCAGACACTTCTCATTATGGTGAACTACCGTGTTCCCTGAAAATAAGACCAGGTCTTATATTAATTTTTGCTCCAAAAGACGTATTAGGGCTTATGTTCAGGGGATGTCATCCTGAAAAACCATGCTAGAGCTTATTTTCCGGTTAGGTCTTCGGGGGGAAATGGTACTGCTTGAGCAACGTTGACAAAAGTGTCCATTTGTATACATTTCTTTGGCATCCCCAGTATTTTAAGCCATTTATGTCATCCTGTAAACATCTATGATTATAATATAAAACAAGTTGTTTTTGAAATATGCATATAATTTCAATTTGTTCTGATAATATACACGTGTATTCCTCTGGCTGAGGTCTATTTGTCATATATAGTGTGTTAAAGGAGCAAATTATAGAAACCTCAGGAAATGTATTTAATGGATATAAGCTTCTCTAGGTTGAATTGAAGAAGAAATCAAAATCTATAAATTTAGAAGTTTCTGATAAAGTAAGTGCACTTTCAATGACCACATAAACGGGTCAGGATTCTAGATATAATACTGTCAGATACAGAAACTACCTGTACACTTTCACGTCTATAACCTAAAAGCCCAACCTTTTCATTGTAAGACAGTGTGCTATAGCAGTTTTACAGTTTAGATGTAAGAGTTCACAAATTTCAGAGTCACACAAACTGTTCTACCACTTCCCTAAAAGCTGTGCTTTAGGGCAAGTCTCTAAACCTCTGCCAAATTTCAGCTTCCCAAACAGTAAAATGGGGATAATAAATCTCACTTTTGGTCTTTTTGTGAGAAATAATTTATGTAATGTATGCATGTAGCTATTAGCACATGGTGGGCACATGATCTCATAAACATGTTATTTTGTTCCCTGCTACTCGTTCCTGCATGTATAAATTTGGGCAACATTTTTAACTTTTTACTCTTTTATACAAACACATACATGTGGACATTGAAATTTTCAGTGTATTTTGTGATTACATTCAAACAAAATGTCACATTTTGTAAATTGTTATATACGATGTATGTATATTTCTTGTATAATAAAGTTGAGAAATTCTTCAGAGACGATCTTCACCATATATATGTATATACCATATATATGTATACATACATATATATATATATACATATATATAAGTTAAAACTAACGAAAAGGTACAAGAAGGAGTCACAAGGTAAATCTATCAACTGAACTCAAACAGAATTTAAAAAAAATAAAATAAAGGTGGAATCCTGTCACATAGAGGGCCTTGCCCAAGTTCTATTGGTGAACTCTGATAGATAGAATATAATTTTTCTCTGCTGTTTCCTCCGAACTATTTATGTATCCAAGGAAGAACACAGTTAGACAATTTCTGAGGGAGGGAGACGTAGGAGGTTGACTGAGATTTTAAGGCAATGAAAGTAATTAGCAAAGCTAAGACAAGAGTGTTCCTACACTGCCAATTTCTTTTCTGATACAGATAATAATAATAATAATAATAATAATTGATTTCATTAACCTACTAGCCTGCCAACTGTATTTAGTGTGATGATATTTTTAACAATAAAATACATCTATCTTCCTTTGCTTCTAGTGTGTATCTTTGCCCTGGCTGCTCAGTATTTTGATGGCAGTAACGATACATGCTCTTGGAAGTGAGCCAAGCACACTCTAGCACACTCTAACTTATTACACATTTGGCTTAGTTCCAAGTGAACAGGTGTTTTAAATATTCCAGTCACATACCCACAATGTATATTGCTACTGGGAAAAGGATATCATTTCTGAACCACTGATGTTTGTTGGACACTTCGTGCAGAACCACACCTCTTTTGCACTCTGAAGATTTAGCAAAGATGAACTGTGATTTGAGGAAAGATGACCATCAGAGCCCACTTTAACTGATAGGAGGTGCAACAAATTTATAATTCTGAATTCTGCATCTGATGTCTGGCTACTGAGATCAAAGCACTTACTGATCAACATTAGAAGAAATAGGGAAACGCTTCTGTGCTTTCAACAATAGAGCTCCTAGAAATGGGTGAGATTTTATTTATATTAGAGAAAAATGTAATTATAACAAAATTTTTGTTATATGATGATTAAGGGAAGAAATTGTTTTCCATTAGAAACCATCATTCAGTTTGCAGACATACTGCAGTAAAACAACCTAAATTTTTTGTGGTCTAAATTACAAAATTGAAATATTTCCTTCCGGAGGGAAGATAAAAGATAAAAATAGCTATGCAGAAATACATCTACCCAGAAACAATTCTGAAGACCCTTTCAAAATTTTTAACTTCATGTGTACACACGCACTCACGTACATGTACAGTTAATGTGAGGTCAGCATTTTCCAACAGATGAGCTCATATATGTAAGTTTCATCTCTGCGCACAAGTTTCAATGTCAGATCAACAAAACTTTTACTGATTTCTGTCTGTTCCTTTGGCTTCAGCAATAAAGTAATGCAGTAAGATGGGGTGTGGGGGAGATTTCTAACTTCTCCCCCAGCTACCTGCTTTAACTTCACACTGCATATAGACTGGATTCCTCTTACCATTAGTCAATATGTGGAAACAGACTTTGGACTGTGCTTTCTTGGCTTCCTCTTTTAATGGTACTGTTTCCCCTCATCTTTTAACTGTGGTCTTTAAAAAGAGAGGGATTCTATTCAGAACGAGGGTGACGGCTGCTTGAGGCATTTGAAAACTATTAGGTGGCTAATATGTGGTTAATATTATTTATTCAACAGAAAATTGACTTTAAACCTGTGTAAAAAGCCAAGTATCATAATTGTAAACTTCTCTTAAATGTTATACAACTTTGTTTAATTTCAATTTTCAAATAAGCCAGTTTCCCATCAGAGAGACTGGTGTATTGGCCTGGCTGGGGACCCCTCCAGAGAAAACAGCACAGCTCAGCCACTACGGAAGCTGAGTCTGTGACTGTGGGTGGCATTTCTCTGCTGAGTCAGGTCCATGCCAAGCCTTCCCCAAGCTTTTACTAACAGTGTGGATTTTGATGCAAAACCCCAAGGATTGTGGTTCTTGAAGCTTTCCTGCAGTTTTCCCTTTTCCTTAGAACTTCGGGAAATTTTCACTTAAGAAGATCACATCTTCCTATGTCTTTTTCATAACTGTTGAAAAATATTGGGAACTTTTACAGTCATTTCTTTTACTTTCCCTCCTCCTACTTGGCCTATAAAGTAACATGGTGTTACATGTATCGTTTTAAGAACAAAAGAAAGGGAAGAGCTTATATACCCATGTTTTAAAAGAAGAATCTTTATAGTGCGTGCAAGATTTCTCCACAATCCCATAGCTTTGCCCAGAGACAAACAATCGTTTCTCCATAAAAGCATACATTTCTTCTGTTTTCCCCAACCCACCTCTTTAACCCCAGAAGAAAATGTCTTCTCATCATTAGCAGCCTTGGTATCCATTACCTACTGAAGCAAACTGAAGAGCTGGGTGAGCGGTTAGTTTATGAATCTAAAAAGCATAGGCACTGAAATATGTAAAGCCAACTTGTTTCCTTAGTAACAGAGACTTATTCTTGCTAGTAGTATTTTAATAATTGTAACAAACCAATGCTTCGTTTTACCCAGGTAGATATAGCCTTAGACGTTATTGCAGAAGAATTCTTCCCTTGTCTTGAAAATGTAGGAATCGAAGAAGGTAGGCAACCGTGCTTTGCCTTCAGTTTAGAATTCATTTGAACTGGATATCCACAACCTCAATGTTATTGAAGGAGCTTTCCCCTGTATTCAGTGGATATTACAACAAAAGAGTAGGAAAAACATTTTAGATGTGATTATTCATCAGAAAAGTGAATTCTGTTACAAATATATCCTTTTGCGAAGAAAACAAGATTTGTCAAACATTTCACCAAATTCAGCTGCAAGTAAGTGTTCAAAGAAAACATAGGTATAATTTAGGCAGTCTTTATAATTGGACAAACTTGAGGAAGCAGAATAGCGAAATAGCTGAGAGAGGAGAATCTGAAGCTCCTACATGAATTCATTATCTTTGTTCTACCTCTAACTGACTTTGTGGATTTCGGCAAGTTCTTGCACCACCTCGAACCTCATTTTTGTCATCTGTAGAATGGCAATCATAGTAGAAGAGTGATTGTAAGACTTAAAAGAAGATCCACACAAAGCTGTAGGCTCAGTCCCCAGGCCCATAGTAAGTGCTCGATAAATGGTAGGTGTTATTGCTAAGGCACAGATTCAATTAAGGGAAAATTAATATTTTGATAGTATGGAGAGAGTGGTTTAATTTCCTCTTCATGCCATAAAAGAGGAAATGTTTTTATAATTACGTAATGAATAATATGGAAGAAGTTATTGTGCAAATGAAAACTCTAAGTTTGCCACAGCACTAACATAATCACTGAGAATTCATAAGTTATGGAAATTGAAGTACCAAACTCAAAAATCAGGTTGCAGTATATTTCCAGTGACAGTGCCTGAAATCATTAAAGTCATCACGACCACAAAAGCAGACAGCTAATGCCACAGGTGCCAGAAGCCCAAGGCTACAGAGACTGCCCAAAGAAGGCAGACTGGAGACAGAGAACACAGCAGTCTGTAGGGCTGGCTGTCACCACTTGGCCTCACTGAGGGGACAACAGGTGCTGAGCTGTTAACCAGGGGTGGATATCAAAATGGGCAAAATTGCTGATTATCTGTGATAAAGCTTTTTATATTAGATCATAAAGTACTGAGCCTGGATATGATGAGAGGCCAGCTTTCATACCAAGGGATTTCATGATGTGCTCACTTGATTACATTTTCCCCGTCTTTCACGACATCCTCAACCTCTCTCTCTCACTCATTCTCATTCCCTCCCTCCCTCCCCCATCTTCCCTTCCTTCCAATATCTCCTTCCTTCCTTCCTTCCTTCCTTCCTTCCTTCCTTCCTTCCTTCCTTCCTTCCTTCCTTCCTTTCTTTTCTTTCTTTCTTTCATCTATCAATCGTCCATTTATCCTCTTTCTCTTGTCCTTGTCATTCCTTTATTTAAACATTTACTCTCCAATCCTTTCTATTTTTCATTTCTTAATGTTCTTTCTAGCTTTTGTAGCATTATATGAAATCCAAGATGACTAAATGCAAAAGCTAAAAATGTTAGTTATCTGTATTATATATGAAGTAATGGGAAATGTGATTTTGTGAACTGTGAGTTGGTTGAAGATTCTGGGACCATAAATTCATATATGATTAACATTCATAGTATAAGGAAAATAAATTAAAATGAGTTTGATTTTAATCATTAGTTCATTTAATTTGGAAACCTCAATTAATAAAAATTTAAACTTTTACATGATGTGACAACCTATGTAGGCCTTGATCAGCAGTGGATATTAATAATACTAGACTTTCCAAAACATTTCTTAGGAATTATATTTTATTCATAAATATTTAATCCAGAAGGAAAGATCCCAGTTTACCAAAACGGACTGTATGTTAGGTCTTTTCAGAATCTGCTTTATAGGTGGCTTGTGGCCCATTTATTTCTAATCATTACACAATTCATAGTTGCCTACACCAATGATAAAGGACCCATCATATCAATACCATAAAGTAGCAGGATCTACAGTGTGAGTCCAGGAGACAGCAACCTCCCATAACAAATGAGCCAGGAAACTAGAGGGCAAGTCCCTGCTTTCGGAAAGTTAAGCGAAGGATCCTAACTCAGAAACGCTACCGGCACTTTTGATGTCTGTTGTATAGATACTCTGTTTGGTTATTTTCCTGGTACCAGCTGGAAATAATTATATTGTTAGGAAAGCAAATAGAGGTCCTTTGATTAATGAACTCAGAATTCACATTAATTTATGAAATTCTAAGGGCCAGGTGCTCTGCTTGGTCTTAGGGATACCCCGCTAAAAAGGCAGGGCCCCTGCCCTCAAGGGGCTCAGTCTTGTGTGGAGACTGAGGCAGGGACACAGTGGCCCTGCAGAGTGCACAGCTGTGACAGGACTGTAGGGCAGGCTAGTTTTAAATACAGTGAAAAATGCTGTCAGTGTGTTTTGTAAATGCAGCAAAAGCCGTAAAAGGAGGGCTGAGATCGAGCAACTGCTTGAGAATTTTTAAGCACCGTTTTATTTACCTGAAGCTCCTTGACTATTAAGTACAATTTTAATAGCGTTTCTTCCGTTGGACACCTACCCAAGGCAGTTGAATGTCAACTCCACCACTTATTACCAATCCACATATTAGGTCTGCGGTAATGGCATAACAGCTGTAGAGGATTAATAGACTGGACTCTGTCCTTCCCCATAAGTAGTTTTTAATATGGTGGGAGAGATAAGAGATATAAACCAATATAAACATATTTGCAGGAAAAAAAGGGGCACAGCATGTACTGCTGTGCATTTTGGAGATTTGGTCTAAGGGAATGTCTTAATGCCTGACGTGAGAGTGGGTAAAGGTTTGGTCTCTGACCAACTGACAACATCCTGTAAACCTAATATCCAGTACCTTTATATCCAGGACAACCCTTCGAAACTATAAGGAGCCGTTCTTCCCCAGATCTTGACTTCCGACCATTCTCGTTGGCCCCTTATTCACTTGGGAGCATTTCTGGTCTCCTGTCCATGGACCAAGTCTAATGGAGCCCAATGCTGTTCTTCCTTCTACTGATTTAACTGGCCAGGCCCTGACCAATGATCATCCCACCCATTACATGTTGGGCGTTCTCTGTTAAGCAGAGAGTTTTCCATTATATCAGCCAAGAAAATGAAAATGTTAATACTGCATGAACCAGGAGGATTTTACATCAGAAGAGACAAGTAATCAGAGTAAGGCTAGAGACCAGGGCTGCTAGCCTTGGACAGACCTGGTAAGCGTTACTAATGCTGAAAGGACATAGAGAAGATGCAGTGTTAAAGGAAGGGGAAAGCTTAGATGCCGGTTGACTTTTGCTTAATCTTTCTGAACCTCCTTATTGGGTATTACCCAGCTCTCCTTAGCACGATTCAGCTGCAGGACATCTGTCCAGAAAAGTGAACCAATGTGGTGCAACATTCTACTGTCAGATACTGCACTAGTTGCCAAGGATAGAAAACTCTGGAGAGACATTTACTGTCTACAGGGATCTCATAATCTAGAAATGAGACAAAAACAAAATACAGAGAGCAACGTTATGAAATAAATGTTAATTACAAAGTTCTGGGGCAGCACAAAAGAGAGACATTAATTTCATTAACTCTCTAGTTCGCACTGGTTCTTTTATAAATTCATGTGTGAGGATGGGAGATGGTGCACTTAGGCAGAGTAGTGGCTGCTCTCCCTAGTAACTACTTAGGGTGAAAGCAACGTATACTCTGAGTACAGATCTGGCAGTTGCTACCTGTGTTTTCAGCTCCCATTGTGATTCCGTTTTAAATAACAACCTCTGTCCCTGCAGCCTTGGATTTCAAGATTGTTTTATTAACAACAGTATTGATTATCATCCATGTGCTCGCACATTCAAGTTGCTGTGGATACAGAGGTGAAAAGACAGTTTCTGCTTTGCGGAGGTTTGTTCTCCTGTGTTGAGACTCTCCTCTCCGGGGGCAGCCACAGTAGCTATAATTTACGTATTGTTCTCATATAATCCCAGCATTGCTCTGCGGTCTTGAGTCCTCATTTACATGCCTGAGCCGTGTGGGTACTGAGCAGCATGTGCTGACGTAGTTGTCAATGCCAGTCCGTCAGACGGCACATCACAGGCTCGGGCAAAACCCTCAGAATTAGCCGCGAGGCCGGTCTCTACAGGACATACTGACAAGGTATTCGAGCTGGGAAGTGGGGTGTAAGAGGCCCTCTCCCATCAGTGCTGTTACGTAAGTCACTATGCAATACCAAAACCAAAACTTTTCTACTGAAAAGTTTCAATAGAGAATAGCTTATAGCCACTCTTTGAAAAGCACCCTCGTTTGTTGGGAAGAGAGATAAATCTATTATTTAAAAAAAGGGGGTATTGTGTCAGGTATTATGGGGGAAGAAGCTAAGGATACTGTAAATAAAATCTGTGTTCACAATCCAGAATTGGTCCTTGAAAACCTCCCTCCCTGCCAATTCCTCAGTTAAGGAATAGAAAACTGGGTATTTTCAGTGATATGCCAGACTGAAATCTGTTATTAGTACATGTTGGTTCTGTGATGTACGACATGGCAACTACAACAGCAGGGATGAATGGCAAAGAGGGGTTTTCCTATCAGGCCAAAGGCCAGCCCAGGAGCGAGTGGGCCTGGGCCAACCCCACTGGACTTCTTTACCTCTCGCCAGCCTGAGAGAGGCTTAGGATGGGAGAGAGACGTTAGGAAAGGAAACAATTTAACCTTCACCTGGGAGTCCCTGACTGTCTCAGAAGTGAGGATTTGGGTACCATTTTCAGGTACGATCAAAATTGTTATGACGTGAGTCAGTCGGTTGCCATCCTCAAATCTCTTTATTTTGTGCTACCTTATCAAATGTTCTGTGTGCACTCTGCTTTTTCAGGTAAGCTAGTGAGAAACTACAGATCCCAACTAACAGAGATTCTTCAAATTAAATTAAAGGTAATGCCCTTGTTTCTGAGGGGAAACCTAGAAATAGAGAACAGAATGCACAAAAGCATCTCCTGCAGTACTCTGGGTTCTCAGTATGTTTATGTTCTCCTCATGGTAACTGAGAGCACCAGTAGCTACAAAAGGTTCAGGAGCTAGAAAGGAACAGGTCATGATATGCAGGACTCTGTGCAATTCTAAACACAGAGAAACCCAACCAACTGCACCCCATTTACAACAGTCTGTGTCATCTCCCCTGTTACTTCTGCTCCTATAGGTTATGCCACAGTCAGGAAGTGATTCTAGAGATTGCTTGAACCAACCAGCGCATGCGCTCATTGCATTTTGAATTAATAATCTTTTTATTAGTAAAGTTTATTGGTGTGACAATGGTTAGTAAAGTTACATAGGTTTCAAGCGTACAATTCTATAATACATCCTCTATATATCATGTTGTGTGTTCACCACCCAGAGTCAGTTTTCTTTCCATCACCATATATTTGATCCCCTTTACCCTCATCTACCAACCCCCTCCCCCATTGCCTTCTGGTAACCACTAAACTATTGTCTGTGTCTATGAGTTTTTAATTTGTTTTTCTTCATTTGTTTTTCTTTTTCCTATGTTGCTTTCAGTTTTATATCCCACATGCCAGTGAAATCATATGGCTAAATAAGTCAGATAGAAAAGGCTGAGAAACATTTGATTTAATAATCTTATTAAAATAAAAAAATAACACTGTCACCTTAGAAGACCACCCAAATCATTTCTATTAGTCTGTCACTATCAGAAAGTATGACTGTCAAGTTTGTATGCTGATTCACTTATTAAGTGAACAGTTACTTTACCACTAGATAGTGGGTCCTATGAGGTTGGGTATCTCTGGTCTCTAACAGAGGGTCTAATTAGTCTACCCTCTGTTAGGGACCAGAGATACCCAACCTCATAGGACCCACTATCTAGTGGTAAAGTAGACATGTTAAAAGATAAATTACAATACAACATTGAACATTTTTAAGAAAACACACAAAAAGTCAAGGACTATAGGTGTACAGAGAAAGAGTTCGTAAGTACAGAGGAGAGTTAATTTTTTTTTCCACAGAGCAAGTGATGATATTCAGTAGTAGCTGTCCTAGGATAACTAAGGTAGCAGAGAAGAGTAAACAAGGATATTCCAGACAGAAATGAATGACACATATCAAAACAGTGTTACTAAAGGACCTGCCTGATTTGGGCAATGGTCAGAAGTTTCCTCTTGGCAAAACCCAGAATGCTGGAGAAGAAGAAAGGAAATAAGGCTTGAGAAGCAGGTGGAGGGCTTGCTATAAAAACTAGTGGGTGTGGCTGTTGGGTGTATAAGGAGAACAGTGATACAGTTAGATTATCATTTCATTTTCAGACTCTGCCAAAAGTATGAAGGATGATTGAAAGTGGGGTCAGAAGACAAACTAAGAATGGGAGATAAAATAGAAAAAAATAATGGTAGTTGAGTCAAGAGATAATGGAATCAACTGATTTCTGTGTTTCCAGCTTGAACAACTAGGTTGTGATGTTTGCTAGGAAAAGAAGGGAGGGGAATAGATGAAGGGTTAGGTTGAAATCAAAAGAATAAATGGGAAAATGAATGATGTAGAAGAGATCATGGGAATCTTATAGAAATGAGGAAGCCTGATGACAGAACAGTATTCCTGAACTGACTGATAAATAAGGCAGTTGTAGGCTACCTACTGCCATTTCAAATGGCTAATCATGCATTTACGCAACTGGAATTAAAAGGCATTTACAACCGGATAAGCACCTACATAGAAACAAAAATAATGATTTGGCATTACTCTGATTATTCAAGATAACATACATTTTCTTTTGTTAAAATAAGTCATTAATGGTTTACAAAAGAAGCTTCAATGTGTTATTTTTAAAGAATCCATGCTCCCCACGATTCTGCTTTTTTGTCTCTGTAACCTATTTGCAAGTAAAATGCCATAGTCAGAAAAGGTTAGTAGGTGAAGTTACACTTATATTTTATACTTTCAAAAATCCTGCTTCCTGATCTTTGTTAACTTACTCCTTTCCTCTCTTTCCCAACCTTTGTTTAATTTATAGTTCAGTCTTACCTTTTCCTTCCTTATTTAAGAAATAACTAACATTGTCCATTCTTTAAACCCATATACAATTTGATCCTTTGTATTTCAGCTTTATTTTCTTGATTTGCTTTATAGAGGTTATGAGAATTAACTGCATATGTTAGCATGCATTTCAATCATTATATATTTAAGTGTTCCCGGCTTAGTATTTTACTTCAGAACTCTCCTGGATTCAGAATGTCAGGGAGCATTTCATGGCTAAGTGTCCCAAACTTCCCCATCTCAGTTCCATTCTAGGCTAGCCTCGTGATGCAAGCACCTTCTCCAGATTTCAGAAAAGGTGTGGTGGAAGAATCTTTTATAAAAACACCAAACACTGACCTGTCCTGAGGAAGCCTGTATCACCTGATTGGCCCTAAAATCACCTTAATTTTTCCATGAATCCTTAAGGTTAAGGTTGCCCCAGAGTAAGACCAATGTCAAAGCACAGAAGAATAGTGGAGTGGGAAGACCAGCATCCAAGGATGGGGGAAAAAGGTGAACTTTGCCCAAGAATTTTAAAATATGCTTATTTCAAATATATTGTATGTGACTCACATCCATGCTTTTTCCTACAAGGTTCCTGTAGGAAACCTTTTCTAAACCTGATATATTCTGCTGAGATACCACTCCCCCTTTTCCCGTTCCATGCTGAATGCTGTGCCCTCTTTTATGCTATCCATTTCATTATGAAGATTATATGCTTATGGCTTTTGTCCCTTAAAGATTTCATGAATGCTGTTTTTCTGACATTCCATATTTAGACCAATGCCCCAGTTTTTAGGTATTCAGTAATATAAATCTCCTGAGTTATAATCAGTCTCTTACATCATATAAATTATGCCTATTCTGCATTGCTTTCTAACTTAAAAACTGTACATTTCAAAAATAGTTAATTTATAAGTTACCTGAAAAGAAAAAATAATAGCTGAGTTTTAACATAATGTGAAATAATGTCATGAAGTGATGAAAAAGAAATTACAGTTGCAAAAATACTACACTGAGATTACTCTTTCTCTAGCATCAGAACATTCTTTCTTGTTTTGTTCATCCATCCATTCAGTCTGTCATTCATGCTGCAAGAATTTATTCTACCACATGCCCAGCCCTGTGCTACAGCCTGGTGATACAAGATGACTAGTAACTTCCAGGAGCTCACAAGTGGGAAGGAAAACATGTGAACAAAGTATCTTCATCATATATTCAGAGGAAGCCTCTTTGCATCCAGAGGAACACAGACATCTGACGCATAGCAGCACTTAGTAAATGTGTATCAGGAGGGCTGGATCCCACTATCATTTCCGCCTCCAAACAGCCAGACAGCCTCAGTCCAGTCTCCAAAACCTTTGCATACATTAATATTGAAGTGGACATATGTGTTCTGTTCGTTCAGCAAGCATTTATTGAGCACCCACAGCGTGTCAGGCTATACTCTATATTTAAACTTCAAAAGTGAATCACGGAAGGTGCTTTGTTAATTACCTCCCAAGCTAGCAAAGGAGACAAATACATAAATAATAATGTGTGATAAAGGCTCTAATAGAAACACATATACAACAAATGAGTGTATGAATGAGGGAGCAATTAATTCAGCCCTGGTGAGAAGAGAAGTCTACAGAGAGGAGCTGATGTGTTAGCTCTGCCTCGAAGAGGACTGTCCGCATGCAGAGAACACATGCTAGTGGGCTCGCTCCAGAAGTCAGCTAGAGCAAGGATGTGAGGTGTCAGAGGCCAGGTACTGTTGCACCATTATTCCTCCCCTTCTGGAAGGCATGAGGGCGAGCCACGTGATCCTTGGCGGTCTTATCCAGAATCAGAGTCTCAATAATCCCAGGAACTATCACCCTCTGAATGTTTATATGAAATAATTTGTGGCCATTAGGAGGCAGTGGGTGTATGTTTCTTTATGTTCTATACATTAAAAGTCTTCAAATCTTTAATTAGTGCTTTTTGTTTCCATTACTTAAAGATGAAAAATTACTCAGTGAAAAAAATCTCATCTAATATTATCTTTTGAGGAAATGAATAAAAATAAAAACAATGAAAATCTCCAGTTCTTCCTAGCTTTTCCCCGGTGGAAGTTAATAATCTAGTTACAATGAGCATTAATAACCTAGAGAAATATAATGTTGTTAAGGTTTACATTTTCACTTTTTTATTAAAATTTTCACCACAAATGAATAATTTTTGGTAAAATTTAATTCTTACACTCTGTGCTAGATATGATTGGCTTGTCTAATTAAAGCCTACCTACTAATTGTACTAAATTTGCAGTATTTTAATGTCTTTTAATTTCTATATTAAGAATACAGAAGAACTATGAAACAAGGAGAAAGCGTGCAGGCAATGCTTACAGTTTTGATAATTAAAACCTGTGGAAAAATTTCTCAGCGCCTGCTCTTCCCCCAACCTATGTAATACGTTCTAGAAATCCCCAAAATACCTACAATATTATAGGTCAGTTCAGAGTTTTTCAGTTTGAATTTGTATTGGCTACTCCTCTAAAAATCAAGTGCGCAAGACAGCACCTGGCGTATAGTAGGTTTTTAGTGCTTGAGTATGTTTTAAATGAAATAAGTCATAAGGCTTAGTGCTTAGGACACAGCGACTCCCCAGATACTCAAGAGACCTGAGGCAGCAGTCGTGAGTATCAGCACTCCACTATGGGAGGACGTTTACAAAATACTCTTAAGAAACTTCATTTCTAGTCAGCGTCCATTTCTGCCACATCTCCTAGTCCTGTGTGGATTTACTACTTTCTAAAGATTATTCAGTGTAAGAGCAGACGCTTGTCTTCATAAAGCTGTGAAAGACGAGCGTAAAAATGATTTTGTATCAGAGAAAAGGAAGCTACCTTTTCTAAGTTGACGTCTTTTTTTTTTTTTTGTCTTGGCTTCTGGGTGAACAAGATATTCGTGCAACTAATAGAAATAATTCCTGCAGGTGTCCCTGACACAACAACCCTCTGAAGTAAGGGTAATGCCAGCTATGCGTGAAAGAGTGATTATGTATATTTTAAGGAAAAAAAAATTGAGTATTTTGGGGTTTTTTTCATGAAAAGACTTGAAATTTCTGCTGTACAGTGGGTAAGTACAGAAAAAGAAAGATGATAAAAATATACATTCTTGAGGACTAAGAATGCCGACATGGAAAGAAATCAAATGGTTGGAAGCTTTTAATCTATAATGGTGACTCTCTAGAAGAAGCAGAATTTTACTTAAATAGCAACAATGTAAAAATGTATCATTTCATTTCATGGAAATAGGTAAATAATTTAGTTATTTCCTTTTTACTATCAAGAAATCATTAAGAAGGGGCAACTAGTTTTAACCATTGTATACAGACAGCATTTTCTAGTTGATAACATAATGCCTAAGACAAGAAATGAGAGCTCCGTGTGGCTTGTTTTTTTCATTTATATTCCTTTCACTAATGAAATAGAATCTGTTCCCCACATCTATTTCATTAGAATTTTTGAAGCACCTGTCACCTATCATCGTCAGTTTATATGGATTTCAAGTTTTCCTGGTTAACAAATGTAATAACGCAGGGTCCATATGTCCGCATGTCTGGGAGGGGACAATCCACGTGGTTCTTGAATTACCTACCTGGGCTCCATTTCCCATTTATCATTTGGAGTATGTCACCTTCTGTCAATCTAATTACTTCTCTAAGAAACGGCTGTTCTCAGCTCACTGCATGACAATCGCTGCCTTGTGAAAACATCCCAGAAGCCTCTGCAGTCAATTGATCTACCCCAAAAGTGTCAGTCTCACACGGAAAGCTAACTTCGGTCGGTGTACAGGCTCACTCAGGATTTACAGAGTTCTCTGAGAAAAGAGTTTCTTTAGATACATAGCAAGAGAAGCTGGTGGTTTTGGTAGATCTCCTGCCTTATCTTGACATTCAGAATAAATCTTTTCAAAACATAGGCAGCTGAGAGACACTTATATAAATCCAGCTGACAGACACTTACACAGTGCCTGTAAAAGAATAATGATTTAAATGCCTACATTACCTGACCAATAACATTTGTAAAAGATCAAAGAAGCTTTCAAAGGCCAGCGGCAGAGATTTTGATTTTACTAGAAAAGGCCTTAAGGAATAATGCTTATTTATCCATTTAGTAATCCCTTTAGTTTATACTGACTATACTGTGATAAAGACAGACTTGGCTGAATCTAACAGTAATTCCTTTGTCATCATTAAACAGCTGTAGATTTTTAATATAATAAAGATAAGATGACCCTTAGAGTTCCACATTCACACTATGGTATTCAAGTTTGTGCCATCACCTCCATTTTCAGAGCTTTATAATTCCACCGTAATCATTTGTTCTTGGCAGCAATGTGTTCTACAAGCTCTCAGCTGAGAATAATATTTTTGAACAATTTTTTTCAATGTTCTGGTTACGTGATTATGGGAATTTGGAACTCAATATTAATTTGCTTTTGGAGTTTGTGTTTGTATATTTCAAAATGCTCCTTTTTTAAATAACACAATTTAACTTGAAATAAGACTATAAATGTCCCTTTGGTAGGGACTAGGGTAGAGCTACTTCAATACTTAAGTACTGATTTTACTCATTGTAAGATAATGTGGTCAGATACAAGAAAAATTGATTGGGAGAAAATGTGCTACTTCCTCTTCCCCTCGCCCCCACTATCTTTTCCTTTGTGACTTTGTGCCACCTGCTTTGTTTTGCCTAATACTTTATATAATTCTTCAAGTACAAAGTGAGCTGTTGATCAAGTTGATTTTTTAAATCTGTAAACCGATGTGTTTTATTGACAAATAAGCATTCCCACTGTGTCTAAAATTTGCCTTCTAAGAAATATTCAATATTTTAGTTGTATTTTAATACTTAAAATTTTCCCCACAGACTAATTTTAAGAATTTCTACCAAGTTTATTTCAGTGTTCAATCTACTGCTGTGATTGTATGTGAGTGGGAGAGCTCTTTTCCACATCCCTCACTTCACAAGTGTGGGAAAGCCTGGGTAGGGGAAAGGTGGCCCCACATTGCCCCTGACAGGAGGCAGGAGGCCTGGGCCATCATACTTGGCCACGCCAGGTTGAGACCTGGGATCAGGTTTCCCTAAAATCTTTATGAAAGACTTGTGAGAGATAATGAGTTAATATTTGTGGAGATCTTTCAATAACATGTAATTGATGTTTGAATTTTTGTAAACCAAACATAGTATCTGCCCCCAAAAGCTTTGTAAGAATACTTAGCACACATGTATGTGCCAGATGGATTGTGATGACAATTGATAGGCCTCTCGTAACCCTTGCGTTCTGCTGTCAAAAATCTGTACGTCAAAACAACTATAATTTTTACAGTAATATCCATTTATTGGATAAAAGACTCCGGTGCACATTGAAAAATCTACTGTCTAGATGAGACTTTAAAGATTTATATAAGAATACTCTTAACATGCCTTATAAAAATATAGGTAAAGTTTGAAAAAGCAGATCATATTTTCTTGATCTTACATATTTTTCTCTACATAAGCGAATTTTTATGAAAAATATGTGGAGTACGATGCAAGACACTCAGAAATTATTCTTAAAAGCTCAAGGATATGTGAAGATCAAAGCAGAAACACATCATAATTCAACAAATAGTTACCACCCGGAAGAATGCTCTTGTGGTTGAGATAAAGCTAGCAAGATTTTGAAATGAAGGAAATGAAGTTAGCAAATAAAATTATTATTCTGATGCATAGTGGAACACTCTACAAGTACTTATTGTGGGTAAAAATGATGGCTGTAGATCCACGGTAGTGGGACAGGTGGCCCCACCAATTATTAATTCCCCAAGATTGTAAATGTGTATTTTATCATCTTGTGTCAAAATATTCATTTTAATATTCAAACATTTTACCACATAATAAGCTATAACCATATGTTTATTTGTTGTATTATACCACTATAACATTAATAAATATTTACAGAGCCGCAATGTATCATAGATGTATTAGAAATGGTAGCTCTCTTAGTTTGATTTTAAGTGAAAATGTTCAGTGCCTCAGAAACTAATTTTAAATAATGTGATGTTTGTTACACATTGTGGAGAGCCAACGAGTTTAAATTTTTAAGACTAGCACCCCCCCTTTTAAACTCATGTTGTTTTATTTATTTTCCCCAATTGCACGAATTAAAGATGAAGTGTTATCTCAGCTTTGAATTCCTTAGCTTGATGTCGCAGCTTTTGCTTTATTTGTATGTGAATTCTGTTTTTAATAAATATGAGCTCTGCTAAACTTCCCATTAATGAGAGACACTTAGGTACACAGCTCTTTATAACGATTTTGGTAATACCAGGAAAATGCAGAAATGTTGCTTGTCTATTAATAATTAACGTGGCAAGCTGTGTGATTAATCAGAACTTTATGATCTTTAAAAACATGGCATTATCTCTGTAAATCAGATCTTGTACAATTAAGTTGACAACCATCATTTAAAAAAAAAAGAAAAAGAAAGTAAATCTCAGGACTCCTGACTCATACTTTTTCTGTTACCGTGTTACATTAGTATTTATCCTTCTGTGACAGCTGACACTAAACCAGAGCTACATTCAGGAGACAGGGGTTTCAAGATAAGGCACTGACTTTCCACTTTCATGTGTCAGGAGACAGGCTCAGGGTGATCCAACTCAGCTGGAACCCGGAGGAACTTTTGCTAGTTTGGTAGTTACTGACTTGGTTTCCTGTTTTCAGTGCTCTCTGGTTCCTTACTCAAGAGCTCATGAAGCCCTCAACTCAACTCTTTTGACTTTTCTTTCTTTCAGCTTGTGTTGTTTAAGGCAGGAAATGTAGCAGTATTACCAGTTTCAGTACAGATTGTCACATACATAGAACGCTAACCGGACGAAACCGAAGTGGTTCTCTTTATGATCAGTGTCTGAACATTCTTAATGGGTGTTCCGTGAGAATATTAGCTTGGTCCTCTTACTGCCTTTTGCTGTCAAGCGCACATCCAGAGAGGTGGCAGGACAGTGTGAGTGCCAGCCATTATGTCAAACTCAAACTAGAGATCTGTTTCCAACATTTCTGCTTTTGTCATGATCAGATTCCGAAATCATTGTGTAATGTCCTGACTTCTAATTTTTCTGTGGGAAAATAGAATGTTGCATGTTCCCACCTTACTTGTATTCGTCTGTAATTGTCTCTCACGAGATGTTTGCAAGTTCAGCCCTCATACTATCTTTGTTCACTGACTGAATTCCGTTGCAAAAGGAATATGTCCCTTGTCTTTACTTATTTTTAACTAGCAGTAGTAAGTGCACTGTTAAAATGACTTGGTTTCTCTATGGTTTCTTTACCCTAATGTAATATGTAGCGTATGTAATAACAACCTGAAATACTGGGCAGATTGAACTTCCGTAACACCCCTGAATGTCTCTTACAGCCTTTGTCTAGGATTGAACTTTCCGAATTATGTATTTCAGACATTGAGAAAGAAGGGCCTTAATGGCTGTGACAGCCCCGACCCCGATGCAGACGATTCAGTAGGTCACAGCCCTGAGTCTGAGGACAAGTACAGGAAAATAAACGAAGATATTGATCTAATGATCAGCAGGCAAAGATTGTGTGTAAGTACTCACAACACCCTTCATTTTTTTTACTCTTGATATTTCTCTGAACCTGGCAGGCCTTGAACAAGAAAGAAAACAAAGGTTGCGAAAGCCCCGATCCTGACTCCTCTTATGCTCTCACCCCACGCACTGAAGAAAAATACAAAAAAATTAATGAAGAATTTGATAATATGATCAAGAGTCATAAAATTCCTGTAAGTACCAAAGGTAGATGGCTGGTCTGCTGATAACTGCTGCAGTAACATACCTTAACCCTTTCAGTGATGGCTTTCTCTAAGAAGCCCTGGAAAGTCAAACGGATAAAACAGCCATCTCATCCCACGGCAGTTCATTTAGAACACAAACCCTCAGGGAGGCTTAAATTATGTAATCTAAAAAAAGTTGCCGTCAAGTTCATTGGGAGGTAGAAAATTCACAGGAGGAAGAGAGAAAGATCTATGTGACACACCCTGAATTTACACAATCTCTCAAACACACAGTCCACGCAAATCACAATGCACTAGTAAAGCACTAGAATCTCCTTCTCAAGAAGTTTGAGGATTTACTATAAAATATATATACATTCGTATGTATATATTTTTTACTGAGACCAGATACATGAGTGGAACTGCAGTTCGCTCATGTAAACTGACGATCATCGCCCAAATAAAAGTTTATTTCTGAATAAAGTTTCAGCGCCTCTCCTTAAACATGAAATTGAGCAACAGCACTGAAGGGTTAAAGCTAATGCTCGCTGCAAGGAAACAGACTGCATGAAAACCTAATGGTAAGATTTCAACATGTTTGTGTGCTGGGGTGATTTTAAAGCTTTATCCAAATACTTGCTTTGCCTACACCAACATTTTCCATGCTTTAACCTTTGGCTAAATTTTGTCTTAACCGAGTCAAGAGATTTCTAACAATCAATCATATGCCTTGCCAGATACTTAAGAGAAATAACTCTGCATGTATTATTTTGTTTGCCTACATATAAAGGGGAAAAGTACATATCTTTTATTCTATTCTGTCATCAGTCAAGTGATGTTAATTATGTGACATAAACTGATGCAGCTCAAGGCTCACACGCTTTCTGAATAACTAATGTTAGTTTCTGAACCCTCATTGTGTACAAGCTCCTCAGTAGGTAATTAATTCCTTTCTCAAAAAAGTATATTTTTTTTAAGTTAACAAAACAGCCTATACTTGAGGATTGAGACACGTTCTGCAGGGAAAATATACCTCAGCCATCACGGAGCGGATATTGGGGGACTAAAGCTCTAGGCCAGATACACAACTGCACTCACAAGAAAATGAATGCTTTACACACAGTAGGTGCACAGTCACCCTGTGTTGAATTAAATTGAACACTTTAGCACTTATTTAGAAAATGTGTATGCACATTGAACTTTCTGTCTTTATAAATACATGTCTGCTTCTTTTGTCAAGTGAAATAATGTCAGCAGTGGAGCTTTTGTTGAATCGGAATGATTAATACACTGCATCATCAAGGAAAGCTAAGTGCTGTAAATTCTTAGTTTTACAAAACCGAGTACCGCCTACAGCACATCCACGTGGACACTTTATCAAATGAAATATATCCTATCAGATGCTGCAATGTATGCTTGTTATACCCAGAATTCTTAAATGATAAAATATCCATTGGGATGTTATCTTTTGCCAAAGAAGGAAAAAAAACTCCTTTGGGCCAATTTTTAAGTTCTTATGGCCTGAGTTTATCTTGATATATAATACACTAGTTTAGAGCTGCTGGGCACAAAAGTTTGTGAATGTAAGATTTTAAGGTGAAATATGTTAGGTGTCTCAGATAGGAGGAATGCCCTGCATAGTTAGGAAAATGACAATATATGTAACACTGCCGATCACTCTCCAGGGCAGTGATCCTAAATATGTGTGGAGCTTTAACCCCCAAAATTCTGGGAGAATGCCCATATTTGCACATTGGATCGTTTTTCCCAGGCTTTAGGGGGAAAGAGGTATGACTGAGACTGAGAGTCCCTCACAGTATTTCATCCTGTCATGTAAAGAGTTCAAAATCAGGATACATGATTTCTTAAGAGGTGCAGTGGTGTGTGGTGGGGGATGAAAAACCACATTACAGTTTATAGGCAGGGCTGTGAGAAGGAGCCACACAGCATCTAGCTGTGCCTCCAAGTCTTCATTTCTTTAGTAAGTGCTTCAGTCTCCAGGATGAAAAGCCCAGTTTTTGTACATCGCTTTCGGTTGCTGGAAGTAAATTTTGTTGAAAGTTTCCACAGCTGCTAAAACATTTACAGCAGGAGAAGGACACTCTGCCCTTTGTATGTGGAGAGTGTCTCCACCTCTTTAAAAACATTACAAGACTTTTTCTATTTCAAAGACCCAATTTGAAGAGTTTCCCTTTTAAAATAGAAAATTTAATATTGCAATCACCTGTTGGTACAATATAATTTATGCCCATATTCCTCAATTACGTGAAATAATTCATGGATGATTTGGAATTTTGTTGACCAGCATTTCCTCATGCAGGGTTTACCACAGTTCTCGCTGGGCTTCACACCAAGAAAAAACAGCTCCATTTGAGGAACCAGGAATTGGGAAATGGGCTGAAGGAAGAAGGGAGGGCCGGATACAAGACTGGTTGAGAGTGCACGAGAAGAAAGGAAGTGGAAATAAGAGAGTATATGTTTTCTTCAAATAAAGGACTGTGAAGAGAGAGGAATAATAGCGTAACTAGGATGAAGGAGGGAGTTAAAAGGAAAAGCACTTGAGATTATTTATATGCAGAGGAAGAAGGCTAGAAGGAAGGAAAACATTGAACATATAGGTGCAATGGAGATAAAATGGGAAAGCTTCTCAAGGAAGGAAAGGAGGATGGGACTTGAACAGGATCAAGTTGCAGATGGACCCAGTGTGTTTCAGGTGGTCGGTGGGTAGAGGGAAGTTGAATGGGTGACGACCTAATAACCTCTATTTTTAATATTGAATTTAGCTTCTGTGGCTATTGAAGTAGGGGAGCAGGTGTTTGAAAGAGGACTGCGAATGAAGGTGTAGACATTGTGAGAAATTGGGGATAGAGAGGGAATAAGCAAGTACTGTGTGCTAGAGTTGTTGGGCAGCTTGAAGGAAATTTGGATATCAGCAGTTGGTCATAAGTCACTAGTCATAAGAGTTGTGTGATTTTTTTTTTTCTCTGCTAGTTTTCAGCAGCTCGATAATGGTTGATCAAAAGTGAAGGATGTCATTAGCGACCCAAAAAAGGATTCAGTTCAATCATTCACGTTAAATAAAAGACGACTTATTAACTAAAATTATTTTATTAAAAATATTTTATTGGAATTTTTATGGGACTTTTCCTTGTGGTAAATTTAGGAAAATAGTGGCTTTTGGATAAGAGTTTAGATACCTTTCTGACCATGGTGACTCACTTCAGCAACCATGATCACTTTGTTCAGGGATAGCACTAAAAGCTTTTTAGCTATCATGCCTTTATCTCTTAAAGCCAGAACCAGAATCATTGGCGTGTGACCTGTGCAATTATATAGGGTACTGCTCTCGTAGGGCCAGATTGGGTTAAATACTGTGCGTCACCCTCTTGAAATTCTTAATTTTTTTAACAAGGGGTCCCCACATTTTCATTTTGTCCTGGGCCCTGCAAGTTATATAGCCAGACTTGCCTACGGCATTTTATTTAATCACCCCAAATGTCTTGAATGTTCTAAAATGTGGAACCTAGCCCTGAGATATTTGCAAGTTTGGAGTCTTTAACTACTTTTTGGCTTTCACTGTTTAGACAAAATTTTAAATTTTTTTTGGTTCTTTTAAGTTCCCTAATTTTGAAAACTCAAGAAGAAAAAGAATTACACAAACATCTTATAAACATTTATAGCCTTTGCTTTCCCTAAAATGTTTAGAGCTGATTCGCCTCTTTAGGGATGTAAGCACTTCACGTCTCAGATAAAGTCAAGGGAGATTTAATGATTTTTCCTGGTCAAATGGCAATTTATTACACAATCTGGACTACAACTGAGATTTCTGATATTAATGCTGATGTTCTTTCTGATTCTCTGAGATACCTTCTCAGTGTGATCATTTTTAAGCTTATGATTTGGTTTCAAAATTATTTAGCCAGTTCCTGATACAGATAAGGAAACAAAGCAAACAATAGGGAAAATGCAAAGGATGTTAGCATATTTTATGACTTCTGAATTTTTCAAGTATGCTCTGATATCAGAATTATATCTGACTGCTGTTTAGACAATCACAAGGAAGTTTCATAATAATCATCATCTAATTGTTTATGGTCCAGAATACTGGAAACAGACTAATTCTTGGGGATGATGGTCAGAGGAAAGGAAGAGTAGAGAGACATTCCGTGAATTGGTTATTAGGGTAGTTCAGAATTTATTAAATAATTATTAATAATCCCCTTTATATTGGATGTGCATACAATCACCCTGGGGAGGGGAGAGGGAAATAGGCTTTGCTCTCTACTGAGATACAATCAGCATTCTGTAGAATATTCAGGGGAGAAGCAGCTTTATAGCTGATTTTTTGGGTATCCAGTAATCAACACCTGTAAGTAGCAATGATGAAAACAAATTAAGACATTTATAACCAAATGATAGCTTTAAAATATCCAATCTGAGTAAATTTGGAAGAGGGGAGTCTTTAAGGTTTATTTCTTCCCAAGACCCCAGTCCCAGCCTGGCAGAGAACAGACTGCACTCCAATGTGGATGCCCCCCACCCACATCCCATAGAACCCATTTAGTTCATTATTTTTGTAGGTCACAAATAATAAGTTGCTAACATCCAGCCCTTACTTACGTCACAGTGAGCAATGATTTCTGATTGCAATATTCTATTTCTATACCAAAACTTAGACTGTGTTGTACAGTGATTTAGTAGCAAAAGCAACAAGGCTCAGACAACACTACTCATTAGATGACCTTGAGCCACTTACTTAATCTCACGGATTTTAAAAGGGAAGAATTATATCCACAGTGAAGGAATGTTGAAATTGTTATATCGTGTATGTAAATTATATAGTACAGTGCCTGCTCAATAAACAATACACAGTAAATTGTAAGCTTGTGTTTTTGTCTTAATACAGTGTCTTCCTAAAAATTCTCCTTTGAAGAGACATATGCGATTCACATAATAAAAAGTAGATTAGGCTCCACATTATACCTTAGAGCAAAAGAGCTTTTAGCACCTTGATGAAAGGGGATGTTATTTGGCCAATGTCATAATTGATTTGATCACAGAAGGGAAAAAAGAGCAAGGGAAACTGATCAGGAGATGGCAACCTCTGCCAACCTGTGGTCCAGCAAGGAGGATGTTACAGTAGAAATATACCCTGATCTCTCTCCTCCCATTCGCAGTACTTCTGCTGGTGGCGCCACTGGCCAAGCTGAAGCCAGAGGTCAAGGGGAGCCTGGTTGATACAGTCCAGAGGGAGGGTCAGCCTTTGGGCTCAGAGCAGTGAGGAAAGTGGACAGTGGCCCTGGAGGGCAAATGGAGAAGCACAGTTATTTAACTTTGTTTACTTAGGTATGCTACAGTAATTTTTATTTGGTCTTTTAATAAAGGCACACAAGGTTTTATTCACCCTACAGACATTTATTTACAGCATATAGTAATGTTTTTTGTTTAAAAAGGCTCTGGAAATTTGGGTATATATTCATTCTTTGTTATCTTATTAAACATTGCTATTCCATTATATCAGAGTGTCTATCCAAAATTATTTTTACTACCCTGTTTATAACAGATAAAGCCTAATAAAGACTGTGTTAGTGTAGCACTTGAATATTTTTATTTCTCTCTAAAACAATGAAGAATCAAAGACATGTTAACAAAACATTTACTCTTGTTAATATCGACATGCCCAGATCTTGGAAGAAAAGAAAACAAGGGGGAGAAAAAGACTAAGAAATAAAGGGAGCATAAGCAGAAGTAGAGAACAGTATTGTAATCATCACCAGGATAAATGTAGAACTATTGCGGAGCACAACGTGTCATGCAGAACAGCCACTCAACAAGTGACAGAAAAATTGATATTAGGATTACAGAAAAAAGCATAGTTTAAAAAAAACTTTGAACCACATACACATATGCATTTAAAATAATGGCTTATTTAAGAATACCTGAGGGAATGTTCTATATAAACCCCATCTCTAATAAACATATTAGATGCACACATACATACATCCGTTTTATATTCAGAATGCTATATGCTCTGACCATGAGTCCTCTGGCAATATACGCAGACAGTATTTTCATTTACAACGTTAAAAATGGGAAAAATGGAGGGAGGGAGTTACAACTCTGATTATTTAGTTAATGCAAGCAGAAAAAATAAGCATGACTTTGCTTAAATTGCCAAAATAATACCCCCAAAAATCAATAATTGGGATCTGATTACTCTAATTAGATAGCCACACAGCTTCAGCTCACTAAATATTTGCCAACTGTCTCATTTGAGATGCAGGTCTTGCCATTTGTCAGTGTCAGTATATCCCAAAATATGAAGTGCAACATACATTCTGAACTATCGTTCTATAATATGAATTACTGAATGATATATGTTCTGTTGAATCCTGTATGTTAAAATGTCTATTATCTTCAGAGTTACTTTCAAAAGACAGACTTTTAAAACTAATGATTAAAGTATAAAGTACTATTCACAAGCCTGGAGATGATTTTACATCATTAGACTTCTGCATAAATATGCTTCAATAAGCAATTAAACCAAAGGCTCCGGTTTGCATTTTAATCCTCCTTTTTCTCTGTGAAGTCATCGCAATCGTGTACCTTTGATCTTGCAGTCATTTCTGGCACCAGATTCAGATATCACAAATGAACAATTATTACTTAATAGAATGGAACTCAGAGACAATGGAGTCTAATGAAATGGGGCTTTGTTTTAAACAAAAGTGAAACGTTTTCTAATAGTTGCAAAGAAAGAGTTCTAAGCACATTAAAGAAATCAATTTATGATCTGAACATCTTGAGAGCTTTTCTTAATGGTCTTCTAGACACCAAGCAGTTTAGAATTTGAATTTTTTCTTGGAACAGTAAAGGCTGTCTGTACTTGAGAGATTGTTTCTATTTTATTTTATTTTATTACCCATATATTGTTTCTGCTCCTATAGGCTGTTCCACCTCCCAACTTTGAGATGCCAGTCTCCATCCCAGTGTCCAGCCATAACAGCTTGGTATACAGCAACCCTGTCAGCTCACTGGGAAACCCCAACCTTTTGCCACTGGCCCACCCTTCTCTGCAGAGGAATAGTATGTCTCCTGGTGTAACACATCGACCTCCGAGTGCAGGTAACACAGGTACGTCCTCATAAGAACACAATGTGAGCAAATCATTGGAAGGAACTACTCTTGGGGAAAAAGCTATTTTATCTACAAGATCTTGAGTTTTCCAGTTTTCCATTTGTTACACTCCTTCACCACTAGACTAGGTCTTCAACGTGATAAAGCTTAACTCCATTTGCATATCTTTTGAAATCTTTCATAATCTGCAAATTATCTGTTCAGCCTCTCTGTCACCAATCTCCTCATGTGGCTATATTTTAACCGTATGGAAATATCAAATATCCTGTCTCCATGCTTGGCTTCTGCCCTTCTCCTGCCTAAAATGCCATTTCCTCTCTTCCATCTCTCCAGACACCCCTTCTATGAAACCTTCGCCTGTGTACCCTTATAGCATTTACCCCATGTAGTCATTATTTTGTTCAATTTTTATTTATTTATACAGTAACTTACTTACACCTGAAAGAATTTTACACAAAAAGGAAATATCATAGGATAGCATAATTTATAAGAAGTGTGAAATAAAACCAAAACTAAGTCAGAAACAAAGCTAAGAGCATATCTTAAGGACATACATACCTGCCATAAATTTCTTTCTACACTTCTAAGAGATCCTTGCTGTTGAACAATGTACAGTGTCCCAGAGGGAAGAAATTATTGCTCAGGAAAAGTTCAACCATTATTACTACTCAAATCAAGCAAAACACATTATGATGTGTTGTATTGAATATGCGTCTCTTTCCCCACTGGACTTAAAAACCTTGGAGAGAAAAATGTCCTCTTGATTTGTCAGGCTCACAGTAGGAACTAAGTAAATATGTATTGAGTATAACTAAACAAATCCTTCCTATTTCCAAAGGAAGTACCATGCAAGTAATTGTATTTATAAGTCATGTACCGCAAACCATTATATATTTACATTTTATTTTTTAAAAAGCACACCATAGGAAAATTTTAGGCACACATAACTATATTAAAAGCAACTTATTCACAAAAGAAATTTTTTAGGGTACTTAAGTATCTACCTTATAAGTAAAACTAAACATATATTCAGTACAGAAACTTTATATAGAAAATACAATAAAAATCAGCCAGAGAAAAAAATCTTGATAAATCTTGAAACTAAAAGATGTAAAGGGCTTCATTATACCATTCTCTCTACTTACGAATATGATTGAAAGTTTTCATAAGAATTTTCAATAATCATGTTTTCCTTTCAGATCATACCCAAATGCAGTTGAATTTCCTATTTGATGAGTTCATGTTCATTCATTTTTTAAAATCTCTTACTTTATTTCCAAAATATTATTCAATTGGAAATAATAAATATTTTCTTAAAATGTAATGAACGTTTTCCTCTAATTCCAAAACCAGAACCAACTAATAATTATAGAGTATCACTTAGAAACAATTAGAAAGTGATCTAGCTGATACTCTATTCTTTTGGCTAAATCTTATTCCTTAAAAACTAACAGTAATTATTATGTTAAATATTTTATTGAAACATCCCAATTCTCATATATAAACATTGCCAGATTTCAATGTACTTTCTTAAGTTAGCAATGAATAAGCCGAAATTTCTAAATTTGAGACCAGTGCAGCCTATTTTATTGTGTCAGTAAGGAAAATCCACATAGTAAATGAGGTCATATCACTGTAGGTAGATTCATGAAATGACCAAAGTTCTTAACAGTTAGCACTGCCCAATATTAATTTTATAAAATATACTTACAAAGAATCGAATATTAAATGTACGATTATTTGAACATAGCAGTGAACCTTACTCTTTTTTTTTTTTTTTCACTTTCTATAGAATCCTCTTAGGAAAAAGTAGACTTGAAAATAATAAAAATTCAGAGACCATTCAAAGACTGGATTTCTTAAATGTAATTTTTCTTAGGAAAAAAGATTCTGTAAAATGTCAGCAATTGAATGTATTTTTAATGTCTGAGCACAGCATGTCACAATAAAACAAATGTCAGCCATCTGACTTAGATAATACTTCACAAATTTAGGACTCTTGGGAGAGGACAAAATATTGAGGTTGCTAAAGGTAAAGTGTGTTGTTCTGTGGGCCTTTAGCCTTTCTCCTTTTAATCTCGCTCTTTAATCTGTAGGTGGTCTGATGGGTGGAGACCTCACACCCGGTGCAGGCACCAGTGCAGGTGAGTGGAGACTTCTGTGCTACCATTTATATCATTTATATCATTGTTCAAGATTCCTTTACTGGGAGATTTGCAAGAAGTTAGTCTTTTGAACAAAGTTAAGGGATCTATGAGAAGCATGGAAAAATGACCTCAAGAATTTCTAAAGCACTTTTCTGAGCTGGGAGTAGCTAGATAGAAAGTTAGAAGAAGATTGTTTATTAACTAGAACTTTCCTTAATAAAGCTTCAGTGATTCAACATAATCAGAGAATTGAGGGATTTTATCAAATCAATTTAACCCTAAATACCATCTCTAGATACATGAGTACCTTAAGCAAGCCTTGCCATTTGAGTTCTCGATTAATCATTTCACATTAAATGTGAATCACTTTCTACCCAAAGAAGTACCAAACTCCTATACATTTCTAAAGGAGAATTTTTTTTTCTAAAGAAAAGGAGGTAATGAGATCATAACCATTCAACAATAATTTAATAAAACCACATTTGGCATTAAAATGAGTTCTTAGAGTATATGAATATAGTGTACCCCCCAAAAGCCCCTTAAATATATTTCAGCTCTTTGAGAACTTCTTCCATTAGGACCAATTAACTCATAGTCACACTTCTCCAGGGTTCCGTATTAATTCATATTATTGTGATTATTGAGATATTGATAGCATTTTCAATGCAGAGGCAAAACAGCACACAATACTTTTTAATGCTAACTGCAGTTCACGATTGGCATAACAAGTAACCATGGTAATTCCTGCAAGCTGGAACATGCTATACATTTAAAATAGTAGGAAGCAAGCTTGAATGACACGAGGTTGTGTTTGAAATGTCAAAAAATTCAAATTTACTGAAATATCCATGGACAGCCTAATTAAAATATTTTGCCAGCGCCAAATATAATAATCTGCTAATTATAAGAAAGAAAATAAAAGAACATTGCCATATAAAAGCATTTTACAAGTACCCATTTGGGGGTAATGCTTCTCACTTTTGATGTTGGCTCGTCACTAATTCGGTGAGTAATGAAGAAAAAGTATTACTAGAAGTACACAGTGGGGGGGAGGGGGGTTCACAGTGTGAGGGATATAAATGATGAACGTCTAAGTATTACCTTGTCTTGTACACCTGAAACTAATAAAAAATAAAAATAATAAAAATTAAAAAAATAATAAAAATAAATAAAAATAAAAGAAGTACACAGTGAATTAATGGACAAAATTGATGGCACCTCTTCCTATTTTAATCTTTCTTTTAAAATTAGAGTCAGATTAGTGAGTAAACTTAATGTCCTATTTTGCTGGATATTGAAATGAAATGCTCATTTTTCCCTTTAAAAAATACTCCGTGGCTTGTAGACTCAACATTACAGAATCAGATCAAAGCCAGGCCAATGTTTCTTGGATTCAAGTCTCTACCAAGCACTATAATTAAAAAGAATCAGTGGGCACTAAGCATTGGGTTGTCACAAATACCAAGAGAAAGATAACATAAGAAAAATAGTTTATTTAAAATGTCATCAGAATTTTATATGTAACTTGACAAGTGTCCTTAATATTCATATGGTAAAGGACAAGAATAGCCTAAAAATCTTTAAAGAAGAACAAGGTGAGAAAGAGATTAATACTTTCTGTAAAATTATGGTGATTAATACAATATGATTTTGTCACTCAAATAGACAAGGTGCCCAATGGAATAGAATGTAGAGTTCAAGCCCATGAATACAGGGAAACTTAATATTTGTCAGGAGTTGAATTGCTGATCAAATGGGGTAATAAAATGATGGTGGAATAATTAGTTATCTGTGTAGAAAAGAATAAAATTTAATTCTGACCTCATTCCCTAGGCTGGATTAAAAACTAAATGTGTAGAGCAGCATTTTAAAAATGTAAAAGATGGCATAAAAGAATATCCTTAAGATCTGAAGGTGGAGAAAGTGTTCTTAAACAATATACAAAAGCAATTAAGAAAAGAGTTGATAAATTTGACTCCTTTAAAATACTAAACTCCTTTTATAAAAGCATACTGTAAATAAAGATATTTCCAATGCATATAGCTGACAAAGGGTTAGTTGCCATAGTATATAATGATTTCCTAAAATTAAAGAGAAAAAGAGAAAGAAAGAAATAGCTCAGTAAAAAAAAAAACAGGCAAAGGCTTTCTTGGGGGTGGGGGGGAGATGAATAAGTGGAGCAAGAGGATTTTCAGGGCAGTGAAAATACTCTCTATGTCACCATAAAATGGAGACATGCCATCATACATTTGTCCAAACCCACAAAATGTACAACACCAAGAGTGAACCATAATGTAAATTATGGACATCAGGTGATAATGTAGGATCAGTATAGATTCATCAGTTATAACAAATGTACCGGTTTGGTAGGGGATGTTGATAATAAATGTGTGGGGGCAGGAAATATATGGGAAATTTCTGTACCTTCCCTTCAGTTTTGCTGTGAACCTTAAACTGCTCTAAAAAATAAAGTTTTAATTGAAAAAAAAAGAAATAAAGATGGTTTAGACATGATATTTTATCCAGTATCTTGCTGCATCAATTTGCTTGCTGTAAAGGGAGCAGCCAATAGTGGCAATGAATTATTAGAACTAGTGAAAAACATGTGGAATGGTGGGGGGGATGAGTTACTCAGCTTTGATGGAAATGGCCTCTTGCTACTGCTTAGCAGCTAGAATGCTTTAGAATCCTATATTGAAAATGAGAAGTATTTGGTTGTTCAATTATGCTGTCATTGTCAATTCCCTGACAGTCCGCTAAGTTTAATGGCCCTCCAGGGACAGAGAAGACGCTCAATCTTGTAAGCATAAAAGTTAGCCACATATAGCTTATAGTATCATTGAACTAAAAATATCTTACAAGCTTAGCAAATTCATCTTCCTACTTCAGGACCTCTGCCACAGGCATGAGACTCTTCTATTTCAAAAACAGTAGAAGCAAACAGAAAGAAAGACATGCCATTCCTCCACCCTCATGATAATAAATATTATACACTTTTTTAAATTTTTATTTAAGTGTGTTTTTCCAGGACCCATCAGCTCCAAGCCAAGTAGTTGTTTCAGTCTAGTTGTGGAGGGTGCAGCTCACAGTGGCCTATGTGGGGATCTAACCGGCAACCTAGAGCACCGTGCTCTAACCAACTGAGCTATCCAGCCTCCCCAATAAATATTATATTTTGATGGTTGTATCTTGCAGTCATGAACATATAATTTTCACAGTTTCTGTATAGTTGTGAAAGAGTTACTTCCCCACTTTTTAAAAATAGAGGAAGAAGTGCTTTCCAACTCTGATGCCACAGAACACCTGTTGTAGATGCCACTTAATCTTGAGCTTAGCTGTCATGTCCTGCTCACAAGCTCAGCCGTCTTCCCTTCTTTCTCATGCCGGACAGTATCATGTGTCAAAGCTGAATATATCTGTGCTGATGTCAGAGAATCACATAACACCAGGGGGAATCAAGGCCAGCCAGAATGTCTCTACATTTTCAGAAAAGAAAACTAAAGCAAAATGGACAAAAGATATCTTCCAAATTTTGAATATTGTCATTGAAATTCAAGGTCTCAGATCAACTTAGAAACTCTGAGGCCGAGTGGCAAGACTCTTCAGTTAAGTTAAATAATTTTCAGTCTTTGTAATTTTTTTTTCAAAATCAAATCACCTCAACTTGTAAAAAAGGATCGTCTCATGAGGAAAGGAAATAAATTTAACCTTTACTGTGTGCCTATGAATACCAAAAGACCAAAGAGATAAGCATTCTCTTTTTCAGCTTTGCTCAATCATAATGTCTTTCCCATCCAGTCCCTGAACTATCCCTCTCCCTCATCTCATCATCTGGCAAGTCACCTCTGTCACCAAGATGTTTTCTAAATGTACCCCTTTCTCTCCATTCCTATCCCACTGCCCTAGGTCAGTCTTGTACTAATGCTCCAGGACTGTTTCTAGAGCGCCATAATTCATCTCCCTGCTTCACATTACATCCCACTCCAGTCTCCCCATGACTGATTAGTCTTTCTCAAAGTCTTAAACTAATTGTAAGTCATCATGCACATGCCTAAAATCTAGCAATGGTTTCCCAACTCTCTCAGAATTAACTGTGAGTCTCTTATCTCTGGCCCAACCTACTCTCCAGTCTTAAACCTTCTTACCTCTGCCACATCAAGAACCCTGCACTCCAACTCTAATAATAGCAAACACTTAGATTGCTCTCACTATGTGCTTCACGAAAAGTAACATTTATTCTCGTAACAGTCCTTTCACATAGATATCATATTATGCCCTTCTGGAGATGGTGGGAATGAGGTACAGAGAGGTTCAGTAATTGGCCAAAGTGGGACCCAGGCAGTCTGTCTCCAGAGTCCGGGCTCTTCACTGCTGTATTGTGCTGCCACTTTACAAACAGTGTCAAGGCTGCTTGCCTTTATGTATGCATTCCTAATATAAAGGAAAAGTTGATTTTTATACACATAAAATTGTAATAGTATTGATGTAAAAATGGAAAGAATACTTCAAAGAAAAAATGTAATTTTAAATACAAAATGATGAGCCCTTGATCTGTAATTCACAAAACTAATGTAGTCTTCTGATACGGTGTACATGAATAGCAAATTAATTATTTGATTACATGGCTGAGCACCACTGGACAATAAAGTTTTACTGACTTCTCTAACATACTTAGTGGAAAACGTAAAGAGCTGATGTATAGCAGTAAATGGAATGTGGGTTGGTATCTCAGACCATCACAAATCACCTTTTAAAACACCGAACCTCTTATCACTCAAATTGAAGTAATTTCAAAGATGAAGGCAAGTGGTGATAAAGAAGTAACGGGATGGAGTTGTACTCTCGGTATAAGGGAAATATACAGCAAGTCATTATAACACATTAGTAATAGTGACATTTCTGGGTTTCAGTTGACAGTTACTCATCCACTACTTAATCCTTTCCTCTCAACAAGCAAAATGAAAAGTCACTGCTCTTAAAAGTACATTTTGTCATATCTCTGCACATTAAAGCTTTTAACATGCTAATTTTAGTGGTTATTGATGATTGTAAGATCAAGTTCAGTTGAGTTTTCATAATTATTAGATTTAATAGAAATAACCATTACCATAGCAATACCTTATGTTGGATTATTCACTGTCCTATTAGTACCCTTTGTTTTCACTTTGATATCATGGTTTTTGTTCAGTAGAAAACACCAGTATGCTCAAGGATTTACTGATTCATGTTTGAGACTGGAGACAGAGAGAGGAGAGAGAGAGACACAGAGACAGAGAGAACCTTTAGGAATCTCTGAAAATTTAAGAGAATTTTACAATCTACATAGCTATTTGACAATAAGGCAAAGGAGATTTATGTATATTGGTTAATAATTTTAATTGGCATTTATTGTAAATTAGATATAATTTTATGTAAAAAGAAACTAACAGCTGTTTCTTTATTTTGATTGTCAATTGTTTACTATTTTATGCATTTGGTTGTCAAGCATTGTCACTTCTAGAATTCTTAATTTATATCGGCTAAATACATGGAGATTTGATGTACTGCTGTGGATAAATCACTGAGCAGTGAAAAGGAGACCTGGCTTCCAGACTCTGAAAAAGCTCCTTTTAGCTAGACCTTAGACTTAGAACTTTTAAACTGAGTATTCACTTTGGGGATAAGACACAAATATCCTTTTCTTTTTAAGATTTTGTTTTTTAATTTTTTTTTTATTGGGAAATATTGGGGAACAATGTGTTTCTCCAGGACCCATCAGCTCCAAGTCATCAACCTTCAATCTAGTTGTGGAGGGCGCAGCTCAGCTCCAAGTCCAGTCGCCGTTTTCAATCTTTAGTTGCAGGGGGCGCAGCCCACCATCCCATGCGGGAATTGAACCAGCAACCTTGTTGTTGAGAGCTTGCGCTGTAACCAAGAGTCATCTAGCCACCCCTCCAGCAGCTCAGTGACAGCTTATTATCTTCAGTCTAGTTGTGGAGGGCACAGCTCACTGGCCCATGTGGCAATTGAACCAGCAACCCCATTGCTAAGAACTTGCACTCTAACCAATTGAGCTACCTAGCCACCCCAAGACACAAATATCTTTAGTGTCCACTTGTACACAATGTGTTATGATCATATAATTATAAAACTTTACTTACATGACTTCTCTCAAAATTCACTTAGCATTGAAAAAGAAAATTTTGTCATATTATAAAATAGATCTAAGCGAAGAGAGGAAAGGGTCATACAATGTTTAATTATTCTGTACCAGTATCACTGCTTTCCAAGTTTTTGTTTTTGAGAATACTTATCAAAAATTTCTCAGCTGACTTATCTTATCTGTCAAAAGAGACTTCTCTGAAATTCTTACCCAGTGATTTAAAATATGAGTGAAGTGGTTATAAAAGGATTTGCTTTAACAAGTTTACATTTTTGTTGCCTAATGAAACACAAATTCAGATTGCAATTCTCAAGAAAGGGTGCAGGAGGGATATCATTTAGTTGCTCTCAAATAAGAAAACTACTTTTGTTAGTATAGAAATATAATTTTATATTGTCTTTTAAAATATTATTAAGCAGCATGTGAAAGATACCTAAATTAATAGTTGGATTCTTATTTGGAAAGTTTTATCTGTTAAATTGAATTGTTCTGAATAAAAATTCTGAATTTATTTTCAGTTTTACCTTGGGAGTTCACCCAAAACATAAATAAAGATCCAACAGCATTGCTTTATTAATATCTATGAAATTAAGTAACAGTGATATTTTTAACCCAAACCAAGGTTATGTAGATTTATTAAAGAAAAGAAAAATATCTACTCCTCTAGTTGGATGATATACAGCACGTGATACATGGTCACTGCCAAGAAAATCAGTGTCTACTTTCCATATACAAGACCTGAAAAATTACTAAAAGAGGAATCCCTTGACACCATTCTCTAGGGGTTAATACTGAACTGAGAGAGGCAAGTCAAAGAGAAGACAAATGAAGAATCTTACAGGCTAAGCCAGGATATCGTAGAATCTGCTTTCAACCTCTTTGGCATGACTTATTTCTTAATAACTTTGATCTCTGGAGGGAAAAACAAATCTTCAAATTATAACTTCCTAGAGAGTGTATAGCAGATTTTAGAGCCCTTGGTATATTATGGTTTCTGACCTTACAAACACGAACTATGTTGCTTTTATCCCCTATCCTTCTGTTACATTCAGTAAAGCAATGGTGAAAATTGGTCTCTTCACTCATATCTCATCGATTTAACCTAGGAATGTGACTGATAATAAAAGTTTGGACATTTTAAATATTAATTCAAGCAATTAATATTTCCTCCTAAAACACTAATTTTGCTCAACTTTTTCTTCTCTTGGCAGTTTTTCTTTTCTTTTTGGTACACTCTTCTTGGTTTTCTCTCTTCCCTGGTTTTGTCATCACCATAAGATTTTTAGTTGGAGATAACATGGAAAGAAAAGCTCTTTAAACAATCGTCAGTGATAGGAAATTGCACATGAACAGACAGCAGACGCTAAAGGAGGGATGTGGTTAAAAAACCCCTCTTTTGGAAATCAATTTTTTACCTACCAGGGACTTTTTAGGACGTCAAAGCTGTCGGCCAAGAGTATAATTTGCTGTTTTTAGACAAACCTTTGCCAGTCACTTAAATTTTACAGTTAGACTTACATAGTATGTTTCATTTGAATTTCAATTCAAAGAGTTACCGTCATGATACAGTCTCATATTTGAAAGATCAAATCAAATATATTCCTTTAGTTTATTTTAAACTAAATGAAATTATTGTACCAAAACTTTAGATAAACAATTTCAATTTTTAAACTATAGATGTATCCATTGGGTGTAAAGTATTCACTGGATTTATTTATTATTGCTCCATTTCTGTTGTTTTAACTGAACTTTATATTTACTTGCTAACTGTTTTACTAAACACTCTGCCCTCCTTTCAAAATGTCTTGACCTTAGAGTCCACTTACCACCTCCAGTAATGGTCAAGAACTGATTCTATTGTATTTATAGTGTGGGGGGAACCCTGCTATAGTTAATATAGGTTATGATAGTAATAATAGTGAATCCAAATCTATGGTCAGTTTACGTATGCACATATAACATTAATTAACATAACAATCATGAAAAAGGAACCTTTAGTGTAATATTAAGCAACTCAAAGAAAACTATAAAATCTTGAAGTAAAATGTTTGCTCAAGCAATAATTTGGGAAAATATTCCTGAGGCAAATATTCAGAATAATGAAATAACCAAGGAACATATAGGATATACAACTTATTTTAAGGGTGACATTATTGCCCTTGAAAAGTCTGAGAATTTCCATTTTGCAGCATTGTTGTGAAAATTAAATTAGATAACCAACGCAAGGCACCTAACACTGTTTCTACCCCAGAGTAAGTGCTTGTTAATAAATGTTAGCTATTGTTAGTATTATAATTATTTATATTTTTTATTTCCTAAGCAAAAGATAAAGCTTAGTTTAATGCAGTTCCAGTGATATTTACTCAATGTGCATGCACTAGTAGGCTTCACAGAGATGTCTGTGACAGGCTCTACCCTCAAGGGTGGGAGTAAAGATGATACATTAATAAATCTGAGGCAGAATGGGAGTGCAGTGCAGTACAGTGCAACACATTTCACTTTGAACATTATGATCTTCTGATGTGTTTGCAGCAGTTGTGTAAATGTTAAAATCACAAGTGATTATTCATTCTCTTCTGTCACGTTCTCTCTAATTTATACTGTCTCAATATTTTTGTTTATAAAAATGACTGAAAGAATGAGCGATTGTGTCAATAATGAACACACCCCCTCATTTTTAGCAAAGAGACATCCCCCAAAATCACAAGAAGTGAACAATTAAGTGAGTCATAAAGCTATCACTCATTGTTAAGTGGAATTTTTTGAAGATAGCAAGGTTCAATATCATTTTTGTGGTGCAATTAAAAACTATCCCTTCAGTAAATCAGTACTCAAAAACAGAACGATATTTTGAGTGCCTTTTTGTACTGGAAACATCAGATTGTTAATTTCGTCCTTATTTGCAAATGGAGCCTGTATTCAGAGAGAGGGAAAACTATAAGGATGCATTCTAAATAGGAAACATCTGGCCTTTGTAATAATGTAGTGTGTTTTGGAGTCAAATCAACTCTCCCACTTACTGACAAGTCACAGAAGCTCCCTGAACCTCAGTTTCCTCATCTGTCAAAAATTGAGATGACCCTGCCCGACCCACATGACTGTTAGGACAAATGAGCGAGTGGCTTGCCAACACAAGCCTACTTTATCACGTGGACTCTTGATCTTTAGAGAAAATTTTTATCTCACAACCCAGAGCTTATTGTATGTGCTGAATGTTTAAAGTTCAGTATCTAGTGAGCAGATGGACTTGCTTTCACAAAAGATACTAAACAAAACACAGCCAAGAAACATCAAGGACAAGTGGGGTAGATATGAAATCCATGAAGGTCTGGTTCAACATCAGGGTGACATGGTCAAGCAAAAGAGACAAGTCCTTTTTAGAATGTCTGCTGCCCGCTGACTGGTACAGCCAAAAATAGCCTTGGCTTTGGTGTATTCTTGGGGTATTTTTTTCTAAGAATACACCACAAAAGGCGCTGAGGTTTCACAGGGGTTTCTTCTTAGTCTGACATTATGCATTATTGTATTATTTCCCTAAGAAACCCCCAGATAGAATGAAGACAGTTTTATGTTTAAGGATCACAACCATAATCATAATCAGAAATTTGATTTGCCCCCATTCTATAGTAGACATATTGAATTTTTCATCATTCCCAGATTTCTGACCTCCAGATGTTTTGTGGTTGCCTTTTCTGTTAGAGCTATCCCATGAAGAAGATCTCCTTTTCCCTAAAGACAAAAAACATAACAACTACAAAAAATAAACCTGTGTTTCACAACAGCTGAATAACTTATAAGTCCTACCACTGTTAGCAGAGTTTCAGGCATTCAGGTCAAAGTGCATATAGGGCTGAAGTCTAGAAGGTCATAATATTTTTCCACTAAAACTATTTTAAGTGTGTCACTTGCAATAGAGTAGTGGGTTGTATGAGCAAGTCTACTGTATATAATTTCAAAGCATTTTCTGTAAAAAGATATAAGCTTACTTGAGACACCAAACAATGTCCTGATATTGAAAACTAATTTATCTTACAACCTTAAAAAAGTCAAATATAAAATTACTTGATGGTAATGAGCATTATAATGTATGTGACATCTCTAGTTTAACAAGACAAGTATGCTTATAAATGTTTTCAAAATTGTTCTAATGAAAGAAAAAAAGAAACCTAGATCGGTAAAATATTTTGCTAAAGTAAAAGCAGAAAATCAATATATCAGAAGTTCAGCTATATGTTCAACTTAATGTTTTCCCATGGCTTTTTGCTTCAAACTCCCCAAATGTCATTAACAAATTACTAAACAAAGTAAATTTTATACACCTGTATATTAGAAATTATTTTCCAGATAACAACTAATAACGGATACTATAAAATACTGGGCATTTCACTATTGTGTTAAGTGGTTCTGATGGAAGACGGTCTCTTAAATTGACAATAGGCAGGTAAACATCTTGACCCTCTGTTACAGGAGAGAAGAATATTGACTAAAATACTACAAAATCTCTTTTTCAAAGCATATTTAATCATCCAGTTGAATAGCACACGAAAGTTAAACAATTGCTCTGACATTTAGTGTAGTTAAACCCAGTATTTCCTGTTTGTAAATATTTATTTATCTAGAGAGAGACCAGAAATATGGTTTGGAACATCACCATTTTGTGCCTTCCTGTATAAGGTCAGCAACTTCTGAACTAGAACAGTTATTTATGATGGCCAAGTGGGACACGGAAGGTGTTTCTCAAGCTTCCACGTCACCTCTGGCACAAGAGGACCTTTAGTCTCCTGTCTCTTTCAGGTCTCACACTTCATTTGTATTCTGTAGTGTTAGAATAAGATCTGACATAGAAGGGTTTTCAAAAGCTCAAAGTGTGTTCGACTCTCAAGGAGCAGGGCAGTGTTGTACTTCAGAGTATGGACTCTGGACACACTGCTGGTTCCAATCATGGCTCTATCAGTTGATCACTGTTGGACATTGAGCTACTGGACCTCTCTGTTCTTCATTTTTCTCATTATGTAACCCAGGGAGGGTATTAGTATCTCATACGGTTGTCATTGTGAGGATTTAAAGGTCTTTTCTATCTATGTATAATAGCAAACACTTACATAGCAGTTACTAGGTGCCTAGTACTTTTCAGGGTACTTAATAAGTACGCTTTATATAATTATTATTGCTAAATAACACTATATAAAGGGTATGCTATTAATATTGCAGCCATCATGATGGCTGCCTCAGGTGAGTATGTGGAAGTCTCTGATTCAGATGAATTTTATGCTTCTTTCTCACTTATGGAATCATTACTTAGCATTGAGAAAACAGGCTCAATATGGTTGGAGGAACTCTGATGGAGATCTCATGACTAGAACTTGGATTTATCTACTTTATTTTTTTCTTTTGTTCTTGATTCCCCTCTGCCCTGTAAATGTTCGCATGTCTGCTGCCTCGTCAAGACCTCATTCCTCGTGTGTTCCACGGCAGGTGCCTCCTAACTACCTTCCCTAGCAGCACCCTGACCCCCTTTAATCTATCATTTCCACTGCCACTATTATTTTCCTCACACACAAAGCTAATGATGTCATTTACCACTCACGAACTAACTCTGGCTGTTCATTTTCTATAGTATGAAGTTCAGTATAAAATTAGCATTGACCTAAGAGTCTTGTCTCAGCCAAGCTTACTTTTCCAACTTCTGAAAGTTTCATACTCTAAAACATCCAGTGGTCCATCTTCATAGAAATGTTTGTTCTTCTCAAATAATCGTCATGACTCTGAGATTGCTCCTGCATTCTCTCTCTGCAGGAAGTCTCCCTTTGAACCATCTGATGAAATCCTGTTCAGTCTTAATTGCCACCCTTTCACCATTCTTTTTCCTAGGATCTCATATAGCCCATCTTTTGGTAGAAAGTTCTGTGTGAGTAAATTACTGTTGAGATTTATCTTGATATAGAGACAACCATGGCAATAAACACTTGTCAGTGTAGAGGAAAAGATCCAATGTCTAAGCATTTTCTTTTTCCTTAGGGAAAAATTCTGCTTTATTTGATTCTACCACTTGCAGTTAGCTAAGGTAATGTGCTCTGAAATGATTAATAGGCGTAACAGGTGGAAAAGGAAGCTTCAATTAACTCTCTATAAACAAATTTAGTGGGTGAGCACTTGCATGATTTCCTGACTTGCATATTATATGGTTGATAAGCAGTTTGTCTCAATGGTGTACTTGGTCATCAGTATGTAATTATTATCTCAAGAAAATTTTCTCAAGCAGCGTAAAGAGGAGAGTCCCTCAATGTTTGAAATTAATAAGTTACTCATTACATTTTTCAGTTCTCATCTCACATTCCTTCAGTAACTTAATTTTTAGTGCCATTCCTGAATAAGTCTTAATTTTTAAGCATATTTTGTGTATCCATTTTGTTCTCACTTGAAACACTTAAAATGCTAGTACTCTACATAGTATCCCTGCCTCTAATTTCAACAGGATCTTAGAGGAGAGTGAGTTCAGAGTGGGCTGAAATGGTCTGAAAGGCATCATGAAAGAGTTAGGACAGTTGCTGATCCTTAAAAAATGAATTTGCGTCAAACAGGAGGGCAAACACAGGTTATAGAATTGTTAGAACAAAGACTGAAGCATTTTCAGAGGACCATGTGTTTGGCTATGGCCTTTGGAAATCACGTTAGATAGATAGAATGGGTCAAACTCTGCCGAGTCCTGAGAGCCACACAGGGCACTGACTCACCAGTGTTACGTGTGATCTGAGAAAGGAACATGATGGAAGCAGTACTTTAAAAAGATTTCCCTGGGTAGGTTGGGACTGTACATTAGATTTAATATCACAAACATGCACATAAGTTTGCCTACGGCTTAAGGAGCTCGCAATCTTTCTGAAGTCCATTTTAAGGCCCGGTGAAGAACTATTCAACTAGAAACCAGGGAAACACATGGGGGTTATTGAAAAACCTAGTCAAATGGTCATGAAAGCCAAACCAGGATGGTGGCAGTGGACATGGAGAAAGACATTTTTGAAGAAAAAGTAACAAGATTTGGTATCTGATTGGATATAGAGTTGGAAAAGGAAAAGGGAATAGTCAAAAGGACAATTTGGGAGACTGAAAAAAAGATTGTGCCCATGAAAACATTAGCCTTGGTCCATAAGGACTAGTTTCTGTTTTATGCATAATAGCTTTTTATATGCTTGTATTTATAACTGAAAGTTCCAGAAAAAAAGAAAAAAGAACTAGTGAAAAGACTCATAATGTCTAAATATCCAAATAAGAGAAAGTTTTAGAATTTTGGGCTCAAAGAGAGCTGCGTGCTCAATTGAGCTCTGTGAGACAAGGCAAAATGTCCTCCTTACTACAGCTTAAGCCAGGAATATGTTCTTTGAATTTACAACTTCTTAAAATAGGAGTCAATAAAAAAAAAAAAAAAGCAAGTGTTTTCAAGTTAACTGGAGAGAAAAAAATTTTTTTTCTCCTAACACCACATTTCAAGTTCTGTATATTTATACTAGTTTAATATGAGTGTTTAGAAACTTGTAACCAATTGAGGTAGATTCCCTTATCCTTCATCCAAATTATATCGTGAATGCTTAAATTGTTTTATGTTATGTGAAACAATATTTTTAATCAAATGAAACTATAAAACAAACTGACTCTAAAGTTGGTCTGTTCTTCATTTTCTTATAATCTATAATCAGGAAATCCATTCACTCATGCTTTATAATTTTTGTGCTTTTAAGTGGTCCAGGGAATGTGACATCTGTATACAGTCACATCTAAATTGATAATTGTTCAGGCGGAGGATCATTTTAAAACATAGCATGAAGCAAGGTTGAATCTGTATATTAGACTGTTATTGCGAGGTAGTGTTTCCCACCTCTCTGACCCTGGACTTTGAACGAGACTGTTCTGTATGGTGAATTTATCTTATGATAGGACAACAGCCTCAATGCAGGCCACAGCGTTCAGAGTGAGGAGGAGGCCGTGGTTTCCGAGCTGGTTTAAATGCAGGCTCTTCTTAGCAGCAAACCACACGTATGTATTCATCATTGATTTTCAAATGATAGGTTTCTATATCACTGGTTTAGGATCCACAGTCTCGCATTCCTGAATCTATATTATGCCAGAAGAATAACAACTTGGTGGCTGGAAACAGAAATGGTTATTATACGGCTCCAAAATGCTAGCTGGCACAATATGCTAAAAAGAGCAGAAATTCGCCGGTAAAAGGCAGAATTTATTTGTTCTTAAAAATAACTTGATGCTCTAAAAATATGAATTTAAGAAGTGTCATCGTGGTTCACAATATTTTACATTCAGTATGTAAACACCTTAAAATATGAGTAATCTTCTAAAAATGGCATAATTTCCAAATAACAGGAAATATTCCAAGAGGAAAATAGAATGCTTTTCAAATCAACTTTTTTCATATTTAGGCATTTATTGGATTAAAAACTAAAATGTATGTTTAGTTGTTTTTTGTTTTCCCTACTGCTGCCCCAAGTTATTGCTTAAAATGTGAGTAAAAAGATGTAGGCTTTGTTGGAATTTCTGAGTTTACTATAGAAAATGTTTTTTTTAAAAAACAAAAAAAACTTTTCTCAGAGCCTTCATGAAGCATTTCCATTTTCGCACACTGGCCCAGTGCTTTTCATATCACAGGACAACACATTTTATGAAGCGGTTTTACTTCCTTTTAACAAAATAACTCCTCCATGCAAACCAGTATCAGCATCTACCAAGCCGGGGTTTTAGTTTCTTCTGATCTACTCAAGCTTCATTGCACTGCTTAACTGACGTTTTTTTCCCCCTTCTTTTGAAATTACCCAGCTAATTTTCCATTTGATTGTTTATTTAAACCAGACCTCACGCAGACTTAATAAATAAGTGACATATGTATTTAGTGTGTCAGTCTGGACTTCAGCCGACAGAAAAGTATAGTGCAAAAGTATAGTCTTGGTTTTTCAGATTCCCTTTTTATCCAGTAGAATCTATTAATTAAAACTGAAGTCCTGACATATTCACAATAATGATTCAAACATAAAAGAAATACTCAATATAAAACTCCTCTGAGCATTCAATTTTATCAAGCATTTTTCTATGAACA
Organism: Rhinolophus hipposideros; assembly: GCF_964194185.1. NCBI lineage: Eukaryota > Metazoa > Chordata > Mammalia > Chiroptera > Rhinolophidae > Rhinolophus > Rhinolophus hipposideros. Next base: position 42,802,547 of record NC_138053.1, read on the forward strand.
AATTCTTTGTGTTTCTCCTAGTGATAAAAGGTAAATATATTTGTTTCATATAATAACTTTTGCCACAGAAAGCTGTCCAAAATAACTGTGAAGGAAACTTTTGGCTTTCAACATATTTGCTGGCTTTAGAGATTTTAGCTAATTTTCTTGAAGTTTATTATAGAAGAGGAATTTATATACAAATTCAACCAATATTTTTTAAGCAACTACTGTGTACTCAACACGTTTGGGGGTATTTCATTTGTTTTATTTTGGGGTATTTCCCCCCAGTAATGTAGAGAATTTTATGCATAATCCAATTGACAGATTTAGTCTTGTAGTTATTTGTTATATATTCAGCCTGTTTATTCATGCATAAAATGAGACAGGTAAATGAATGGATATGAAGAACAATTGTTCTCTGCACAGTGTGCCTCAAATATATTCTAATTCAAAAGATGTTACCATAAATATCTCCTGAAATACACCTGTACTTTGCCTTCCCAATTCTTCATCTCTAGCTCAGGCTACCACAATAGTTTCCAGAGTGGTCCATACCACCAGGCCTCCCTAATTATAGGATATCCTAATGCACATAGGTCATTCTGTCCACGTAGAGGCCTGTGTTCCTTCTGCTCTGCAACCTTCATGGATCTCCATTTCCACCATTTAAACCCAAGCCCTGTTAGACTGCAATTCAAGGTCTCCATAGCCTAACCTCCATGGCCCTCCAGAGGCTCCAACACTCCTCTCTTTTCATGGGTTCCCTTCAAACCCGGTTCCTCAGTGTCCCAGACTGTGTCCCGTAAATTCCCCCCTCATCCTTTTCCCAGTGCCCAGTCACAAGCCCAGTGTATTTTACCATCTCTTCTCTTTTTTCACGGTCCACATCAATTCCTGCCTCTTACGTGAATGTTTATGGTTTAATCTCTTCCCTTCTGGGAACTCAGTAACACTTAATCTGGATTTCTCTGTGGGCACTTCACCCTAGGCTGTTTTGTCTTGGTTTGTACGTTTTGCACGCGTACATATTGGATTACCACTGAGGAGATTCAGGGCCTTTGAGAACTGGAGCCCGGTCTTTGCATCCCCACTGGATAGCACACAGTATTGTTCGTCCTGGGGTAATAGATATTTGTGTTTTATGGGAATGATGGCAGTAACAACAAGGTTTGACTCGCTCCTTTTAGAGAGCTTCAGAAAATAGCTGTCTAGTTTTCCAGCAAGAATAGTTGAATCAGGTGGTTGGTTTCTCGTATTCTCCAATCAGAGGCAGTGGAGGAAGCCAGCCGATGACTTTCTGCCTTGGCTCAGGTTACATCAACTCCCTCATAGTTCTTCCTGCCACAAAGCAGTATATTTTGAATTATGAGACATGGAGACCTCCAGATAGCCATTTACTGTTAGTAGGGGGCTAAACATCAGAGACCTAAGAAAATCTTTCAGTGTTCGCGTTAGATGGCTCTTCCTGTGCCTTGGTGAATCAGCGTTTTTGTGAAGGCATCATCCCTTCATTTCAGCTCCTGAGAAGGAGTCCTGCTTTTTGAAGTTCCGTGTGTGCAGAAAAGCCAGCCTTCAGGGTCGCACACTGAACTTAGCAAGGAGGGCAAACGAGACAGAAAAAAAACATAGGGAGAAATCACTCAAAGGAAAGGGGAACTGAACAGCAAGCTGTGTAAGAGGCTATTCTTCCTGTGTGTCCTAGAAATTACCATCTTGCTGGTATGCCCTTTCTTCACTTGAGGACACACAGACGCACAAAATAAAACCCAAACCATTGAACTGAAAGAGTGAGTCACTCCAGCCAGGCCTCCACCGAGCCGGTCAATTAAAGTGCAGGACCAATTTTGTGCTTTTCTTAGACCTTGAATGACTGTCTGACTTTCTTCCCGAATTTTTTTAATAGGAAAAAAAGTATATGTTGATTTCTGAGCAAGTTGATGTATATAAACTGTCTTCTCATTAGAAGTTTTTAATCTTCCTACAGAGTACTATTAAATAACTGATTGGGTTGCTCTTCACATGGCAGTTTCATCAGTCATCCCGTAGACTTTCAGCGTCTGTTATTTATTGCATGTCTTATACTGTTAAGCTTTTATTCTTAATCTCATGCTGTGTATTCTCTAGAAACATATTTGAGTCTGGATTTCTTCCTGAGTGCTTTCTTTCATTGTTTTCTTTTAACAGGGAATGGGTATGGCAATCCCCGAAACTCACCAGGTCTGCTGGTCTCACCTGGTAACTTGAACAAGAATATGCAAGCAAAATCTCCTCCCCCCATGAACTTAGGGATGAATAACCGTAAACCAGATCTCCGCGTTCTTATTCCACCAGGCAGCAAGAATACGATGCCATCAGTGGTAATGACAACCTGCCTTTTAAATAAATGTTGATAATGTTTTGTATATGTTTTACTCTATTTGTATTTGTCTAACTTTATGAATTACTTATGTGCTCCCAGAAAATTAACACATCAGTGCTGTTGCTGGAGCTCTCTTTGTATTTAGCAATTATTTCTGGTAACTGGTTCACATTTCCCTTTTCCATGTAAAAAAAGAACCAACATCCAATAAACTCCACTACAGTACTCGTGTTCTGGGGCAAAGAAAACATTTCCTTTTAAGGGCTCCAATTTATAATTAGAAAAAATATATATTATTACTCTGCTTATGGGACAGACATATGGTTCGACCAATGGTAGAATCAAATTCACAGAATGAGGTATTTCATAACAGATTTTTACAGTATTGTACTATTTATGTCCTCAAAGTGCTGACAATGAAAAATCTTTTTTCATAATTTTGAAATGAACTTTCTCCTGTTAATTGGAATTATTTTCTTAGGTATATTGCAGTGATAGTGTTCAGTACATCACATGCCTGTACACTGCCTCAATTCATCTTTCTATGTATGTGCTCCATGCAAATAACTACCTGTAAAAAAACAAATTGTTTTAAGATCCTAGGCATTTTGAAAACAAAGGTTACATTTTACATAAAAAAAAATAAGTTGTGGCACTTGTAAGAGTAAACAAATTAATGTGAAATATAAATATAAATAGTATCACAGCCTCTATCATTTTTCTTTCTCCTGGGTTTGCAGGGCTAAGATGAAGATGATATTGTGGAACTAAATTCAACAACAAAGAGACTTACATCAGTGTTCTCCAAATTAGCTTTGCTTAAGAGCGAGAACATTTAAAACCAAGATTCAGTAGACAAATTTAGATCATTTTGCAAACACATTTATTTTTTCCTTTCTGTGCTCTGTGGCAAGCTTCAGGGTAAAACAGTCCTGCAAGCTGATTAGTTTATTATGGCACAGTGCAGATTAATTTTGAATATCAACCAAAAAAAATCACATAATATGCAACGTTCCCTTAGGAAAAGACTGGATCTAATAAATAAAACCTCCCACAGGGCCATAGCCAAGCACTGTGGGCTGCATGGCAGGCTGTCTCTATCAGCAGATTTATCCCAAGTCCTTTAAAACTGATACTTTCACAGGGATTCTATCAGCAGTGGGTCAGGTGCAATTCCCCCTCCTCCAGCAAGTGGGATTTCAAAAGGCAATCTTTTTTCCCCCCAAAATGTGATGGTGAAATAATGAATGTTGAGGCAGTGACCTATGCTGAAAACTGGCTAGATTGACTTTATATTTGAGACAAACAGCTCATTAAGGGAAACAAAGAATGTCTTTGTAAGGAATCATCTTTAGAGTCTGGTTTTTAAAAACTATTTGAACTGTTGTGTGTATCAGAAGATGCTTTTCCTTGTGTTGAAAAGATTTTGCCCGATTATAAATATTTAGACACTAATTTATAAAACTCCTTCCCCATGCTGTCAGTCTGAGGATGTCGACCTGCTTTTGGTAAGTGGTGAGCATGCTTTCCTGAAATGGCCTGGGCAAGGAGAAACCTAAAGCAACTTTTAGGTGGAGTGGTAGCTCTAGTAAAATAGGAAGATTTTGGAAGTTACCATCGTTTGTTAACGTTGATTATATTTAAATACTATTAATTTCAGGTATCACTCACAGGTGAAAAGTATGTCAGGTGATGTTTCGGTCTCAACTTCTGTAAGTGAAGGCCATGTTCTAAATTTATTTTAGGACTTAATTCATAGTAAAATTCTAACACACACACAAAATGCCTTAGTTACTTAAAACCACGAAGATACTGTTTTGTAAGAAATTTAAGCCCCATGATCTTCAAATTTATGTGATTCTTTACTTTCCTTGCTGTAAGGAGTTAAATGTAAATGTTAGCTGCTTTGCCATCTAGTTGAAGGGAAGTTTAGAAGAATCTGAAAAAAGTGGTCAGAGCACCACCTTCTGGTCAGAATATCACATGACACCCTACCCATCTGCTCTGCTGTATATAGAACTGAGAATAAAGCCACCGTGGCTGATTTCATTTTTTTTTTAATTTGCATTTGAATAAAAATTGAAACAATGGAAGTACAGTATACATATTTCATCAGTTTTCAACATAGTCTGTTTTTACCCATAATAAAGCTATGGTACTTGTTACTAGTTCAGTTGCCTAGGAGATACTGATGTAATGGGTTACTATGGCAACAACTGGTCTCTTGAAGGATTGTAAATGATAGGGTTGGCAGAGTTCATAGAGACACATGTTAAATGATTAATTTCATGAGATCTGTACCAGGTTATATTTTTATGTGCAAAACTAGTACTGAAATACAATATTTTTAACTTTTAAAAAAATTCCACCAGTAATGTCTTTTTATTTACTTTAAAAGAATCAAAGGATAAATAACTCCCAGTCTGCTCAGTCATTGGCTACCCCAGTGGTTTCCGTAGCAACTCCTACTTTACCAGGACAAGGGATGGGAGGATATCCATCAGCCATTTCAACAACATATGGTACCGGTGAGTAGCTTTGCCATGTTCAAATAGTACATGAAATACTTTTCATTAAAAAGCAAGATGAAAAAGATAGTACCTTTTTAGTCTGTTAGGAGGTTTTACTTAGTACCTGTGGTGTCCAGAGCAGTATACCATTACTTGTTTGTTTCTAAGACAAAGTGAGTATCCACATTTTTTTTAAGTGACTGAAAGTTTTACTAACCCGACCTGAGTTCAATATAGAAGAACAATTTCAAGGAAAATGAGCTGCTATTTTTTTGATGTAATAGAAAGCTCACTTCCTCGAGATTGTTTAAAAAACATGTATATACTGTAATACCATATTGTAGTTTTAATAAACTAGAATTGCAAGCTGTACTACTTTGAAGCTTTCATGGAATACTTATTTTTTGGTATAGTATATCTCTTTTAAATTAACATAGTCCCTGATGTTTTTTCTCCTTCTTCCCATCCCAAAAGTAAAACAACGTATAACGATCATTAAATAATGCTAATATAATATTTTAAAAATCAAAAATGTTTCTTCTATTCATTATCTGGCAATTCCCAAATTAAATATTTTCCCTGCCTGTTTTATTTTTTGATCTAGAGTACTCTCTGAGTAGTGCCGACCTGTCATCTCTGTCTGGGTTTAACACCGCCAGCGCTCTTCACCTGGGGTCAGTAACTGGCTGGCAACAGCAACACCTACATAACATGCCGCCATCCGCCCTCAGTCAACTGGGGTAAGCAACATTATTTCTTTTGTAATCCACTTTTAGGATGCATTTTTAAGTGACAAATGGCAATCTCTAAAAAATGTGATCTAATGTCCCATTAGAGGACATAAGATTCTACTTTATCCAAATCTGAAAGTAATTATCAGATCAATACCTTTCAAGTAGCTTAAATATTACTTTCCTTATTCTTTAAGAGCAGGGGCCAGGCGTTCTGTGATAATGACATAAATTATTTCCCTATTATTTTCGGCCATATTTATTTTCACTTCTATCAATAATAAATATTTAGTTAAGTTTCACATAGCTCATGTGGGACATAAGAAGACATTTATAGTTATAAGTTCGTTAAGTTTTTTGGGATATGTGAGAATCCTCACTTAGCATAAACCACATAGCTCAGATTAATGTTAACATAATAATCATAGGATCAACTATTCCACTGATTTTATATATTTATAATATAGTCATAGTATAGTTGTATATTTATAGATATTGTCTGAATATAAACATGCATGTGTATGTACATACACATACTAATTACCTAAATTTGGGTATAAAAATAAATTTTGTTGTTTTCTGGTCAGAAGATGTGTATTTCTGCCCCCTTGTGGTAGTTGTGAGGTGTGTCTTTATCGTAGAAATGACTCCTGGCATTAAATTGTGGAAATGTTCAAACCTTTAAAAAGCCTTGAATTCACAATTCACACTACCTGTAAAACAAATAATTTTATTTTAGAGATTGAGACTTTAAGTTTCACTAACAACTTCAAAACTGCAATTAATCTTCAATAAAAATACTAGAAGGATAGAAAATTTAAAGATAAGTTTTCATATTTTGGAAACATCGTCTATGCCTGTTTCACTTTTACTTTTTTACCGAGCCATTTGGTTGGAATAGTTAACTAGTTCTACGTTCCTATTTCTAAGGAGATAATGAGCATAAGACATTAAGTAGAATAATAATCACTGAGTGATATTACAACTTCATCTCTCTTATCCTCCCCTGCCCCATCAGCTTTCAGTAGAATTGATTTCACATCGATCAGCGCTGTGGTAATGGATTCTTCAACCCATTCACCATCGGCTTATATACATTCTACTCACTAATCACTATTGTTGAAAATCTAACCTTTTGTATAAATAATACATTCACATGACAGTATTACTCTCCTGTCTTGAAAGATTGTTAACTTGAAAGATACATTAAATATTGATCAGCAACAGAGTTTTTTTTGACATTTAAATTTTCTCAGAAATGTTAACTATCCAAGTAGACATTTATTGCAATAACTTTTTCAGGTAATTATCACTAAGTACATCATACCATCTAGGCAATTTTAAAATACATACACTTCTGCGGCTCAGCAGTGGATCCACTGCACGTGCTTTTTGGCAAAAAATAAAGATAGCTGTTTACTTTTCATTTTTCACAAAATTCATCCATTAGAGCACTAGATTTCCTTCGAAATTATCAATGTCAAAAATTATATTATTTTCCCTGAATGTGGCTTTCTTTGTTTTCAATAACATCTCACAATTTACATGTTACATATAAAACACATTTACTTATGTATTTTAACTATACTATAATTTTAAAATTCTCACCTGTTACTTGAAGAATCTGTTGTTCTTAATAGATGCTTCAGTAAATGAAAAAAGATAGGACTGGACTAGTGAGGCACTGAATTACAACAGCCAGGGATGAAGCATTTTGTTTACAACACCAGTTCTCATAGTGCATAGTTTCACTCTGAATTTGGTCCATGAGTTTTTATTGCACTTACTCACTTCCCTTATCCCTCAGATAGGGTACCACTTCCAGTCTTAATTTTGGCCCACCTACTTACTTTCTTTCCTCCCTCCCTCCCTCCTTTCTTTTTTCCCCCTCCCTCCCTCTCTCTCTCTCTCTCTCTCTCTCTCACAGACACACACACACACACACACACACACACAGAGTAGCTTCTCGAAAGGAGAATCCTTCAAATGGACTAGCACATGCTAGTTTAACATTAAATGTTAAACTGGTTTTTTTGTCCCAAGTTGTAATATTTATGTAAAATGAATTATATGAGCTGCCTTAGTTTCGTACAGTGTAAATTAATTTTTTTAAATTGATATTTTTCCTGGCTAAAGTAGTCTCATACACTTGTATGGTGGGTTCACATTCTTTTGGATAGATAACAGTGTTCAAAGGAGAATAAAATATATTTCAGCTTAACTAAAGTGGGTATTCCCAGCAGCCCAAGATGGTCACCACCATTCTTTCTCAAAATTGAAAAGTACAAAAGAGAGCTTCGTATTTAGTTCATGAAAATACCTTTAACTCTTCAAAGCTATACTTTAACACTATCTACTATTTGATGTTTATCTAAGCAAGTTACATACATGGCATAAACTGACTTGATGTAGAGAGCGGAGGTGACTGGCAGAAGGAAGTTGCCATCCAGGGTTAGTGAAAGTCATTTAAATACTAAGATTTAAGAAAAATGCCCCTCAAATTACTGGGTTTTTTTCTCCTACCACCTAAAAAGGGCAACCTGTTTTCTGGAAATACTTCTGTATATCATCTGTGCTAATGTATATAACTGAGAGAGGTAACTTGGAGGAAAGATGACTTTTAAAAGTTTAGGTTTAAATATAGTTCGATAGTCTCATTTCCAGGCAGTGGCAGTAAGCAGTTTGAATAAAACTATCCAGTCATGTTTCATTACTGAACAATTACGGGGAAGGGTCGGTGTTTTTCCAGTTGGAAGGCATCTGTAGTAGATGAGAACTTGCATCAGGACTTGATACAGGAAACTTGCATGTCTGGCTTCTATCCCCACCTCCACCACCCTCCCCTCCACCTGTTTATTACTCACACATATGAAGCATTTCATAATTGTCTGTAAAAATTTTGTTCTCAAGAATAAGTAAAACCACAACATGGTTATATCTGAACCTAGCATATATACGGCTAAGTGATTTTTAATGTTTTTTCTTTTCAAGAAAAATACTTCCTTGATAAAAGAGACTAGTCAATTAAAAGTCAACCTGTTTTGAGTCGTCTACCACAGTATAATGAAGCTGAATCTCAGATACCACTTACATTTCATTACTCTGGATTTAGTGTCCCCAGAACTACTCAAAATGCTTCATATATCCTTTCAGTGTCAAATGGAATGCCACCAAAAGATTAACTTAAGAACTGGCCTATTTGTTAGGAAGGGATAAACAGTAATCATCATGTCTTTTTTGGGGAAGAGATGCAGCAAAACCTGTACAAGCCATTTGACACTGGGAGATAATGCAGCTTCCAAAAGCTTTGTTAAAGAAATAGCATTTTGATTATATCACTTTTTGCTTAATTTATCCAGATGAACTGCTTTTACTGGTCCAACTCACCAAATTTTTTTCTTCATTTTCCATGTCCCCCACCTGTGAAGACATAATCTAAATGTCGAATGGCAGACAAAAATATTTACTGATATGCCACTTTATTTTCAGACTCCTAATTGGCATTCATTATTAAACAGTTGTGTGATTCATGGTGACATTTCATTAAATTTTAGTGAAATGGTCAGGAAAATTCTTTCATCCAAAAATCAAAAGATGATTTTCTCTGACATCAAAATGAAACATTAAGTAACACTGAACCAAGATAAAATAGTCCACCATTATGAATCCTTTTGAAATATAGGTATCCCCCATTTTAATATCTTCTTGATTTAAACATTACTTAATTAAAACTCTTAGAAAATTAGTATACTAATATAGACTGTAAAATAAAAATACAAAGAAATACAAGTATAAACAGGTGATTGAAAATTATATACATTCCCTGTAGTATCTTGATATAAATGTCTAAAACTACTTTGGTTCTATAAAATCATAAAAGCCAGAAAAAGAAAAACTTACTAGGAAAACAAATAATTCTCCTTTGTTGTTCTTGACATTAGCTCATCTATTAATAAGAGAAGGAAAGTAATTCTTTGCCAGTAGGTGGTGCTTTTGTATAAAACATCACTCAAAAATAAACTCATTTCTGACTAATTTTATATCTCTATACATCTTGAGCCTGAATTTCACCTTCCAAAAAGCCAGCCCCAAGTTACTCCACTTTTTCCTCTGAAATATATACCCATTTTCTCACTACTCATAAGGACGTTTTTAATACCATCTAATTTTCTCCATTGGAAAGTAACAAAATCACATACATGCATGGGTAGATAGGTTTGTTTTCCTTTGTTTAAAATGGGTGTGTCTATTACGGATTATTCTTTGCTGTAACTCTTCCTCAGTAAAAAGAGATTTGTCTATTCTCTCGACAATATGAGCAAATAATGCTGAATCTAGTCATGGATGTCAGTGCAATTAGAATGTAAGAACAATGGAAGCATCTTAAAACTGACATTGGCAATGTTACTATGGTTTATCCTGATCCAAGTCATCGTCGTTGCTGATATACACTTAAGGGCTTAATGCTTTCCCCTCCAGAATTTCAAGTATCGAAATTCTCCCACATTTTGGGAGAAGGGCAAGTTATACTTTGCTGGAACAAAATCACACTAGATCCTTCTTTACTAACAACCTTTTCTTAGGCAAATCCAGATTCACCAACTAATGCCAGTGAAAAATAAGAGAAGTGGTCCCCTAAGTCCCCCAGCAGAGCACGACTAGTAATAGGAGGTAAAGTTGAAATAATTGCAGAAAATAGACAGCACTTTTATCCCATTTAGCTGAGAAAGGTTGAACAAAGAAAGTGAAATTATATTAGTTTTAGTGGGGTAGGAATTCTAAGTGTTTTTAAGCCAATACTTAAAATTTCTGCAAATAATTTTATCCTCCTTCCTCCTTCCCCTTCTTTCCCCTCTCCCAAGCTTTTTACCAGATATGGTTATAAGTAGCCTTTTATGGATTCTATTCATTTGAAATTTGAACTTTTTTTCCTTTCTCTGAAGACTATGCAACTTAATGTGTATGTGCTTATTAAATTAAGGAAAACATTTATATCCATAATAAGCTTTTTACAATAATTTTCAAACACTGGCAATAGTAAATCAAGGACATCTAATTCAAAAGCTAAACACTGTATCTTAAATCTTAGATTATATTTTGGAACTAGTCTAGGAAGAAATCCCATAGACACAGAAAATGCTTTTTCCAGTGTGTCTTATTAAAAAACCTTTCTGAACCGGTAACCTATTCGTTTGGAGGGAACCTGTCAGAGACTAGAGGTGTGATTCATGAGCCTGGACCAGTTAAATACTGTAATTACTACCGGGCAAATCAACAGAGACATCCTAAATCGCTCTAAGAAGGCAATGCCCTTACGTGCTCCTAAGCACGTTCTCCTCCCTCTGGGCATGCTCTGGTGTCTATGAGAGTCTTTAAGCTGATGTTTTATGTAATTGTGAGTTCCTGGGGGCTCCAGGCCTCCTCCATCTGTAACTGGGTTTCCTTTCCTCCTACAGAGCTTGCACTAGCACTCATTTATCTCAGAGTTCAAATCTCTCCCTGCCTTCTACTCAAAGCCTCAACATCAAGTCAGAACCTGTTTCTCCTCCTAGAGACCGTACCACCACCCCTTCGAGATACCCACAACACACGCGCCACGAGGCGGGGAGATCTCCTGTTGACAGCTTGAGCAGCTGTAGCAGTTCCTACGACGGGAGCGACCGAGAGGATCACCGGAACGAATTCCACTCCCCCATTGGACTCACCAGACCTTCGCCGGACGAAAGGGAAAGTCCCTCAGTCAAGCGCATGCGACTCTCTGAAGGATGGGCAACATGATCAGATTATTACTTAATAGTTTTTTTTTTTCTTGCAGTGTGTGTGTGTGCTATACCTTAATGGGGAAGGGGGGTCGATATGCATTATATGTGCTGTGTGTGGAAAAAAAAAAAGTCAGGTACTCTGTTTTGTAAAAGTACTTTTAAATTGCCTCAGTGATACAGTATAAAGATAAACAGAAATGCTGAGATAAGCTTAGCACTCGAGTTGTACAACAGAACACTTGTACAAAATAGATTTTAAGGCTAACTTCTTTTCACTGTTGTGCTCCTTTGCAAAATGTATGTTACAATAGATAGTGTCATGTTGCAGGTTCAACGTTATTTACATGTAAATAGACAAAAGGAAACATTTGCCAAAAGCGGCAGATCTTTACTGAAAGAGAGAGCAGCTGTTATGCAACATATAGAAAAATGTATAGATGTTTTGGACAGACCCGGCAAAGGGTGGCCATTGGTAAATGTTAGGAACACGCCAGGTCACCTAACATCCCAAGACCACTCAAAACCTGCAGGCATATCATTGGCGTATGGCACTCAATCAAAAGGATCAATGACCATTAAAAGAGGACCATACCTATTTTAAAAATGTGGAGTTTGAGGGCTAACGTATTTAATTAAATAAATAAAAAAATAAATAAATCTGGGTCTGCATCTCTTATTAAATAAAAATATAAAAATATGTACATTACATTTTGCTTATTTTCATATAAAAGGTAAGACAGAGTTTGCAAAGCATTTGTGGCTTTTCGTAGTTTACTTAAGCCAAAATGTGTTTTCCCCCCTTGATAGCTTCGCTAATATTTTAAACAGTCCTGTAAAAAACCAAAAAGGACTTTTTGTATAGAAAGCACTACCCTAAGCCATGAAGAACTCCATGCTTTGCTAACCAAGATAACTGTTTTCTCTTTGTAGAAGTTTTGTTTTTGAAATGTGTATTTCTAATTATATAAAATATTAAGAATCTTTTAAAAAATCTGTGAAATTAACATGCTTGTGTATAGCTTTCTAATATATATAATATTATGGTAATAGCAGAAGTTTTGTTAATAGCGGGAGGGGGGTATATTTGTGCAGTTGCACATTTGAGTAACTATTTTCTTTCTGTTTTCTTTTACTCTGCATACATTTTATAAGTTCAAGGTCAGCTGTCAAAAGGATAACCTGTGGGATTAGAACATATCACACTGCAACACCCTAAATTGTTTTAAATACATGAGCGATCTATTGGGTAAACTGACATCCATTGTATATACTAATTAGTTTATTTTATGCTATTTTTGTTTTTGAATTTTTATCAAATGCAGGGCCCCTTTCTGATCTCACCATTTCACCATGCATCTTGGAATTCAGTAAGTGCATACCCTAACTTGCCCGTATCCTAAATTACCTGGTTGGTTTTCAGCCTAGAATTTGATATGCTTTGTAGAAATATGCCCAGAATAGAGAAGGTGTACTGGGGCACATGTCCTGCAAATGTGGCCCTAGAAACTAGTGATATGGAGTTTGCTCGATGCATAAGTTACAAATTCCCACAGAAGAAAAATGTGAAAGATTGGGTGCTAGACAAGAAGGAAGCAGGTAAAGAGGTAGTTGCTTCGTCATCCGTTTTTAATTATTTTAACTGACCCTCAACAATCTTGTCAGCAATATAGGACTGTTGAACAACCCCAGTGTGTTAGGAACCCCAAATGTCACTTCTGCATAAAGCATGTATGTCATCTATTTTTTTTCTTCAATAAAGAGATTTAATAGCCATTTCAAGAAATCCCATTCAAGAACCTCTCTATGTCCCTTTTTTTAATTATTCAAGAAATATTGATGACTCTTGTCTAATATTTGTCTACAAGGGATTCATTTTCAGACCCTTTAAAAAGTGAGTGCCATAAAAAAAAGTTGATATATATTGTTTAAGAGAGATTTCAATCTAGGAATGATTTTCCTTCTCTTGGAATGTGAAGATCTGTCGATTCACCTCCAATCATATGCATTGACATACACAGCAAAGAAGATACAGACAGTAAGATCAACACTCCTCTATCAGGTGTAGGACATTTCTTACCATTTTTTCTTTTACTTGCACAGTTGCTATGTTTTCTCATTGTAAAAGGCTGCCGCTGGGTGGCAAAAGCCAGGAGACCTTACTAACTAGGCTATATTTTTCTTAACTTGATCTACAATCTACAATTAGACCACAATGCACCTTTGGTGGTGTCCATGTAGGATGCTAACCTGCCTTGTACTAACATTTTATATACTAAAAAAAAAAAAAAAAATCAAGTAACCATTTCATATGTCCCACTACCCGAGGTATCCATGGAACATGAAAGAAAAACATTTATGCAGAGGAAAAATAGAAAAATCATCCCTGAAAATATGCACACACACACGCGCGCGCACACACATATTCACAGACGGGAAAGATAACTAAGAAACTCGTTTTTCTTACCATCGACTTGATCCCATCCTTACAACACACCCTTGTAACTTGATGTGTGTAAAATATGCAAACGTGTCACAAATGTTCCTTGTCATTTCAAAACTCTTTATCAATATCAGTAGAAACTTACCAGTGGGTGGGAAAGGGTCATGATGTGAAAAATATGAAAAAATAGCCATATTAATTTTTTTACCTGCAATTTGCCTCAGCAACAAAGAAAAGGTGAATTTCTAATGCTGATGATAAAGTAAGCTGAAGTACCAGCAGAAGCCTTGGCTATTTATAGCAATTCAGACAATAGTTTTATAAGAACATGAAAAGAACAGAATCACTTGAAAATGGATGCCAGTCATCTCTTGTTCTCACTACTGAATTCATATAAAGTGGTGGCAAGATAGCGAAGGGATAATCTGAGAATTTTTTAAAGATGATTTAATGAGAAGAAGCACAATTTTGATTGTGATGAGTCACTTTCTGTAAACAATCACTGTCTATCTTTACCGTCATACTTTATCTGTAATTTATCATTTATTGTATTTGCAACGCTAGTATGGTTTGGTTTTTTATCACAGTAAATCCTTGTATTCAGGAGTTTAGGGCAGAGCCCTGAGGGAGTAGTATTTTACTTAACCCATCCTAGAGTAACATTTAGGCAACATTCTTCCTTGCAAGTCAAAGAACCATAAGTGGCATTTTACACAGCTACAGGTATTGTTATATCTAATTCTATTTTAGAAGTTTTTTGGTAATATTAAGCTTAAATACTGGTAACACTGATGCAATATATGCAAGCTGCACAACCTGTGTATTGTATGCATTGGTGTGTGGAAGGCTATTCATTTCAACCTTTTTTAAAATTGTGTTTTTTAGTAAAATGGCTTATTTTTTCCCAAAGGTGGAATTTAGCATTTTATAATGATGAATATGAAAATGCCTATCATCCTCAGACCACTTTAAGGTTAACTAAAGTGAGAATTTAAAAAAAAAATATTCAAATACACTTTTTAAAAGAATATCTGCCCTCTCACAATTTTATGTATTTCTTTTTCTCACACACCCATCTTTTAACTTAGAAATAGCATTTTTTGCCCCTTTTATCCATTTGTTTGTTTTTTCCAGAAAGTTAATGCTTGTATTTCTTTCTTTAAAAATAAAAGTGTTGTTTTTTTAAAAAAGAAGCAGCAGCCACTTGAACCCTTAATAAAGGCTGTTGCTTAAGCATAGCATACTTCATCTGTTCCTGTTTGTGCCATCTGCTGTGATGTCGTCACTTACATGGCGTGAATTTCCTGCCACTACAGATCTTTTGAAGATTGATGGAATACTGGTGTCTGTTAGAATGCTTCAGACTACAGATGTAATTAAAGGCTTTTCTTAAATATGTTTTAACCAAAGATGTGGAGCAATCCAAGCCACATATCTTCTACATTAAATTTGTCCATTTTGGTTATTTTCATAATCGGGTATTGCGTTTGCCTTCCCTATTCATACCTCAAATTGATTCATACCTCAGTTTAATTCAGAGAGGTCAGCTAAGTGATGGATTCTGTTGTGGTTTGAATGCAGTACCAATGTTCTCTCGGAGCAAAGTAGACCTGGGTTACTGTAGGCATAGGACTTGGATTGCTTCAGATGGTTTGCTGTATCATTTTTCTTCTTTTTGGGGGGACTTGTTTCCATTTAATGACAGTAATTAAAATAGCTTGTAAATGAGGGCATACAAGCATTGCAACAAATATTCAAATAGAGGCTCACAGCGGCATAAGCTGGACTTTGTCGCCACTAGATGACAAGATGTTATAACTAAGTTAAACCACATCTCTGTATCTCAAGGGACTTAATTCAGCTGTCTGTAGTGAATAAAAGTGGGGAATTTTCCAAAGTTTCTCCTGCTGGAAATAAGGTATAATTTGTATTTTGCAGACAATTCAGTAAAGTTACTGGCTTTCTTAGTGATGCAGTGTCTGTGGTGCATTTTTTTTAATTAATGTTTTGCTGTTTAAATTTATTCCACTTTATCATTTTTCTTTTTTTTTTTTAAGTAGCTTCTCCCGCAAGCGCAAGTGAGCTTTCTCAGTTTTCAACTCAAAATACTCAAAAAAAGGGATATTTGTGTTTTGGAGGGAGGATGAGTGTGAATTGGATTATAGTTCTTGGGGTAATAAATGTATTCAGCCAATGTGGGAAGTTCTAGGTTCTTATCGAGTGGTTCAACTTCTTTATCAAAGCAGTTATAGGAAAGTCTTTGATGACTTGCTTAAATGCACAGAATTTCCAGAAGTCATTGTGAAAGGCACTACTATGGTATGCAGTAAGTGAAATTATTTTTAAACCAAAATGTGTAGAAAACATTTCCGGAGTTATTTTTTTCTTCATTAAAATAGTTTTTTTAACAACAACAACAACAACAAAACTGTTGAAAACATAGACTTATACCTAAATATTTGAGAAAATTAGTGAATTCATACATTTTTAGAAACTATGATATATTCATTACCAAAATTTAATTGTAATTGGAATATCCTTAGATCAATGTAAAGACTAATTTAGAAACTGAAAAGGAAAACAAGAAGGCCCTGGCCAGCCAACTGGACCCCGTGGACTTCAGCATTAGCAGTGATTCCTGCTCTGATGCAAAAAGGAATGCAGCTGGATAAACATTGCATGTGGCTTCAAAACAGCACTGCTTTTCCCTTTGTTCTCTTTATTCATTTTCAGCAAACATTTATCAAGCAATTGCTATGTGTAACTCATTTGATGGATTCTCGGATGAATAAAGATACAGCCCTTCCTCTTAAGAAACTTGTAAACTAGTAGGAGATTGAAAGATGAACAGGAAATCGAAAGTGTCCTCAGAGACTTCTGCCAAGTGCTAGGAGGGAACCATTTTGGCCATCTTTGGAGCCGTGCAGGGCAGAGGTCCTGAGCAAGGACAATTCATAATCTGCCCAGCAGAGACAGCCTTTGACTTGTCTTTTTGGATGGGTAGGACAGAGAACAGCCCAGATGGATGAGGACAGGGCTGAACCAGCGGGCATGCAACTTCTGCAGGACACATGGTCCTGCACTTAGTTTTGTGCTCTGCCGTCATCCCCTTGATAGTCTTTGAGCTTGTGTTTTGTAAGTGAAGTCTGATAAGACAACAGAGCCTGCGAGGGAACAGAGGAAGTAACAGAAAAAAGTGAAAAGCTTTCATTTTAGTACTTTTAACCTTTCTTGCTTTCGGAAAAAGATATTTTCCTTTTCCACTGAGCCCTACAAATTATGATTTCAGGCCTAGATGAGGGCATTCTACAAGGAGGAAATAGTAGGTCCAAAGGCACAGAGATGGAAAAGTGAGAGACAAATTTGCAAAAAGGGTGGACCATCCTGTTTAGATAAAGTGTAGCTATGTGTGGATGTTGGAGGAGGTCACCACCAGTTGACCCACCCCCAGTCATTGGAATGTATATTTACCCACTGTTCCCACAGTGGGAACCGTTTTCACCGATGCAACCTTGAGAGAGCAATGTGCTGTTAAGACCATCTGGACTGTATACAAACTAAATCCAGTTAAGGCCTCTATAGAAACTTAAGATTCTGGCAAGGTGGATACAGAGATCTGCTTGTCTCACAGCCATCCACGACAAACCTCGTACGGAAATTCCCTCGCTTATTAAACCTACCACCTCCCAATCTGGAGTGGTCTGCTTCCTTTCTAAGTCTCTCCGTGCACTCTGTGTGTGGGGGCCAGTTTCACATTATAGCCAGGAAGCTCCCGAGGTTTCGAACCAACAGTAGGAGAGCAGTGAAAGACAAGACTGGAAAAGCTGGTTGGGGTCTGATTATATAATTGCAAGTTAAGATGTTTGCGGTTTAAGCACCTAAATACAAGTTTTAGAAGAGATGGAATTGTCAAAATTCAGCAAATAGGTAATGGTAGGAGTGATAGTAGATAAGGAAGTGTTAAAGTTCACCGTTTAAGCTTAAATGAGTAGGATCCTAGTAATATCCTGATTGGAAAGAGAGAGGTCACTGCCTCACGAGAAAGGTAATTAATTCAGTTTTCAGCATGTTTACCGCTGACTTATATTCAAGTAGAATATGAGAATGTTGTAAATACAAACTTGAACTCAGGATACCAGCAAATGCTGAAGACAAAGTTTTGGATGTTACTAACAGGTAATAGTAAAATCCATGTCTGTGAAGGAGCTTGCCAAGGAGAAGGTGAAGGGAAAGAGAAGAAGCAGGCTGAGAAAAGGATGTGGACGAGGGGCAACCTACTGAGGGAGGACCTCTGAAGGCCTCAAGAAGGAGCAGTCAGACAGAAAGCCAAAGAGCGCTGTTAAGGCACGAAGAGGTTTCAAGGGGAAAAAGAAGTGATCAGTAGTGTCTTGCTTTATAGGGATCACAGAGGAGAAAGATTGAAGAAGAAACTTTGGCCTTGGGTGGTGTCTGAGAATTATTTCAATAAAATGGTGTGGGAGAGAAGAGAAAGCTCAGGTGTGGGCGAGAAGAGAAAGTCTAGGAGATACTGTGAAATTTCAGGCAACAAGTATGAACTAATCTTCCATGATGTTTGCAATTAAAAGGAGAAAGCTGGTGTGAGGAGTTAGCATATTCAAGGATGAAGGGAAAGATAGTGAAAGGACCTGGTGGCACCTGGGCATGCTTATGGGCTGGAAAAGACCTACGGGGGCAGAAGGTAGACATGAACCATCTTAACCAGGGGTTAGAGAATTACACTTGGTGCCCTCTGAACACAATGTGGGTGTGGTTCTTTTACTTCGATGACGTTTAGGAGTCTGGATTTAAAAGAGTTAAAAAATTTGATAAAGGAATACTATGTGGAACAGAACATCTGAGTTTTCAATTTTTGAATTGAGAAAGCCCTTTTTCCATTTTGTTTGCATATTATTATGGCATCTTTCCTACACGTTATCCCTACAGGCAGACTTCTAAGAAAGATCTGGTGATGAAAGAGGAAAGCCAAGTTCACTTCCCTACTGCATGTTTCCCTTGAATTCCTACTGTCCCTATTTCCTGAGAGCAAATGTCTCTATCACCAAAAATGAGTCTATTCCTTTAACCTCCCCTCTCTCAGGCACAGTGTTTTTCCTGGGGGACTTTTGCATAAGAGTTACAGTTAGGGAAACATGTAAGAAAATGATCATAGTTTCCGGACCTAAAGTGGTTTCTGGTTTCAGTGGCAGCCTTGCTGATCATTAGCTCCATCACATCCCCAGTCTTGATCAGCTCAGACTTGAGGAAGAACTTCCAGTCCTAAAGTACCCATCCCTAGCAGCCAACCTCTGCTCTCAGCAAAACAGAGATGCCAATCACCTTTGAATCTGGTAACTGATACAAGGGCCAGTCTGAAAGGGAGGAAACATGAACTACCTGTGGGGCGATTCTGCACTGAACAGAAAGTAGTAGTTAACAAAGTGCTTTACCCAAACACTCCACCCCCGGAAATGCAGGGTCCTTACCAGTTCCCTTGCCCCCCTATAAAGAGAGCACCACTTCCTGGAAGGTTGGAGTGGCACAGGCAATGAGGAAACAGGACCTGATGCTGGTGTGTGAGTGAGGGCAATACACCTTCTCTGCAATGGCCTTGACCAACACTGTCTTTTTTAACCTGCTCAGTAACACTGGATGCAGTTTTACCAGAGGTCAACTAGTCTTCTGCTTGAGATTCATGCCAGCTTTGCCTCTCACAAGCTAAGTAGCTTTTGTCAAGTTATTTATTCTAAGTATCCGATTTTCTCACATACCACTAACTCACAGGGTTGTTTTGCGGCCCAGTTAAGACCTTTACAGATGCTCATCACTGTAAAGTTCAGAATCCCTACTCTCCTACAAGTTACTCAAAATAAACGTGACCTTACTTTGTAAAATTAGACTAAGTTAACAGAGTTCTGATTTTTCCTATGATGACTACAATGTGTTGTATGGTGTGTGTTTTTCTTGCAATATCACATTCTTTCTCAAAGGATAATTTGGTATGCTCCTGCTTTGCTGATGCCCAAGGCACATCTTGTTCTTATGGAGAAAGCAGTGCTTTGCAGTGTTTATCCCACAGCATCCCTTTAGCACTAGTGGTGCTAAATCTATTAACACACAGACTTTCTTAGAAGCAATAGTTAAAGGGAAGAAATGACCTCCGTCAAGCATTTATTTTATAAATATTCTGTATGATATGCTTCTTTCTCTTCACAAATAAGAGCCTGGCTTGGAAATGCAAATTTGTTTGCATGCAAAAGTTTATATGCATAGTATTTATAGTTAAAATATTGGGAAGGTGCCCATAAATAAAGGAACATTTAAATAAATTGTGGTACATCAGCATGATGGAATACTATATAACAGTCTACAAAACAAAATAAAACACCATCTATGTACTAATGTGGACATTTTCCTGGATATATTGTTAGATTTTAAAAAAGCAACAATAGAACAGTGTATGTACAGTACGCTATCTTTCAAGTAGAAATGCAGTAGGGTGAAAACAATAAATGTTCTTAAATTTGCATAAAGAAAGACTGGAAGGATATGCAAAGAAACCAACAAATTAGTTACCAAAGTGATGAAGGGTTGGGGAAGGGATGAACAGGGTGAACGCAAGACTTGACAGCATATACTTTTTAATATTATTTTGATTTTTGAATGATATGAATATACTACTTATTCAAAAAGAGTAAAGTTTTAGTTTAAGAAAAAAACTTTCCAAACAAATGTAAATGCCACATATAGTGAATTTATAGAAAACTCTCTTCTGACTGAAAAAGACTTTGGAAAATGCCAGTGTGTATATCAAAACTCAGGATGGTGGGTGTGTGTTTAGGATTCTCCAGGTACAGAAGCCTTCGGGTATCATTTTCAGCTAAGTGATGAAATGAAACCTTAAAGTTAGGAGTTTGCTTCTCCATTGACTACACTAGATGGCCAAAAAGACTTACTAAACCAAGCAGTTTCCCCTACTTAAATCACAAATATTCTTGTCTAAGAATATTCGAGTTCATTTTTCTTTGCCATTTTCCCAGCCACTTACCTGCCTTTTTTTAAACCAGAAATCAGAATTTATCCCATAAGATTTCATTTACTCTACCTGATCAAGAATTTATTTATCCTATTGAGCCATCTTATTTTAAGATAGTAAAATCAAGGGATTTTACTGGATTTCTGTTGAACTTACAGCTGTCTTGATCATTGTCACTGTAAGCTGCTCCCACATGAGATGTTCCCAGCTGTACTAGAACACAGCAAACATGCCATCATAACCAATTTCCAAGTCCATAACAATCAGAGGAAATAGCATGGAGAGTATGTCTTTTTTTGGTAGTTTCTAATTCATTGGCTAAATTTCCACGTGAAAATTGAAAATCTCAAAATAATATACCTTTTTCACAATTCCCCCACCTTCCTGTCTTCTGCTTTTACTATCCTGGTTTATGTTCTGTGCAGGCACAAAATTCTACCATTAAAACATGTTAAGTAAATTATTTGGTCAAATCAAAAAACATTCTCTATTTCAGAGTTCTATCCTTTATCTATCTGATACCGTAATGGATAATACTTTCCATAACCTCTCCCCGTAAATTCTCAGTTAATGGTGGTATTTTTCCTTTGAGTTAAATTATTAAGAAAGAACTCAGAAAAGTGGTTTATTTCTTCTAAACAGTTCAGCCTCTCCAGAATCCTCTTTAAAGATACTGACAACAATATGAGAATACATACAATAGCCCTTGAGAGCTCACCTACCTTGATAAACCCCCGTTTTCTTCCTTCCTTTAACAATGCATTTTGTAAAACATGAGAATAAAAAAGAAAGTACTGTGAAATATAGAATCAAGAAATATGGTACAGGATGCATTGACTCCCTGCATTTAGAAAATTATATACTACTGGTTATTAGATAAAATGTAACCAATGCTGGTGCTAATTGTGATAATAATTATTAAAAACATCACTCATTAAAATATATGCGAGGATTATGTTGAGTAAAAGGAGCTGAGCACAAAAGAGAGCATACTGTATAACTCCATTTATGCACTATGGAATTCCCTGCTATATAATTCCATACTAGTCTTGCAAAACAAGAACAGACAGAACTCATCTATAGTAATAGAAGTCAGAACAGTGGTTGACTGTGGCAGCTTGGGGACTGACTGGAAGCAGCACAAAGGGACTTTTTGGGAATGAAAGAGATGTTCTATATCTTGAATGGGATACTTTGTTAAAATTCTACTTATGGTACATTTCAGATCTGTGCACTTCACTCTGTGTAAAATTTACCTCAATAAAAAAATGCTTCTGTGAAGAGAAATCTCAAAGTCAGAATATTACATAAGAAATTATACAATATATAATAAACATTTTATATATAAGATATAAATATGTATCTTATATAGTAATATTATATAAGGAAGGGTAGTAGGAGCTTCCCGCTGAGGCGTAGTAGGACCTTCAATACAGATGATCCGCATACCTCCATCAAGACACAATTCAAATCATGATAAACTGCTCAAAACCATTTGTTCTCTTAAACACATTGCACATATTCCCCCACAATATTTGTTGACAAATATCTACAATATTCACAGATAAAGGGAGGTAAACTTCAATTCAATCTTCACCAAATGATCACAAATGCTAAAGTGGTAGAGGTAAATTAATATGATTACATGGAGAGTGATGATGTAATGTGACAATGTATATCAGATAAATTGACTACTTCAAGGATGAAGGCATTATGTATTCCAGAATATTAAATGACTATTTTTCTATTGAGGCTTTTATACCATATTCTTGCCAAGTCTTGCTCAATATAATGTTAAACCTCAAAAGAGAAAAGAGAATAAGAAAGCTAGAATGTTGATCTTCTGTTTCTAGACTGTCCAAAAAGAGATTTCATTTGTTTTTTCTCCCAGGGAAACTCTTTGAACCTGCAATACGTATAGAATCAAAATTGATAGTAACATGCCACCAGTAATATTGTATCACTCTCCTATAAAATTGATCGTCCATCTACCCACCCTTTGAGGGTTAAATAAAGGACAACACAAATGAAAATAAAAGGCCCAGGTGCATTTTAAGGTGCACTTAGTAAAATTAAGTGCAAGGCCTGTCTGCTTAAGTATTCTGAAGCTACCAGTGGGGGACATTGCATCCTTGTCTTAGTTATTAAGAAAAAAAATCCCAAAGCATTAAAACATAAAATATATTTTATAAAGCATTAGGGACTATTTGTTTTTATGCATTTAATCAAATACACGTTTATAACTCTGATTAACTTCAGCATTTACACACACACTTACATATAAACACACATATGCACACACAAAAATGAATCAGGTTAATACAATAAAACATCAGAAAAGAGGCCTTGACTTTGGATATCTGTCTCAGAATATAAGCTCTCTGAGAGCTTAACCCAAATCACTTAGATGCCAGGGGTTGTTTTCTACTTACAAATCTAGTCTCCTGTATGTTGCATCTTATCTTACCCAGGCCCCTGGAGGAATTTGTCTGAGAGAATTCTAGCTAATTTAATCGTGTAAGTCAGCTCAAATTCATATCTACAAGCAGAAAAAAGTCAGAGTTCTTTCAGTTGGCTAAAATAATTTAGTCAAAGCAAGTTAGAATCTTCAATAATCTTAAGCTGAAAGACCAAGTACTATCCGGATAACATAATTTTGTACACTGTTACATATATAAATGTGAAGGTTAAATAAGAAAAGGAGGAAGAAGTATGTTGTCATGTGTTTATTTGCATTTTTTCCCTACACATTAGTATCCTTTAATGGTGAACTTCAAGGATTTTTGAATAGTGAGCTGATGAATTTGTTATTTTTCCATTATAAAATACATATATTCAGGAAATAGGACTATAATGGAAAGTATAACTTTTAAAGAATTCTTAAGTAACTGAGTATGCAAATTCATTCAGACTTTGACCGTGTATTTTTTTTTTCTTTATTAAGGAAGATGATGACTGAGCAAGAGAGGATGGTCTTTCCAGTAATTTGTGACCAATGTACATGCCCGAGATGGCTGTGATGCTGTCTTTGTTTTTCCCCTCACTCAGCAAATAGTTATTAAATCCTGGGTGCAGAACACCAGTATTTTAGGTACTTCAAAAAACAAAATAATTTTTCTAAAGTATAGCCCTGGTGTCAAGGCATTTTGAAACCAGGATGTCATGAAGAGTTAGAAATATCTGTTGTTGTGGCAGAGCCAAGCCAACCGGTCCCTACTAGATGGGAATCCATCCAAATATCTTGGTAGGTTTACTCCCACCCTCTGCCAACTGATCCAAGTAGTTTGTATGGTGGCAGTAGTAGTAACACATGGGTTATAAGCAACATCATCTTAGCAGATCTCTAAGCAAAGATAAAATATATACTACAAAGTTAAGCAAGAAACAAAACATGGTAACTACAAAAATCAAGGCTTGTTGGTGTGCAAAATACCAGAAGTCATTTTATTTTAAATAAATGAGCGACATTTTTCCAAAAAAAAGGCATCAGATAAGGAAATTTTATCTGCTGTATATTTGTAGGGACGGAGTCCCAGAGAGCAGTTTCCAGGCTCTCAACCTCAACTGGAAAGGTGCTGGCTCAGTTATTAAATGGCCATCAGCTGTTATCAATGAGCCATTAGCCACTGATACAACTGCTGTGGCTGAGCTAGCAAGCGTGGATTGCAGCTAGCAACAGGTTGGTTGGTTGGTTGGTTGGCAGAGAAGCAGACGGTGGATCATGTGGCTCTTGCTTCTTGTGTCTCCAACCCAGCCACGAGTGAGAGCATAGTGGTATGAACCCCCTATCTATGTCTCCGTTGGTGTTCCTTTTTGGCATCACCATATCCTGCATTCTTGTGCAGGGAGCAGGACCAGAGACCCTGCATTACAATATTAATGACTGAATTGTTGTTTCTTATGTTTAGATTTTATATTTACATACCTCTTCCAACTGGCTTTTTCCAGTTTTTTGTTTTGGGGTTTTTTTTTTTCTTCAATTCAGCATGCTAGAATTGTGTTTTAAATTGCGATGATGACAATTTAAAGGTCTATGAAACACAGCATTCCTGAAATGACATGTTTTTCCATTGTGTTTATTTTACATAGAAAAAAATAATTTGCCTAGTGCAGACAGAAGTTATTTTAACCCAGCTTACAATGCGAATCCCTTTGGGCACACCTCTTGCACATGCCTCCCAGTCAGATGCTGGGTGAACAGTAGGAGCTCCTTTTCTTCCTCAGAAATGTCAAAAGGAGGAGGGGCAGGCTGGATATTGTGACACTATTCCACGTTGAGGTAATATTGAGTTCCGAGGCTTTGTGTTTCGGGAAGCTTCATAACAATATGGAATGTTATCCTGTGTTTTCCTCCGCCTGTATTTCTGAAGTCTGTATGTGTGCGTACACGCATGTGTGTGGTGACACAGATCACTGTTTAGATAGGTCTTGAAGTTAAAACCCTTACTTTACAGTCTTGTTATCACGAATCTTGCAGCTGCTTCTTTTCCTTGTTTAAGAAACCTGTATTTTATGTAAAGACACTATCAGAACCATGTACTACCACTGCAGTTATATCTTCTGATCAAATGACAAGACTCAACAATGAGCCGAATGCATTAAAAACGAAACAGGCAAAAGCCTGGTGTAAACAACCTTGAGGTAAAATTCAAAACTGAGACAGTATGTATTGTAGAAAACCAACTGAAGATGTCCTTACATAATGTGTAGTAATAGCCTTGGCTCCATAAGAGAGTAATGAAAAAGCATAGCTCTGTTAAGGCCACAAAATGTCTTTATGTAAAAATCACTAAGCCTTCACTGGGCAATGAATGCTTCATGGGAGAGCTTAGTCAGGACACTTGTCCTAAACACTGTGAAGGGCCAGGCACAGAGCACTTGGCAGCCACAAAGTCATGATGTTGGGGCCACCCAGCACTTTCTCTTGAAGATTCCCACCTAGGTCTGCCCTCTACAGGAAAATCCTGTGCTTCAGGCCATTCTCACCTGACTTCAGGGGATAAAAAACTATGCATCTGTGTCCATATCACCACGATTCTACCCTCTATTGTTCCAAGAAACAAATCTATGCCACATTAATAACAATAATAAACAGCTGACACTACCACATGCTTACCGTATGCCAGAAACTAAGCACTCTGCGTGTATTAGCTCACTGAATCCTCATCAAAACCTTATGAGGTTGGCATAATCATTAAACATTTTTTACAGGCGAGATAAATTGAGGCACAGAGGCATTAGTTAACTTGCTACAAAGTCACCCAGCTGGTAAATCAGGAAGTCAGGACTTGAATGAGATGGTCTGAGTCTATAATCCTTACCCTGTAAATGCTGGGAGTTAATCCAGATCTTTTCTAAGGTGCCTGCCTGTGCCCTTATCAGTGTAATGAGGTTCATTCTAAAGGTAAGAATTTTAAGTATTATTTTAGATTAGGATGAAGCATTACAAGCCAGTGGAATTATAAACAAATCCCCATCGTTCCCTCATGAGTCAGACAGGAACTCATGCTTCCAAGAACTTGTTAATTTCAAGAACTCTTTCTGGAGTTCATTTAAAAATTGAATCTTAGAGATATAAAATAAATGTTAGAAAGAATACTAGTTGTTTTCACGTAATGAAGTCCTGGAGCTCATATAGCTGTAATAAAAGAGAAAGGAAAATATCTAAGATGTTCTACAGGATTTGAAGGGAAAATCTGCATGGCAAATGTACTTAGTCAAAGCAACTGTTTAGGCAAAGCCTGTGTCAGTTTTGGTCTTTGTGACAAGGCTTGGACAAATAGTAAAAATAGTTAAAGTGTCAAATATGGTACACAATGAAAATCAAAAAGGGGAAAATGCAAGAGTCAATGTTTGGACAATTGATATAAAAAAAATAATGGGTACAATATGGCAGAAGGTGAAAGAAGGTGGCCTCCCCTACAAATGCAATATGCTCAATGAAAGAATGTTTTATCTGGGCATGTCAACAGTCAGCCTAATCTGAAAACCCAACCATCAAGTGCCAGATGAGAAGTGCAAAAATGCCAAGAAACATAGCAAGAGGTAAAGAGAGCCAATAAAAAACTCCCATCTTGTGGCAGTTTTATGAAAAGGATTTACATAGAAAACAAGGGCTAATAATAATGAGAATATACAAATTACTGTAGAAAATGATGATTAGTGATAATAATTGTTCGAGAAAACATGTGTGTCACCTGCCTCTAAATGGTAATTTACATTACCATGTCTAATGAATAATTCAAGTCCCTAGGCTAAGTACAGACCCTGCTGTTGTTTCTAACTAGTTTCCCAGTCAGGCCAAGGGGAGAGAGCTGTAACTGAATACATTTTCCAGAACAACTTACCCTTCCTAAGCAATTCCTTCACTGCCACTCATTGGTCATGCTGGCAGAGACCCAAATAGGTCTACTTCTTTTTCTCTTTCCCCCTCCAACCCCTTCCCACTCTAGTTTGTTTATCTTGCTCACCTTCAAAGTCTGAATAAAATAAGTGGCTTATAAACCCCAAGCTTCCAGAATTGTAGAAAAGTTTAGTGTATAAAATATGGAAGACTTTAAAAGAAAACATACAAAGGAGTAATCTGCTTGTAAATCAGAGGGAGAAATAGTCTGAATATTGACCATCGTGCTCAGAAAGATATTTCTTGTGGTTTCTCTGAAAACTCATATTATGAAAAATAAAATGCATCAGTGGTGCTATTATATCCGTGGTGCTATTAATATTTTCAGATCAACAAAGGCGTTAATGGAACAGATCACCAATCTTCCCAAATGGGGTGTCATAATATCACCCTCAAAGGAAAAGAGCTATTATCTAAAGGAAAGGGGACTAGGCTTGATATAGACTGAATATTGTGTCCACCCAAAATTCATACGTGTATGTGGAAACCTAATCTTCCATGAGATGGAATTGGGAGGTGGGGTCTTCCGGAGATGATTAGGTCATGAGGGCAGAACTCTCATAAACGAGATTAGTGTCCTTATAAAAGAGACGCAGAATGATCCGTTGTGCCTTTTCCCTTGTGAGGTTATAGCAAAAAGACCACAGTCTGTGAACCAGGAAATGGACGCTCATCAGACATTGAATCTGCCTTGATCTCGGACTTCCCAGCCTGCAGAACTAGGCAAAATAGATTTCTGTTGTTTATAAGCCATTCAGTCCAGTCCATAGTGTTTTGTTAAAGTAGCCCAAAGGGACTAAGACAAGGCTCAGAGTTATAATTTTAAATATATGTTGGTGGTAAGTTTCCACACCGTTTATTGTCCTTAATGGAGGGTCTGTAAGACATTTTTAATTAAATGAGCATAAAGTGACTTAGTAAAAATCAGCTATTAATTCGCCATAATATATCTTTGCTACAGGTAAGCTATAGAAATATTTAGATAGTATTTTCCTTTGTTTAATTGTCTATTTTGTGGTGGGTATTATTCAGCAGAAGCAATGAAGCAATTCTTTTTGCAACATTTCCTGTATCTTCTGGATTTTCGGGAGAGACACAGAAAGATTGGATAAAGAGAAGGAGGAGGAGCCAGAAAAGGAGGCAAGAAGAAGGAAAGAGGAAGGAAAGAAGGAAGGGAGGAAGAGAAGAAGGAAAAGGAAAGAGAAAGAAGAAGGGGGCACATTTAAAATATCATCCTTCCAAATATTAAAAGCATTTAGGAAACTTGTGCTTAGTTTTAGAAATATTGATGGAGTCTTATATATCTTACAGAAAAATCCCTTTGCTGTTCAATGCTAAGTACCCAAAGTTTACAAATAAACCATGTAAGCAGTATCCTAGGTACTGTAATTTTAAGGACACTGGCTTCAAAAATAAGTCTACTTTCTCCTTTTGGGTTTGGAAAGTTCAGAATTAGAGAATTTTTCCTTTCCTTTCTAATTGGACATAATGTAAATATCTCCAGGAGATAGCCAATGTAAATCTTTTAAACTTTAGTATGAAACTTTATCAAATACTTGTCTACAGATGATTGAGGAACAAAGAGAGCCAGAGATAAATGGTGCCTTAAAAAGGTGAGGGAGAGTGAAGGTACCTGGAGAAAGGACTAGAGGCACTGCAGTTCGTTTTTCCTGACTTTGTCGTTTTGCCTACAAGGGTGGAGACTATCACTATACTGTTCCAACCTGTCAGGAAAGGAGCCCTGTCCATTGTCTTTGTGAGCACTGTACCAACCATAAAGTAGTCATTCTATGTCTGTTTGCTGAATTAATGAATAAATGAATGTAAGTACTCACTGGTTAATGTATTCTTGATATTGTGTAAAATCCATATGCTGCATGATCGCTCACCTCTAGGAAATTGACTTCTGGAGACATGGTATAGGTAGCAAGTATACTCTCCAACAAGCTACTCCTCTGCATCAATTTCTAAACCAGGTTCTGCCTTCTCCCAAACCATTTAAGTTTCTAGTGAGGATATTTATCGTGTTATTCGAAAAGCAAACCAGAACAGGCATTTTATTTTGCGGATATTACAGTCAGGATGGCTAATGATAGAAACATTGAAAAGATGATCTACATTATGGATAAACATATTTAGTCACTCATTCAATATTTATTGAGTACCTGTCGCGTAGCTAGTAAGGGAGACAAAGTCTCTGATCTCTTGGAGTTTATTTCTAGTAAAGGGTAATAGACCCCCAAAAAGTGTAAACAAATATAGAAACAAAGAGCTTTTCGAATGTTATAGATTTTATTTTAAAAATATGAATGTGGCAAAAGAAAGAGTGGTGAGGTAATAGGAATGCTTCCTGAGACTGCAGTGAGGAGAATGCACTCATGTTACTTTCTGGGGCAAGTGTTCCCATCACTGGGAACAGTAATTGCAAAAGCTCTAAGGAAAGTGTTCTGGGGACAGAAAAGTAAACATGGTTTTAACATAAGAGGAAAGTAGTCTTCTTTCTAAACCAAGCCCAATAATTTAAATTGTCATTGAATGCTCTTTTAAAATGAATGTCTAAGAGTTAGAAACTGGTGTTTCAAACTGTCTAGATTCTAATTTTGACTTTGTTATTTTTTTTTTACTCAGCAGTCTTATGTTCTAGAGATACATCTTCCAGGTCTTTCCCTAATGTGCTTTCTTCATGATTGCACTGACAACTTGTAGTATGAATACAGGCCAGCCTTAGAAAAGTGAGCCAATGTGGTATGACTACGCATCCATCACTTGAAGTTAGACAACAAAAGCAAAAGTGTACCCTACAAACACGTTCATTAGAACTTACATTTGACCTGGGAAGCTTGAAACTGTGGCCTAGGATTTGGACCTTAATCCATATATAATCATCAATACATTAGTATGGATTCAGTTTATCAGGTGATCTAATCGTTGTTTTAGAAAACAAAGAGCAGGACACTAAAAAGCTAGAGAGGAGAGCTATGTTTGGTTGATTAGTGAGTAAAGCAGGAAAAGATCAATACATGATAAGTCGTGACAACAAAGTTGTTTTAAGCTCAGAATTTCAGCCATCCTAAATAGAGTAGTTCTGGAGTATTTTTACATGAAAGTATAAATGTTTTCTTGCTGCAATGGAATATATGAAACCACAAAGCAAACAAACCTTTTTTTCTAGGGCTGTGTAAAGTGCATTGTCCTTGTGTATGCGCTGTAATTGCGTCCACTGCTGATTATGTCTCACAAGACCCGTTGTGCTTTCCTTAAAATGGTTGCAGTGCTAAAGACATAATAATGGTAGTTTTAAAATATTAATTTTTAATATTATGGTATAATCTATTCTAATTTAATTTAACTCAATAGCACGTCTATTGTAATTATAAAACAACATCTTAAAAAATAGCTACCATGGGGGCCGGCCCGGTGGCTCAGGCGGTTAGAGCTCCATGCTCCTAACTCCGAAGGCTGCCGGTTCGATTCCCACATGGGCCACTGGGCTCTCAACCACAAGGTTGCCAGTTCAACTCCTAGAGTCCCACAAGGGATGGTGGGCAGCGCCCCCTGCAACTAAGATTGAACACCGCACCTTGAGCTGAGCTGCCGCTGAGCTCCCAGATGGCTCAGTTGGTAGGAGCATGTCCTCTCAACCACAAGGTTTCTGGTTCCACTCCCACAAGGGATGGTGGTCTGCGCCCCCCTGCAACTAGATACAGGCAACTGGACCTGGAACTGAGCTGCACAGAACTAAGACTGAAAGGACAACAACTTGACTTGGAAAAAAGTCCTGGAAGTACACACTGTTGCCCAATAAAGTCCTGTTCCCCCTCTCCAAAACAATCTTTAAAAAAAAAAAAAAAAAAATAGCTACCATAGAAGATGTTTTGGATTGCACATTTTGTTCTGAATATCTGCAACAGTTGGAAATGGTATTCAAATTGGCATATCAAAAGATATTTCTTTTTTTTTTTCAAAAATACCATTGGAAGAAAAAAAATAAACTGAGGCTCATTTGCTTGTGTGTCTCAGAAATAGATTCCGAGGACAGAAAGAATAAGAGGAAGTAGAAGAGAAAAAAGGATGAGAAAGGGATAGAGAAGGAGAAGAAAAAGAAGGAGAGGAGAAGAAAATAAATCCAAATATATTGCAGGAAGTGACTTTATTCAAATAAACACATAATCAGCCCAGATGAATCTTTTACATGCATATTTTATTTTGACATATTTATTTAAAATTTTTAAAATTTACTTTATGATCACACATCATAATGTATAGAGGATGAATCTCTTTATACTTTTATCTTGTTTATTTAAATGAGGTGCATATAATACAAAGATGCATTAAATACAAAAAATATTTGAATACAAAGATTCTCCATATAGTAATAAAATTAGAAGTAATTTTTTTTAAACCATGACATTTCATTAAATTATTACTTAATTTTCTCTGTGTGTTGGCATTATTACTAACAACTTTTAAGGGACTAATTCCTTTTTAATCCTTATTCCTGGTACTTGCTTTCCCTTTTCATATCATTTTGTTACATTTTCCACATTTCTAACCTCAAATTTTGAAAACAAACCACCAAGGAGAGTGGCAAAATGTTTTGAATTCCTTGCAGAGGTCTGAGGGAATGACCAAGAAGAGAGAGGGTGCCAGAATTAACATCACACAAGATTTGAGTCTGCTCTTGTGAAGAGCATTGCATGGGGTGAGAAAGCAAGCTTTTTTCAAGCTTTCTGTATTAGAAGTCACCTCATTTTAGCTACTCACACCTTCCACCCTTGCTGCTTAACCACAGCTTTCCATTTTAATGGGCAACCAAGAACCATAGGTTGG
Organism: Rhinolophus hipposideros; assembly: GCF_964194185.1. Lineage (NCBI taxonomy): Eukaryota > Metazoa > Chordata > Mammalia > Chiroptera > Rhinolophidae > Rhinolophus > Rhinolophus hipposideros. The sequence continues at coordinate 42,834,597 of NC_138053.1, forward strand.
AGGGTACTGGAAAGTACTAGAGGAATATGGCTCATCTGAAAAATTGGCTGACCTAGGCTGATAGCTTCTGTTTAGGGGTCCGGTAGATATCTTCAAACTCTTGCCCCTGCCACTTCCTAGCACTGTACATTTGTGAAAGTCATCTAATGTTTCTGCACTGCAGTTTCCAAAATGGAAGGAAAGGTGGAAGGGAGGAGGAGAGAAAAAAAAAATATATCTTTACGTAGTGGTTGTGAGACTTCTTGAGAGAAAAAAAATATATAAAGCATTTAGCTCAACTCCTAGTGCTTTAAAATTATTAACTAACTACATTACTAACTACATTAACTAACTACATTATTAGCTAACTACATTACTTAGCTGATAAGCCAAATACTTCCCAGATGTTTTTTAAAAATCAACAGAAACAAAAATTAAGTAAAAAAAATAGTTTTTCCATCAACAGAAATGTATGGGCAGATAAATTCTGTCTTATGCACAGTTTTATGGTTATTTTAAATTAACCCGGAAAAGAAAAGATTGATGATGTTTGGGTGTGGCGAGGGGACAAGAGATATGGGGTGGGGATCATTTTTTAAAAAATAAGCATCCTTAAAATTCATCTAAAGCACATGGAGAAACTGAGGCCAGGTGGAGATTATCATTGGCCCACGCTCACAGTGGAGGCCGCTCTTCAGGGCCTGGCCTTTGCTGGAGACCCTCCCCACCCTTCTATCCATCCAGGTGCTCTTGTCCGCAGGAGTATTGATTCTTCAGCGACCCGCCCCAACTGCAGTCTCAGCCCAAAGCGCGGCCTCCCGCGGTCAACCTAAAAGTGTCTTTGAACCGCGCGGTGGAGTTCTACTCCCACTGTTCTCCTGCTAGAACAACTCGAGGGATGGGCTGGGGAAAGCTCGTAGAGGAAAAAGAACAGGACCAAACTGAAAGTTCAGTGCGAGTGGCAGCGCTAGGATGGAGTGAAATGCTCTCTGGACGTTTCTGAGGCGGCCCACAGGAGTTCCGAAGGTGCCATTCCCGAAGTCTCAGCCAGGCAGTGGGGATCCTCTCTCCTCACTCAAAAGTTTCAGACTGAAATCTAAGTTCATGAGGTTCGAGTCCCAAACTGCACGGAAGATCAGCAAAATAGACTTCCATTACCTCTCAGATTATCATCGTTGTCGTCATTTAAGATGAAATCAGACATTAAGGGTAAAAGAGGCAATGAAAAATTCACTTTCGGACCTCGGCTCCCATGCTTTAAGTCTCCTGGCGGATCCTCCTCCCTACCTTCCACCCTGGCGCTAAAATTTTGCAATATGAGAAAAAGAAAAAAAAAGGAAAAAGACGAGAAAAAAAGCGCGAGGCTTTTTCCACGTTCTTTTTAAAAAATATAGAATAGCTTAAGTAGTCCAAATTTATTTTCTCAATGTCTCTACACATAAAATCTATAATTCAAGCCAAGAAAGAAATGTGATAGCCACGATTCCGGGGAAACATCCTGCATCACTTTTGCGCACCGCTCCCGTGAGCCTGCAGGCTCGGGGTCCGGGGTCACCCCACACACCCCCATCTCCGCGCCTTGGCCCGGGGCCTCACCAGGCCTCGAGCACCCTGAGCCAGCGACACCGTCTCCAGGCAGCACGCAAATCACTTATTATCCCGGATCGCGGACTCCACACGTTTTTTTCAATTTCCCAAATAAACTATGGACGAGAATGTCCCTCGGATTCCCAGCAGCAGCGGGAGGACCCCAGGGAGTTGGGGCGGCGGGGATGGCCCTGCCTTTGAGTCTTTCCATCCCGATCAGAGACCGGGATGGGGCTGGTGAGGAGAGAGTTGGGTTCTAGGGGCCAACTATTCAAGTCCAGTCTTTTCTAATCTTACTGGGAAAAGATTCTGAACATGAACCAATTTAAGAGGCGACCCGTTTAATAGCAGTGCGGGGCTGCTGGGTGTTGTAAACCGGAAAATAAGCCCTGGAGCCTGCACCCTGGTGGAGACATGCAGGGCCTGGGTTAGTAGCCTGCGGTGCCAGACCACAGCGACCTCCCGAAGCTCCCTATTTTGACTCTTCAGAACAACCGCGGGGACTGTTCCTCATCGGCGCCCACTTACAAGTTGGCTGAGGAAGGCTGCTGTGAGCGCCACCAACAAAGGTGAAACTGGCACACTCAGGCCTGAGTCCGAGTCGCTGGGGACCTGGTGAGCTCAGATACTTTCTTGGTAAGTCCCAGCTTACAGGAAGAAGGAGAGCTCCTCACTTTGTCTCTAATGACAGGAAGAAGAGGGCTGCTACCTGGCCAAAGGTAAATCCCCGCGTTTACAAGGGCCAAAGTCAGGCAGGACCCCAGAGAGGAGACTGCACCAACCTACGCATAGCTAGCCCCAGGTGTGTGGTTGCCTGACCAAAAGGCGGCAGCTCCGCTCTGTGCGCCCCAAGCGGTGCCAAGAGTGACTTGCGCCACTTCCTGGGGGCACCGAGGTTAAGCAGGGTGGGCAGGAACGTAAATGGATCCTTGCCTGAGTCTCTACAACATTTTTTTCTCATTTAATTTGGAGGTTGATGGGTTTTTCTACCCTGGGGTTATAGGCAACTCCTGCCTCGCGGTGGAAGGAGGTGGAGAAAGCCACCTACTACTCGATGCGCTGTTGTCGTGCGGGTCAAGGCTGGGAGTTTTAAAACTGAAAATTGTTTTGTTACCGGTTTACTTTACTGAAGAGACCATTTCTTAAACTATGACAATTCGCTTTGATCTGTTAAAATCTGTTATTTTATTATTGCATTTTTGTTGCAACATATATTTTATATTTGGGACTTAAAATTCTCGTGTTTCTCTTAAGCAGCTCGCAATCCTTTCTCTTTGGTCTACAGTGAAATACATCTCTTTGAAATCTTGGGTCCCCGTGAGTTCATTTCCCTCGCGCATTCCTCGGCCTGCTGGGGTACAGTTTTTCCTCCCACACTGCAATCTGACAGCGTTGCTAAGAGGGTAGCCACTGCTGCAGCCCGTGGCGGCTTCCGACTCTGGACGGTCCCATTCACAGGAACCAATTCACAGGGGACCTTCAACGTCTCTCTTTGGCATCTAGTTCTGCTCTCCCAAACACCGCGGTCCAAACTTGATTCCATCCACCATGGGTGACTGTCCCTTTGAGCCCACTGTCTCTCCCTGCTGCTGCTGTTCCCCGACATAGGGTCGTAGACGCGCTTCTAGAGGTAAGTGCCTGCGAGACCCGACTACAGCACTCCTGGCGAGGACCCTCAGTCCCGGAAGGTGTGAAACCACCCCCAAGGGAGTTGTGCTCTTGAGTTGGGGAGAGGAAATGCCTCGGGTTCTGCACATCCGCCCCCAGCCTTAAGGACAGATTGGGGTACACGCTGAACAGCCTGACACAGAGGGAGGAGGGCCCGCGACCAGCTGGAGGCCACCCTCGGGGACCGGAACACCTCCATGTTCCGGCTCTGAATAGTTGGTGATTCGGGGTAGGGCCCTCGCAGGGAAGAGTGTCTGTAAGGAAAGAAGACTAAGAAATCCTCAAAAGTACTGAGGGCAGGACCTGGGAGTATCAGCCTAGATTGTTCAGCACGATGGTGGGCGAAGTTAGCTCAGCTACTGCCAGACGGAGGAACCCTGATCTCCGAGGTGGCGGGTCATGAGATTGTATTGGGGTTTCGCCAGCTTCTGCGTTCTGCTGTGTGCAGAAGGGAGGAAGATAAAATGCAGAATCCTATTTATTCAAAAACAGGAGCATTCAGTCTGAATTACCGTGATCCGTGCTTTGCTTTTGACGCACGCATTGAGAGAAAGATCTTTTCCAAAACAACTTCTGCACTAGTGTAGCTAACTAATGAAATAAATGGGGGAGAGTAGGGGGCGGTGATCAGGTCATTTTATCCTCCTGGCCTTTTTCTTAATTTTTATTATGTGAAAGGCTCTTTTGTGTTATTATTAGTAATTTTGCAGTGTTGTCTGCTTTATCTGCTTATCTTCTTATCTGAGGGGTGTGAACTCAGAGGCTTCTGGGCTGTTCCACGCCGTTTCTTCTCTTGCTTTCCTCTTGTTGAGCTAAACAAGGGTCTTTTCTTCTCTCTCTCTCTCTCTCTCTCTCTCTCTCTCTCTCTCTCTCTCTCTCTCAAAGCAAAAATAAGTCATGGAGGTACTCATGAACTTTAGAGAAGCATATTCCGACTCCTTTTCCTGACTGGCTGAAGACCCTCCCCAGCTTTGAAGGCCCTGCTTTCTTCTAGATTCAGAAACCAAAGTTCTTGAAACTCACTTCTCAAACCCATTCCTTAGGCTCTCCCTTTCTCGCTGAAAAGAATGGTAAATAACGATTCGCGTGTTGTTTTTTAATCGCGTTGGGTTTAAATTTCAGATACATCAGAACAGATAAGGCCTTTGCTCGACATCACTTGCTGAAGGCCTTTTCCCCTTAAACTGGGGACTCGTGTCCCTCCACGTCGCTGAATTCAGAGAAAAGGCCAGGCATCCGCGCAGTTTTCTCCGCTACGGAGTCCCACGAGCAGATTCGCCCAAGCTGCATATCCTCTCGTGCCCACTAGAGGTCACTGGCCCCTCGCCACTCGCCGCGCGGCCGGCCGGCTCCAGTGCCGTGAGCTCAAATTAGCCGCCAGTTAATTAACACCCGAGTCTATCAAAGCGCGTTCCTTCGTACAGTACTCCAGCAGGGCTTATATAGGCAACCCAAACCCAACCAAAGCAAACCTCCCCAAACCCAACACTTCCAGCATGTCCAAAATGGGAGACAGGCGCCTGAGTAACCCGGGGCAAGGTATAGTGCCATCATGCTTTAACTTTTGTTTGTGGGGCTTGCTAAATTGCTGTGAAGATAACGTTCTGCGAGGGCAGGTTGGCGGAGCCCGGCTCTGCGCTCCAGCTTTGGGAGGCTGGGTAGCGCGCGTTCTGGCCCTTTCAGCGCACTGGTCCTCGGGGTGGATTTCGCCAACTCGGTAGCCACCGAGTTGGGTCCAGGGTGAATGACCCAGGTCCACACCGTCCTAGGTGCACACGAATGTAAAAGAATATTTATTTAGGTTGCGGAGTACCGGAAAAAAATGCCCAGATGACTTTGAAATTGATAGAGGAAATAAATAGAGACGACGACGTTCCTCATGCCTATTGAAGGGGTCTGGGAAAGGGAGGGGGCTGGTTGAGAAGGACGCCAGGAAATCGACCCTGGTGATTTTTAACCCGCGAGGAAGGGAGTGCCTGCATATGTCCAAGGAAGGTCCCTGCCTCTTGCTGAGTGCGCGTGGTTTTGTTTTTGTTTTGTTTTGTTTTGTTTTTAAAAGATCCACACGGAATTTGAGGTGTTGCTTTTTTCCCCCCATCCAAAGCCCAACAACCATTTTCCACAATGGACCGGGAAGACTGAGTCCTGTCTCCAGGGCCTCAACTAAATCCCTAAGAACTACATGAAACGAAGCGCAGGTTTATTCCAATAGCACCGTCCAAGGTCATATTATTTGTAAACCGCCATGACACGTTTCTTTGACATGATGTCCTGGTAGGTAGACGGGTCACCTGAGGAGTTCTTAATTCTTTTGGAGAAAAATCTTGGAAACATTAATACGCGTTTTGACAGAGGTGTTTACACGGTCCGAGGTCTTTCGCCTTATCCGGGGAGCAGGAGGTTGGGGTTGAGGGGGACTGTGAATGTCCTAGCAGTTTGGGGATTGACCTTTTTTCACGGAGTCATTGGGGCCGACTTCCAAAGATCTGGACATTCAGGTCTTTGAAAGAGCGGGATTCAGCGCGTTAACCACCGTTTGCCCAAACTGCTCTGTTAAGGCAAAATATACCTGACGCGCCCTCATTGCGGGACAGAGCTTCTCTTGTGATAGTTTAACGTTGGCCGATTAATGAAGCCACTATCCGCCTTCATGGGGAAGGGGCATTCTGTCTGACCACGCCGTGGGTACCTTCAAGATTGCCATCAATAACACCCAAGTGGTGGCGAGGGCGGGGAGTGAGGGCTCTCCGGGAGGCCCCGCTGCAGGTGTCTAGCCCGCCCTTACCGAGGAGGAGAGGGCGCCCTAGGAAGCCCATCCCAGCGAGGGGCGTCGGATATCCGGTGAGAGAACTCTGGAATATCGAAACCGCGGCTTTGATTTTTCGTATCCCCAAGGTACTGGGAGCCGCTCTGAGGCCTCCCATTCAAGATCCAATCCCCACCATCCCTCCCGCACCAAGCTGCCCCCCTTCAACCCAGAATTCGTTCCTCTTCCCCTTTGCCTTTTGGTCCGGGTTCTGCGGAGCCAACCTATGAGGCCAGAGTCGCCGCCAGAACCTGCTCCAGCTCCAGCACCTGCACAGGTGTCAGCTTGAGCTAGCATTATGTAAGGGACTTGGCAGCCCGGGCTCTTACCAAACGGAATTAAGGAGGGTGGGTGTTCTCTTTTCTTTTCCATTTTTGTTGACTACATCTGGTGTCAGGTGTATTTCATCCACAGCAGCAGGTGTTTTTCGCAGGAAAAGACCAAGAGGAATGGCGGTCCCAGGCCTGGGCCCTGGACCCAGCCTCAAGAGAGCGCGCCCTCCCCAGCCGCTCACCTGAGATCGCCCACAGTGGCACATGTGGCCTGAAGTCCAGGCGTGGAGGGGTTGCCCCGCTCTCTTTTTCTGGGCAAAGTTCCTCGGGCAGAAAATGTGAGGTTCCACCCCATGACCATTTGCCTCTTGTTACCTTACTGATTCCCCTGCTAGTATGGATGAGTGTGAGTCAGGACGCAAAATCAGGAGATTCTAGGTAAAACACCTTCTTAAGCGACAGGGAGCCCCGCCTTCATCTCTGTCGCTTTACCTGAGATCCGCCTCGGCTGCGCAAGTCTCTAAAAATCAACCAAAGAAAGCCAGTTCGGGATCCTTTCTAAGATGAAAAACTACGGGACCGTTGTCCAATTAGAACTAAAAATATTTTACCAATTTTGGTAAACTGTAGAAGGGGATTTCATATACTCTCAGCTTCCATATTATTAGGCAGAAACGAAAGGAAACTTAGGAATGGTGGCATTTCTCTCTCCAAACCTTCAGTTTACTGTGGACACCAAGGAGTTGCCTTCATGGAAATCGACGTTATGGCTGGTTGTTTGAACCCTTACTGATCAGAAGGAAGGATTTGAGCCTTAATGAGCCAAATGCTTAATTTTGGGGAGTGGGTTTAATTTTGAATGATAAAATAGGGAATAATTAAGTGACCAACTTGAAGACTACATCTGAATCTTTGTGTTTAGCCCCGAAAGGACGAATTTATATCATTAAAGGTGATATGAAAGTTAAAAGCAAAATGTTGAAGAATTATGACTGTAACTGTGAAGACAGTGGCCAGGGGATGGGTGGCCAAGTGGTTATTTACAGGAGATTTGGGCATGTATCCCAATTCCTTACTTGGACTGATGAATTAAACTGAAAGCTCACATTTATAAAGACTTGACTTGCAAGTACACAAATAAAAATGTGTCTCTCTTTGGAGTAGCTCTCATTTACAAGGTAAGGCTGGAAGACCCTTTATACTGACAGTTACATGACCTGAAGTGTCCTTGTACCTCTGTGTTAATTGTAGAACAACCCAGGTAATGACTACCTATAAATGAGATTTTTTAAAAATCTTGTAAAAGATAAGCAGGGAGAAGAGTAACATCTGCAGGGGGATTTTTTTAAACAAAATTTGAACTAGCTCCATTAAGCATTTCATGGTCAGAACTGTTTAGTAGTGAATTCTTGCTTTCCTTGGTGCTGCGGAAGCCACTGATTCTTATCGCTGGAACTCTCAGCAAAAAGAATCAGGATGTAGCACTCTTCACCCCCCCCCCTCTTTTTTTGAAACACACATGAGTTTCTTCATGAGTCCCATTTGCTGGATCTCATCCTCCAGCAGTAGATCCTGTAGTGGTCTGGGTAGGAAACGGCCCTGACATGCAGCCGTCTGTTCCGGGGGCAGAACTTGGAGATATAACTACGTTTTTATGCCAAAAGGACAAAATGATTTTGCCCAGAATCAGGTTGTGTTTTGAAATTACTATTTCTGTCTAATCACGTGGTACTTAAAAGACTGATAAACTTAAAGCAAACTCCTCAGTGTGGTCACCACTGAATCAGTTTTTTGTTTGGAGGGTTTTCTTCAGTCCTCATAGAGGGTCCCAAATCTTCAAAAGGTGCAGGTCATACATCATTGAGGTGTCAGTGGCTACCTGTGTTTAATTCAAACCTTTGATGGCATTTTGCTAGTAAGGAAGATTATATCTCTGAAACTATACGTGATTTTTTTAAAGCATTACAATTTATAAAGTTGGCAGTTTCAAATATAAAGAAGAAAAGTTTTGCAAGTTGCCCAGCCCTATTTAAACATAACCCAAAGTTTCTTTTGTCTTCCTTTACTTTTCTTTTACATTAATTGTTCTGTGCCTCAAAGCTGTACCTTGTTGAGCTCCCTCCCCTTCCTCAGGAGAACCCAATATGGAGCTTTCATTACAAGCAAACATTGGCTGATAATGTCAAATAAACAGACAAATTTTATAAAATGGTATTCAATAAGCAAAGCAGCTAATTATTATGCACTTGTTAAACAATGAAGAAATAAGTTCTATCTCCATCATGCCATTGTTCTATAGCCTGAACATTGCCCTTATATAAATACACATTTCTAAACGTGTGGGCTGATCCACAAAACGTGTGGATGATCCTCTGATTCTCAGAAGCCGAGTCCCAAATCGCGCGAATGAGCGAAGACTGGATGCCCACGAGCGCAGTGTGCACAGTGACCAACGAGCGCAGGCTGGGCTGGGGTCTGCGAGCTTCCTGCTTCCTCTCCTACCACTGCTCTCCAAAATAATTTTTAAAACTGCACTTCGATTGGTAAAATATGATCTTCATTTAATAGCTTGCACACCGGCTCGTTTTGCTGAAGGGAAATATTTTTGTTTGCCTGCAACTAACATAATTTTTAAAGAACAACTTCGTTTGTTCCATTTTTCCTTCAAAAGTATGGTGGGCACAAACCAGCAACATTTTATCATTCTTATTCTGGAACAAGATTTGGCAGATAATCGGATTCTAAAACATGCCAAATGTCACAATGTAATGTTCAGAGATTTTTTTTTTTTTAAGCCGCAGAACAGGTCTACAGCTCTTAGCAACAATAATTTCTTAACTAAATATACAAATGCATTGTTCACCAAATCATCTAGTGGTTTCACTGGAGTAGGAGAAGGATGGTGAACGTGACAACAGTGCTATTATTTAAATTAAATTGCTATGGGAGAATATAATTGTTAATAAAAGCCTTCTCCCCGCCCCTCAAGGTTTGCCCTCCCCCTTTGGCATTTTATGACGCGTCATCCAGGAGAAATGTAAGCAGAATTATGTCGATCCCGGCAGCCTACTGTATAACTAGAGTGTCGCATCTACAGGTCAGCAAGGAAATACAGAAGAAAATTACCATGTTTAAGGGATAGTTGTTTGAGAAAATAGATGTATTTATGAGTTTCGGTGCTGGTGTTCAAACTTTTTCTCTTGTATAAGTGTGTGTATGTGTGTACACAGAGAATTCTATGAACGCTTGTGCCCACCCTCAGTAGGACCCCTGTGTTTGTACATTAAGGCTGCCATGTAATCATTCCACGGGGCTGCTTAATACACGTAACAGAGAACTAACGGTTGTCTATTTCGAAAAAAATGCTCCTATTTTTTAATCCTGTCACTGCCGTGAATTGGTTTAGATACCACTCTGAGGAGTCCACCTGTATCCATCCTGGATGCTCTTGTCCAAGAAAAACACTTCAACCACTTTTGGTTCCCGACCATCGCTAACATGCCCTTCCGTCTTCCTCTGCAACTACTCTTTGTTTTTTAGCCTATTTTCGTATTTAATAATAATAAAACAATCCTCAACTGTATAGGTGAAGTGAGCCAGTGAGCTCCCGCCTTGGTCCTTGCTGCGAACTGTATCTCAAATATTGGATATGCTCAGACTCGGTCGTGGGCTCCCAGCTGCAGGAGATTGAAGCTACTTTTTCGTGATGTTACCTCCTTTCTAGTCTGGGGCGTGCGCGCTGTGCGCGCGCGCGCGCGCATACACACACACACACACACACACACCCGTAAAAAGACGCTGAGGGGGTGCCCCAAATGTGAACGCGGGGCTGAGGCTGAGGCTGAGGCTGAGCGGTGCAGAAGCGGGCGGGGTGAGCGGCGCAGGCACCAGGGGCTAGGGCTAAGGTGGGCGCCAGCCGCTAGGGTGAGGACGCGCGGGGAACGCGTGGGCTTCCAGCTCCTGTCGGAAACGCAGGCGAGGGTGGCCAGACGCCCGAGAAGGAAATCAAAGTTCTGTAGGGCTTGGAACCCGTAGACAGCCACTCCTGTCCCGGCGGAGGAGAGCCCTCCTTGGTCCGAGTTCGAGCGTGGAGCGGCGTCCAGCGCTTGGTCTGCCAGGACAGAAGCCGGTGAAGGGGGTCCCGCGGTGCTTTTGTACGGCCCCGCCTAGGCCAGCCGCTATCTGACGCACAGGCTCCCCCGGGACGCTGGGGGCGTCGCACTGCAGCTGAGTGGGGAGCAATTTATTCCTCGCGGTCCCATCCCAGCCCATCTTCAATTACTCCACCCTACCCCTCCCAACTCTCCTCCTCCTCGTCTTCCTCCTCTTCCTCTACCTACGCCTTCACTACCTCCGATTCTCCACCTCCATCCCCCTTCTCCTACTCGCTCCCCCCTCTCCTCCCTCCGGCCTCCCTTCCCTCACCCTCTGTCCTTTCTTTCTCCTCTGAATTAGCAAGCTTTTGCCTCTAAAAGTCACAAGTAATCCTTGTGTGTGTGTGTGTGTGTGTGTGTGAGAGAGAGAGAGAGAGAGAGAGAGAGAGAGAGAGAGAGAGAGAGAGAGAGAGAGAGAGAGAACGAGTCTGCCGAGAGGAGCGGCAGGCAGGAAGGAAATCTGGCACAACGGCTGGGAGAGGAAACTTGACGCTCTGGGCCACCGTTTGCCAGGGCCTCGCTCAAGGTAAGTACTCTGGGGGCACCGGAGTTCCATTCTTGGCAGGACCCAGCCTCCGCCCATAGCCCAGGATCGAGACGTGAGCACCATTGCCCGGGGCTACTGAAATAATGTTGAAAATGGGGGCGTGGGGCGGCGGGCAGGCTCCGGCCGGAGTGAGGGGCTAAGAGGATGTAGTACTGCTCTCGCGCTGGGGCACCCCGTGCGTCCTGCAAGTGTTCCAAGCGACTACCGGGGGGCCTCAGCTATACGGTTTCCCTCGCTATGTTGAGCGTTCTCACAGCTCCCCTCTTACACACCCGCGTGCAAACAAGCCCCTGCTCTATCATGAAGTGACAATTTGCACCCCGCTCAAGCCTTGGAAAGGGAAAGTTTGGCAAGGCGGGGGCTGCTCAGCTCAGCGGTTCCCTGGAATCTAAATTGGGAATCCGAGCCTTGCGCACGAAATTGACAGTTTCTCTTAAAAAAAAAAAATGTACCTTTCACGAAAATGTGTATGTATTCAAAAAGATTATTGGATTACTATGTCTGATCAGCTGCTGATGACCTACCAATAAGCGTTTTAAACACGCACGCACATTCGCGTGCGCGCACGAACACACACACGGAGCTATGTGCAGTGGGGAAGGCCGTCATAAGTAACCAAGAATTCAGTCACAAGGGCCTTTAAATGTGTAAAGGCTTTGTACGTGTCCTCCATGTGTACAGAGAACAGAGGGAGGGGGCAGAGGGAGCGCGCGCGTTGGCTTGGCGTTTTCTCTCTGCCTGTGTGTTTCGCGTGTTGTCAGCTGGCTCAGGTTTCTAAGCGCTGAATGCTGCCAGGGGCGGGGGCCGGCATCCACCATCCACCTCGGCACCCTAGTGGCGAAACAGGACTCATTTGTTTGGTGCAGAGCGGTGACGACCTAAAAAAGACTGAAGTGTGGTTAGGTCGGCCCCCTGCCATCCATTACACCTACGGCAGATGGCTCAAGTGGTAGAATGGTTTTGTTTGCGGGAAGCGAAAAGGGAGGAGGGGGAAGCTAGAGCCCCGCCCCACTAGAACGAAGTACCATGAAGAACCAAAGACATGAAAGAAGCCATATTCATATCATCAAAAGCATTAATGTTGCGTCGGTCCATGAGTGAACCTGGGACATGTTAGTGACCTTGGTGCCTGACCCCAATTGATGGCATGGCAGAATTTTAGGACCAATAATTTTTCAAATAAATTTTTGATGAAGCGCCTATCCTTGCACACACATACCTGTCTCCAACCAGCTGCACACAGGTGTCCTTGGCGCTCTACTCCCTTAAACCAAAGGACACTAAGCCCCTGCAGATTTCAACGCAGCTGAAAGGGAGGCCACTCCAGACGCAGGGAGCCTCTCCCCTCTTCCCAAGCAATTTATGCAATCAGCCTACCAGCTACCACACACTGGTCGCCCCTCCCCAGATAACCATCTAGCTGGGATTTAGCGGGGTTTCAAATGTATTCATCTCGTTTTCACAGGCAATGATGTGCCTTTCTGATCAACATTTCCATCTTTGCAACCCTTTTTTCCTTCATGCTCCTCAACAAGGAGGAAAGGAAATACACACACACACACACACACACACACGCGCGCACACACACACACACACACACACACACACCTTCCAGGCATGCCCAGAGAGAGGGCAAGTGTGACAAAGGAACACAGACTAATGACAATATAACTGGTCTTCATTCCTTAATTTTCTTGCTAAACAAGAGAATTCAAAGAGAAATATATTAAGGAAGACCTAAATAGAACGATAAGCCTTGTCTCCACCCTTACTTCACAAACACATCACCATAACAGCCATATATATATATATGTATATATATGTATATGTATATATACATATATATGTATATTGCATAGATACATATATGTATATTGCATAGAAAGAATCAATTTCACTGGTCTAATTTCTAAATCAAGAAACTGTTCTAAATCAAGAAACATTCCTATAATTAGGGTTTAATATGCTGGGGGGGTTAGGTATACAGAGAAATTCCATCATTTTTGACACAAATTCTATTTTTCTGTTTTCTTTAATACTAAATCAATAATTTTTAGAGTCAATAAAATCAAAGAATATCAAGAAACGATGAAAACCCATTCTAGCTAAGATTTTTGAGTCACAACTGAAGCTACATTCTAGAAACCTAATGCTTCCCAAGAAAGGAAAAAAAATTCAACCCCTGCATTTTTCAAGGTGATTTCAATACTCAAAGACGCCTCTGACCTGTGCTTTGTTGATGAGTGCTTGTTGTGTGCCCAGTGTAGTTTAATTTTTCTGTTATCATTTTCCTGTGAAGACTTCCATTTTACAAGGAAAATTTGACTTTGGTATGTAGTGGAGTACAGGGTTCATTGAGATAAATGCTATTAGAATATAGCTGTATTTTATTCGTTATTAGTAACACAGGTTTATTTGTACATCATACAAACTGCTTAGGGCCTGCTCTGGGATGTGAATTCATATGTTATGAGAACACATTCGTATAACAAGCAGGAAAATTAAAAAAAAAACTTATAAAACTAGTTAAGGAGCAAGCTTCTTGAGCATTTTAGAGATTTTTTTAATTAAGAGAGAAAGAGACTTGATCTAACTCTTGGCTTCAGGGGTACTAAGAGATTCCAATTTTATTTAAATACAAAAGAATTAGCAAAACTTCTGCAATTGTAGAGCATATAGAAAAAAATTTAGCCTTTACCACCATCACCACCACCACCACCCCTCCCCATTTTCCTCAAAACACTTTAGACCCTAGTTTTCAACCAGTATCTAAAGCTGACGGAAATCATTTCCAAGATGAACTCGAACTTTCAATGAAAAGTTTATAAGTATATTTAATTCTGGGATTTTTAATGAGTAATATTTTAAATGGAAAATGTCAAGGATTCGAATTAGTTCAAATACTCCAGTCTTTCTAGGAGAGGGAGTATATATTTAATATTCAAACAAATTAACGTCCGAATCACAATCAATCAGGTTTCTTAGGCCCAGGTGAGTCTCAGATACCAACACGGGAAACGGAGGCATCTGGGCGAGGAGAGGAGGCTGATAATCCCTTCTTCCGCCACCCATTGCTGGGACCACCTACATCTCCTTTCCATATAAAATGGTTATTTGCTTGAACAGAAAAGATTGGTATGAAAAAGTAAATCTGTAATACACGAGTCGGTTTCTTTCCATCCTCATCCTTGCTAGGTTTTTCTCTGGCCTGACATCCCCTTCCCACTTTTCCCAACCGAAGCCCAATCGAAACATTCACGTTTACATTTAGCGTGATCTGTGTATAGCCCTAGGTCTCAAAACTGTCACCACGACCCCAAATTTGCCTCTACTTCCGGTGTAATTAAGATCATAATTCTTAAAGAAAAGCCACCAAAGCTCAGTCGCCGGCGGCAGTGAGGGTGCGCTCAAGGTGCGGGATTCTGGCGAGCTGGAGGGCTCGGCGGGCCTGCGTGCCTGGCACCAGCCACAGCAAGAGTCTATGTCCTTGACTCGCACATCTCCCCTCTAGGGGAGGATAATGAACTCTCCTGGCTTCCTAATTTGTAAAGGTACCATCTTTAGTCAGCTCTGAAATGGGGTGGTGGAGAAGAGACCTGGGTCATGAACCCGAAGAGGTCAGGGCTTCAACATCCGCCTAGGTCTCTCAAAGAACCATGAGGTGGTGGCCAACTGCATCTACGGGTCCTCTGGTTCACCAGAAGAAATAGACTCGGGCTGGAGGGCGTGTGTGCCCGTGAGTGTTCAGTCCCATACAACTAGAGACCTAAGGATCTCTAGAAGCAGAGGCTTTGCTTTTCCGGGGACAGGCGAGGCCCAGACCAGCGGGCCCAGCCTTGGGCTCAAATTCTTTCGGCCTTCCAAGTCGGTGCCCATCCGCTCCCCAGCCCAGGGCCGCCCCGACGGCCCCGAAGCGGTGCCCGCGCGGCCAGTAGGTGTCGCTGTTCCCCTGCTGGCCGGAGTCGGAGCCCGCGCTGTGTCCCGGCGCCACCCAGCCTTCGGCACCCGGCGGGTTCACAGACCTCCTGAGAGAGGGTCGCTGTCCACCGGGACTGTCCATCGGGACCATTCCCTCGCTCACCTGGCCAGGACCGCAGCAACACTGTCCGGCCTAAGGTAGCGCCCACGGAGAGAGAAAGAAGAGATGGGTCTGTTGGGGCGAAACTCGAAACCCCGACGGAAGCAGCTCCAAGCCACCAACTATCCCTCCTTTCTCTTCTCTTCACTTGCTGTGGGTAGTGATTGGCAACTGGGATATCCTAGTAAAATCCCGAGCTGGGAAATTCCTCTCGGACTCCACACTGTCTTTAAATATAAGTAAGAGGTTGAAATCCCAGCTTCGTGAGAGCTAGCCACACAAAAAATTGGTTTCAATGCAGAGAGAGAGAGACAGAGAGAGAGAGACAAAGACAGAGACAGAGACAGAGAGACAGACAGAAAGACAGAGAGAGACAGAGAAACCTGGGCCTGGTCACATGCTTTAGCTTCATACCATCTTGTACACTCATCTGCACGCAGCGATGCCGGTAACCGCGACTGCCCTCCTCCCCCGGCCCAGAAAGAAGTCAGTATTTGGATGTGGTTGTCTTCCCCGAAAGTATTGCTTTGCAAGTATTATGCTCCTTCATAAACCTCGCAGTTAGCACATCTTTAGAACCTGTATTGAAGTTCTAGGTATCGAGAATTCCACCCCCTTCTCTGGCGTCCTGCGGCTCCTTGCCTTCGGCCACTGTGTGCCGTGTAAGAGATTATTAATCAGAAGCGTTCTTTTTGTGTGTCTCAAAAGGAGGGAGTTTTGGCTTACGAATACCGAGAGGGACATTTACAATGAGTACATCCTATAGGTAACTGGAGATTTTATTATGATTCTGATTGTTTTGTACAAGGAAATCACCGCTCGGATTTGAACATAGGAAGGGGGGGGGGGACGCGTTGAAAACGCTAAATTGAGAACTTGGAGTTATTATTGAAAGAGTTAGTATGCAAAATGGAACTGGCTCTGTATTTAAACTAACGTTTAAAATCATATCTTCGATTAAAATGTGGGGACATTTTCTAGTAAATTCTTTATAAAACCCACACTTTATCGCTATTTTTTTTTTTTGGTAAACTTAATTCGGGAAGAAGGAAAACGTAATAATCAAATAGCAAAGAGGAAGAAAGAAAAAGTCTTATTTAAGTCCGAAATATTTTGGAACACTTCTTGTTTCTGACTGTGGACCTGGGTCTCGCTATCTCGGAGGACAATGCTGGGCAAGTGCTTGGGTCTTCAAGGCAAGTCTTAAATTTTTAACGTGAGGTGACCATCGTCTTTAAATGTCATTCCTTTTGCTATGTTCCACAAATTTGGTTACTTTCCGCTAAATCCTATATCTGCTATACAATTCTAAGTAATTATTTCTGATTGAGACGGCAAATTAATCATTCAGTGACGTGAGAGGGGAGTGAAACACGTGTCTAATTGGAGGTTGTGAAGTTCAGAGAGGTAGTATTTTTAGCTTGGAAAGTCCAAATTCATATATTTGGTTATCTCGCCCCCTCCCATCGGTCCCCCACTCCCTCCCCATTTTTTTCTCTCACTCAACCCTTTGGGCTTCTTTCTCCCACTTTCTTCCCCTTTCCTTGGCCTCTGTCTTCCTTTCCTCCCCCCTCTTGCCCTCCTCTCCATACTGCTCTTCTCTTCTTTCCTCCTCTTCTTCCTCTCCTTTCTTCTCTTCTTCCTCTTTCCCTTCTCCTTCTCTTCCTCCTCCTTCTCCTCCTCCTCCTCCTCCTCCTCCTCCTCCTCGTCCTCCTCCTTCTTCTTCTTCTCTCTCTCTCTCTCTCTCTCTCTCTCTCTCTCTCTCTCTCTCTCTCTCTCTCTCTCTCTCTCCCCTCCCGCTTCCCCTCTCTCTGTGTGCTTATCTCTGTCTCCCCCCCCAATTTATTGTCTGATCCTATCTGTCAAGTTAATGTAAAAGTAGCAAGTGAGAGGTCCAACACCCTCTCTCCTGAGAGCCCAAAGCACTTTGGGGAGGTGTCGGCCTCTGCCAGGTTACCCGCTGGAGTTGTGGCCCTCAGTGGAGGGCACGTTGCTGGCGGAGGAGTTGGGGTCTGCGCCGGGTTGCGGGGATTATTCAAATGCCGCCCGCTGCCGCTGTGATTCGCAGGGACTCGGCCTCCGTATGGTAATGCTGGGCGGGGGGTGGGGGGATGGGGGGAGGCGCCGAGGGGCGGGGAGGGGAGGATGGGGGTGAGGGCGGGGTGGGAGGGGGCTCCGGCACCGCGCGCTCGGCTGCGGGGCTGGGACAGAGCACCCGGACCCGCGGCGGCGGCGGCAGCGGCGCTACCCACCCTCCGACACAACACCCACCGAACCAACGAGCCACCGAGCCAAGGGCCCCCAGGGTAAGCCGCAGCGCGCACACGGCAATGACGGTGACGGTTCAGATGCTTCAGGTTACTACCATGTGCCAATGAGGGAGATTAGAAATAGAAAAGGAGATTACAGAGAGATCAGATATGAGGTGTTCCTCTCTGTGTCCCTTGTCACACAGCGCGCGCGCACACGCACACGCGTCTAAACACACATGCATGCACAGACATCCGTACATGCACACATTCCTTGCTACTACCATCTAACTATATGCACTGCCACTCTGTGCCCTGCAACGTGGCCGGTTTGTTTGTCCTCATCCCTGCATAAAGGCGGGCAGGTATGTGCCAGAATCTAGGCAGGAACAAACCGCCACGCACCACTGAATTGCAGCCAAACTCGAAGAGACAGTTAACCTGATGAATTGTTTCACTCAGGCAGGTGCCCCCCAGAAACCGGCAATTCTGCAATCAGTTATGGAATCCTGCAACTATTCATAGAATGTGCTGAAAATGTACTTTAGAAAAGGTAATCTTGCTATATATGGCAAGGTAAGGGAGAACCTAAGGGATGAGTGTATTTCCGTTTTTTAATGTTTTACTTGCAGCCATCTGACCACTTTTTATTGAGTGACATATCATGAGCACTTTGGTGTAGGCTGGAAAAACTACAGCCAGAGATAAGGCTGGAAATGCCATAAGAATTAAGGGTTGCTAAAAATGGATGCTGGATAGTCCAGTATGAAAGATGGCATGCAGCTGTAGGTTTAAAATGAGGGAAAATACATGTGAATATTTATACGTGAAAGCGATGGGGAAGGCTGGGTCTTGCCCTGAGTATCTGTGCAGGTAAGTCATTCATAAGAAAACTAATTACCTGTGCATGTAGTTGGACTTATTTAATTGAATAAGCTGCATGTGTGCATATTTGCTGTTCTTTGTGGCTATGCAATTATAGATTCAGTCTTTTTAAAAATAATAGCTTTGGGGTAATTTTAAAAGTGCAGTTTATACATATATGTTTTTTCAAAAGCCATTGTGCGGAATAGATATATAGCCAGGAAGGAAAATCGTACTCTATGAACAAGATTACCATTGCTTGAAATTTAACTCAAGGCCTGTATATTTTAGAGCAAATCAACTGGCTTCATATAGTCAACTATTTTGTTTATTTGTTTTCATTTCAAACTCAGGAATTAAGGATGCTTTTAAATCAAGATAATGTGCCTTGCTTCCAGCCATATTAAGATAAAAAAGAAACTCAGTAAATTTCAAATTCAGCAGATAAGGTACAACATACAACATGGTTGAAAATGTCTTCCTTGCAGAAGACTGTGTCCGTTGCTGTGTCTACACATTTTAAAATAGATTTTTTTTTTTTTGCAATAAGAAATGCTAGAAAGCAATAGGGCAGTGAATGCCGCACATTTCAGTTAATCAACACAAAAAAATTCTTTAGAAATCTTTGGAGTCACTTCCCTTTATACATACATTAATCTCAAATGCGCTGGCCCGAACTGTGTTTTTGCTAATCTGAAGTTAATTAGACAATCAAACTTTGAACCTTGAAAGATGGGCATTACAGTCCATCAAGGGACTATGTCAGGAAAGAATAAAACGTG
The DNA here is from genome assembly GCF_964194185.1 of Rhinolophus hipposideros. Taxonomy (NCBI): domain Eukaryota; kingdom Metazoa; phylum Chordata; class Mammalia; order Chiroptera; family Rhinolophidae; genus Rhinolophus; species Rhinolophus hipposideros. Next base: position 42,853,583 of record NC_138053.1, read on the forward strand.
TCTTTTCTTTTACGAGCAAACCAGGAGGTTATACAGCTGGCATTACATACATGACAGATGTGCATATTTGGAGCCTTAAATAAATAGAAGCAGGGAGGCAACTGCATATTATCTAGCAAGAGACAGCAGCAGACACTCGCCAAAAATAAAATAAAATAAAATTTAAAAAAGACGGAAAGGGATAGGAGAGACAGACATAAGATAGCAAAAAAAAAAAAAAAATGGGGAGGGGAGAATCAATAAAACAATACAACCTGAACTTTTCGCGATTAGAAAATGCAAATATAGCTTTACATATGCATCAGTATTAAAAATAATACACGCTGGAACCAACAGGAGCGGGAGCAGGAGGAGGAGGAGGAGGAGAGCAGGAGGAGGAGAGAAGGAGGAGGAGGAAAGAATGGAGGCGCCGCGGAGCCCTGATTATGCATGGGCTGGAGCTGCCTCCTCTAACCTGTTCTTCTCCGAGCCCGGCAGCCGGCGGTCCTCAGCCGCCCACAGAACAGGAGCCGAAACAACCGTTCCCGAAGGCTACAGCGTTTATTTTTCTCTTTTGGGGGTTTTGGCGGTTGTTTCACGGGCTCGCCAACTAGCCCCTTTAATTAAAAGCTTCAATAAAAGGCGATCGCGCCAGGAATGCACCGGCTCCTCTTCGCTCAGGATTTGCATATTTTTTTAATGCCCTAATTTCCTTGATGTATGTAAATGTAGCCGGACGTAGAGGGAGACAGGGAGCTGACGTCAATGGACGTGACCTCGCAGCTAAACCTTGAACGTGAAGCCGGGATGGGGGAAAACACGGAACGGCAGCCGGTGGAGCCCGCTAGTGCCGGCGGCGGCAGCGGCGTTGGCCGCGCTCAGGCCCGAGGGGGCCAAGAGGGCCGGTACCAACCCCCCGGGAGGATGAGCTGCCGCCTTCTTTCGCCACTGCCTGGCTTCCAGCCTCGCCAGCCCTCCGACCGCACCCGCAGGCTCTCGTCCTGTACCTCCAGCCCCACCAAATACACGCTCTTTTGCTTCCCTCAGAAAACAATACACTCCAAAACAACAAATCAAAGACAACAGATAACAAATCAAATCAAGTCCCCAAATGTTTTAGACCAGTACTCGGTAGCTTATCAGAAAGAAGACTGACAATGGAACATGATTTTTCTTTTTTCTTTTTCTTTTTGGCTTCTTTCCACAAGAAGAGGAGGGGGAGACCTCAGACAACAGCAAATCACCCCCAAAACACGTTAAGCTATACGTGTTTCCAGTAGGGAGAGGTAAACCACCCAGTCGACTGCGGGGGGCTTCTCGTTTCGGTACCTGCTTACCTGTGCAATCATTATGCGCGTCGGCTTCATTAACAGCCGTGCCATTAGCGTGCGTTTTAATGTGATGGGAGTGTCTCGCGCGGGTGTGTGTGTGTGTGTGTGTGTGTTGGGGAGGTGCTCGGGTTGGAGTGCACACTGAGGCAGGCGCTGTGAGCGAGATGAGAGATCTGTGTCTCTCCACTGCCACCTCTGGGACTTATCTGCGGGGATATCTAGGCCAGAACTCCTGGGCTGGAGTTCGAGTTTCACCCATTTGAAAAGGGGGTATGAGGGTAGAGGTGGTCAGAGCAGGCTCCCTCTGAACAGCCAGGCCTTTCCGATTACATTGTCTGGTGAGTGGGGTGGGGGTGGGGGCTTGAGGTGCTCCGTGACCGCAGCTCCGGGGCTGCCGTGCCTGATTTAGCCCGGTGTGTTTTTCACTTGGAGCTCAACAGCCTGGGCGAGCAGGTGGCGGCTCGAGGCTGCGCTGCAAGGAGGCCTTCAGACTTCCCCTCCGCGGCCCGGCGCGCCAGCGTGTGCGTGCCCGCGCACCAGGCAGGGGCTCCTGGCACCTCCTCGTGCACATCTACCCCCGCATCAGTTCGCCACCCTCTCCTAGGCAGCTAAGACATGGTCCTTACTCTTCTGGGCGGGGGCCTTGCGGAGCCGGGGGCGGAGGGCAGAGCCGCGGACTCACAAGGAAGGGGTGCCGGAGGCCGCGGTGTCGGCTTTCCAGTCCTGCCCTTGGCCGCCGAGGCTGCCGTTTCTTCGTTCCACCTCGCAGCCCTAGCTTTGTTTTCCAGACACACTCGTGGCTACCGAGCCCCACGCCTGCGAGGGGAGTGTGCGCTGTGCGCGGGTGTGTGTGTGTGTGGGGGGGGAGAAGCGGGGGCGGACTCGCGCGGCGGGAGGGGGCCCTCCCGCCAAGGACACGCCTGGCTGTCCTCCGGCTGCACTTGGCGGGAAAGCTGGGGGCCGCCGGCGGGGCTGCGAGCCCGCGGCTCTCATTACTGCCTCCCCGCTCCCCCCGGCCGCATTTACATACGGGCCACTCATCTGAATTTTTACAGCCCCCCACCTCCCGTCACCGGTCGCACGCGCGCAGGCTCGGAACGAGCGCCCGCGCGCGTAGACACCCGTGCCCAGGCAGTGGTTGGTTGGGGCGCGCGAACAGGCCCAGGGGTGCAATCCGATCTCCGCGAGACGGATTGTTGCACCCACCCTCTCGCGCCTACACCCCCCGACAGTCTTCCAGATCGTGTTGTAGGAAGCCCACCTTCCCCTCAGGGCCCCCACCATTCTCTCACTGCACACTCCCACCCACCCCTCCCACATCTCTCTGCCTCTTTCCCTGGAACGAAGACACACACACACACACACACACACACACACGCTTTTTCTTCCCCCTCAAATAGATAATTCCTATGGCGCGTCCCTGGTACCCTTTGAATATAGCTCTGGAGTTAAACGAATAAAAATCCTTATAATCTATTGCTTGTCTTTAGCCAAACAAATTGAACGACCACAACAAAAAAGGGGAGGAGTGAGGAGTGAGGAAGGGGGACTTGAACCAAAAGACCTTTCTTAAAAAAAAAAGTCTGCAAGTCAAAAGGTCATTCTCCAAGTTTGTAAATAAAATTGCAAAGGGGGTCCTTTAAAAAGAAAGGAGAGGAAAGAAGGAAAGAAGGTAGAAAAGATCCACAAGTTACATAAACTGGTGCATTGGAAAAACAAGATAGGTCTATTCCTAAAAAAAGAGAAAAGAGGGGGAGTCTAAAGAAATCAAGAGAAAAAAACTGGAGGAAAAAAGAAACAGAAGGAGAAGATAATAAAAGGTAGAAAAGGCAAAAGAAGTTTCCAAAGAAATGTGTGCTTTGCATCCTACAATGGGAAAATGTAGCCATTGCCCTCCTTCAGGCGAGACATTTCTAATTTGTTCCGTCTGTCAGGAGGGGACTATGAGAGGTTTGGGTGCAAATTCATTATCTCTGGCAACGCAGAACGTAGTGTGGGGACTGAAAAAGACCGTGGCAATGGATGAACAATAGGGCTTCAGTTCATCAGTAACAAAAGCAGTGGGGAAATTGGTTGAGTTTCAGAGCACGTCCTCCTCGGCAGAGGGGGCTGGACTAGACCTTGGACAGCCCCCCCAAAAACTTGCCGAGCCTCGCACACACCACTTCACTCTCCACTCCGAGGTTCAGGGAGCAAGTGCCTGGCGTGGGGGGGAAAAGTTGGGTTTTTTTTTTCTTCCTTCGTCTTTTGCGCCCTTCTCTCCCTTCCCAGAAGGGAAGATCCATTTAAACTATTTTAGACCCAATCAAGCAAGAATCACCGTGTGGAATTGAGCGGCAGTTTTAAATGTGCTCAGGAGAGGGATGATCTGAATTTTTTTTTTCTTTTTTTGAGACGCCGAAATGAGCCTGTTTGTGTACTGCGGCCGCCCTGTGACTCTGGATCTTGTCTTCTGGCCCGCGCTTTGATTCCTGCCCAGTTGGATTTGGGTGGCAACACTGCCTAGCGCAGGGAGGAGAGCAAGTGAGTATCGTGGCGGCCCGCAGGCGGCAACTCTGCCAGCGGCGCGGGGCCATCACTGCCCGCCGCAGCTCCGCGCCGGCGCTCCTCACCTAGCCGCGAGTCGATGCCCGCAGAGCCCCGCTGCGAGCTGCTCTGAGGGCCAGTCCCGGGTTTGTTTCAGCTAATTGATTGTGTGTCGAAGATGCTAAACCTGTTGATCTCGAGAGTTGTTTGAGCCAGGACTGTTAATTATCCAGCGGCCTGACCCCCAAATGCAGAGAGCAGCCAGGAAAATTTCGTGCTGGAAAAGGGAATTTTGTATGTAATTTTGTGTTGTTGGTGGTGGGACTTTTCCCTCTTAAACTAGAGCCAGATACGGTTGTGTTTTGCGTTCCTGGATTTAGGATTCGCATCTTGAATAATTCTTTTAACAACCTCAAAGTTGCAATTACCTGGCAAAGATGTGAGGGTCTGATTGGAATTGGCGGAAACTTATGTACAGTAGCTAACTAGACCTGGTGGATTTCCATTTCCTTTTTCTCTTTGCTTTTTGGACTCCGGAAGGCGAGGGGCCGCTTTTACCGGGTTATCCCAAGTTCAGATTCATCAAGATGCATCGGGGTTAGTTATTGGGACTTGGAGATTCTGGTGTCGTAGCATAGCCGGGTCTCTGCGGTTTGCTTGAAGCCTAGACCCCACTGAGGGAGGCAAGACCTTCCTTCTGTGGCCTAGAATTGTCTGAGGGAACCCGGGGCAGTGGGAACCCAGGCAATGCACTTGCGTTAGAGTCTGCGGCGTTTTCTCTTGCAATTATACCCGCGGTGCTTGAATGGAGGACTGTCTTGAGGGGTCAGGGCAGCAGTGAAATTGATCAGAAGTTAGACCGGAGGCCCTGTCAAGTCACGGCCACGGCCGGGGGCTCTTTTGGAGCTGTGGCTGCCTTGGGCCCAGAACAGAGGGTCGAATCCAGTTTCCTCCCTCTCCTAATGCCCACCTCTGCCCGTCACCTCCTTCCTCATCTTGGTATCAGTAATTAGGGTGCTGTCCCGGGAAACAAGCTCCATAGTCAGCATAATTGAACCAGTGCAGTACTTTCATTTTGCAAAACCAATAGCCCCACCCTGCCACTCCAAAATAACAATAAGCATTAAAAAATCACAAAAGAAAAGCAACCTATTTTCAGGAGTGTAAGACTTCTTAAATATACAGTCATGGGGGATGGGGCAAAGGAATAAAAAATCCACCACTTTACAGCAATCAGGTTTTACATTATTCATTGATTTACTGGAGGAAATAGCCAATCAGGAGACACAGATATGAATGCACATCTCACCGTGCTGTGGCCTTACAGTAAACTATTTGCATCTTTCTAGTGGATTAGATATTTATCCAGGGATTCCCATTGTTTGAAGGGCCTGGAAATTTAGTCTCTCAAACATTTAGAAAATACAACTTGTTCCAGTCTTAAAATTCTTACATGGAATAACTCTCCCTCCTCTTTTGTATGGCAGGTTACAATGTTCAAATCCATAATTTTTCTCGAGTCCCTCTTCCTTCCAAGCTAAAAATAAAAGAAGAAAGAAAAAAATTAATTTCCAAGCCCCTCCAGATTCTGCATATTTTGCATTTCCATTATCTTTCGTGTCTCCATTTAAATGCAAATTAGCATATTTAACCCTGTAGGTGCTGAAGACCAGGGTACATTGTACTAGGTTTTCTGGAATCTCTTGGCATTTTAAAAATCATTGTAATTGCAATACTTTAAATGAAGCCAAGTCTAGACATGAATATATATATATATATATATATATATATATATATATATATATGTATATACATATACATATATATATATAGTAATCATTTGTTTTCTTGACTGTTTTTCAGATGAGTCTACAAAGAAGTATAAAATGAAAAGACAATCCAACCAACCAAAGGTAATTTTAAAATTTACATTTGATAAAATCAAAGTGATGTACAAAATCAAAATAGAATATTATTTACTGGGTGGCAGGCCTGTAGTGCATTTATTGCGTATCTTCCAGTTCATGCAATAGATAAAATTACAGAAAAATCTAAGTTTCCATATATGCAGTTTTTTCCCATAGGTAGCTTTTATAAATTATATATTGCAGATAATGTAAACATAACCTGTAACTGCCTATAAAAAAGAATTTGGAACACAGAAGAAACAATAAGAGACTTTTATTAGAAAGTAAGCCAGTCAAGTACCTTGCCTGAACTATACAGATTGCCCTAAATTAAATGGTTTTTTGTAGAAAATGGTAGTCTTGACTGTATTAGTGGACTGTAGTTTACATGCATGACAATCATGCACACACAATATTAAAAACGATTTTGGTCATAGACCAATTTTTTACATACTCTGAAGTAGTGTTAATAGGATTCAGAGAGGTGTTCTAAATATTAGTGGCAAATCTGATGTATTTGCTTTTACATGATTCTGATCCAAATATGTGGAGCATCATAACTTTTCACTTTTAACTTAAGCAGAGATTGTTTATTCCTAAGAAAACCAGTATGTTTCAATTCATGTTTCAGCCATCTGGAGACCTATAAAAAGATTAGAAAACAAGCATGACCATCACGTCCTAACCTATTGGCCATTAATGGGAATTTATTAGAGAATGAATAGGCAAACCATTTGAATTCAGTATATCCTTCAATATGCAGATTTCAAAAAGGGTATTCTGTAGCTCAGTTAAACAGCTTTTTGAAAAACAAAAGTATCTGGAATAAAAATATGTAGGTGGTAATAGTTTCTCCTAACAATGTATGGCACACATTGCTAGGAATCATTAGAGCATAATTATTTCAACTTGTCTCACATCATAGATAATAATACAGTCCTTGAAATGTATATGATAAACCATGATATAAACCTTGGCAATATTCAAAATAATCAAGTGCTCAGTGTTAAACCTTGCTATATATCTTTTATTTCTCCATATCTTGAAAGATGATGGAGAAGCAAAATATTTAATTGGCTATATGGTTAATGAACAAACTGCCCATAATCATTATGTTAACTATTTTCACTGTTGGGAGCTCTCATAATGAATGAATCTACAGTATATGTGACAGGCATGGGGGCCAGTCCTGGAGTCAGTTGATATGACTATGTGGCATTGCCTTAGAATATGCTATTTTAAGACAGTATTTTCTGTAGCTTCTAATTGTAGAAGCATCTCAAATTTTCAATGTCTTGGCTTTCCTGATAGTTACTTGGGCTCTAAAATGAATTTAATTGATAAATGGGGAGATGTAGTCACATTAATTTGCAAATCCACACAAATATGTGGGTGATACACAGACATACATGCATCACATATCTCTACTTTCACCATTCCCCACCCAGACATACATAAAGCAAAACGATATGCTAAAAATATCTGGCATTTCTTGGGGTTTTGACTTAAGCAATTGAATTGATCTGATCATATGCTTGCTTTATGTAGTACATGCCAATTCACTAATGATTTTGCTTCTAGGTCTTCAAAAGCAAGACCAAAATACTCTGTCTTCCGAGGCAGCAAAGCTCATTAGGGTTTTACATAATGTCAAAACTGGCATGTTCTTCAGTGATATGTTCAATTCTTATCCAGTAGTAATTTATGTTGTGGCCTCATAGTTCAAGAATGAACAGTAACTCTATAGGAGTATGTTTCTCTGAATTAATTTGTAGTTTGTATATATATATATATATATATATACACACACATGTATACATATGTACATACATATATGCATATATGCATGTAGCTTGTATATATACACATACATGTATATATACACATGCATGTGTATATATACACATATACATATATGTATACACATATATACATGTGTGCATATACATATATATACATATATATATACATATATACACATATATATATATATACATATATATATATATCTCCCAATACGGCCATTTCTGATCACAGTTCTGTACCTAAATGTGATAAGAAAAATAGATGAGTGATTTCCATAGCACAGTGTTTTCTCAATAATCAGGACAAGAATGGTTACCAAAAAAGTAAATTAATAAAAAATCTAGGGAAAAGTTGGCATCCGTGTTATTAAATCATATCTTTAATTGGTGTAATATTGTTGTTTGTACTCTTGATTGGGGGCTTTTCTTAGCAATTCTAGTTTTCTTTACTTCTCAGTCCTTTCAGTAGGATTTACATGTGTGCACTGTATGTAATTTAGTAAGCATATTCACACTCATGTCTTAAATGAATAAATTCCTGAATCAATGAAAGAGTGTATATTAATTCTGAAAGTGTTTTAGTCATTGGGGAAAATAGTTTACCTATAGAAATGAGAGTATTGTGATAAACTAGGGATGTGTGAAATGAATATGAAGATTTATGACATTCTCTTGTAGCACATATTTTAAAAATAGTAACATCACCAAACATAACTCATAATTTTGGAAAACAGTCCATAAAGTTCACCCATAGTGAATGTGCATCTTATGTGGAGTATACTTTACCTGTTATGTTGAGAGGCATCTGAGTATTAGAATGGTGCATATTATAGATGAGTTAGGCATAGATTACTCAGTAAGAAGAGCTCTTTTAAGTGATCATAGTCATACTTTGAAAAGTCCTAAGAAAAGGAATGAGGCTAACTAATTAAACAATATTCCCCTCTAAATAGAAGAAGGGTGGGTGTGGGGAAGGGGAGCGTGGGGGTGGAGTTATGCTATTAACATCCAGGTGTTTTACCTGTCTTTTTCATGTGATAGCAATACGATTTTCATAATTTCATAAGAAAAACTAGTACATTTTGACCTTCTGTATGAAAATTGATGTGTGAAACTATAGACAAAGGTGCAGCATTTTTATTACAGCAGAGTTGTGTACAACATTAGAAACTATTGCAGCAGTGTTTACCTGTGTTTCATTCTATGGCACACCCCCTGTTGAGAGAGTCATTTTTTAAAAACCAGGATGAAGTCGGCTTGCTTAGGACATTCATTTTGAACTTACAGAACAAAATACGCTGCCCTATCGCCATGGTACACAGATAGAAAACATGTGTGAGCTGTGAAGCCATTAAAAACACACCACCAGAGCAAATTGTCAATGTAATCACACATCGACTCACTGCGTAATACAGAGCTGGTTCCAGCCCCAGAAAGCAAGGCCCTGCTTTATGCAACAGCAAAGTGCCTTTCATCTGCTTGCCCATGCAATCTGCCAGAAGAGAAATTCAGGCAAAGACGTTCCCCAGATCTGAAATGCTTTTATCTGTCCTTAGAGAGAGATTTCTTCCAGTCTTTGGATATTAGAGCGATCTCCACTAGCACCAAGGAGGTAAAAGGCCGCGGGTTGCTTTTCCAGCAGCAGTCCGTAGTGCTAGCGGAAGAGATGTTGATTGAGAAAATAGGGCTTGTTGCAATGCTGCGGCTGCCGCTGCCCGGGCTGCAGGCTTGGGGCAGTCGGCTGATCACTGACGCATATCAATAACCATGTACTTGAGATTTCTCATGACATCATCATTACCGTGGTCTCCTGCGGTCTCGAACCTTTGACCTTGCCGGGCTGGTCCGCAATTTGGCAGTGAAAGCCCCTCCAATGATGGCCCTTTTCTCCTTCTTTCAGACCGGGGGCAGCAGCATGCCAGCAAGACGGCTTCTTCTCTTCCCCAGCCTAGAAGCCCTGTGAAAATCGAGGATCTTCCCCCCCAAAACACACACACACAAGATATGTGCAATCAAGCTGCCACCGCTTGGTAAAAAGCTCATGGTGCCTAATCCAAAAGGATCAGGAGCAGATCCCCGAATCAGCTGTCACTTCTATAGAATGGGATGTGTTTTTTTTGTTTGGTTTTTTTTTTTTTCCGTCCTCCTTAACCTGCGCTGGAAATTGTCTTTGGCTTTTTTATACATCTCTATAGAGGGAGGCTAAAGAGTCTGGCGTGAGAAAGAAGCAATTTACAATGCAAATAGAGGCCTCGGAAGGGACGGATGCTACTACTCGGTCGTAACCGCTTGCTGCACCTTAATAGCTGGTTTTATTTTCTGATATTAATAGATGAATTGTTGGCTAACGCTGCCGGAGATTACTTGCTGGAAGGAAAAGAAAAGTTCGGAATAAACTTTGAAAGCCACAGATCTCGTTTGGATGTTTTAGCCGCACACAAGCAGAAACCAGGTCATATTTACATGCCAGGAGGAATCTTAAGAGCGGCCAAGTGTCCGAGAGGACTACCCTTCGGGACTGCCAGAAACTTCGGCATCTGGACTCTGGCCAGAGGAAGACACAGGTGTGTGAGGGAAGCGAGTTGTTATCTTTGGTTATCTAGCTGTATGAGTGTATTGGTCTTCATAAAGCTAGATAACCGAAAGTAAAAACTCCTTCAAGATCGCCGGGGAGCGTGTGAAAATGAAAGACTACAACCAAGAGACAGTAAAAACCAGAAAGGTCAGGAATACTTATTGAATCTAACTTTGTTTTTGTTTTTGTTTTCCTTATGATTAAAGGTGGGATTAGAAGAAATTAAGTGACATACATATACCAAAATATAAAGGTGCCAGATTCTTCGAGAGTGGTTGTTAAAGCTGCAAAGAATTGTGTAGTGCTAATGAGTAAAGAGGCATGTGCAGTTTGTCCTACATACTTTTTTTAAGACAAAAGTTTAAATATGAGAAGGATTTTTTTTTTTAGAAAGCTGTTGTAGAGATGACTGGTACCTAGTTTTAAAAAATGATTCCATAATATGTAGACTCAGGGTGTTCTGAGGCTCTTCCCTGGAAAAAAATTAAGATTATGCTTGGAAACCACATGTATTTGCGGGTGTATGTCAAATGATATGAAATTAGACTCTCAGAAAAGTTTATATCGGAAGGTTAATAATTTGTATCTACTGAGGACATAGAGCTAGGAGGGAAAATGCAAAAAAAAAAAAAAAAAAGCAAAGGCTGATTTTTATTCTTCTATTCAAAATACAAGGACAGATGCTTCTCTGTTCCAAGAGGGTTTCCTTGAGGAAGCTACTGAAGCAGAAAGACATGATGGAGACGAGATCGCCTCCCCTCTTGTCAAAGTGTTAAAAAAATGTTCTGTCTTACTCTGCGCCTAGCATTGGAAATGAAAGTGACATTTACGCCACAACCCACGTGTGCGCCTCCTCTCTTTTTGTTTAAGGATGATCAGGTCTATCCAGGAAACAGCTCTGGCATCCCAAACTGAAATAATTAGGACGTATATAGACCTGACAAAAATGGAAAGGGGGTGGGGAATCTGAGGGTCTGTCTTGCCTAATTGATTCCGCTAAACGGAATGCAGGAGATGTGAACGGCAGGACGCTCCGATTCCCACGCTCGGGGGCAAGTGGTAAAGCGGGCCCGGCAGCCTATGACAGACAGCCCTGTTGGGGGGTGAGGGTATGAAAAAAACATCAAGTGCACACACCATACTCATCTCCATCGCTTAAGAAAGTAGAGGCATTTCCCACCCACAGCCATCTGCAGCCTTCCAAATAGCAGCACCAACTGGTCTGTAGCTGCTGCATACTGTCTGTTTCTGTTAATTTTGTAACCTCTGTTTAATCTGGCCACAATTAAGTTTGGCTCCCTTCTTTGATTGAGATTTTCAATATTTAAGGAAAGCTAGTAGACAGCAGTTCCAAGATTCCCATTACTGCTTGCACCTCAAGTCAAATTCTCAGTACATACTTTTGGCCTTGTGACCACCTTTTGGCTTTTGTTTTGGGTGAGTTATATTTAAAAATTCATATCTCTATATAACAGACATTATCATCACTTCATCAGCCTGTTTACCTCTTAACATACCTAGGAACTTGGCCTAATTTTTCTAGTAGACACACTGGCAGTGAAACTGTAAAATCATAAACCTATGGAAAGTTGATTACAGTAACAATATGGTAAAAGGTTGTTTTGGTATAGCCCCGGCCAGAGGTGTTCTAAAGAGCCATCTTTATTTAATCTAAAAGTGACTATGCTTAGCAGAAACTCTGGCTCCTTGAAGGTCCCCTCAGTAATCTTTTCATAAAAGTCCTCACAGTTTCCCAGTGTCACTAAGCAAACATTTGCATAGGTACTTAAATACAAGCATTGCAATAAGAAAAATGCCCAAAATGGCCTGTTACCTTCCATGTGGCCTAGATTACTGAAAATCCCAAATATACATTTTTTTTCTATAAAAGCAGTACACTTTTCCAACTCCTTTTATGACTTCAGACTGGATAAGCCTATAAAACCACTGATGGTTTCAGTTAGAAACTCTGAGAGACTTTATTAAAGTAAATTCTCAATTTGGCTGCTGAACACGTGCCAAAGTTTTACTACTGTAGTGACCGTTGAGAAGACCCTTGTTTATTTACATTTGAAGCACTGTTTGTGCAAACAACCTTTTATTGTTAAGTGCCTGTATTCCTTTCATTTACTTCATGTCCAGGGGTGCTATTTACCTAGACCCATTGTCTACTACAATTAACATTTACATTACAAAGTGTGTGGTTTTCTTTCTCAAGGAGGTTCAATTAAGGCAATAAGATGTTTGCTGGGGAAACCTATTGTTTACTGAAAGCACTCAATGGAGTCAAATTACTGAAGCTTTTGCCTACATCTCGGTCTTTTATGTAAATATGTTAAAAATAGCATCTAAGGAAAATAAACAATATTATAATTATGTGTTTGCCATTGTCATATCAAACTTGCTTTGTATCATACTAATGTTACATGACGTATTGATCAATAAAAATACATTTCAATGTTATTATTTTCATTTTATTTTTTGCTGTTCCACTGCTCTTGCTGCAACATGCCCCAATTTTTTTTCTATTGCGCATCAAACTTTTGACATTTTGTTTTATTTGTGTGTGTTTAAGAGAGAGACTGTATCTGAGCATGGGTCTGGAGGGTGTCTGAGGTAATCTCTACAATGACCTTATAATAAGGTGATATTTCTTTGAAATTTGAAATATGCCAAAGGCATGTACATTTAAGTCAAAAGAAGTGTAAATATCAGTTAAGTAGTTCTTTGAAAGCTAGTTTTAACATTGGCAGAAACCGGATCAAGTTTATTTAGCATACCACTGCATTGTAAAACAGTTGGAGTGAAGTTGCAGGTTGCGTGAGTATGCATGTTAACTAGTGGGAACCAAGCACAGTCTTTGTGAAAGGGGAGCAGCAGATTGCTTGTGCAAGGCCAATGTTAAAAAGGCAGCTGAATTTAACACCATCTGGAAGAAAAGATCCCTTCACGACTTTCTCACACCGTCAGACAAAACTAGTGTCTCTTGTTCAGAGCCCTTGTCTATGCAACCATACAATACTGAGTCATTATACTTTTGCTGAGAGAAAATTTGAGAACACAATATGGGTAACCAGTGAATGACCAAGTTTCATTGTGCCCGCTTAAGTCGATTGAAATCTACGTCTAGAGCTATGAATGGTAGTATTGTTTTCCTCACCAGGGCTGTACTAAATGTCAGCACAGTGTAAAGAAAAACTTGAAGTCTGCAAATAACTTACCAGATCTCAATTATAATATTTTCCCACACTAGAACTAATATCATTGCGAGGGGCTACATTGCAGAAAATACAAAAAGAAGCAAAAAGAAATAGAGTTTATTTAGAAGTTGTTTTATCCAAACATTTTAATTTCCTGATGGGAACTTCAGTTCAGGCTACAGGTTGGGTTGAAGAGTGGAATTCATTACGGGCAAGTTCAAGTTACAAAAATGCTTCTTGTCCAATTAAAATAGAATAAACACCTACTCCCACCTGAAACTCTTCCTTCTTAAATATAAAAAGACTCTACTTGAGTTGTATTACTTTAGTGCTCCTTAGAATTATTGAATCTAGCTTAATTTTTGAATATGAATCTATTCAATTATTGAATATGAATCTAGCTTAATTTTTGCTTTAAATTTTGATAGACACTGCTCTTTCAAAGTTTGCTACTATGATTGACATTGCAAAGAATATCATAGATGTACATTTCTAAAAGTATACAAGGTTCTGGCACCTTGCTAGGTGGATTCTGCTGCCCTCACAAATACACCTCCCTTTATATTACACTCCTCCCCATTTTCTAACTTTTCTCATTATGTGTGTGAATCAGTTATTATGCTTAGGTTTAACATTCACACAATCTATTTAACTGTAAACAGTCAGAAAAAGGAAACAAAACAGTTCAAAAAGAGTAAAAGGAGTTGGTTGTATGTTTTATTAGGATGTCTATTTTAAATATAATTGACTTTGCAATTTTGTTATTGTGTCACCAAGTGTCGCATAGTTCTTAATATGTAAGTGCAAAACAATGAGTAATTGCTGTTTTGCTGAATAATACATCTGAGTTGCCAACGTCAAAGGTATTATTTTGTGTATTTCTAAACAGGAACGTTAACTGCAGGTTTTGACATCTAGAATCTTTTCATGAAATACTTAGAAATAGGCCGATAAAATGACACCTGTAAAAGTAAATATAAAGATATAACCAACTTATTTTCCTTGTCCTACTTTATACAAGAAAATTAACAATGAAAAGTCACTCAATAATGGAATTATAAAGGATCTAAGAAAAACACAGTCATACAGAAAAATCCAAAACAACAAAAATGGAAATTGAATACAGGTAAATAAGATATGTAGGACAACTTCTGCAATATCCTTGCAGGTTGTGAATGGACACACTCACAGTATCAGCCCCCTAGTGAAGTTACCATTAATGTGCACAGTAATGAGATCAATGCATTATTTACATTCAAAATGAATTCTTTTCCCAAAGTGGCTTTCAAGTCTTTTTAAACACTAAATTTCTACTATTGATGATATGTGTTTATTTTTTGAATTAAAATGACTTCCTTATTTGGAAAAATAGGAAATTCTAATTTGATTATGTGTAGTTTCTGATGAAAATTAAGAAATCACTTAAATAATAAGTAATAGATAAGGATGAGAATATTTCAAGTTTACAAATGTTCTTCCTATTCATAGACTACATAAGGTATAAACAGTTCAAGACAGTAAGATTTTGACTTTTTTAAAATGGAAAGATGAAGCCAAAGATTTTATTTTCCAATAGGCTAGAAAATATATGAAAGAAATAGATAGTATAACTGTCTAGTTTTTTCTATGGATCTGTATCTCCGGAAATACCATTGTGGCTTAAGAATATTGATATCCTTTTCCTGCTCTGTCTTTCTATGAATTAGCTTTTCTCTAATTAGTTAGATTAAGTAAAACACACTGTAATATGTTGCATTTGGATGGGTGTTGGGGGGGGATGTGGTGAGATGGGCAACAAGAGACAAGGTGTCCTTTAGAAGTTACAGTAAAAAGACAGCTATAAAACTGATCAGTTGTTTTAACACTAGTACTTTGGACAGTTAAACAGGTCCTACAGCGATGGGGCATGTGAGGTAGTTCTTCAGTGTCTCCAGATTTTAATGGATGGCTTTGTTAATCCTGTTTGTGTGTTCATTGATATCGTAACACAACTTAACCTAGTACAGAAATCAGCAGAAACCTCCATTCCCTTCGGAGAATTGTTGGACTTACTTGTGGAATTGATTCTAAAGATGGTGAATGGAAATGAAAAGAATATAGCTATGACTGCTGCTAAGGAATATCTGCCTGCCTTCACTCAGGGCCGCGAGTTAGTGCACGTCCTTAGAAAGGTGATGACCTCTTTGAGGTGGGAGAGTGTGGCTTTCCGTTTTGCAGCCAACTGTTAGACCACAAGAGGTAGGACTTTAAAAAGTGACGATAGTCGACTTTATTCAGGGAAATATGGAGATCTGAGCCATATTTGTTCAAAGAGAAGCACATCCCTGTGTTTGGTGGTTTGACTGGGTTTTAGCCGAGCTCTGGCACACCGTTTTCTTGAGATCTAAAAATAGCCAGGCTTAGCAGCCGCATTGCAAGATGCTTGGCGTGGGCGGTGCACAGAGGAGACAGCCGACTCCGTGACTGGCTGCAGAAGTAGCTGGGCTAGGCAGTGGCAGCGGCGAAGGCGGCCGGTCAGCGACCGGGCAGCACGACGCTTCCCTGTGACCGCCAACAGCCGGAATCCTCCTGCAGCTGTGGTGGCTCGCGGCCCTTTCCAGAAAGCGGGCGTCTGATTGGTGTTTCCCTGGAGACCGGCGGCCAGAGCTGCTGGAACTACCGGTGCTGGTGCGCCGGCGCGCGCGCTCCCGGGGCTGGCGCGCGCTCCGGGCTCCGGGCTGGCGCGCGGCCGGGCGGCCGGGGGCGCGCTACGGCCCGAGCAGCAGGCTGGGCGGCCTCGCAAGTTCCCGCGAGCTCAAATACCGGCGCTGGCCCTCCACCGCCCGGCGACCTCTGGGCGCGGGCGCTGCTGGACCCCGCAGCGTGGGTCCGCCAGCCTCCCTGTGCCTGGTATGCTAAGTTGCGTCCGCGAGGGCTCTTCTGATTTTTTTTTTTTTTTTTTAATTTCCCTGCCCTTCGACCCCGTCACAGCCATCTAGATCCAGCCTCTCGCCAGCTCGGGACTGCGGTTGCTTCTGAATCATTGAGTTGGGCTTGTGGAGGAGGGTGACGTCGGAGTTCAGTCAAGCCAGGACGTCCCCTGGAGGCAGGCATCTTGTGGCGGCAACCCCCATCCTAGGGCCCCTTCCGCAGTCTAGCAGGCAACTTGTGATTAAAGGGCTTTCTTTTGCTGGCGCTCAGTGTCTGTAGTTCTGCCCAGGCATCCTCTCTGAGTACGACCAATATCGTTGATAAAGATATTGTGTGCCCCCTCCTATTTTTTTTAACACAGTGAAAAACTGCTAGCTGAAAAGACCCCACCACCACCCCTCTCCCGCTTCGCGTGGAAGTTCTTGGGGGAGGAAGTTTTGTGAATCCAGAGCCGCGGTTGGTGAGCGCACTCCACTCCGGGCCCTCCGCTGAATCAGCTAACACCTCTCCCCCCACTGCCCATTAGGGACTCAGGGTGCATCTTCCCCCAATCAGATTAGCTGGAAATATTAATCTCCTTGTTGGGTGGATACAGTAGAACTTGTTCAGAGATTGCATTAAAAAGAGATCTCGGTCTTAAGCACTTACTAAAGCCAGTTAATAACATCATGCATGGACATTTAAACTTGTTGTAAGTTGCAGAGAGGATTAGTGGGAAGTCACGCTGTGCGCAGCTAATGATACCATCTTAACTCTAACCGGTCTAAATCCACCTAGCCCAGTGCAGGTCCGGATCTGCGGCCCTCGGGAAAGGCTGAGAAAGAGGAATCTTGGAGGAGCGCAAGGAGTTCGGAAACTGGAGGAGACGTCTTGTGTTCCCTTTGGGTGATGATGGTCACTCGTTCCTGGGTGGACGTGGACGTGCCATAACTCATGGGCTGTGCTTTAGTGATAGGTCTGTTGCAAACTCAGGTGAAGTTATGGGATTCCAAAAGTGGTGGCTTTTGTAACTGGATCGATTTGCATTACAAAGGCCGTTTACTTTCAATTGTTCTTTTACAAAAGTAGTTCAGTTCAGTATTTCCCAGGTAAATATTGAAGCATATTATTAACAACTTCCTGTCATAGGCTTGCTCACTGGTTTCAAACTGATTACTGTTTTAAGGCAGTTTGGGACTGCTTTATGACAGGGTCAATTAGAAATAATCTTAGGAAAATGCTTTGAAAATGCTGCCTTATTAAAACACTCACCTAACAATATTCATTTCGTTCAGTCGCTAAATAGCAGTCTGAAGGATTTCTTGTGTTTTCTGAGTTTCTTTTAATAATAGTTACTGGCCCTGGGAAGACAAGCTATGAGAAGTATTTTTAACTGCAACCTGGCTCTTGGAATTAAGTTTTAAATTTAGACTTGACAAGGTTAAAATGTTTATGTCTTATATCATTAATTGCTAGTGGGAGATAGGAAATATTATAAATGTTAATCACTTTAATGACTGCTAAAACCCTATAAATGAACCACTTCGAAAAAGGGATGTATACAATAAATAAATAAATACATAAACACTTCCTCTGAATCAGTCCACAAAAAATGATTTACAGATTATTACCCAGATGTTTCTTAAATCTTTATCTTTTGGGGAAAAAAAATCTATGCATATATAACTGTACACCCATATATAGATATGAGTGAAATTTACTGGAATGGAAGAATTTCTAACAAGTATTAAGAAATATTTTCACTGAATAAGTATCTTAGATATAATTAGTTTATGTATTTATCAACCCTGGTCTAATGAAAAAAAACTTTCTATAATTTATTTGGAGGTAATGCCTTCATGAAGACAATAGATTTAATATCATTGAAATTCAGAACCCATGGACTTACTTCTTGTCAGGGCTAGAGCTCTTGTATAGTAATAATGGAAGTGTACTTAGACCTTATTTTTAATTCAGTGAGAATTATGAAGGTACCTGAAACTGTTTCATGAATTTAACTGTCTTTGAGCGAAACTCAAATAATGGATTTTAGGCCTTATTTTCAGAAAGCACATAGTTTATACGTAGTAACTGCTCAACATATATTATTTTAATGTATTGATTTATCCTTGAAATATATGATTTATACACAAAATTAACTTAGCATTGGCCGATAGGAATCTGAAGTTGAGGATATTGTACAGTCTGTGGAATAGCTTGAAAACTGTTAGGAGCTTTAAATATGAAGTTATTACCATGACTAATTCATGGTAAGTGACTTTGCAAAGAATGGAAGAAAAATAATTTGATAGGTCTTCATCTATAGAGTTTGTAATATATGCTTCTTGAGTGATTCTAGTAGTGAAAATACCTAAATAGTAAGGAAATAGGAATTAATTGATGAATTTATATTTGCATTGTTTTATAAAGTAACTCTTATGACAATTTGTAGGTACTTAGATTAATATAACAAATAGAAAGTTTAGCTGTCCCCAAATAAAGTTACAAATTGCCGAATAGCTTAGATTTTTCACACTGAAGACTCATGCTCAATTATAGTCTAAAATCTGAGTTTGCAGATATGACAGGGGATTCCAGTGATTCAAACAACACAGTGCAAATACTGCATATATTTCTGCCAAATTTGTCTCAGATGGACTAACTGCTAAGGAAGAATCCATAGCATGACTGAGCTAACAGAAAATGTGTTACCTTTCCAATAGGTAATCCCTGCCTTTGCATACTGTGCTGACAGGAGAGAGGACTTGAATTTTGGTCATTTTTCTGGACTTTAGCCGTAAGGTCTATGTTATCAATTCAACATATATTAAGTGAACAATATTTTTCATTAACCAATAATTATTATTAAGACAGAATTATTTTCTTAGCCAATGGAAATAAAAAATTGGCTTTAAGTTAAACTTAACTAGCTCCACTTTAGTAGAGATTGTCTAATTCAATTTTGATTTTTCAAATGGCATTTTATACTATAAAGAGCCCTTCTGTATAAAATGCAGTTTGAAAAGGGAAAAATATTTATGCTTTTATCATTTTAAGTGATCAAATATTGCAGTGCTAGATGTTCGAATACCATGTGCATCAGTACATTATTAACTTAATCTAATGCTTAGAGTCATTACCACATTCATGGGTGTCTTTCTGATATCTCTCCAGTCCACTGGATTTTGAAGTGTGATTATGTAAATTTTCTACTGATAAATAAATGACTATAATTGTACTTGAAATACCACTCAGATTCTTAAGTCCATGGTATCTAAATAATATATTATGCATTCCTTAATTATTTATCAAAATTAATTCAAAATAACTGTAGGGTAAAGAATACATTTATTTTTAAATAGTCATTCCCTTCCACAATTTTTTTTTTTGTTATCAGGTTAAAAAATATTCCAGATGGTGAAAATATGGAGAGATGAGGAAAAGGTTGATGAGTAGAGTAAGCAGCAAGTTTATCATTCAAGGAAACATCTCTGTTTTGCCCAATAATAAATACTATCATCCTGATGCAATTTTTGTGCCATGTGATCTTAATGCTAGTTCAGTAAGGGTATTTTGGTTACAGAAGAAACCATGTTTAAATGTTAAACATTAGTGTAGAATATTCCTCACCATTACTTGATAAGGAAAAAAGGGAAAGTTAGCTAACACCATTTCACCCATGGCTATTTTAAAAAGTTCTCTTATAAACATAGTAGGGAAATTGTAATCGAATTACAAAATTTGAGTAAGGGTTATACAATCAAGTGACACTAAATTTAAAGAATGGCTTTTCTTCATTTAATTATAGCTATAGAAATTCACAGTAATTGAAATGTGTCTTTTCATTGTGTAACATTGCAAGGCTGTATTTAGAACTCTTGTTGCACTGTGCCTTTAAAGGAGGCGCGTGTTTATTTTACCTACGTAAATTCTAATTGCAGAATCCACTCTAATCACCATGTAGAAATCATCTGTATGTAGCCTCATAAGTTCATGAGCTACATACTTTTCTTTTTTATCCTGCAGACCACACCTTATCTGGTTGCTAATGAAATACAGGAGATTGATTGCAGAAAATCTGCAAGGGAATATTTGCTGTACTACATATAGTAAGCTCCATTTGGTGCATTAGCATTTAGCCATTTTATGCAAATTTAGAGAAAATGACTCATGTATATGATTTAATATGCATCAGCGATAACTCATACCACCCTTATAAGAAAAAAGAAATTAAAAATTCATTAGAAAACTAGACTACTGTCACTACATGGTTAAAACATTATTAAAGCATATTTCAATGTTTTGCTTACACTAGTGTTCTCATCATGGTGCCACCATTTCATGACAAAGGCCGTAGAGGAGAAAACATTCAACTTAAAATGTCTGCTGGCACACATCGCTGGATTTGTGTGTCACTAAACAATGAGCGAGCATTGCCTTGAATACCAACTATTTAATTAGCACTTTTGGAAGCCATGCATAGAAAATAGCTCATTTACATGCATCTGCTTAGCGATTAGTCCCATAAAAAGCCACCATTTTATTTTTGTTGTTTAATATAGCGAGCATTTTACCATTTGGCCTTGAAAAAAATAAAAACATGTTATTATTTTCAAATTCTGAAATTCAGAGATTTAATTAATACAGGAAAAAGTCTTGATATTTCTCTTCAAGGTATATTTAAATTATTTAATTTAACCTTAAGTGTACCATAAAAGGCTGGATACAAGTAATAATTAAGAACTTCAAAGGGCAACGGAAACCCTCTAACAGTCCTTGGTTTAATTAAAGGCTATTATTAGATTGCTCTCAAATATAGTTACATTTAATGACAAGTGATGACTAGTAAAAGCTGCATTTGAAAGTTATGAGTATCTTATTATAAATACAATTGATAGACTCTAGCAAGTATTACTATCATTCCATTTTGAAAATAAATGACATGTATTTCTTGAAAACTCAAATTAATAATATTAAAAACCTGTTAGTTTAAGATGCTTTGCTTTTCATTAATTCTCTAGTCTACACATACCTGTCATGATCACAAATTAATTGTATGCTTCTTAAAAAGCATGTTAGCTAATTTAAATGTCTTTAAGAGGATATATTTTTATAATACAATGGCGTATTATATTATGATATAATATAATGGCGTATTTAGGAAGCCATGTATACAATGTGTATGGAAGCATTAACAGTAAAAGTGGGCTTCACTAGTGCATTTTGAAATATAACATTCTCTTTTGGAATGTGAATTGATATTTGATATGACAGTAATAAATTATTTTTTGAAGTTTATATTATCTACTACATTTGTGTGAATAGACAATTGGCCAAAAAAACAGGTAATTCTTAATACTTTTTAGAATATGTATAAACCATATAGAAAATAGAAATAGGACACATGTAAAATTTGCTGTTTCTTATAAATAATTATACTCACTGGACTATTTTCCTTTATATGTATCTATTTATACAGGGAATTTTAACTATGGAATTTGCGTAGTTAAAGTTCAGGGCAGATGTGTAAGTAGTGAATACATGTATGTTCTCAAGTGAAATTGATGAGTAAATGTTTTTAAAATTTCATTTAGAACATTTTATTGATTCTGTTTATTAATTATCTTTAGTAATTGGGTTATAAAGCATCTATAATGAAAATTGCCCACATTAAGCATGTAAAATTTCATTTTTATGAGTAATCTATTATTTTGAAAGTGTGATACTATTTCCTTTGTTCACTGTGGGCCAGTGAGTACCAGGGGATGTTTAGATTTTGTGGATTAAATATGTAGATATGGTTCTATATCTGTGTAGCTTATCTATCTATTTATCTGTCAGTCTACTTAAATAATGTAGTATATGGATGTAGTCCACTGTGTAAAGAAAATGTGCTCCCGATGTGCCTTTTATATGGCATGTTCTTTAATTTGAATTTTTTCTTAACTTCAATTTCTAATTTTATCCTCCTAGTAACCAGTATTATTCTTTATTTGTTTATTATGCCCGCCCCTCTCACCACCTGCAGAGACACTCAGAATACAAGGTTTGTAGAGTAAGGAACTTACCTGTCTTGTTCACTGCGGAATATCCTGCACCTAGGACAGTGCTGGACACATAATAGATACTCAATGATTATTTGTTGATGAAAGGATGAATAAATTTAAATATGACATTGATCTTTTTGAGATAGATTTTGCCGTATGGATTGATTCACATTGATGGATTGGTTTCCCCAACATGGGAGCCCTGTTGAAGCTGCCCAGCTATGTTGAGGAGATCACCCTTCTTACATAGAGTAAAAAGAGGCAGACCATTGTTTGGTTTGGGGGTGAGTGATGACTGCAAGCAACTTCTAAGATAGATTTTAAAGTCCATTTCTAGGAGAATTTTGTATATATTTGAGATCTTATCCTTGATGTAGGGAATAGTCAGTGGTTCATAGAACAAGGCCAAGTTGACTGGACACATGGGAACTGAATCATAGAACGTGGAGTTATTAACAATGTATTCCAAACAAAAGTATTTTGCAAGTATTCTTTATATTTTTATTATACTTTGATTAAAATATCCAATTCATAAAAGCATGCTCTTATAATTGGTCTGAAATGCTTACAATTTTAACTAATGGTAGAAAAAAAGTAAATGTGAATTGGAGCCTTCCTGGGGCCTAAGCTTCTCAATTAAATCAGGACCATTTTTGAAAGCTCTATTAGTTTCCTTAAAATACAAGGGAATTATGAATAAAGATATAGTTTATGTTACTAAACAGTGCTTTTATGACTTAAAAATTAACCAGAGTGTCTAACCCACATGAGCATTTAAGTCACTGATTATATTTTTGAGCAGAAATTGGAATATCTGATTTGGTATAAACAGCAAAAATTTGTCTTTTCCTATTTTTGTACAACATGGGTTCAAAGCAACAAATGTAAGATGAGAAACTCAAATCAATGAAATGTTTAATGGGGCTCTTATGTTCCCACCAATAAGGTTCTAAAGTTCTTAGAAAATAACCAGTAGTAGGTTGTTGAGTTCATAAGCAACAAGCAAACACATTTACAAGACCACTTAGTTAGACAAATGAGTCATCAAAAAGTGTAGCTCTTTTCTATTTATGTGCCATTGAGAAAGAATATTCTTGATTTGGCACTAGGGTTAAGTATTTCATTAACTCCATTAACTCACATTATTAAGGTGCTATTTTTGTCTATGAATACATTTTTTTTTTAAGGAGGGCACAGCTCACAGTGGCCCATGTGGAGATCGAACCGGCAACCTTGGTGTTATTAGCACTATGCTCTAACCAACTGAGCTAATCGGCCACCCCTATGAATACATTTTTGGAAGCTGTAGAAGATTCTGTCTTGATGCAAAAACAGGCACCAAATGATGCCCTGAGAGATATAACAGGCTGCCAAGTATTCTGCCTGAACATCATGACTGACTCCTGAATCTGGTAAAATCTGCATCCAAACTGATATTGTCAACAGACCTTAGCATGAAGCAAAACAGGGAATTCAGATTATATATTTTATCTGGGTCACTTTTTTATGCTTTTGGCTTTTAGTTAGAAAAGAAGCCTCCACTATATAAATGGCCATACTATTTACTATATTAAAAGTAGATCTAAAAAAATCAATTAAGAATTTCTGGGCCAATATAAATCTATTAGCAACTAAGTATTTACTGAATACCTTATAAGAGTATAGAGTTCTAGGGACTATTTATTTATATGTTTGAGAGTGTAGGCTTGGGAGATGTAGAGATAGGGAGTTTTGGAAGAGGACTTAGAAAAATATAAGAAATGATGCTACCTTTAAGAAACCGAAGATCTGATTGAGGAGACTATTAACTCTAACAATTCATGAATAATGTAAGATAATGTTGAATTGTGGGATGCTTATTAATAACAACATAGGAATATACAGTAAATATAAATCAGTGTGAATAGCCAAGGAAGAATTAGTAGAGGAAGTAATATTTACAGCTTTGAATTTGAGCTTTGAAAGAGTTATAGAATTAAGACAGATAGAGGGGAGAGCATTCTGAGCCAGAAAAACAAAATGATTGATGATGACCTGGATGCATGAATGAACAGAACATGTTTTTTGAGAGTGAGAAGGGAGAAGAGCCTCAGATTCAGTAATGGTGATTAATATTTGTGGATAGGTGGGATAAGGCCAGATTATTTATATTCTTAAAGCTTGGCCATTAGAGATAGACACGATGGAAATTATGGGTAGTTATGTTGAGTTTCTTCTTTGATATATTCAACAACTATTTACTGAGCATCTACTATGTGCGAAGTACTGTGTCAAGCCCTGGGAGTGAATCAAATCCAGTTCTTGCCCAATCTCATGAAATAGTATTCTAGCAGGAAAGCTAGGCTTTAAATAATTATTTGCACAATTGACTATTGAATTATGATTAGTTCTGCAAAGGGGAAGTACAGGGTATCATGAGAGAGTATAACTAGTCTGGGACAGGGGGCAGTGTTAGGGAAGCTTGCTTTAAGAAAAAATGTTTGAGTTGAACTAGAGGAGGAGTAGAGATGACTGAGCAAAGGGGTTGGGGGGTAGGCAGAACTTCATAGGCAGAGGAGACAACACATGTCAAGGCCTATAGGCAGGAGGAAGCCTGCCATGTCTGAGGAACTTCAAGATCAATGTGACTATACTACAGAAATCTACAGAAAACAAGATAGGATGGTCTATGATGAGCTCAGAGAAATAGATGGACCAGATCCTGTAGACTTTGTAGGGTTTTGGTCTTTGAACTATGTGTTATGAAAAGCCACTGAATGATTTTAAGCAAGGGAGTGCCATGTTTGGATTTACATTTTTAAAAGATGATTCTGACTGCAATATAAATTGGAGGAAGGCAATAGTGGGGGATGGAAACCACTTGTGAAACTGAGGTAATAGTTGAGAGATGATGATGGTTTGGACCAGGGTGTTTGTAGTGAAAATGGAGAGAGGCAAATAGATTAGAAAGGTGTTTATGAGGCAAAATTAACCAGATAAACAAAATGAGGAAAGTTATATTTAAAGAAGTGTTCACTGTCATCAACATCCAAGTGTGCCAAATGGGCCTACTATAAAAATAGGGAAACCAGTTGGAGACTGTTGTAGTAATCTGAGAAGGTAATGGAACCTGACATTGGGAATGGAGAAGAGAAGACATATTTAGAGACATTTTAAAAGAATCATGTATGGATTTGTTTTGACTCAAAAGTTCTAAGTTGTAGTAACTTTAGTGGCCTTAGTGGCTAGAAGAAGAAAGTGGGATGGGAGGAAAAATGACCAACTCATTTTGAAAGTGTTGACTTTGCAGTGTTAGATAGCTATGTAGAAAGTGCAGACGTAAACGTGTGATTCTTTTGGGAGGGCATCAATGGAGATTTGTGATTGGATGAAAGTCATATGAGTATGGTATATTATGTGGAGTTTGCTAAGAAGAGAGTGGAGAGAGTGGAGAATGGCAAGCCAAGGCACCAATTTCAAAACTGGTGGAAGGAATAAGCAGGTGTCACCCATGGATTAATTTACATCTGGAAAGAGTCTCTCAGTATTTTCCATTCAAAGGCAATTTAAATTTTATCTGTTTAGTGTGTGTTCAATTATTGAAATAAGTACAGCCCTCCCCAAAATGTCTGCAGTTTGCCACATTTAAGAATATCTCACATTGAAATAAGGAAAGAAAGAAAGGGAGGAGCGACTGGTTGGAGAGTGTTCACATAATTCTAGAAATAATTGGAATTCATGTAATGTTTTGTAAACATTTAATTAAAATGGTTACCAAGTTATCCAATATATGTTCATATTCATAGAGTTTTTTTTTTTTAGAAAAATGTAAGTTTATTCTTTCATTCAGTAAATTCTTTGGTACAGAGGGTACCAAAGAATATATACACCTTTTAAGAAAGGAAAAAACTATTAAAATTGTAATACTCAATATATTCCCATAACAAAAAAACAATACAAGTCACGTTTGACTTTTGCAATTACAAGAGGTGGTCAAAGTGGTCACCATTAGTGTCCAGACATTTCTGATTACAGTGAACTACTGTTTGAGCAACGTTGACCAAAGTGTCCATTTGTGTACATTTTTTCGGCATCCCGGTATTTATTGAGAACTTATGTGCCTTGCACAGTTCTTGGTCCTGTCAATTTTAGTTTTGATTGTGGAATCTACTTTTTAAAGAGGAGCTAGTCAATAAACAAGTAAATAAATATCAGAAAGCTACCAGTGCTATGACAAATAAAATAGGGTAATGGGGCTTACTTTAGATTAGGTGGTCAGGCAAAGTTTACTTGAGGAAGTGATTTTTAAAATGACACCTTAATACACAAAAGCACAATACACTATTTAAGTTTATAAAGAGGTACATATACTTGTCTGTTAGTTTACATAAGATTAATGAACCTACTTGGGTTTAACAGCAACAAAAACCTTGACTCTTGATCTCTTTTGATTCTCCATTCAGGATCACAAAACACAGAAGGGTAGACAGCAAAACACCGTACATGAATGTGACTGACTATATGCTTCGCTTCCATAATTACATATCCAAGTTCAAAGAAAAAGCTAGACGAAATAGTTTCTCTTCCTGCATATCCTGCCTATGAATTTCAGAGTTCATTTTTATAAAGTGCTTTTAAAAATCAACATATTTTGGGGAAGACTTTTGAGATGCATTGTGATAAAATGTTTAATAAAACAATGCTACCAATAATATCAAACATGGATGTAGAATTTATATATATGTACATATATATACATATATATAAGATTTTTATTAAAATATAGTAAACATACAATATTAGTTTAGTTTTAGGGGTACACCATAGTTATTCATTTACATAACCTGAACAGGTGATCACCATAAGTCCAGCAACCATCTGACACTGTCCTCTGCTATCACAATATTATCGACTATGTTCCCCATGCTGGAAGTTTGAACCTCTTATTTCCCTTCACCTTTTCCCTTCTTTTGAATTTTTTTAAAATAAATT
The DNA here is from genome assembly GCF_964194185.1 of Rhinolophus hipposideros. Lineage (NCBI taxonomy): Eukaryota > Metazoa > Chordata > Mammalia > Chiroptera > Rhinolophidae > Rhinolophus > Rhinolophus hipposideros. The sequence goes on from NC_138053.1 coordinate 42,880,813, forward strand.
TTATTGGGGAATAGTGTATTTCTCCAGGGCCCACCAGCTCTAAATCGGTGTCCTCAATCTAGTTGTGGAGTGCGCAACTCAGCTCCAAGTCCAGTCGCCGTTTTCAATCTTTAGTTGCAGGGTGCGCAGCCCACCATCCCATGCGGGAATTGAACTGGCGATCTTATTGTTGAGAACTCATGCTCACCAACTAAGCCATTCGGCCGCTCCTCTGGAAGCTCAGCGGCAGCTTGTTATCTTCAATCTAGTTGTGGAGGGTGCAGCTCACTGGTCCATGTGGGAATCGAACCGGCAACCCTGTTGTTCAGAGCTCGTGCTCTAACCAACTGAGCCATAAGGCCACCCCTGAAATTTTTCAATTACAGTTGACATTCAACATTATTACATTAATTTTAGGTGTACAGCACAGTGGTTATACACTTATATTATTTAAGAAATGATACCCTGACTAGTACCCACCTAGCACTATACATAACTATTACCATATTATTGGCTATATTGCCTATGCTTTATTTTACATTCTCATGATTATTTTGTAACTACCAATTTGTACTTCTTAATCCCTTCACCCTTTTCACCCTGTCCCCAAACCCCTCCCACCAACATCCCAACAAATTTAGTATCTATCTGACACCATACACAGTTATTACAATATTATTGACTATATTCCTTATGACGGGGTGTCCAAACTTTTTTCAACGTTTTTTATCAAGGGCCATATGCGGTAAAATACACAAACAGCCAGGCCACTCACTCAAGGTGAAGTATGTATTGCCTCACTTGGTTTATTTAAGTAAACTAAATATATTTTTGGAATTTGCTGCGGGCCAATTAAAAATGGATTGCGTGCCGCAGTTGGCCCGCGGGCCGCAGTTTGGACACCGCTGCCTTATGCTATACCCTACATCCCCATAATTTCTTTGTAACAACCAATTTGTACTTCTTAATCCCTTTCCCTTTTTTCACTCACACCCCAATGCCCCTCCCATCTGACAACCATCAAAATGTTTTCTGTATCTATGAGTTTGTTTCTGTTTTGTTTGTTAATTTTGTTCTTTAGATTCCACGTATAAGCAAAATCACATTATCACATTACATCTGTCTTTCTCTGTCTGATATACTTCTCTCAGTACAATGCCCTCAAAGTCCATCCATGCTACTGCAGATGGCAAGAACCTATTCCCTTTGATGGCTGAGCAATATTCCATTGTATATATGTACCACCTCCTCTTTATCCATTCTTCCACAGACAGACACCCAGGCTGTCTCTTGGCTATTGTAAACAATGCTGCGATGAACATATGGATACATACATCCCCTCAAAGTAGTGTTTTGGGTTTCTTCAGATAAATACCCTGAAGTAGGGTTACTGGGTCCTTCATTGTCTATTCTTATAGCCTTTGTTTTAAAGTCTATTTTGTTTGGTACAAGTATTGCTACCCCAGCTTTGTTGTTGGTATTTTTTTCTTTTCATTTTTCATTTTTATTTTCATGAAATGTCTTTTTCCATCCCTTTACTTTCTTTTTGTTTGTGTCTTTCAATCTGAAGTGAGTCTCTTGTAGGCAGCATATGTAAGGGTTTTGTTTTCTTATCCATTCAGCCCTTCTATGTCTTTTCATTGGAGCATTTAATCCATTTACATTGAAAGTAATTGTTGATAGATATGTAGCTTTTGACATTTTATTATTCATAATTTTGATCTGTTTTTTTTTTTTTTTCTCATCTTAAAGAAGTCCCTCTAAGATTCCTTGTAATACTGGTTTGATGGTGATGAACTCCTTTAGCTTTTTCTTGTCTGGGAGGCTCTTTATCTGTCATTCAGTTTTAAATGATAGCCTTGTTGGGTGCTGTAATCTTAGTTGTAAGACTTTGGTTTTCATCATGTTAAATATTTTGTGCCAATCACTTGTGACCTGCAAAGTTTCTGCTGAGAAATCAGCTGACAATCTTATGGAGCTCCCTTATAAATTACTAGTTGCCTTTCTCTTGCTGTTTTTAGGATTTTTTTATCTTGGTGTGGGCCTGTTTGGGACTCTACACTCCCTAGACTTGTATGTCTGTTTCCTTCACAAGGTTAGGAAAGCTTTCAGTCATTTCTTCAAATAGGTTCTCAATCCCTTGCTTTCTCTCTTCTCCTTCGGGTATCCCTATGATGTGACTGTTGTTACATTTGATGTTATCCCAGAAGTCTCTTAAACTATCCTCATTTTTTTTTTTTGATTCTTTTTTCCTTTTTGCTGTTCCAATTGGGTGTTTTCTGTCTTCCAAATAGCTGAGTTGATCTTCTGCTTCATATAGACTGCTGGTGATTCCTTCTAGTGCATTCTTCATTTCAGTTATTGTATTCTTCACTTCTGACTGGTTCTGTTTTATATTGCTATGTCATTATGTTTTCTATCTCTCTGTCAAAGTTCTCATTAAGTTCCTTGAGAGTCCTTATAACCATTGTTTTGAACTCTGGTTTGATGGTGAGAACTCTGTCTCAGGTAGGTTGCTTGCCTTCATTTCATTTAGTTCTTTTTCTGGAATTTTCTCCTTTTATTTCATTTGGGATGCATTGTTTTGTTTTCTCATTTTGGCTGCATTTCTGTGTTTGTTGCTATGTATTAGGTAGATCTGCTATATCTTCCAGTCTTGGCCTTATGTATGAGGAGGCATGTGGGGCCCAGTGGCACAGTCTCCCTGGTCACCTGCTCTGGGTGCTCCTGGACTGTCCCTTGTGTGGATTGTGTGTGTCATCCTGTTATAGTTGAGCCTTGATTGCTATTGGCAATCAAGTGGGAGGCAATGACTCTCAGGCTGATTGGCTGTGGGGTGTGATCACATCCACACTTATGGGCTGCTGTGTGTGGGGCTTATCCCACTAAGTGCAATTTGCCCCAGAGGGTGCTGGTACCTATGAGACCGTCCTTTGGGTATGCCGCTTGTGGGAGTAATTGGGTAGTGCTCTGCTGTGGTCTGAAGCCACCCTCCAAGTATGTTAGTTCTAGAGCCTCTTGGGAGGGGCTCCAGTTCAGGCCCAGGTCACCCACTGCCTGTGACTACATTGTAGAGCTACAAAACGATCCACAGTTGTTTGCTGCCTGTGCTATACCTGGAGGTGTGTGGGAGAGACCATGCTGCGAACTGAGGATGTCTGTCACCAGTACTGGGCCTGGGGTAGCTCTGCAAAAAGCCAAGATACTCTGAGGCCTGCTGCCACCTTCTGGTTTCCTTAAGGTTTGTTCAGCTGCTGATAGAATCTCGTGAGGTAAGCAAGTTGGGTGAGACTGGGTCTCAGGGAGTCACTAGAGTGGGAAGAGTTGTGTTCACCAGGTTAATATAGATTCAGGTTTGGTGCCAGTGCTAAGTCTGGAGCTACTCAGCAAAAGTCTCAGTGCACCCCAAGGCCAGTCACCGCCCACCTGGTGCCTGCTGGTCTGTGATAGTTTTTAAGAAAGAGTGCAATGTAGATGGAGCTGGCTGCTTGAAGAGAAAGTACTTCCAGCTGTGCATGAGTTGGGTGGGGTGGCATCCCAGTGAGTCAGCAGGGCAGAGCAGCTGAGCTCACCAGGCCAATCAGATTCAGATTAGGCCGGAGGTGGTGGGTTCAACACAGGAAACAGGGCACCTGCCTGCTGGCCTCTTGGAAGGTGGACCCATCACAGGGAAAATGCTGACTATCCTCCAGCTCTCTCCCCAAAGCTACACACCTCAATGTGCCTCCCACCCCCATATGTCTACAAGGTCCCCTGAGTTACTGTCCCTCCGCTGGAGCCCAAGGTAAGTGGCTGCGAGCAAGTGAGTCCATGCGTGGGCCGTTTAAGAAGACATCTGAATTTCCCATAGCCTTTTGTTCCACCGGGATGGTAGGAGTCCCACTATTTTTCACAGCCTGATGTTGTGGGGGTTCGTCTTCCCGGCACCAGTACTCTGGGCTGGGGAACCTGGTGTGAGGTTGGAGTCCTTTGCTCCTCTGGGAGGAACCTTCCTCCTCAGAGGGCTCCTCTGAGATAGCCCTCCTGATTCTCATAACCATATGGAGGTTTTGGGCCTGTTTCGAGAATCCACCCCTCCTACCAGTGTTGATATGGCTTCTTCTTTATAATTTTATCTATAGAACTTCTGTTTGGCTAGACTTCAGATGGTTTTCCAGATTAGTTGTTCTATAATTTAGTTGTAATTTTAATATGTTCATGAAGGATGCAGACACATTGTTTACTCTGCCATCTTGGATGCAGAAGGTTCTAGAAATTATATTTTTGAAGTGCCATCACAGTAATATCACAGGTATTGACTAGGGAATAGAATTATTCAAGAATAGTGATTGGAATGGGGGCTAAGAAATTTTAGGTTGATCATTAGGATATTAATAAAAATATGAGGACTAAGTCATTTCAATTCATTGTTCTAACTTATTAGTAACTATAATTTATATTTATTTATAGAGATTGACTAGGTAATTCTTTTCCATATCTAATAATATTTCTATTTTCAATGTATTATAAAATTTTTAACTTGTTAAAGTTATTAAGTAAAATTTTTCTTTTCAAGGCATTTCTTAATTGCTTACATCATAGTTTTGAGAAATATTGGTATTTTCTAATCACATGTGATTAATGTTTTTGGAATTCATGTTCAGACTTGAATCTATTGTTTAACAATTTTAATTACTCCATTAAAAAAATAGGCACACATGCTCATGCTTTAAAAGGTTAAAAGTTGCACAGAGATATATGGCAAAAGTAGGCTTCCAGGCCCCTGAGTTTTATGCCCCAGAGGTAACTAGCGTTTTCTTGAAGTTTGGAAACTATTTTAAAATTAAAATTTTAATTACTTTGCTTATATGAAAATACCTCAAATTATAATTATATTGGATTTGGGAAAATTTTTCTACTATTTCACAATTTTCTCTTAGGTACAATGTCAAATGTATGCAAAGATTGGATTTAAACATCAATCATTAAGTATCTAAGAATTGTTGAGATCATTTTTGGTGAAAGCTAGGCTTCTGTGAATTCATATTGTTTATTCTTTTTGAAATTCATATTTCAGATACTTAAAGAAAAGTTATAGGTACTGTCCCTCCAAAAGGTGTTTATTTATTCCCCCAAGGGATTTCATGAACATTGTTGTAAACATAAGGAGTTCACAATTATGGTTTAGTTTGTAAACTGTTTCCCTAACAACCCCATGTACGGGACCAACTTTTAAAATGCTAAGTGGTTCTTTGCTGACTTCAAATTAGCTAATCTCTAAACTTTAGCTTAAAGCCTCATCAGTAACCTTCTTGTCAACTTCCAATCACATATGAATCAGTTAAAAATGTCAGGATAGAGTGTGCTCATGGAATCAGAAGAAGATGCTAGTCGATCCCTAACCTCTGTCCAATGGACTCCTGCACCCACAACAAGAACAGCCTCATAGTGGCTTAATGTCCGTCAGTCCTTCCATTAGCAGACAGGTTACCAATTGATGTGTCTACTCTGCTGAAATCCCCTTAATTCTTACTGCTTTTCCTTCTATCAAAGTTTAAGTTTAATTCAGACATTCTGTGAAGCTGTCAAGTTATTCTCTCTAATTCCAAAGCTAGTCCTTCTGTTCAAATCATCTATCTTGGAGCAATTGTAGCTGCCAAAGGGAAATTTCACAGTAGTGCTACCACACAGCTTCCCCTGGTAGAATGGAGATGAAGCATTATGCAGTTAGGTAAGTGAGTAAATAAATGCCTATGGTATTCTTAATAGCATATTATAAGGAAAACTTTGAACATCAAATATATATTTTAACCAGTGCCTAATTGGGGAACAAACCAAGGATGTGAACAAACATTTCTTTCTCATCCATTACAATTATTCTGACTATTCTAGAATAGTCAGGAAAAGAGAGGTAAGAAGAGAAGAAATCTTATTGCATTAGACACAGCTGGATGCTTTACCTATAGTGTCTCATATAATCCTCCTAAAAACTGTATAGTTTATATTAGCGTCATTTTTCAGAGCCCGACACTGAGGATTGGGGAAGTTACTTAAAGCAAGTAAACAAATACCGTAAGAGACAAGTGGAGGAATGTATAGATACCATAGAATCAGAATCAGGATATGTTTATATTTAAACAAACAACTCATTAGAGAATATTATGACTTATTTGTCTATCTCAATAGTTAAAAAAAAGCCTCAAGTAAGTAAGACATCAGTATTTTGAATTCATAAATTATCAAAATATCAGGCCATTTAAGGGCAAAAACAGACCATTTGGGGGGGGGAACCCCTAAGATCTACAAAATGAATTGACCATTTCATTTTTGTATTCAATTGATATGGTATCATGTAGATATAATTTATAAACACACAATTGCTGCTTCAAATTTTACATATTTAGAAATTAAATCTACATGTATAGTATTTCAGTAGTTGATTTTCTTAAAAAATCTGTTTTTATTGTGAAAAAAATTTCCAGCTTTATTAAGATAAAATTGACAAATAAAAATTGTATATATGTAAGGTGTACAACATGATGATTTAACATACATATACACTGTGAAATAATTACCACAGTCAAGTTAATTAACACATCCATAACTTCACATAATTACTGTGTGTGTGTGTGTGTGTGTGTGTGTGTATTGAGAACACTTAAGTTCTACTCTCTTAGCAAACTTCAGGTTTGCAATACGGTGTTGTTAACTATAGTCACCAGGCTGTACATCAGATCCCCAGAACTTATTCATCTTATAACTGAAAGTTTATATGTTTTTGACCAACATCCTCCTATTTCCCCCACCCTCAAGCCCCTGGCAACCACCGTTCTACTATCTGCTTCTGTAAGTTTTACTTTTTAAAATTACACATATAAATGAGATTACACAGTATTTGTCCTTCTGTGTCTGGCCCATTTCACTTAGCATAATGCCTTCAGGTTTTATCCATGTTGTTACAATTGGTAGTATTTGCCTCTTTTTTTAATGCTCAATAATATTCCATTGAATATATATATATATATATATATATATATATATATATATATATATATATATCACATTTTATTTATCCATTCAGTCATCAGTAGACACAGGTTATTTCTATGGCTATTGTGAATAATACTGCAATGAACAGGGGAGCACAAATATCTCTTTGCGATCCTGATTTCATCTCCTTTGGATATACACCCAGAGGTGGGATTGCTAGATCATATGGTAGCTATATTTTTAATTTTTTGAAAACCTCCATACTTTTTTTCTCATAGCTGTACCAATTTACATTACCACCAAAGGTGCACAAGAGTTCCAATTTCTCTACAGCCTCACCAACACTTGTTAGCGCTTGTCTTTTTCATAATAGTGATCCTAACAGGTATGAGGTGATACCTCCTTGTGTCTCTGATTTGCATTCCCCTGATATTAGTATATTGAGCACCTTTTCATGTACCTGTTGGCCATTTGTATATTTTCTTTGGAAAATGTCTATTCAGATCTCTTGTTCATTTTTTGGTTGGGTTATTAGTTTTTTGCTGTTGAGTTGTATGAATTCCTATATAGTTTGGCTACTAACCCCTTATCAGATATATGCTTTGCAAATATTTTCTCCTATTCCATACATCGCCTTTCATTTTGTTGATGAAACAAGTCCCACTTGTTTATTTTTGCTTTTGTTGCCTATGAATATATGAAATTTTATCTTTAATTTCATGGAAAGGAACTGTGCATTGGAATTGTTTACTGCATGTGATGTTATGACTGTACAAACATATTAACCTTAATATTAAATAAATGACAATTTTATTTTGCCTTATGTGTAAGTGTGTTAGGAGAGATGCCTTGATGATCAAAAGAAAGTTAAAATTAACATAACCCACATTTGGCACTCAAGCACTGCTTCAATCAAATATATACTAACATTTTTATTTCCTTCAAGCCTTTGAATTTAAACACACAGATGAATCTGTGGTTCTGCCTGCTCAGCAGAAGGACTGAACAGGTTATGTTGCTACAATTTGACATTGCCTAATGCATGGAAGGCAAATTGACACTGGGGATGCTTGTAACTTGTATTTTAGTAATGGTTCTTCTTCGTTCTGAGCCTTTTGCCTGGACAGTATTTTCTTCCCAAACCTTTATTCCTCCATGAAGATACCCAATTCTTTCTTGTCTTCTCCAATTTTATACTATTAATATTTACTCTGGGGACAGGCTTGGAAGAAACTTATTTCTGAAAATGATTGATATGATTTAATGTCTTAGTTCTTAAAACACAGTGTAGGTCAAAAGAATGAAGTTGTTTTATTTAACATTCACTCACTGTTCTGTGTGTTTTATAAATGTTAATTCATTTAATTCTCACAATAACCTATTTGGTAGGTTTTTAAATGTGGAATTTCAGATAATCAGTAGGGGAAAGCTTGGGAAGCAACTGATCTTTTTACCTTTCAAATCATTTTGTGAAATGAAATTCTATTTGTATGGCCAGCCCCATTTATTATTCCCATGATAGTAATCATGAGCCAAGGCAAACCAAGCACAGAATCTTATGGTCAGTCTCGTCTTCTGTGGATCCGTGATGACAGAGCCAATGATAAGATTCAATTAGACCCTCATGACAGGGGTTTTATTGACTCATACTACAAGTAGAAATGTTCACATCTAAGTTTAAAAAGTTTTACAGAAATTTGCTAATTCTTGAAGTTTCACTATTGTTATAATTGAAAATTAATTTTTTTGTTATAAGCAATATCACAAAACTTTTATATCTAATAGTTTCATGTACAAACATATTAACCTTAATATTAAATAAGTGACAATTTTGTTTTGCCTTATGTATGAGGAGAGGTGCCTAAATAAGTGAAAAAGCTTATTTTTCACTGTTGGAATATCCTATTATGATTCCAATTTTAAATTAAGTTATTCATAAACAATCATTACTTCTAGTTTTTAAAAATACGTAACGTTTTTTTTTATTATTATTATTATTTTTTTTCCGTAACGTTTTAGAGAAGCCCTTCTTCATAAGAATGAGCATAAATTTTATTTATTCTTTGTAACAGTGCTATGCAGAAGTATTAATACATTTTAAGGATATCATAAATTGTTTTTTATTTTATTTAACCCTATTTAATATGTGATAATATTTAAATGTGAAATACATTGTCATTTTAACTACCGAATAATAATACTCTATCAGGAATCTCTAAATATCTCTAAATACTCCTTCTAAATATATGAAAGAATTAAACAATCAGAATTCACAGAGTACCCATATTAATTGAATTTTTACCTAACTTTTTAAAGTATATGGAAGAATCACTAAGAAAAATTATGTAACCAGTGAAAGCAACAAAGAGGAAAAAGTACTAACAAGAGTACATTGAGCTTAATTGAAAAGTATCAAAGTTCAATGTTAATTGCTATCATTGTTTAAGCTTCTCAAATCTCACAGAATAAATTGATTGCTAGGACGTTTGTTTGCTCTGAGGCTTATTATTACATAATAATTCCAATTGTCATTTTATTTCTCAACGGATAATTTCTCAAATCTTTGAATTGATAGTACAACTTTTTAATTAAAGGTCAATACAGATGGACCTATAACAGTAATTATCAACCAATACTATAATGATGGTAGAATTAAGTCAGACCCCAATAATATGCAACTCAATTTATCATTACTCATTTAAATAGCTAAGTTATATTCTATGAAATATTTTGTTGATACTGTGACATTTATAACCCTTAGGCAACTGGATCTACCCAATATATAGGTCCCAGGACAAATTCTACACATTGGTAAGAGTTCAGCCTCCCTTATGGAATTATTTCAACATTTAATATCTATCTTGCAACCTCATTTTGTGTTCAAGAGATGTAGTTCTAGAACCAGTTTTTGCTGTATTAATGCTTGTTAACATACTGTTTAATAAAAAATTGAATTACAGATAATTCCCTTTCTTTTTCCCACCTACCATGAGGAATTATGGAGAAGGAAAATAAAAATAAAAACTTGTTGCTGTAATGCAATAACTAGGGAAAAGATTAAAAGCCCTTTTGTTTTCTCCCAGAAAACTATAAATCTAGGGCATTCAAAAAGAATTCATGCAAAATCAAAGTGTAAATGAAATCATTCTCTTTTTGCTAGGGAATTTAGTTCAGTGTCTATAATGGGACTTAATACACCTAAAATCAGAAATGAGTCAATCTGTAACATAGCTACATACAAATTCATTGAAAGGCATCATATAATTGAAAGAACCATTAGGTTTATTACCTAAATGTTCTTAGTCACTATAATGTAATTACTACAATGTAAGAAAGACACTTTTTCAGTAATTCACATGAGTTTATCATATTTTAAAATATTAGGTTGGTGCACCAAACTAATATTTTGCAATTCATAATTGGTTATCCTTTACTACACAATTATTAGTATTAATCACATTTTACAGTTTAGGAAATAATTTGGGTATATACTAAAGTCTAAGTAAAGTAGAATAATTATCAGAATATTTTGCAACGATGGGATTTAGGCAAGTCCTTGGACTTGAAGTAAATGTTGAGCTCTGTGCCAATAAAATATGAAATGCTAGTAATCCATGGCATGTGGTAGCATCACAATTAAATTATCACCTATAATTGATTGTGATGAATACCTTTGGAGAAAAGTACATTGGGTGCCTAGGTGTTACCACACTTGACCATTATGGTTGTTTTAATGACTAAAAGAACCTTGGTGTGGGATGGATTCTGCTGAATGACTGGAACATTTACAGAAAGGCAATTGAGAGGCACAGGCTTTTAACTCTTCAAGGCATGGTCAGAGAACCTGAGAGCTTCTATGGTAGTCTTAATTTAACCTTTTATTTCTGGTACCAACAGTGCCAATATCGCTGGAAATTAAATACAAAACTTAATTGTAAAGATTAAAAAATTATAAGTTGAATTCACAGGTTCTCCAAATCATGGCATTTAGGGCACTGATTGGAAGAGGTGAGACTTTGGAATGGAGGTATTGCCAATGGAAGCAGCTTGCCTGTGAGAAGACTAGCCTCCCTCTGCTTACAAATCCTATACTAACCTTACCCAGGGCAGCCACCTTGTAAGGGGATGCCCATTCTCTTCAAGACATATCCCAACCATTCTTTGTAGATCTATTATTGAGGTCGTATCTCAGTATGCTCCAAAGTACAAAGTCTCATCCAGCACAAAATAGTTTATATGCCAAGAGAATGGCAAAATTTTGCTAATTTATGTTGACAGAAATCGGGGGAATAAATGAGGAAGTGAATTCTAAGGGTTTTGGACCAAGGAAGATGAAATAGACGTTGGGTTGGGCCACATTTACAGATATGGGTGCACTTACTAAAGGTTCTAAATTTAATGCTTTAGCTTGTGTAGCTGGAAGTGACTGTAACAGTATATTTGTTTAATTGAATGAAAATTAGACTCAATGGTGGCATATATATATAGACGAGGTCTGACAATTAAGTTCCCAAACTTGTTGCAACGATGTTGCTAACCTTTTTTTTTTTATATCAGAGGGATTATTCATTATGAATTTGTACTAACTGGGCAAATAGTTAACCAAGTTTACTATTTGGAAGTGCTGAAAAGGCTGCATGAAAAAGTTAGACTATCTGAACTTTTCGGCAACAATTAATGGCTCTTGCATCACAACAATGCACCAGCTCACACGGCACTGTCTGTGAGGGAGTTTTTAGCCAGTAAACAAATAACTGTCTTGGAACACCCTCTCTACTCATCTGATCTGGCCCCCAATGACTTCTTTCTTTACCAGAAGATAAAGGAAATATTGAAAGGAAGATATTTTGATGGCATTCAGGACATCAAGGGTAATATGACGACAGCTCTGATGGCCATTCTAGAAAAAGACTTCCAAAATTGCTTTGAAGGGTGGACTAGGCACTGGCTTCAGTACATAGCTTCCCAAGGGCAGTACGTTGAAGGTGACCATAGTGATATTCAGCAATGAGCTGTGTAGCACTTTTTCTGGGATGAGATCACAAACTTGGTTGTCAGCCCTCATATATTCTGGATACTAGTTCTTTATCAGATATGTTATTTGCAAATATTTTCTCCTAGTCTGTGGCTTTAATTTTCATTCTCTTAACAGTATCTTTTGAAGAGTGGATGTCTTTAACTTTGATTAAGTCCAGTTTATCAGTTTTTTCTTTTATGGATCATGTTTTTGTTCTAAGACATCTTTGCACAGTGTCACAAATATTTCTCCTATGACTTCTAGAATTTTTATAGTTTTAGGTTTTACATTTAGATCTATGATCCATTTTGTTTTAATACTTGTATGTGGTACGAGGCATGAATCAGTTTATTTATTTATTTTTTTGTATATAGATATCCAAAAATTCCAGGACCATTTATTGATAATTAACAGTTCTTCATATTACATTGTTTCTTGTTATATAACTGGTGTGGTTTCTGTTTCCTGACTGGACTCTGGTAAACAAAACCTGGCTATCTCTTGAATTGTGATCTGGATTTCTAAAGTATTTTAAATAATATTTTGTCCTGATTGTCACAGCCAAGTGCATAAATAATGTTCAAATGGGATCTGCAGAACAAACACATAGGTAATAATATTTATCTTGTTGTAAATAAATTAAAAAGTTCTGGTTTCCCAATATATGGTGATAAAGTATTTTAAGAAAAAATGAGTGATTTCTCAGTCAGTACTCCTACATGATAAGCATTAGTTTCTGAGCACATCCAAAGGTTTAGATTCAGGTGGGTATTAACATTAAGTATTAATACAATACTTAAGCATCAAAAATAAATGACTATCAATTTGTTTATCTTAACTATATCTCTGGGTATTTAGACTGTATGGATGGATAATTTGGGTTGGATGAAATTAACTAACCAACCAACCAACAATTAAATAAATCCATATTATCAAAACAATGGAATCAGTGAAGTAAATCATGTCTAAAATGAAATGTTTTGTACCTTCATGGCAACTTAATTACTCATTCTATTATTTTTCTATTCAACCATTTTTAGGCCATAATATAGACAGAATAGTGATAAAAGTGAAGGCATAACAATTTGGAATCCCTCAGTGGTCTGAAGTTCCTTGTCATTATTAGAATCTTGACCTTTGAACCATATTTTGGATCCTGGTAGAAAATGGAATATGGGGATGATAAAGCGGAAAGTTTGTACTTTTAAAACAACTGCAGCCTGTGCATTCTCTTTTACAACAATCCCAGGTTTAAGGCATGTTGTGAATTAATTATCTATATTGTTATGACCAAGTCTATTATTTAATAAGAAAGACTACTCTTTTTAAGCTAATGGTTTGAAAATACACACACCCTAAAAGTGATTCTTAATTTTTAAATATATATAAAATAGGCAATTATGCTGTTTCTTCTGCAACTTGACTCAGCATTCACTTGCTGTTATACAATGAGGAAGACAAGAAAGGCTAGTAATATTGAGAGACTTTCTAATGAAGCCCAAAACAGCCAGAATACATTAAAAATACTGAGAAAGAATCTCATACCTGTTTTTAGACCGAAAAATAAAGAAGGTTGGTTGATAAACCAACCTAAAGAAGGTTGGTTTCTACTCAGAAATAGAAACCATGTTAAAGGTGATGTTTTGGCTGTTAGGCTTTCTTCAGGCCTTAATATATAAAACTAACTTTTTATTTTATTTTATTTCTTCTTTTGCCCAAGGAAGTCCTCAAAGACAAAATGTTGCCTTTAACCTTATTTGGTATTCCACAGAGTATTTTAAAGACTGGAAAAATATTGCTGGGGCAAAACTGATGGGTGCTCTGAAAGATCAGAAGAAATCTATCGTTACCATTTTTTTTTTTTAGATAAGCAGACACTGAGAACTTCATCCACAAAGTTATGCTGAATGCAGTGTTTCTAGCCAGGGACTTACTTTGTAGTAAATAAATAAGACTTACCTTCAGTTCACTGTATTTTTGGATCTGAGTGTTGCTTTTCTTTAGATTGGTTTGCCTGATACTTTACCTTTATTTCTATAGTAGTATTATTTACGTTTTAATTTTAAGTCAAATATTGAATTCAAAAATGATTTTAATTTAGACAACTGAATTGATCAATACATGCTATCATAACAGCTTGAAAATATTATTAAATTATATGAAGATATTTCCCAGAAATTATTAAAATCACATTCTGTTACTTTTCTCATTGAATTTTGTGTACAGAATTTTTTTAAAAAATGAATTAACAGTTTGGAAAAAATAAAATTGATAAGACATCAAAATATTAATTCCAAAAACTACCAGCAAGTTGATCTTCATGTCTTTTTTATTTGTCTAGTGAGTAAACACACATTATCTGCAAAAAAATTTATCCGAATAGATATGGTCAGGTTCATGCAGGGACTGTGACAAACACTGAGGATTATAGAACTGTGTTCTAAAAATCTAGCTAGCTGCCAGAATCACCAACTATGTTGGTCCATTGTGAATATTTTAAAATATGGGACAAATATTTATACAGCATAAGGAAAGAGAATTGCAAAAGGGAGAGGCACTATTGATTATTAAAAGTCGACTCTGACTCTGAACCAAATATTAAACATCATAATAACCTCATCAAGGATAAAACAATTTACCTATTAACATTCAGCTAGGAAGTGTCACATCCAGCATTGATGTGTTTTCTCACAATACCTGCTTTCTCTCCAATACACAGATCTACCTCTTAATTATATACCAGGTAATATTCATTCATTAATATGGTGGGGAGCAACAATTTTTTAACCAAATAGTATTCTGTCTAATACTACGAAATGTATTACTCATTAAAAGTTACATATCTTTAGTATTAAGTTTCATATATTCTATAAAACATGTAGATTTCATACTATGTTTTTAAAATGTCAGTAGTAGATATATTTTAAAAATTCAAATTTCTGTTTTAAAGTTTATTTTTGGCTTCATTGTTACAATTTTCAGTGCTGATATTTTATGATATTGATGAACTTCAATTTATATTATTTTTTTTCTTGGGAGAAAATGGATTAATGTAGCCCAAATGACTAAAACAGTAAGTTCTTACACAATAAAGAAATCACTCAGAAACTGGATAGTCTGTTAATACTTGCATACTTTGATGGTAATTATAGTCTCTTGTTAATTAACTTTTTACTTTCTTATGTATTTATTGAAATTCTTTTTGAAAATGCCAAAGAAATTGTCATATTTTATGTTTCATTCACTAACAGTAATAATAAACTAAGTCATAATGTATGGACTCAAAGTCAAGTGAAATTTTCAAGTGAATTTTAATGATTCTTAAGACTGAAAATCTTGTGCTATTTTTCCCTATCGTAGTTTCTAACGAGTAGTGCAAAGTTCACATCTGGGATGTATGTCTGAGGAGTTCACTCTTCATACCATCTATAGGTGACTTACTGATCAAACCTACCAGGAGGTAGCAAGTAGAGTTTTACTACTTGAGTTAAGAGCACTTGCTGAGAGTCACCATTTATTTCAACAGCTGCAGCACCCGCTGTTAAAAAATTTGTGGTCTATTAAAAAGCTTCTGCATTTTCTGAGAATGTTCTTGCAATAGACATGTTGGAGGATAGATTAGTCTACTTTAACTGCGTCTTATGATGGGACCAAGGTGGAGAGCATTTTCAATCTCAGTAAAGTTTGATCAGCACATCATTAGATGTATTTTCAACTCTTTGAGTCAGAGCTAAATGACCAACACAAAGGACTGACATTCAGAATTCATCATCTGTCTAATTCAACACACTGCAAACAATACTTGGCATAATTGTACTCAACTTGTTTAGAGTTACAGCATTCTGTCTTTGTGGTCACAGTGCATGGCTAATTGTGCTGTTTTTTTTTTTTTTTTCTTAAAGTGAACTAAAATTTTGTTTGGAAAGTGTAAGGAGTTTTAATAATACCATCTAACTTTGTGACATTTTAAAGAATTCAAAAATAAGAGATAGTAATAAGTGGTTTAGAGCTACACTGACAGCAAAAATTATAATGAATTGTTTCTTAGTGATAAGTACTGAGAATGATGATCCTAACTCTTTCTGTTTGTGACTCAATACATCATAAGACTGTAAGTGATTACTAAAAGATGATTATGATACTAACTTTGTGAGTGCCTATTTAAATGTCCTCTCTATGACTAATGCAAGAGCAAGTGTAATAGTATTTGTAGGAAAAGACAAAACTGCACCTGTTACTATGGTCAAATACTTTTTATAATTAGAAGAATAATTCTTTTTATTAAATTTATACTATTTTTAAATACTTCTGTACTGAACTTAGTATTACCTCTATGAAATCACTTTTTTGAAAAGTGCTTGTCTTCAATCAGCCCTTCAACTACTGATAGTTTTATTACTCGGTAGCAGAAGGGAAATGTAACATGTTGCATATACTAAACCATCTTGTCAAATTGGTTTCCAAAATATTTGTTTTCCTTTTTTTAGGAAAGACATTAGTTGATGATTATTAAGCAAATACTGAAGAGTTAACTAAAGTGGACTGCTAGAGTCAAATTAGGTTATTACCTGAATTGACCTCATTATTTAGTCCAAATTGAGTTGCTGATTTACCACCTATATTTCAGTTTTCTTTTCCTACAGAGATAGTCTTAGCCCTTTATATTCATATCTTGACATTTTCATTGCATTTTAAAAGTTGAGAATTCCCATTTTTCTTTATGTCATTGAAGAAAATAAGATTCATAATCAAAATTAAAGCCAAAGGTGGGTTGACTGAAAAAAGTACTTATTTTCCAAAACCAAACAGAAACAAACAAAACCTCAGCAGTTTGGTAACTAACTACAATGATAAGACATTGTGATAAATATCTGTTCTTCAAGATATGCTCCCAGTCCTCCCAACCCAATCTGCACTGTCTGTGTGAACCCATAGAGGCCAAGTAGGAGTGGGACTGAGTATATTTTATTTGAAGAGCAAATTAAGAAGGTCTAAACAGTGAAGCAATGCTCTGAGGAACTGGTGAAGTCTTTTTGCATGAAGAAGCAGCAAGGAAAAAAATATGAAATGCATAAAACTCTGCACAGCAGTTTTAGAGCTTTGATAAAATATAAAATGTCTTTAACCCCTTTGCTGTTCTTGCAAACGCCTGCAATTCAAGAATTTTATTATTCTGGGGCTAACGTATTTTAAACCTCAATAACTGAATGTTTCCTTTGGGATACCTTCAGGCAAACTATATATTGATTTTCTTAGAATGCACTGGATTTTTCATTAGTACCAAGGTTTGGTGGATATTTAGTAATTTGTTCACCAAATTCCTCTGAAAATTAAAATGGACTACTCCATTTTGGCTGTGGAGTCTTCAGAGCATGGGCATTAATTTTTTTCTATTAGACACTACCAGCATGCACTATTTTGATATCCATCTTGTCCAGGGCATCTAATACCAATTCACCTCTTTGACTTGGTATGCCATGTTCCTCTAAATATCATTCCTTATTTGCCACTTGGGTCTAATGACATGTTTGACATCACTAAAATCAAAATGTTTTTCTGATGTATATTTTTCAGCTAAAAGTTTACAGCTTTGCCTAAATCATACAAATAAGATTTTATCTGATAATTCTTTCATTTGAATTATCCATGAAATTTAATTATGATTTTAAAGGCAAATCATATTGACTTTGCTCAATATTCCTTGTTTCGTTTGTGGAAATTCCACCTATGATGTAAGTAATGCGATTTTCACAGTTGAAGATAGAATTACTCAAGTAATTTTAGTGTACCTTCCAGTCTCATCCTTTATGAACCACTTCTGTTTTTCGGATTGAGGAGATCCCCAGCTTTTCTTCAAGCCTACACTGCTCACCTCTGGGGTGTGCCAGAGGTCATGTATTAAAGAAAACTTACTACTTATTTTGTCTTATACTTCTTGATACCTGGCACAGTTTTGATGCTACGAGTACCTCCAAAGATATGTAGTTTGAAGTACTAGGTGGTACGTTTTGGGGGCACATTAAAATCATGCAGTTTGCCAGTGAGTGAGAAAACTGAACACCCTGAATCCACATGTCACCAAGGATTTGCGATTCTTATTTCATTTCCACGGCAACCTTCTACAATAGGTGCATATTAGTATACCAGTTTTATAAATAAGGAAACTGATGATATTGTTTGCTATGGTCTGATTGTTAATTCAGTGGTTCTAGAGGAACCGAGGTGTATCCTTTGTAAATATCATGTACCTACTATGACAGGAATAATTCAAGGAACCAAGGAAAGGTTCAATGCAGAGACATATTGGTTGTTTCATATTTACTGTATGCATCCTCAATTTTGAATTTTTTAATTCAAAATTTTGAAAATTTGAATGCTTTCCCTGAGTAGGGCACTACTGTAGGTGTGGAGATGAACTACACAGGAAAGGCTCTTGCTTTTATAGAGTTTCCATCCAATCGTTACAAAAGGGTACAAATAAATGAACAAGGTAATGAGTAAAGGGTTTGAAGATAGTAAAGCACTATTGTGTTTCCACTCTCTGAAGTATTTTTATGTGGTATTACCACCCAATGTAAAAGACATCAATCAGCATCCTTCCTTGCTCTATTATAATTGGAATGTAATTATATATTCCACGAACGGGGTGGAAAATCTTTTCTTTAGTCATAATTCTTTTTCCAAGAATTCTACCTTTTATTTCATTTACCAAATCACTCAGAAATGTTGAATTTAATCAAAGTTACAAATATATGTATCAAACTCAGCAAATGAGAATCAAGTTTCAACTAATTTTAAGATAAATTTTTCTTACTGAGGAATGTTATGAAAATTAACTATATGTCACTCTTGTGTCATGTTAAAGAAATACATAAAACAGAAATAACTCTTTACTCACAAATTTTATATAAGGACCCCAGGAATCTTAAAATTAATGGGGCCCTATTTATAGAAAGCTTAATTTATGATTCTTCTTGAGTTATTTTCAAGGAAAGAATTTATTAAATGGACTAATAACTGCAAATCAACAAACACTTATTGAGCTCTGCTGCATGCATGTTTCCATGTTAGGTATTGTTGAATTCATAAATAAATGAGACATGTCTGCCACAATTCAAGGAGCTTACACTTCAGTCAAATATAGGCTTTGTCTCTATTCTAGGTGAATAATTGTTGTACACTCTTTGCACTTTTTAAACTAAGATAAAAAGTTATAAAGTTGATTGAATCAATGCTTAATACTAGATGAAAGTAATATGCTTATGGCTCATATTTCATTTCCAGTGGAAAAGATAATAAGACAAGATGATAAGAAATAGGAAGATTTTTTTCAGGTAGCCAAAGGTCCAGGCGGAAACAAGTTGTTCACTAAATAACTTTCTTACAGATTTCAATATTTCTGATTATGAGGAGAATGTGTTCAATGCTGAGAAAAAAACATGGGAATGGAGATTATGCATATTCTGGTGAGTTATCAGATAAATAATTGAATGAATTGCTATGAAATTTAGAGTTTATAGTCTTTCATTATTAAAACAGTTATATTCATTCTCACCTACTTAGAGAAGTTGTGTGAGGATTGGTTTAAAAAAAATAAAACAAAAAAAAAACCAGAAACCAAAAAAAACAGGTCTCCAAAACCAGTGCTCTTTAGATAAACTTGAGTCCTTCAACTACTCTAGTTGTAAATAAACTCAGTGATCTCATGATTAGAGAATAAGCTTTTATAAATTAAACATTTTAATTCATAAAAGCTTTATTTTTATGAATTAAGTTTCCAAGTACTGTTTGTGATAATGTCATTACTTATTAAAAGCATATAAAAAGAATAAGGGAAACAAAGTCCAAGAGTGACTAGATTTTCTCTAGAAACAGTTTACCTTTACAGGCATGTCCCCTGAGTGTGAGGTTAAAAAAAAAAAAAAAAAAAGAAAAAAATGCACTCAGAGATACATACCCCAATCATACATTTTTCTCATTCTGACTTTAATGCCCTAAACCATTAAACCATTAGAATTAAACCATTCAAGGAATAAATATTTGTTTGGTCACCATGAAAAGATGGATGAATTCAAGTCAAGTTTGTCGTTTAATCTCAATGTACTGAAACTTGAACTAAATATTTTAAGGCTATGCGTCAGATCTAGTAAAAATTACTTTGTCTTTATCAAACTGGTTTAGTTCCATTGTGAACTTGAAACAAAATGCTCTCAGTTATCTCTGTGAGCTTAAATTAACCTCAAATTAACCTTTGTTATTATTTTAAATTATTTTTCTATGCTCACAAAATTATCGAAGGTGTTTGTTTGGCTATTCATCTCTTCCAGAATGCTGAATTACATCCTGGTCCTCTGAGATAGTTATGTGTCTGAAGTAAAGAAGCATTTTTTTTTTCTTGGACAGATTATCACAACTCACTATAGCATCAGTTCTCCAATGTTTTATGTAAAAATCGCCTGAGGAGCTCTTTAAGAATTCAGACTGCCAGGCCTCTTTCCCTAGAATTCTGATTCAGTACGTCAGGGATAAAGGTCACAAATCTTTATTTTTCTCAGCCACCCCTTTCTATTCTCATGTAAGAGGACATTCCAAGCCTTGCACTTTAAGAATACTGCTGGCAGCAAAAATTGGAAATAGATTTAGTGAAATATTTAGAGTAAAATATAAATGTTTTCTTTCTTTCCTGCTATCGTTCATTACTTTTCTCTTTACTACTCCAAACTTCTGTACAAGTTCCCCCATCAACGTGTTTACCGTCAAATCCACAATTAAACAATAGATTTAGTCTTTTCTTAATAGCCTTTGTTTTTCCCATGGAAAATATTAGTTTATTCATTTTATGTTCCTCTAGTAAAATTTTTCAAACACACTGGTGACTAAAATTGACTAAAGCTGGATCATTGTAGATTGTATCTTGCTTCCAAATATCTTCTCTCAGTTTTTCTACCTGTGTAAGAAGCTGATGATGGATTAATAACCCTATTAATCACCCTGCTTTGTAAGAGACAATTTTCAAAATGATTATGATTTTGAAGTGGGATGATATTGTTACTATGATAAGTGCTCTCTGGTTTGGTGGACATACCATTTTGGCTCCTTCCTTCTGCATATCTTTGTTTGAAGAATATAGTTGTCTGTTTCCTCTTTAGTTCAAGGATGATTTTGAAAATTAAACATTCATTGTTCACTGCACAAATACTAATTCAATGTCCACTACATGAGAAGCACTATCCTAGGCTCTAGGGACACCACTGTGAGCAACATAGAACTGGTCCTTGTTCTCATGAAACTTTCAATCTAAATTATAGCCTGAAGTAGTTGGTAGCTTTATGGGATAAAAGCATCAAACTAAACATGGATAATACATTTGATAAACTCTGGTGGAATAAATAAAACTGTAGCATTTCGATTTATATATTTTAGAATATTAGAGCTGGATATGGTCCCAGAGTTCAATCAGTTCAACTGTGTGGCTTTTTTTTTTTTTTTTTTTTTTTTTTTATTTGAAGAGAAGGAGAAAGGAGGTCCAGAGATGTTGGATGACTTATTTGAGATCACTCAGCTAGTGATAAAGACTAGATTAGAAAGCTGATCAAAATATACCTAGTGTAACCTCAGTGCTTGCCACTGTGAGCTATTAAAAAAGCAAACATTTATGCCACCTTTTCTGTTCTCAAGGAGTCTGAAATCAAGCTTGATTTTTGTTAGGACAAACATTCATCTCAATGTGACAATTCTTGCCTCAAAAATTGAGAAAAAGGGAAATTTTCGGTGATCCAATTATGAAACTATCTGTTGAGTCACCCTAAAAGTGAAAGGGATTGATGGATATACTTGGAATTTTTAATATTTAAAGGTTTTTTTTATTATTCCTTGTGGATTTTTGGAACACAGAATCCATTCCCCCGTTCTGGAAATTTCAACTTGGCTCTCAATTGAGCAACATAGTCACTTGGAGATATCTTAATGCTGCTTCATGGTCAGTGAATTTTTTTTTTAAACTAGCTTTCTGTGTTTTTTTTGTGTTTTTTTTTTTAATTTTTATTGGGGAATCTTGGGGAACTGTATGTTCTTCCAGGACCCATCAGCTCCAAGTCAAGTCTTTGTCCTTCAATCTAGTTGTGGAGGGTGTAGCTCACTGGCCCATGTGAGAATCAAACTGGCAGCCCTGTTGTTAAGAGCTCGCACTCTAACCAACTGAGCTATCTGGCCGCCTGGTCAGTGAATTTTTAAAGTAGGGATGTGGGAGGAGAGATCATGTGAAGATATACTTGAGGAAAGAGAAGAGATCTTTGGTTTGTGGAAGGAAAAGACAGTCATTTATACAAAATTCTTGAATATGAGAAAATTTTAAATGCTTTAAAAAAATCTGGTTTTTTTGGGGGTTTATTTATTAATTCATTCATTTATAAATATTTATTAAAGCCAAGCATTTTTCTAAATGCCAAGAACACAGCAGTGAACCAAATATCTTCCCTCAGTGAGCTTATGTTTTTGTTGTGTCGAGAGACACAATGAACAAAACAGAGAAGTTAAACATATAGCATGTCACATAATAACAAGTGCTATGGAGTGAAGGGGATCAGGACTTTGGGAGTGGGAAACTATCTTAAACAGTGCATGAGGGAAGGTCTCAGTGAAAAGATGACATTTAAGGAAAATCAAAGGAGATGAAAAGGCAAGATGCATAGTTCTCTGGGGCAAAACAGCGTATTTGGAGAACGAAGTATTCCAGGCAAAGGAAACAGCAAATACCATGTTTCCCCGAAAATAAGACCTAACTGAAAAATAAGCCCTAGCATGATTTTTCAGGATGACATCCCCTGAACATAAGCCTTAATGTGTCTTTTGGAGCAAACCTTAATATAAGACCCAGTCGTATTTTCAGGGAAACACGGTATAAAGACCCTGAGGTACAAGCATGCTTAGTGTGTGAGGAGGCCTGTGCAGCATGAACAGAATGCTTGAGGGGACAGTAGAAGGACATAAAATCAGAGGAAAAATGGAGAGCCCTATCATGTAGGGCCTTAAAAGTTATTTGGGAACTTTGGCTTTTACTTTGAGATGAGAAATTATTGAAGAGTTTTGAGCAGGGGAGTGATGTGGTCTGACCTTTACTTTAAAAATAATATTTATAGGTGCTATGTTGAGCACATCCTCTATTTTCTGATGGGGCAGAGATAGGAGAGCATTTAGGAATTCATTGCAATAAGGTAAAGGTGACAGTGACTTGAAGCAATCTGATAGCAATCAAAGTGGTGAGAAGTGGTCAGAGATTTGGATATATTCTGTAAGTAGAGCTGCACTGTTTTTGCTAATGGATTAATAGGGAAAACTGAGAAAAATAGGGAAGCCCAGAATAACTCCAAGACTTTTGCCTTGAACAGTTGTAAGGTTGGAGTTGCCATTTGCTGAAAAGGGGGCACTGGAGTTTGGGGAGGTGGAAGATTACAAGTTTGGTTTTGAGCACGGTAAATTGCTTTTTGCTCATATTGTGACTTGAGATTTGCTGTGCTTGGCTATGTGAAAAATCAGCAATCTTAGGGACTTGAAATAAATAACTGCATATCAGTTTTGGCCAAAACACCCATCAGAAGCTTTTATTTTTTGATCTAGAAAATGTAACAAAAGAGTTGATAAACATTTCTTTATGATATTTAGTATTTACACTTGAATTAAGAGATTTGCACTTCATGTAAATTCAGGTCATCTTTTTCACCCAGAATGCCAAAAAAAGTATTTAAATGTTCAGTTGTTAATGGTAAGAGAAGAGTAAGAAAATAACAAGTTAAATATGAATGAGTTTAATAGCATTCATTTTTATTACATGATTTTAAAGTAAATCCCAGATAGCATATCTTCCACTCATGAATACTTCTGTAACATGTTTATGTCTTAAAAATATGTTTTATCCACTTATTTATCTAGCTATAGTTTTCAATTCCACTTCCAAAATACATGCACTACCACATTCAAGGCCTTATCTATCTACTGGTAGTTACAGGAGATCCTTAAAGCAACTCAAGAATTGCTCTAAACAAACTGACAATAATAAAGTTAAATACAAATTCCTCAGTGAGATTACACTACACATATTAAAATAAAACACTTCTTTTTCCTCATGCAAGCTTTTGTGTCAAGTGTTTGATTTTTCTAAGAATATTTTTGTAAACATACATTACATACCTCTTTGAGAAAGTGTGGCGACTACACATCTGCCTGAAATAAAGCTTAGCCTATGTCTGCAAATGAACTATACTGAAAACTTTCCTGGGAGATTAAAAAATATATATTTTAGTATTCTATTTAAGAGAGCAAGAGATTTTAAATGATCCAAAGAGAAGTTTCTAGATCAGTGATATTTTAAAAATATTTAAGTGGAATGAACTTTTAGCCATTATATAACTTTGGAACATTAAGAAATTACCGAAGAAATACTTTGCATACTAGATTGATAAATAAATATTTATCTCTCAACTGCCCTCAAATTCAATGGCAGAGGTAATTATCACATTTATAAAGCCTGCAGTTGAAATTTTATTTTAGCCAAGAATATGCCAAAAGATATTGAAAAGAGGACATAGATTGAAAGAGGGCATAGATGAAAAGAGGGCTCTTCTCAGATACTTCAAACTGATTTTTGTGGTACATCAGCAGTTTATTTTGGAAAGGATATCATTGGCGTACAGATCTGGAGTACCCACAGGGTTTATCTAGTTCATCATGTCATCCTAAGAATTATTAAAATTTCCAGATGCAAAACTAGTTATAATAGGCCGATTTTCCAACCTGTGAACTCTGGAGAATGCTTCTAAAGGCAGAATCTTCTTTTCAAAGATATTAAAAATAAGGTTCCTCCTCATTTCACTTCTGCATAGTCCCCAACTGTGGTGGTGTATTTTAAAAGGTCTCACAATACTTTAAACCCTTAAAAGAGTTTAGAACTTAAACTTCAAATAATCTTCTCTTTGTCAAGGGCCTTTGGTGTTCTTCAAATAATAGTCTTTTGTTTAAAGAAAATCAGACTTAAACTTGTGTATTAAGTGATTAAAGTAAAAGCTCATTATTATGTTTTCCCTGTTACTTCACCTCTGATCTTTCAACTATAACCTCTGCTTTTGATCCATTTCCAAAGTATTAAATATAACCACTATAAAGAACCAGCCTTTATAATAGCATAATCACCAACATGGCCCTTGGCTATTTCCGATTATTCAGGCCTTGTTCTTCAGTTTTGACACTACCTAGTATTTTTTTGGTTCACTTCGTATCAGTGGTTACCCAACTTTCTCTTTCACGGGACTCTTTTGGCATTGATCTTATTACATTGAACATTAAATCATTAAAATATTTAAAAGTTCTATTTTTTGCAACTATGCTTATAAAAGGAAATAAGCAAAAAATGAAAAAAAACTATGTTAAGGTAGATTATTTCCATAATATTCTTAAATATTGTTGTATAGGTGATTATTTCCGGGATATTCTTGAATATTGTTAGTATGTCAATAGTAACTAATACATACATACATCTGTAAATTACTACAATGAATGAAAAATGTCAAGTATGTTAGAATCTCTGAGTTAATAATGATATTTTAAAAGCATACTTTTTAGTCATTCTTGGGAACAAAATCATTATTCTGAAAAGTGATCAATAAACGTAAAGAGCCAAAAAAGAAAAATTCTATTTTTTAAATCTCAGAAATTTCAAAATATATTTTATCATTTTCCATCAAATATTTAGAAACTTCCCTTTCCTCCATCCTTAGCATTCCAGGTTCATTTTATATCTGCCACAATTGTAGTATCAGATATGCTGTGGTTCTAGGGTTTTACAAGATCAATTTTGGAATATTTAGGGAACTTACTAAATAATATTCTTTTCAGTGATGTACTTCAATAAAAAATTGGTGGTGCTATTTTTAAATGAAAGAATGAAATGCTTTTCTTTAAAGGCTATGCATTAGTAGATTAAATGTGTAGGGCCAAATGTGGTAGAGTAAAGATTTCACTGTTGTTTTCTGCCAGTGCCCACTAAACTTCTAAAGGCCATTTTCAGGGAGAAGCTTCCTAGAAGGTTGGTGCCATCTCAAAAAAAAAAAAAAAAAAAAAAAAAATCTCAATAACTCCTTAGCTCCTTACAGGACAATGCATTTTAGCTTAAGTGTATAACAACTCTGAGACATTAAATTGGTAGCTTTGGGCTCCACAATTCCATGACTCTGGATAATTTGCTCCGTACTTTTTTATTTTTATAGATGTGTGATACTGATACCTCCTTCCTTAGGATCAAATCCACATTGTGATGAATCCTGATTCAGAACATTTCTCTGCCTTAATTCCTCAGCTGCCTGTACTTGCTCCTTATTGATCTCCTTGCTGGTTTTGGCTCTTATCTCACCAGGAATTCTATGGCAATTTTTTTCCAGGGTACATCTCTTCTTCTAAAAGGAAAAGACAAGTTCCTATCCTACCTTTCTTCTGTCCTTGACTGTAAACACATTTGCTCACATTCACAAGCATATTCACTTAAAATAGTCACTTCTGCAAACTTCCAGATGCAGCTAAAATATTCCTGTCTTCAATAAGTCTTCCTCAAGTTCCTCAGATGGAGTTGATGGCTCCATTCTCTTGTAGACTCATGGAACCTGGGTTATAACTTTATTGTATGTAGCATGTACTGTGTTCTCTAGTCACTTATTCACTTAATGGTGTAGATCTCACCAGATGTCAGCTTTTCAGTAGTAGAGGCCATGACTTAATTATCTTTTCCTCTAGTATAGTTCCTGATCCTTGGTAAATATTTAATAAACATTTGTTGAAAGACTAACAGAATTGATGAACGGGTACACAAAATAAACGGTATTATGTACTTTTGTTGTCTTTCTGCCAAACAATTTCTTCTTGTGCTTATGGCACTTTGTTTGTTTGTTTGTTTTCATGATTACTATGCTTTTACATACATTAAGTAGAAATGTGCTCTTCCCTCTAAATAAGTAGCCCTAATTCTTAATATCCCCTTAAATTCAACCTGAATAATCCATGCGTTAATAGAGCACCGTGAGCACTTCATTTTATGCTTATCTGTGCTGGAAATACTCAACTGAATTGCTACAACAAGGCAAAAATTAAGGTTCGTCAGTCACGAGAATGGCCAAATCATTTGATTTGTTTTATTAGAGTTTATTATCAACATAGACATTTGATTTATAATTTACTTGCAATAGCTTTTCTTCCCTCTTAGCAGACATTGATAATCAGAAGGAAAGCAGCAACCCCATAAGTAAGATAAATTTGAAAATGTTTTACCACCCGCTTGACAGTAGGGAAGTCGAGAGCCAAATTATTATATTTGTATTTTGGCAACCTCGTCTTTACTCTGTCCCTCTCCGCCTACTGTTCTGGACATGCTTTACCTAGCCCTCTTTTTTTCCTTCTTCCCCCCTTCCCACTTAAAAGGGTTTGGGCTTAGTGGACAGTGTGGGTTAGAAGGTCTCCTCATTATGTGTCACAGTTTCCTCATCTTTAAAGAGGGATAATAGGTCTAGATGCTTATGAAGATCAAATATATAATACACATGACAATTCTCTGTGAGCTCTAAGAGACAGAACTCTAAAGGATTATTATTTTTAATTTATTAGCACGGTAATTCAGGACTTTTTTTTAAGTTTATTGGAGTGACAATGGTTAGTAAAGTTACATAAGTTTCAAGTGTACAATTCTGTCATACATCATTTATATATCACACTGTGTGTTCACCACCCAGAGTCAGTTGTCCTTCCATCACCATATATTTGATCCCCTTTACACATCTACCAACCCCCATCCCTTTACCCTCTGGTAACCACTAAACTATTGTCTGTGTCTATGAGTTTTTGTTTCTTTATTTGTTTGTCTTGTTCCTTTGTTGCTTTCAGTTTTATATCCCACATATCAGTGAAATCATATGGTTCACGACTTTTTCTGTCTGACTTATTTTGCTTCAGGACTTTTATTTGTGTCTCAGTGTCCTTTAAGATGACAGCTAAGTAATACAACAAGTAATATACAAGTAATATAACAAGTAATATAACAAGTAATACTTGTTATAATTGGGATGTGCGTAGGGCATGCCCTTGAGGCATTTTAGCAATAGTCATTGAAGAGGATAGTCTGCCTCTGTTGTCTAACCCTGAAGGGTCATGCTCACATTCAGGCTTAGAGGCTGGTGGATGAGACTGACTATGGGGCAGGGAAGCCCTGGCAGTGAGGGCACAGGGAGATCAGGCAGGAAGCCACAGAACATTACCTAGAGATGGTCCTATGATCAAAGGACCAAGAAGGTAATTAGTTTTCTTTTAAAAAACTAATATATACAGACTAAAAAGGAGATTTAATTTGTAAACTGAACCATTTAAAAGTATAAACCATCAGATTAGGAAAACATCCCAAATTAGTAGAAAGGTGCTTTTACCTCCACCTAGCTTTGATTGTATTCCAAAGCAGTACATTTGAAGAAAGATGTTACTGTAGGTTATCTTTCAAGACTGTTCATGGAAAGCCAAGGGTGAAATCTAATATACTAAGTGGTTAGTCTGCTAGAGTGTATGTTATGCCATCTTTACTTGTAGGGGAGAAAGTATACGATGAAAGAAAGAAATTAAAGAGACCCATGACACACACAAAGGTACACACACACACACACACACACACACACACACAACATACTCGTTAAAGGATATGAAAATAAATGGAATTTTATGTTAATCAACTTTGTCTTTTATGGTATTCCAGATGATCTTAAGTATTTATGTACTGTAAAGTTCATATTTCTAATGTTAATTTTAAAGCAAATATTTTGGAAATAGCTAATTAGGGGAGATTACAGAATATGATGAAAAAGACATTAATTAAATCTCAGTACACTAGATAGTTCCAGAGAAGTGAAATAGCAAGATGACATGGGTGATAAGTACAAATAAAGAATCAGGTAACTCTGATCCTCAGTCTTTGCTATTTTGCCAAGAAATACATTTTTACCTATAGAAATGTCCCTCTAGCTTGTCCATGAATGTGGCATGATGTTTTCTAATACATCTATTTTAGCTTTACCTTCCTTAAAAATGGGTGCTACATAAAGAATATGGTTTGGACAAATTAAAAGAAAGTGAGAAAGTAGGAAGAATCACTTAAATAAATTTCCTACCTTCTGAAGGAGATCTGGGGAAATTTGCTTATTTCCGTGTTGTCATTCTTTAATTTTATTGCATTGTAGGTCATTGCTTTGTTAAACAACTTTGTTCTAGACTGTAACTCTCAAATGATAAATGGGTCACCAATTATTCATTGGTCTATTTTTTTTTTACCAAGCATTTTGCTTGATGCATAATATACCTTCATAAGTAGATTTTAAATGAATGAAAAAACAATATTTTATATTTTTGAAGCAATTTCATACACAGTGTGTCCACTTTTCTTACTGCATTCTGCATGTATGATTATCATCCCACTTTTGAAATGGTAAAATTAATTTTGTGTTTCTTCCCATATATGCTGCTCTGACATGAGAGCTCAGACTAAAATCAGTTCACATTAAACCCTATCTATCTTGTTCACCTTGGTAGTCCCAGGGCCTAGAGCAGTGCTTGGATTATGGGATAATTCTTATGTTTGCCACTTGCCCATTATGCTTTAGAAACATTAACTTATTTTTCATCAGTTCCATGAGGTAGGCACAATTAAAACCTCCATTTACAGGTAAGGAACCTGATGTGTTGAGTCAGGTCTTTAAGGCCCTTGCCTAAACTAGTAATCGATTATTTTGCCATTTTGTAGCTGAGGAAACTGAGGTACAGCGAAGTTCATTGGCCTTCCCTCCCCCACAGAGAGAGAGAGAGTGGGAAGACGGTGTAGCCTCAACTCTGGCTGTAAGAGGCCTCCCCATCGTATTGAATTTTTAAAAATTCTGCTCTAGTAGATAAATTGTAAAGACTTCATGGATTTGGCAGATACACAAAGGAACCCCATGGCTACAGTAGGAACTTAACATCTTCCGCTCTGTTTCCCTTAGTTCATCTGAGGAACCAAGATAGTCTCTAGACAAGCTGACTTGATCAAAATTTACTTTCATTCTAATTTAGACCGGCCACATATAGGATTCAATCACTTTCCCTTTCGTTTAATACAATCAGAGACATATGATAGTAATTTAAGTGAGTTTTATCTGGCTCTGATTACTATTAAAGATTTCTATTAAACCTTTCTTGCAAAACGGAAGAAGTTCAAGAGTATTTATTTAGATATAATATTTCAGGGTTTAACCCTCTATAAGACACTTGTTCCAAAAAAAGTTTTTAAAATCTTACAATAATTTTCACCAGAATTTCTGAAGTATTTGAATTTTTTTTCTTTTTAAACAGCCACCCTACTATTCACCAGAGACTTGAAGCTACAAACCTTTGTTTTCCTCAGCTCCTCTGAGGCATTAACATTCTGATGCCATATTCTTATGACAAAGACTAATAAGAAGAGAAAATGGCACACCCTGGATCTATTTCAGTGATAAAGATAGGAGTGGAGAACGGTAAAAATCTACCTTGTTCTCATTACTACGGTGCTGAAACTGCCATCAATTATAGTCCCTCACCACATCCCTAGCAGGAGACTTTGTTGGTAACTTCTCTTGAACACAAACTAAGTCTCCTTTAATCCAGGACATATGTGAAATATATATGGAAATATATTGATAGTGCTTACATTGATGGCATTCTCTTCACTTTTAAAAGCATGTGCTGAAAAAGAAGTGATGTCAGCACATAATCGTGAGGTTTCTATAAGACAGTTGTTTCTGTTTTATTGCCCATCATCTTATAGGCAAAATAGAAAATGTTCCAAGCATTTACTGTGACCTATATTTCATAGTCATAGTTATCTATGCAGAATTTTTCTTTTGTCTTTGCCCAATGTGCAAAAATGTCAATACATCTCTTCCTTACCTTTTGCCTCATGTTCATTTTTTTTTCAGTTTGAATGAATTGACTCTTTATTTTCTTCTTTAGTACCTCTTCCCCTTCCTCCCTCCATCTGTCCTCCATCTCTTCTTTCAGCAAATAATTATTGGGTCCATGATGTTCTAGACTTGGAAATTAAGACACTTATAGTCAGGCTGGAGAAGAAAACATGAACATATAAAAAGGTTCCACGGTTGAAGGTGATACATTACATAATGAAGAAGCTTTAACAGTGCAGTGCACCGGAGGTGCAATAAGCATTCAGTGGGAAGAGATCCCTATTTAAGTGGTGTTTTTCAAGATGGCTTCATAAAAAACATTTCCTTTAACCTATTGCTGCATAGCAACCACCCCAAAATGTAGTGGCTTAAAACAGTAACATTATTATTTGTCTGAATCGTACCATCTGGATTGGGCTCTGCTCTCTTCTGCTTCACCTGGTGTCTGCTGGTGTTGGAATATCCAAGATGTGTTCTCCACTTGTATGTCTGGCTCCTCATCTAGATGGCTGAAACTGCTAGGAGCTGACTGGGCATCTCTCTCCATGAGGTCTGCCTAATAGAGTAGCGGAACCTCTTTTCACGGTGGCACAAGGCACCAAGTAAGAGCATTTCAAGAGTTTAAGCCCCAATGTGCAAATACTTCAAGACTTTATTTGTTTTCCATTTGCTAATATCCCATTGGCCAAAGCAGTTCAGTGTGGGAGGCAGTGAATATTGGGCAGCTAATACTTGGTTCTTCGGGGCCACCAATCGAAAAAAGCACTTGTAGCTTTTTTGGATTGGTGTAACTGTGTAACAGGAGGACCTGACTACATATAGAGTATAAAGAAAGAAGTTGGATATGGAAAATTTTAACTTGCATGATTAGAAAAATTGTGGATTAGAAAAATTCATTAGAGAAGGAGAAGTTACATGGAGGAAACAGTTTTAGATATGGTAAGTTTGAGATGCTTAAAATGTCCACTAGACAGACAGAGAAAATGTATTCAAATAAAGACATGAGCTGAGGGCTGAAGTTCCAAACTCTGGAGTTCTATGCAGAAAAGAAATAGTTAAGGCTGTGTGACTGGCTGAGTTCTGAGAAAGAAGTTGGATCAGTGAACTTTGAGCTGTGCTTATAGTTATACGCTGGGAGGAGGAGGAAGAGAAGCCCTGGGAGGAGACAAAGTACTGCATACTCCTCACATGTGTTGTGACACTATTAGAAATTTTATATTTCTAGTTAAATGTGACTCACTTGTACACATCTGGGAGTAGATTTTTTAAAAAAGAGATCAATTCTTTTTTTAAACATTTTTATTGGAGAATATTGGGGAACAGTGTGTCTCTCCTGGGCCCATCAGTTCCAAGTCGTCCTTCAATCTAGTTGTGGAGTGCGCAGCTCACTGGCCCATCCATGTGGGAATCGAACCAACAACCCTGTTGTTCAGAGCTCACACTCTAACCAACTGAGCCATCCAGCCTCCCCTGGGAGTAGAATTTAATTGAGAAGTAATTCAGTTTAAAAAAAAAAAAAGAAGTAATTCAGTTTTATTTTAGCAACTTAGTAAAAGTTGTACCTCTAGTACTTTCATTGACTTAAAAATATGTATTTATTAATAACTAATATCTTTGAGGCTTCTTCATGGTCCGTAAGTAGGCAGAATCATTGTATAAACACTGAACTTAATGATACAGCTTGACAGAATTAAACTTTTGTTTATTAATTTTATTTTATTAATCATTCTGCTCTCCTGCTTAGCTTTTGAAAACTAACAAAATGTATAGAAGCTTGGTTTCAATGATGAATTAATTTTCTTCTTATAAGGTGGCCTTGATATTAAGGCTACATCAATCAATTATGGGAGATTAAAAATATGCAGAAATGTTTTCTTGGTGTCTATGACAGAGTGAAGTCAATTTTCAGAAGCAATTAATAGCGTTTTGAGAATCTGTTGTATGCATAAATGAGAACTGTTGGCTGAGGAGCTGCATTCAGAAGTTTCTTGAGGAAGTGTCAGGAAGCTTTTGTATTTAAGTACTATATCTTACTTTGCTGTGCTAACAGGTAGGCCTGAGTAGTGTATGGAGTTAATATGACAATCAGACCCAAAACACTGGGGGCAGGCCTTGGAGCCTTCTCACACTTCACCCAGAAGGGATGGGATACAGCACAGAAACATTTGGAGAGCATTTCTCTTTTACTCATCCTCTGTTTTTAGAGAGAAATGTGGAGGCTAGCAATTTGGTCAAAACTGAGATTACACATTCGCGTCATGAGTTGTTTCATGGTATCACTGATTTCCCCTTTCTCTCATTTTTAAATCATGTTGGATTTATTGTGTGAAAAACAACTATACATGCTTGCTTATCTGCAAGACTATGATGAGAATGATATAAAATGTGGTTGCTGTTTTATATGTACCTACTGTGTAACAATCTTATTAAATATGTTACTTCGTTCTCCCTACTTTTTAAAAATTTCATGGTAATATATATGTGTTGTATAGGCCATGTTTTGCCTAATGTGCTACATTGTAACCTAATAAAAAAAGGTAACATTTGTTGAGCTCCTACTATGTCCTAAGTGCTTTCCATGTATTTCATTTGATCTTCACAACAGCCTTATTTAGGTAACATTATTAGAGTTAGGTACTATTCTTAATTTGCCGAATAGGAAACTGAGACTCAGAGAGGTTATGTAACCTGTTCAAGATAACATAACTAGTCAGTGGCAGAGTAGGATATAAACACGTATCTCTGAATTTAGTCAGAGCTTTTAACTACTATCCAGACATCAGACATTTTATGATCTTTCTCCTACTATGTTGCAACTCTTTATTTTCTACCTATTAAAATCTTGAACTGTGAAACTGAGGACAAAGGGGCCAATAGAGAAAAGGCTCATCTCTCCTTGCTATTCTCTCACTATTTCCTGAGGGGCCACATGTGTAATCCAGCAATTGTTAGTAATAATAAATATATAGACCTTTCTATATGTCAGTACTGTTTGAAGTGTATTTCGTGTTTTGGCTCATTTAATTCTCATAACAACCTTACGAGATAGGCATTCTTATTATCTCCCTTTTACAGATGCAAAAACTGAACACGGAGAGGTTATGTAACATGCCCAAGGTCATGCAGTTATTAAGTAGCAGATTTAGGCAGTTTCATCCCAGAGTCTATGTATTTAACCACTACACATACTGCTGCCTTAGTTTTAATTTGTTTTCTTAAAAGCGACATCTTTTTTTACATAATGATTTTTAATGATAACAAATTAAACGATCAAAATTAGTTTTTTCCTATATAAAGACTAAGATATATTTCATCCCTGTCTTCCCAATTTCTTTTAAAAACTAGCATGATTTGGACTGGGAGAAATAAGTGATTCTTTGTAGTAAATAATGATCTGTGGTTTATCTTATCCCCTATAGAGTGCTTTTGCTTATTAAGTGTCTACTTATTTAATCAACTCATACTTGAAGCAAGGACACTCGTGTCCTCACTCACTGAAGGCACAGATTTAAATTTCGCCCAAGTATTGTTGAAATAGAATCCATTCCCGATCTCATTTGAAAACAACATTAAAATTAGAATATTCCATGTATCATCTTTTCACAAGTATAGAAATGTAGATGTCCCTTCATCTATGCATGTCGTTCTGTGCTAGAGAGTTGTTATAAAGACCAAAAGAAGCTTTCCTTGTAAAACTGTTTAGTGCTCCACAAATGAGCCTATTTATAGCAGGCGACTTTTTTTTTTTCAACACTGTTTAAAGCTGTGCATTTTAGAGAGAAGACAGCTTATTGACGTACCTTCTAGAAAAAAATTACCAAAAGGATCGTTGGAAATAATTCTAGAAATTTGAAGTCCTTTCTGCAAATCTCTGGTGACACACACAGCTGAAAGAGAGAAAGTACCCACCGCATATGTTCAGATGACTATGTTGATAGTGTCTGTCCAGGCAAAGGGCCGATGCCAGAAGCCCAGAGAATGGGTAAATTGTAAACATGGTAAAAACCAATATTTTAAAGAAAATTTCAGTCAATGGGACCAGAAGTAGTATCCAAATTTCTGACTTCTCTTATGGCCTCCGGTGACCATTTTTAATGAGAAGAGTTCTTCTTAGTATTAAAATAAATAGAAGGGAAATAAAGTTTTCAATTGTTGTTAAATACCATGAAGTTCCTAGTACTTATGCTGTACCATTGGATCAACTTCTTCCTGTGTATTATATTACTTAGATTTGGAAATCTCTCAGTTTTAAAAGTTAATTCTTACACTGTTGCTTTAGTCATCAGTAAAATAAAGATCTAGATGTAAAAATTCATATTAAAATCACTGTTACATTCTGTAAATCTATAGGATCTGAAAATGTGATGTATCATTTAGAGCATTTGTTTATAGTTACAAAATTTTCTTCAGCCTTTAAATATATTGGAACTTCCAGTGAACTTGTAACATGAAAATAGCTTTCATTGATTACTTCTTTGACTTTAGCATTTTAAATGATTTTCATTTGAAAAGTATTCAGAATTAAGTATATAGAATAATGGCAGCATGTACGTAGTGACTAGATATACCATTCTAATAATTTGCAGAATGCAAAAGTAATTGTATATACTAGTAGATTTATTTCCTCATTTTAAAAAGGGCTATAATGTATATAGCTTTAATTTATCATGACTTTGAAATTCTTTGGGATTTTTTGCTATATATGAACTAATGAATAACTAAATATCCTTTAGTCATAGTCTTTCATTCAGTGAACGTAGAGTTTAGGAAACTTTCTATGTAGGAATATGAATCATCCAGTATGAAATGTTTTTTGCTAGCTACTTGTATCCCCATGGTGATAGTAGGTATTAAACTGAAGCTAGAAGGAAATTCCTTACTTTCATATGATCTTCAAATAATTTTAAACCCACTAAATTCTTTACAAGCTTGAATTTCAGGTGTTCCAATAACCTTAGGTTCTTTTTTGAATCTTGTTATCATAGGATATGTGATTTTAGAAATGTTTTTATTTAAGTCATAAAATAAAATGTACTGCTGCTATAGCATGGATATTGCATGCCTTTCGATTAAACATGAGCCAGTCTTCTCTCAGCTAACACCATTGTTAGAATGGCGTTCCCACGGAATCACAAAAGCTGAGAGCTATATATTATATGCGGTCTGTTACTGTTTCTACAATGGAGGAAATGGCCTCCTCTTTCAAAGTGGATTCCAAGAGAGTGAGACTTATTATGTCCCATCAACTCAAATTTAGTGATTAATGACAGACTTGAAGATTAGTGATAGACTTGAATTGTGGCCTGTGCCTACACTAAAATACAAAGTCAAGAAAGTTATTTGGAGATTTGAGCATTACAAGTGCATTTTTTTTCTGAGTTAATGTCTCAGTTGTCCACTTCTGTTCGTTGGTATATAAGTGCAGTGTACATGTAATCTTATTGTTTCCTTATAGAAATTTATAGTAATATTCCCTCAGTACTAATTAATCCA
Organism: Rhinolophus hipposideros; assembly: GCF_964194185.1. Taxonomy (NCBI): domain Eukaryota; kingdom Metazoa; phylum Chordata; class Mammalia; order Chiroptera; family Rhinolophidae; genus Rhinolophus; species Rhinolophus hipposideros. The sequence goes on from NC_138053.1 coordinate 42,917,260, forward strand.
TTTACTAGGATGACCCTAAAGGGTCAGAGGATTGCATTTAAACATATTAATTCATCCACCTATCTATTATTCTATTCATTAATTCAACACTTTTGTTTCTTGAGTTATGTAGGCCCTGTGTTAGTCCCTGAAAGATATTGATAAATGGGAAAAAATACAGGGGGGGAAATAACAAACAAACAGGCACACTCCTTGCAGTCGTGAAGATTCAGACAAGTGAAAGAAGCAAGCATTAATAATATCACCATGCTAAAGAAAGTACTGTATAATTACAAACAGATATGTTATTTTGTGGCAAGCAACTCAGTATCTATTATAACAAAGCAACCAGGTTTTGACTGGGCGTGAGGTAGGGATGAAAGAAAGGCTCTGCTGAAGTCAGAGTAGGGTAAGGCATAAGGGATCTTTCTATTGAGAAAAGAAATAACATTTGCAACCACCACAAGTGGGAAGAAGGTGGCAAGCTGCGGAAACTGAAAGAAGGCCAGCATCACAGGTGTTCAGATAATAAAGGAGAGAGAAGGAGGGACAAGATGAATCAGGGGCCAAACAAACTACTCAGGAATTTTTCAGCCATTTATAAAATTTTGTCTTTATCCCAAGAACAAGTGGAAATTGTGACAATGTTTTAAGAAAGGGAGCGTAGTGAGTTTAACTGTAGCCCTCATAAAGATATGTCCAGTATATAATCCCTGGAAAGTGTGACACTAACCTTATTTGAAAAGGGGCTTTTGTATCAATAATTAAGGTAAAGCTCTTGAGATGAGATCATGCTGGATTATCCCAGTTGGCCCTAAATCCAATGACACGTCCTTACAAGAGACAAAAGAGGAGAAAAACCACAGAGGAAAGAGCCATGTGATGATGGAGGCAGAAATTGGAGTGAGAATCTGCAAGACAAGGAATGTAAGTCATTGGAATGTAAGTCATGGGAAACTTGGGAGGGGCAAGGAACAGATCCTCTTCTAGAGTTCTGGAGGAAGCACCGTCTTGTGGATATCTTAATTTCGGACTGTGGCCTCCAGAACTATGAGAAAATGTATTTCTGTTATTTTGAGCCAATAAATTTGTGGTAAATGGCTATGACAATCCTAGGAAATTAATATGGGAGTGGTGACCTAGTCTGATTCTTATTTTGTCACGGATGCTTCAGCTGCAGTGTGTGGAGACCTGATCCAAGGCAAGCCAGAGAGTGCGGGGTGGAGCAGGAGTTTCACTTTATGTGAGGCAAGAGCTAATGGTAACTTGCTTCACCTTAGGAGATGGTAGTGGAAGTAGATTGAAGAACTACTTAGGAGGTATAGTTGAGATGAGTTAGTGATTGACTATTGACCAAGGTAAGGGAGAGAGGCAGGTGTCCATTTAAAAACATATCTTTTGTTTTGGGCAGAAAATTGGTATTTTAATCATTAAGGACTATTGGCTACCTGCTATGTGTCAGGCACTGATCTAAATTCCAGCGACAGTGTGAATAAGACAGATGGGATTGCACCCTTTGAAAGATTATAGTGAGTCGGGAAATGAGGACAGATTGTAATTTCTGAATGCGTACATGCATGTAATTCATGAATACGTAAATAGAAAAAGTTAGTAATAAGATCATTGGCTTATTTTACATTGGACCCAAAGTAGCCACCATACTGTACTAATGCGATACAGCTGACCAAGAAGATGTCATGGGACAAAGTAGGGTCCCTTTAATGCAATGGATTTTTAAAAAAGTAGTCTCCAACACAATCTTCTCATGTTGAGATGAAACAGAATGAAACACTTACAGTTAGGTGTCCTGGTAATCCTGTTATCTCTAAACAAAAAGCAGTAATTGTTTTTTCCTCTGTTTAAATGAGAGGATTAAACAAAATGATTCCCTAAGGTCCCTTTAAGCTCAAAAAAATTTTTTTTGACTCCATGTTATGAAGTTCAATGTCAAGATCTTATCTTTAGAAAGAACTTGTTAAGTATAAGGGTAAGCAATAATTTATAAATAGATCTTAAAGAAGATATGTATTGTCATGTTTTTCGTAGATGGCTTCTAGATCACAAACAATTTTTCCCCCTGGGATGTTGTCATTCCATGACTTGGGGATTCCACTGTATCTCTGACCTTCATTATAGATTTTGTGTCTTCTTGATACCCAAATGTCTATATTAAAATAGCATTTTGACGAAAGAGAGGATTTGTGAACACTGAATTTCAGTTTTGGGGGAACTGAGTCTAGTTTCAGATATCATATGTCACTTTTAGTTCTAGCTCATCAATTGCTGGTTAGGTAGTTTTCAATTGGCTCTCTAGCTTAAGCTAAATTAAAAAATTCTTCTTGATGTAGACCCATTTGTCTATTTTTATTTTGTTGCCCATGTTTTTGGTGTTATATCCATGAAATCATGGTCAAGATCAATGTCCTGAAGATTTCCCCTATTTTTTTTTTCTAGGAGTTTTACAATTTTAGAGCTTATATTCAAGTCTTTAATCCATTTTGAGTTTATTTTTGTGTGTAGAGTAAGAAAAGGGTCTAATTTTATTCTTTTGTATATGAATATCCAATTTTCCCAGCACCATTTGTTGAAGAGACTATCCTTTCCCTATTGTGTGTTCTTGGTACTTTTGTCAGAGATCAGTTGATTGTGTATGCATGGATTTATTTTTGGGCTGTCTATTTCTGTTTCATTGGTCTATCTGCCTGTCTTTATGTATACCATACTGTTTTGATTACTGTAGTGTTGTAATAGATTTTGAAATCAGAAAGTGGTGATTCCTCCAGCTTTGTTTTTTCTCAAGATTGCTTTGGTTCTTCATGGTCTTTGTGGTACCACATGAAAGCAAAAATAGACAAGTGGGACTACATCAAACTAAAAAGCTTCAAGCAGAGGAAATAATCAACACTGGGAAAAGGCAACCTATGATATGGGAGAAAATCATATATCTGATAAGAAGTTAGTCTCCAAACTATGTAAGGAACTCCTACAACTTAATAGCAGAAAACTAACAAGCTGGTTAAAATTGTGCTATGGATTTGAATAGACATTTCATCAAAGGAAACATACAAATGGCCAACTGGTATATGAAAAAAATTTTAATATTACTAATCGTCAGGAACATGTAAATCAAAACCACAATGTGGTATTACTTTATACCTGGCAGGATAGCTATTATCAAAAAGACCAAAGACAGCAAGCAAGTGTTGAGGATGTGAAGAAATTGGAACACTTGAGAATATAAAATAGTGCAGGCATTATAGAAAACATTATGGAAGTGCCTCAAGAAATTAAAAATAGAGCTGCTGTATGACCCAGCAATCCCACTTCTGGGAATTGAAATCGGAATCTTGAAGAGACATTAGCACACCCATGTTCATTGCAGCACTATTCATGATAGCCAAGGTATGGGAGAAACCTAAATGCCCACGGGTAGATAAATGAATAAAGAAAATGTAGTATATACATACAATGGAATATTATTTAACCCTAAAAAAGAAGGAAATCCTGCCATTTGCGACCACATGGATGGACCTTGAGGATATTATGCTAAGTGAAATAATCCAGTTCACCGAAAGACAAATACTGCATGATTCCATTGTAAGAGTTATTTAAGAGTCAAATTTATATAATGAAAGTGTGGAATGGTGGTCGTAGGTCCTGGGGGTAGAGGGAAATGGGGAGTTCTTAATCAAGGGCCAGAAAGCATCACTTAAGCAAAATGAATACATTCTAGAGATCTGCTGTACAGCATAGTACCTATAGTCAATGATATTGTATAATATGATTCTTAAACATTTTTAAGAGGGTAGATCTCATGTTAAGTGTTTTTTAGAAATTAAAAAAAAAAAAACTATGCTGACTTGGCCTCATTCTGTGGGATTTTCCTAAACAGGGGTAGGAACTAAATGTAAGTATCCAGTCTGTGAAGTTTACAAGATTCAGCTGCTGAGGGAGTCAGTAGGAAGTAGAGGAGGCAGCCTCCAAGGCCAGAGGCCAAGGATCCTCAAGGTGAATCCTGCTTCATCACTCACACACTGTATCTTACTTCTGTCTTCGTTTTCTTAAACCTGTAAAGTATCTATTTTGTAAATCATTTTAAGGATTAGCACATCTGTTTATAAAGGATTTAGCACAGTTCTTGGGTTGTAGTATGAGCTGAATACATGGTATGGATAATTCTGGTTATTGCAAAAATGCTAGTCATCTTAAATCTCTATAAAACAGGTGCCACCAATGAGCCACTTTAATTAAATGCTCTGGACTTGAGTCTGGGCAGCTCAGCTCGTTTGAGGAGCTGGGCCAATGCTGCTCCACAGGAGGATGTGAGGCAGAAATTCAAGAGAATGAAGGAAGGTGAAGACCTTCAGAATTTTCAAACAGCCTATTTCTGCTACATCCACACAGCCTTAGTTGTGAAAAATCATATTGTGTTTAAAATAGCATATTTCTAAAACATCTGTATATCATCATATATATTTGTGTGGGGACAAAGCCCCAAAAAACAGTTTCCAGGCTCTCGGCCTCACATAGAAAGGTGCTGGCTCGGGTAGTAAATGGCCATCAACTGTGATCAGATGGCCAGCAGCTGTGGCTAGTTGGCTGTCAGCTGTAACCCGTAAGCCATTGGCCACTAATATAACGGCTGTGGCTACGCTAGCAGAAAGAAATGGGGGCTAGCAAGAAGAGGGTGGCTGGCAAGCGCGGACTGCTGTTAGGCAGATTATGCAGATCCTGCTTCCTGTGTCTCCAGCCCAGCCACCAGCGAGAATATATTGGTTTGACTCCCCTAATTATGGCTCCGTGGGTGTTCCTGTTTGGCCTCACCATGTCCTGCGTTCTTATGTGGGGAGCCGGAGCTGAGACCCCACCTTACACCCCGCCGGACGCCCCGGATGACAATTTGTTAATTTTACAATGCTTATTTCAAATCTAATTTCACTGTAATTTTGTATATAAAGGAAAATAGTATTCTCCCAATTTATTGACTTCCTAGATGTTCCTTGGTTACTTCTGAAAGCTGCATTAGATGCTCTCCTTTCATAAGGGTGTTACTTAATAAAGCATTTACTTAGCAAATGACTAAATACTACCTTAATGCAGGTGAAGAAATTCCTTACCAAACCTCCTCAGAGTGACCTTATATTTCAGTAAAGATACATTTATTTTAAACTATGTTTGAAACTCACAGAGGTTCATATTTTCTCATATTTTATCTGAGAAATGCACAATGTTTATTTGTAAAATGGAAATGAATTTTAATATTGCACTTCTTACTGCTGTGGGGTTTAAAGTTGACTTCATATCATTAAATGCATGGATGAATTAGTGTATTTATTTGCATGTGTGATATATCTGTATTTCAAAGCAAACATTTCAAAGGAACATCAAAATATGTATGTAAAGTTTGTATTTGCCTCCTAGTAATGTTCAGAGAGAGGGTATACACTACACAGATCTGGGTTTGTAAGAAAAAATTGGACTGCTTGGAACTCGATTACCCAATTTTCATGGGCATACATGTGGGTAGACTTACATATGCAAATTTTGCATGTGTTTATGACATAACTTTAAAATCCGACAATAAATAGGTAAGATCAAATTGTACTCACAGGTGACTTCATATTGGTTAAAACAGTGTCTTTGCTCTTTCCTCTGTATTTATAAAACAGAGCCAAGACACATGAGGCCAAGTATACTTTGTGAGACAGTTATTCACACACATTTCATTTGATAATGTGGACACTTTACACTAAATAGCCTGAGACCAAGGACATATTGGAAATAGTGCCGGGGGTTGGTACACCATTTTAGTTATCCATAAATGTAAACTTCTTTAATTAAACACAACATGGTCTCATTTTTTAAATATACTTTTCTCCAGACTTTAGTTCTTATTTTTTATTTTATCATAAATAGATTTTAATCATGATTTAAACATATGAGAGTCTGGTTTCACTTTGATATGTGTATATCCTAACCCCACAGAAGTTAATGGGGGTTATGAAAACCTACAGAGGAGAGAATACACCCACAGCCTCCAAAACAAATTTAGAACAATTTAAAATGCCCTGGAGTAATAAAGAGTGAGTTTAAGGGGTCAATCAGAGGGTAAATATATGTTTTAAAGATTATTTTTGTAAAAACTCTCGTGGCTTTGAGGCCCAAGGCATGGAATAGATGGGTATGAACAGAAAAAAAGGGATAAAAACTAACAATTATGCCTAGGGTAAAAGTATAAATTACAGTTTACCTTGGCAGAAAGCATGTGCATGGTAACATTTTTTATGAGAGCTATTTGTATTTCTGAGAGCTGTGTAAGTGTTGTTTATCCCTCAGAATGTCCTTGTGAGGTGTGCATTTCCTACCATCAGCCTTGTGTGACAATGACATGGAGATGCATTTATCATTCAGCTTCTAGCATCTAATATTTTAAGTGATCAACTAAGCTACCGTCAGTACGCCCCGTGCAAAGGAGAAAACGGAGAGTTAATGGGGGTTTAGAACTTGAGTGGCAGAATTTGGATTGTGTTTCATAAGGAAACACTCTGATGTGTTATCTAAGAGACATGGAACACATTTGTTGTCATGTACCATGTCTGCCTCCCCTCCTTCCATCTCACCCTCTTCTCTTCTATAGTCAACCTTGCTATTAGTTATCAAGGTGCTAGGAAAATACATGTTCAGAATCTCAATCTTGAATGCTGTTTAAATGTTGGCCATCCTACCCTCTCCTTAAAAACCATCAGAATATATTAATTCAGTGAAATCAAATAGAAACCTTCACCCCTACTCCCCTTAAAGCAATATAACAAAAGTAACCTAATTCCAACACCATTGTCTGATATAATATAGACTACGTATTTTGATTTGGCATTGTGTAATATAAAAACCGTTGAACTAAAGTCAGAGCACCTGGGTTCTAATCCAGTGCTTCTCAACTCTGGCTGCCATTAGAAACATCTGGTGAACTTTCGAAAACTACAGATGCTAGAAACACCCCTCCTTCCCTCTAAAAGTCTAATTCAGTAGTTTTGGGGTGAGGATCAGCCATGCAATATTTTCACAAACTCCTCAGGTGAGTTCACTGTTCTACTTTCCATTTTATAACGTCTCCTTTTTGTGAATTTCCTTCAAGAATTCAACTGCCCGTTAAGCTTCTATTTTTGCATCTCTAAAATTATGGCAACACATACCTCGCCTGTTTGTCTCATACAATTGTGAAATTCAAATGGAGAGATGATTTAAAAACTTGTGAAAGCTAGGACATGCTTTACTAATGTCAGACATGATGATGATCAGGTTGATTTCCTTGTGATTTAAAGAAGTAAATTTGAAGAAACCTTAGGAAAACCTTTTCCTTCATCTCCAGTTTCTTTGATTTGGTACATTGGTTCCTTGATAAAAACTTCAATCTATTTTCACTTGAGTATATGTCATGTACTTGTTTATATATTATGATTGCTAATTGATTTCTATAAACTCAATGGCAAGAATAGATAGTGAGAAGTGCTGAATTGTGTGTATACATATGTATGTGAGTGCTCAAGTTTGTCCACATGTACATATCTGGGAAAAACTCTCTTGATAGATTTAAATAGTGGATAGTGATAAATATGTAAAAAGGCAATTGGCCAAAGCATGTCATAGTTTATTCATTCATCCAAAAAAATGCTCTATTGAGGAATAACTATGTGCCAGTCTCTCTGCCAAGATATAGAAATAGATAACATTGTCAACGCCCTCAAGGAATTCACAAACAATTGACAGTGACAGACAAGTAAACCAACACTTATAATACAGAGTCATGAATGCTGCAATTGAAGATTTTTCAGCATCCTGAAGAAGTCTGTAAAGGAAAACTAAGGGCATGAGAATGTGGTTAGGTAAAGCTTACAAGAAGATATAAAATGTGAATTGAGTCTTGAGGGACACATAGAGTAAGTTAGGTAGAGGAAGGGGATGAGACTTCTAGACAGAGGGAAAAGTGCAGGAAAGAAGTGCCAGAATGTGGTCCATTCAGGAAAGCGTGTGAAATTCACATACCTGCATGTGAAAGTACAGTTGGGGACTGGTAGTGGATGAGGCAGGAGAGAGGTAGCCAGGGGCCAAACACAGGTGAATTTGTAATTTATTCTGAAGGCCATGGGGATACATTTTATTTACATAGAGGAGTACAGATTGGGTTGCGTTTTGGGAAACTCACTCCAATGACCATGAGGTAGGGAGGGAGATGGACGAAGAAGATGAACCAAAACAGTTCATCATTGACGTAGTTTTCAGGAAAATATGATAAAGACTGAATTAAGGCAGTGGTAGTAAGAAAAAGAGGGAGTAATTTAGGAGGTTGAGCTATTGAGCAGAGTAGAATGAAAAAAATTCGGTGACAGATGAACAATAATCACATTAAAAATGTAAAAAGTAAAACCGAACATGGATAACACGATGTTAGAATGAGACTGTAGTAGGCTGAATAATGACTCCTCAAAGATGCTCAAGTCCCAATCCCTAGAACCCGTGAATATGTTATTTTAGAGAGTAAAAGGGAATTTGTAGATATGTTGAAATTAATAATTTTGAGATTAACCGGGATTACATGGGTAGGCCCAGTGAAATCACAAGGGTCTATTCAGAGAGCAGGTGGAGGATTAGAGTCAGTAGTAGGAGATATGACAATGGAAATAAGAGGTTGGAATGATGTGAGGAAAGAATCACAAGTTAAGGAATGTGAGTGGCCTCCAGAAACTGAAAAAGGTAGGAAGATGAAGTCTCCTTTAAGGCTTCCAGAAGGAAAACTTCCATGCCAACACCTTGATTTTAGACTTCTGATCTCCAAAACGGCAAGAGAATAAATTTTTTAAGCTTCTAAATTGGTGGTAATTTGTTACAGCAGCAATAGGAGGCTAATATAGGGACTTTTCATGCTGCAGTATCAACTGAGCTAAAATAGATATCAGGATACCAAAGTGTGTGAGATATCCCCTTTCATAGATAGGTAATTGGAGAAATTACTTTTGGGAAAAGGTCCTTTCTAATCACTGCTTAGTGAGGAGTGCTTCAGGGGCATTATTTGGAATGCTTAGAAATTACATTCCCTGCAGTTAGGTGGCACAGAGAATTCACATCTGATTCTCAACAGGGAAAGCTGTGAACTGGATTCTTAACGCTACCTAGGGAATCAGTGAGGAAAGGGCTAACTGACTACTTGGTTGTGGACCAAGAAGACTGCTGTTGGGGCTGGATTCTTAGGTTTTCTACTCTCCTTCTGTTCACCTCATCCAACACCCACTAACCACTGAACTAGAATAGTCCCTTAAACTTATTGCCTTCTGCAATTGCTGCATGATTGCCATCTTGCACCTCTTTTCATTGCGCTTTTGTATTAGAGTCTCAATTTCTTGGATACTATGTCCTCCTTTTTTTTGGATTCTTTCTTAATGCTATTAGAGTATGTCTTCAAGTATTTTTCCTTAGAAAGGATATCTATTAGAATTTTTTTCTGGATCTTTGTGTACCCACAGACATCTTTTTCCTTTCACACTTGATCCTTAGTTTGGGTATAAAATTTCCGTTTCAACATTATTTAACTCCAAAACTTTGAAGACATGATGTCATTTTCTTTTAGCATCAGTATTCCATTCTCATTCATACTCTTTAAACTCTTGTTATTTTGTACTGAAGGCTTTAAAGAAATTATTTCAAAATCTTTGTGTCAGAAATTTTACAAAGTATGCCCAGTTGTAGGCCTTTTAAAAAATTCATTCTGCTTATCATATTGTGATACTTTTGATCTGTAGACTACTCTTCTCCAACTCTGGATATTTTATTCTTATTCCTTGATTATTTCTCAATTGTCCTTTAAAAAATCATTTTCAGATTTAGTTATATAGACAATAGACCTCATAGAGTAATTCTTTATATCTCAAAAATTTTTCCTGTATTTGTCATCCATTTGTTCTCAACTTTTTGTGATGTATTCCCAATTTGTTTTAGTTTTTCTATTGAATTCTTTATTTCAAGTGTCATATTCTTAATTTCCCAAACTTCTTTATTTTCTTTCTCTAGCTTCATGTTTTTGTTTTATACATGTATAATTACTCTGAATCTCCCTGAAGATACCAATTACTATTTTTTTTTTTGTAAACTACTCTTCCATTTACTAAATAATCTCTTTTTTCCAATTAGCATGGAATTTTTAGGGAGTGTCTTTGGGATCAACATGTGGAAAAGGAAGAAAATAGGATGGGGCAGAGGAAAAGGTAGGGCTGCAATGCAATCTCAACGAAGCTCTCAGCTGAATTTTGGGAAGTTTTGAAGCTGGCATGATCCTATAGAGTTTCCCCAAGTTGGAGTGAGGTGGCCAGCTCTTTATGTATCCATGTTGATCGGTCATTGGATGTAGGCCATACAATTCTTTTAGAGCTTTCTTTTGGCAACTCTCCCAGCAATGGAAAGATCTGTGTGGTTCATTTCAGCGTCCACCACATCTGTTCTTAATTTATTTTTAAAGGTTCAGTTGTTAGGTTCTACTTATTCAATTTTTTTCTTTCTCTTTTATGATGTTTTTTCCTCAAATGTTTGGCAAATTTAGATTTTTCATTTATACGTATTAATAAAAGTCTAGGCAGTTAATATGGCTAACTCCCCGTTTCTATAATAAGCCTCTTTCCTGAATGAAGGGACTAACAGAGAGCTCTAGTTATGTGATTGGGGCAAGTAGATTGGTGGGACTCACTTTAAAATGCTCAGGAGAGACCTATCTGGTAATCCCAACTGCGAGAATGAGGAATGCCTTATTCTGAGATACTGTCTATTCTAGGCATCCCAGACAATTTTAAAATTTCTTTAGAAATTAATTATCTAATTTTAAGCCTGAAGATAAATGTTAATCCTGTATTCCATACAGATTTGTATGTGAGTGGTGGAAGTGGGGTTCCTGAACAAAGAGCTGTCCACATTCCAGTATTGACCAAACTTGTTTTCCATAAAAATCACCTGGGACCCTTGTCAAAAATTGAGAATTTTGAGTCATGTTGCCAGACTTACTAAACTGGAGTCCCCTTGGAAGGGTCCTGAGAGTCTCTGCTTAACAAAAGGTCCGTGTAATCTTATAATTGGCCACGTTGGTAACACCGCGTAGAGATCACCTTCCCCGTCCACCCATCCACCCCACCTCTACTCCCACTCTCTGTAAGTGCTTCTTCCTTGGGGTCTTTTTGTGGCTCAACAGCCAGGAATGGTGCTATTGTTTCCATTAAAGCTTTCTCCTATGTTCGTTTGAGATGGAGCCTCCCACTTTTGTTTGCTTATTAATATGATAGGTTCCATCTGCTTCCCATGTTATAGAAAGTCATCAAAATCTCTGGGCTTTCTGTTCTCAGGACTGTAATCAATTTATTCCCTTTTGTACTTTACTATTTCTTCAATGGGTTTTTAGTAAAGAGGAAAGGTAAACATGTGCACTCAAAATTCCCTCTTAAATCAAATCTCAATAATCACACTTCAGAAAAATCTCCTGAGCTAGGTGATTGCTAATGTGCAATGTGACAGATTGGATATGGGGATAAGGGAGATACAACAGTTTTGGATAATCCTCAACTGTCTGGCATTAGCAATTGGGAAAATTTTTTTATGTGTTTCACTGAAAAGACTATAGAAAGAAGAAATCATTTTACTTGGAAAAGATAATCAATTTACTTTTTTTCACATGTCCAGTTTGATTGAAAGGCCCAGGGAAGGGTCTGATCTAGAAGCATATATCTGTGAGCCATTCATTCATTGATCAATCTGCTATGTTAAACACCTTCTTAGTATATGCCAGGATATGGCACTAGAAATCTCTTATAGGGGATAGAAACAAATAACTAAGCAAGTACAATAAAATGTGACAAGTACAATAATGTGAGATATCCAGAGTGCATAAGAACTCATAGGAGAACAACTAAACTCAAGACCTGGGTGTTCAGGGAAGGGTCTGGCATCTAGGCTGAGACAGGACAGATTGGATGAGTCTGGCAAAGTTGTCTAGACGGGAAATTATTTTAGAAAGAATGAAGAGCCAGTAGGAAAGCTGGGAGCCAAAAGAGAATACCAATAGGAACTTTTGTATGACCAGTGCTTAGCAGGAAGGACAACAAGAGAGAAAACTAGAAAGGCAAAAAGGATGAGTTGATGCAGGATCTTGTATAATGGGAAGCCACTGAACAGTTTTAAATAATCGTTCTAAAAGTAGATCTGAAACCTTAGCAATGGATGACATCACTCAGTGGTGTTCTAGCTTTGGTCTGCATCTAATCAACCAAGAAACTTATCAACTTGCATCTGTTATATGTAGTATTGAGTTAAGCCCTTTATACATATATATTCTTCATATATATCATCTCTAACATCTCACAGCCTCAGAAAGTGAGTGGAATTAATGTTCCTGAGGTCACATTGCTAATAATTGCCAAAACAGAGACCTGAACCCAAGCAGTCTTGCTGTAAGCTCCCTTCTTATACCTCACTGTGTTGCCTCCAGATAGAAGTATTGTATAAAATAGACGCTTGAATTTCACAGAGGACATATTATGAGGCCTTTGAGAATTCTGAGATTTATAATGCCACTATAAGATACCATTTGCTCTCTCCCATATCCAGGAATTTTAATTCAGGAGAGCAGAAGTGGGCCTAGGAATCTGAATTTTAACAAGTCTAAAGATATAGTTTTGTTGTAGATGGTTCCATGACCCTGCCTGGGGTCACTTGAGACTAGAGAAGAGGCCTGAAGTTGCTCCCTTACAGCAAAAAAATTCATGAAAATGACTGAGAAAAAAATGTCTGGACATGTAGGATGTAAATTTCAAAAGATTATTATAGAATAGGAGAGAATTTGAAGAAAGAGGTCAATAATATGATATGCAAGAAATGTTAGGTAAGGGCTGGAAATTGCCCGTTGGACATGGTTATGAGTTCCTTGATAATGCTGAGATCTTTTACTCCAAAGCCACGATTCCTACTTCAGAAGAGCTCCTGCTTCTGATTGTCTACACTGCGTGGAGCTAAGCCTAGAAATATTTCCATTTTCCTCAAAGTTCTCTCTGTCTCATAGAAGCAGTTAACGGAGACTTTGGGAAGGTCATTTCTCCATAGATTACCTTCAAAGGCATTGAATTTCAACCATAGCATAGCTATGAATGATAGAATTACTTAAATATCTTACAAATACACAGACATGCTCTAGATTTGATGCTTTAAATATACAAAGATTATTTGTTTCAATAAATAACGCTGCTCAAGCAGCAATCCCTTTACACTGAAGATTCTACCACCCAGGATAATTGAACTTGAAGAGATGAACTGAACTCTGATTTAAGAAAAAGTCTGTGCCTATTTTTAATTGTAGGCAAACAAAATTTTCCCAATTGGAGTTTAAGCTGGAGGTGGATAATCATTGTGTTGGAATATATAATGCTTTCAAAATTAAAATAAACATATTCTCCTTTGAAGTTATGCTGGCTATTCAGGCACCAATGGTTAATGATTTCTTTTCAACATGCTGAAATATATGTGCTGGATTCCTGGTGGTTTTCACTGGGATTGAGTTGCCTATAAAAAATAGTGTTAAAATCTCAACTTACTCTCAATTATAGAGTTTTATATTGTAACCTCCAATAACTCCAATTTCTTCCTAGTAATATAAAACATTTCTTCTAAACTGAATTCCGAAACTAATGAATTCTTCAGCCGTGCTTCCATTTTACATTAACATATTTATCTTAAATTAGAAGCCCAAATCCTCAGTCCTGAAATTTTATGATAATAAAAATAAATAACAATTATTGAGCACCTACTATGTGTGTCATTGTGTTATGTTCTTTACATGTCTTTTAAGCCTCACAGTTTTCAAAAGCGAATGATACTTACGTTCCCAAGGTCATATACTTACAAAGTGCCAAAAGTGAGACTTGAACCAAGAAAGTCTGGCTGCAAAGGCCCTGTTCTTACGCTTGCATTGTTTTGCCTCCAGGTAGAAGCGTTGGATAAAATAGACCCTTACATTTCACCAAATCTGTGTTAGAGGCCTTTGAGAATTCTGAGATTCACAATGCCACCAAAGGAAACCATTTACTCTGTGAACAGCAGATGAGCAGATGGTTTCCTAAACTCATTCAAGAGCTTGCTGACTCTCCTTGGTGACAGACTAGCCTCGTCACCGACTATATTCATCTATATCTAATATCATTGTAGATTATACATTATAGGCCATCGAGTTCATTAGCTGTCATATATTTAAATTCATTTAACAAATGTTGAGCATCTGATGAATAAGACAAGGTCCTTTTCTTTATGCTGTCTATAATCTGGGAGAGACAGGAATGATAAATCTATAAGTATCAGGAGTCTAGGAGGTTATTTTGTAGTTTTCATATACATGTAAATATTGAGGTTGTAGAGGCCATTGAAACAAAGAAGGTCATCTTTTAGGATGTGAGAAGAGGTTAATTTAAGTAATTCCACTCCTAGGCATCTATCCAGAGAAATCCAAAACTCCAATTCAAAAATCAGTATGCACTCCTATGTTTATTGCAGCACTATACACAATAGCCAAGACATGGAAACAACCGAAAGCCCATCGGTAGATGACTGGATTAAGAAACTGTGGTACATTTATACAATGGAGTATTACACAGCCATAAAGAAAAAAGAAATCTTACCATTTGCAACAACATGGATGGACCTAGAGAACATTATGTTAAGCGAAATAAGCCAGAAACAGAAAGACAAGTACCATATGATCTCACTTATATGCGGAATCTAAAGAAAAGAATAAGTGAATGAACTAATCAGAAACAGTTCTGGGGACAAAGAGGAAAAACTGAGGGTTGTTAGATGGACGGGGGGGGGGGTGGTAAGGGGAAAGGTGAGGGGATCAGAAAACAGTCGGTAACCACAAAATGGCCTCAGGGTTTTTGAAAAATAATTTCGGGAATGTAATCTATCATGTTGTAAATATTTTGTAGGGTATCTGATGGACACAGGTCCCATTTGGGAGACCACCTCAAGGAAGATGTAGATGCTTGATCAATGTACTGCACCCCTAAGCTGAACAATAATGAATGCCATTCATTATTGGCATTAATGAATGCCAACTATAATTTTATATATATAATGTGATGGCTCGGTGTGATGTCGGAAGGATAATGGAAGGGGGATGGGGGAGGAGGGGTTCACAGTGTGAGGGATATAAATGATGAACGTCTAAGTATTACCTTGTCTTGTGCACCTGAAACTAATAATAATAATAATAATTTAAAAAAAGAGGTTGCTAAAGGACTTCTATTTGGAAAGAGCTGAGAAGAACCATCCTAACCAGATGGGGGTGCCAAGGGAAAACGTTGCTTGTTGGAAGGAAAGGAAGAAGTCATGTCAAGGAGGTGCTGTGCTATGAATTTTGAGATTTTAAAAAAATAACGTCTGGACCACTAAGCTTCTTTGGCTTGCATATTCCTGTCAGATAAGAGTTAGAAAAACCTGACAATCACTGGACATTTCTACAGTAACCTGAGACAGAATTTCAAACTTCCAGAAGGAAAAGAAGAGTAATAGCAGTTTCATTCTAGACTGTCACTTCCAACTCTCCTGCCTACACTTGTCTTCCAATACCATTCAAGCCTTCTGAAATGGTCTCTCACCCATCTGGAGAGTTTGGGGGTACACAATTTTTTATATCAAACTCTGCAGATAAAGAAGGATGGGAACTTATGCTTTATTATTACTGCCATTAGAAATCAAGTAAAAAGTAATTTTCTATTTCATTGCTTTTATTAATCATGGTATGGAGATTATTGTTTGCTTCTAACTTTAAATTACTCTATGTTCTAGATTTTGGGTATGGGTTTTAACTGATTTCTTACGGGATTATAATGAGACATGAAACTATTTTTAGTAATTCACTAGAAAATCTGAATGAAAGGCCCATTAGTTATTTTTATGGGACACAAAATAGATTAACTATTGCATTAACAATCTCGCCATCAGCCAAGCTATTAGAAATCTTAAGATAAATGCTACCATAATATCCTTTAAAAAATTTTTTTTGAAGTATACCACGTTTCCCTGGAAATAAGACTTACCTGGAAAATAAGCCCCAGTTAAGACTGTCAGCCAGACAGATGCATTTAGTACGTTATGATGATGTTCCAGAAGAAGATGACATGACTGTGTTTGAATAAATGTAGATTGTTGTACATGAAAAAATAAGATATTCCCTGAAAATACGCCCTAATGCGTCTTTTGGAGCAAAAATAAATATAAGACCCGGTCTTATTTTCAGGGAAACTCGGTTGTTATCTCTAGGTTTTTTCCAAGACAGTCTATTCGAGTTATTAATATTTATACTTTGTTAAAATTTATAAATAGAATGATTTTTTAAAAGAAGAAAATTAAATTAAGGATATAATAAAGAATCAAATGAAAAATAAATATTTTGGGAGCAGCCAGATGGCTCAGTTTGTTAGAGTGCGAGCTCTTAAAAACACGGTTGCAGGTTCGATTCTCACATGGGCCAAAGTGAGCTGCGCCCTCCACAACTAGGTTGGAGCACAACAACTTGACTTAGAGCTGATGGGCCCTGGAAAAAATGCAGTTTCCCAATATTCCCCAATAAAAAAATCAGTCCTTGGCTCACTTACATAAAAATAAATAAGTAAATAAACATTTTGAACTTCAGAAAAAATAATTTTTCTCCAGAATATATGCAAAAATTTCATCCATCTATATTTACACTAAAAACATTCACCCAGGCCCTCATTCATTCAAGTGGAAATACAATTGTTTGATTGCATAATATAATTTAGAAATCATTTGACAGAAACAGTAGTTTTTATTTACTAGAAGAATAAAAATAAATTTTTCTGTTATGTTCATATCTTAACAGTTTAAAAAGCAATGGCTCTGGAATAGATTCTGGATTTTAATTCTCTCTTCAGTACTTACTAGACATATGTTCTTGGACAAATTTCTTAATCTAGCAGGGTTCTTACTTTCTTATTTATAAAATAGGGGTAAATTGTTTCACAAGCTTGTTGAGAAATTTAGGTGAGATAATGTAGACAGTGTAGGCAATGTATATAACTAGGAAATCCTACACATATTATATACACAAACAGACCCGTAAAACTTTTTTTTTTAGATTGATTAACTGGATTTGTAGCAAAAATCCAGTGAATTGATAATTATAGGAGAAATATTTTATGTTTTAAGATAAACTCCTTAGGAATTTCTACAACTGAATCACATAAGGAAGGGGAATATACATAAATGAAAATGCCACTGTATTGCAGTAGGAATAGAGCATAACCCATCCAGGAATTATGCTGGACAGCAGGAATATTTCTTCAATGGGACATCAATGTTAGATTTGATCTTTTCCTTCTTATCTTAAATAACCATTTAATACTTCATACAATATTGATTTTAATAATAGGTATATTTAAATTAATAGAAAGCGCTTGTCAACCACCCCCAACTATTTATTTTATTGCTTGCCAATAGCTATCGTGTTTCCCTGAAAATAAGACCTAACTGGAAAATAAGCCCTAGCATGATTTCTCATGATGACATACCCTGAACATAAGCCCTAATGCATCTTTTGGAGCAAACCTTAATACAAGACCCGGTGAAACACAGTATTTTCGGGGAAACACAGTATGAAGTTAGAGTTCTTATCTTGTTTTATTTAACCTGCTGGCATTTATGGAGTCTGCCTCACATAGTCCAGGAGGAAGTCATTGGGTGAGGATGGAGGCAAATTCAATAGAAAACCTCATTACTACCCTTTAGGAGCTTCTGACCCAGTTGAAGGAATGCACATCAACACTCGAAACAAGGAAAAACGTGTTTATGGACTAACATGCAAGCAAGAGCAAATTGATACGGAAGCTCTGCTGGCCTGAAAGAGAAATGATGGGCCCAAATATTTTAACTTCAGATTGTTTTCTGTTTGAGTATGGTCTGTAGTGGTCAGTTACAGCGTCTCTGAATGGTTTGTCCAAAGCATGATTTTGAAACTTTTACATCTTAACAGTTCGTCTAGCTATTCCCTTTGTTGTTACCCTTGCCTTTTATTTGGACAAATTGCACATTTGATGGATTTGTAGTTTAGCTTACATATTTTCATACTTATCACAAGAAATTACATTTATTCTCTTCTACAAAATAAAGAGGAAAATTCACTCTGTCAACTAAAGAGATAGTTTATTATGTTTAGGCTAATTATTATAGTAGTTGCATTATGCAGGAACTGTTCCTTTTTTTATATGACATGAAAAAGTTCCATTTAATTCTGTTAACATAACTAAATAATATGATTGAGTCTATCCATACTTTTTAAGTTATACTTTGTCTATCTACAGAGTTTCACAAATGACAGGGTTTAATTCGTTTTAATAAGCTACTCCTGGTGGAACCCAATACATCAGTCAGAATAGGACAGGATAGGTCCCCAATTTTTGGTCTGTGGTCTCTTTACGTTAAAAATTATTGAAGCTTCTCAAAGAGCATTTGTTGAAGTGGGTTATAGCCACTGGTTTCTACTTCACATTAGAAATTAAGGAAACTTAAAAAAATATTTTACTTTATACTTTTAAAATAAGACTAATAAATCCATTATATGTTAACATAAAACAACATATTTTTATGTGAAATTACTAAATTTTCCAAAAAGTTAGTAACTAGAATGCCATCCTTATTCATTTTTTTCAAATCTTTTTAACCACTGGATTCTTACATCAGCTTCTGTCTCAATCAGTTGCAATACCACACACCGTTTAGACTTTGGAAAGCTCTACTTTGCACTTGTGAGGGAATGAGAGCAAAAGGGAAAATGACATCTTTATACTACAATGAAATAATTCTAACCTCATGGATGCCTTGAAAGAGCTTCAGGAATCCCAGGAGTTCCCAAACAATGCTCTGAGAACCACTGGGCTAAGTTATACTACAACAATATACAATCCGCAAATACTAGTGGCTTAACAGTAAAATTTCTTTTTTTTCTCTCTCATCCTAATATCCACTGTGGATCAGTTGGACATTCTGCTCTATGTCATTGTAACCTTCACTCTGGGACCTGTTTTGGTAGAGAAGAAACTCTTTAGAACACGCTGGTAACTGTGGCCCAGGGAAAAGAAAGCATGGCAAAATATGGACTGATTCTTAAAGCTTCCCCTTGTAAATGACACCTAATACTTCTGTTCACATGTCATTCACCAAAACATGTCACATATCCTGGCCTGACTTCTTGAGGGCAGGGACTATAATCCTCCTATAGGAACAGACACAGGATATTAGTGAGCAGTAATACTGTTTACCATACCCACTAATATTCTTAAAACACATTTAACTATGTTGTGTCAAGTCATTAAATGCTCATAGATTTTGATCTTGGTCAGGGTTCAGTAGGTAATCTTTATCTTTGCCTCCAACCTGCCTCTTTTCTAGGTTTCAAGAATTTTATAAATGCTTGGCATAGAGTCAGTGTTTAATAAACATTCATCAAATAAATAAGCACATACCTGAGAAAACATCATTTAGACTTGGGCATGATACTATGTGCCTAAAATTCCAAGAATGATATACCCAAATACTGGCCAAGTTAATTTTGGATCTTGGAATTGTCTTGTTGATAATTTAGCTCAATTCTTTCACTTAACAGATGATTCCATTGAAGTGTGAATAAATTAAATAACATAATTTTAGTCATAAAAATGGGAATAGAGTTAATTGTGTCCAGTATTATGGAAATGGTATTAAGTTTGGAAGGGCTTCTAGATAAGTTCTGATAAATACTCAAATAATATCATCTTACAGATTTCTGTATCAGAGTTGCATATTGTTCAATATCTAAAATTTTTAGGACTAAAAAAAAAAGTAAGATAGTTTCAAAGCAACTGGAGCTTAAAATTTTTTTATTTACTTTGCTTCCCTTGAGGTGCCACTGGAATAAGAATTCTTTGCTGAATTTCTAGTTCTCCTACAGGCTTGAACTCATCGTGAATGCTACTGTGTTGACTACTTCAACTGCAAAAGCCATTTTCTAAAGCCAATTATGCTCAGAGAAATATCTTGCAGATGATAACAAGGTTATATTATATATAAATTGCCAAGATATAGGTGATTGCTCCCATCTCCAAGAAATCCAATTCAGGATTTATATTTTATTTTCATTAACTCTAGAACCCAAAGTGTCAAACTTAAATACAAGAGACTGACTGAGTATGGACAAATATACAACACTGCATTTTCCTACCATATAGTAAGAATTAATCAATGGGAAAAAAATAAATGCTTGCATTCATAAGATACTTTCTTCCTAAGAACAATACAAATGCTCCTTTGTATCACAGTTATATTTATTTGAAGTTAGACAATAGATATTTAAATATAAAAAATGGGGGAAATGAAATATTGGGAAGGATGCTTTTAAAAATGGAAACAATTTCTTATTTTCTGAAAGATAATTGACATATGTACAATTTAGGTTTCAGTCCAGATATTTTAACCAAGATGCTTTTCTAACTTTTGTTGTTTATCAAAATGTCTAATAATGGTCCCAGTGGCTACATATCTGGGGCACCATCTTGGAAGAAAAAAGCATTATCAAGACTTTGTGGCTCTGTTAATGACTCACTGTGTGACCTCTGGCTTTCCCTTAACCTGCTTGCACCTTGATTATTTTAATCTTTGAAAAGGAAATACTTGTCCCTTCCCTACTCCTATTGGGCCATTGCAAAGTTTAATTAGAATAATTAATTAAACTAAAGTTTTGATAATGCTATTTTCTTCCAAGATGGTGCCCCAGATATGTAGCCACTGGGACCATTATTACACATTTTGATAAATAAAAAAAAATTAGAAAAGCATCTTGGTTAAAATATCTGGACTGAAACCTAAATTGTACATATGTCAATTATCTTTCAGGAAATAAGAAATTGTTTCCATTTTTAAAAGCATCCTTCCCAATATTTCATTTCCCCCATTTTTTTATATTTAAATATCTATTGTCTAACTTCAAATAAATATAACTGTGATACAAAGGAGCATTTGTGCCACTAGTACCATTAAAAACCCTCATGTGTGAATGGGTGTTTAATTAGGCTGTATTAGATTAATCCCATGTCTCCACTGGTAACAAATGAAAAGATAGTATGCACTGTCATGGGGATAGACGTTTAAAGCTCAAAGTAACTTTCATATTTTTCCATGTGATCGGTCAGCTAGGACTTCCTCTTAATTTGATGAAAATTTGGTTTGTAAATCAGAAAACCATTTAATTGTGAGAAATGCAAAGTGGGAATCTTTTTTTAAAGGATTGACATTACCTTTGTTGTTTGATACATTAAAGTAAGACCCATAAGGAACAGCTCTAAACAATAAACTTCATATAAAATAGATAAAAGCTTGCTCCTTGGGCCTACATAGAAATTCAGATAGAGGCTTAAAAAGGACAACTCAATAGTTCTAATATGATAATATTGCCTACGTAGTGGTAGAATATTTGTTATAAAAGGTCTTAAATGTCATTTCCTAATGACATTTTGAGGTAATTTTAACCGCTTTTAAAATAATTGCATATAGGTTATAGTTATTGTATAAGAAAAGACTTGCTTCCAATTTAAACAATGTTGGGAAGTTAAATGTAAATTTAAGTAGTGAAATCTAATTTTTAAATCAGAAAAATATTCCACCAGACATGTAAGTTTTGCTTTGTCACTGTACTGTATTCCGTTCAGTAGAACAAAGACCGGATGCATAATGAGCCAATGTAAATGAAGTCAAATCAGCAAAAGCATAGTGGGGGAGGGGAAGGTGTAAAATATGACAGTCGGTATAATGACCAGGGAGTAGAGAATTTAAATGTTTAATGTCTACACATTCAGATTCATTTTTCTGTCATCGCTTTGAATGGGTAGACTGAGGTGCTGGAAAGTCCAGAATGAAAACATCCCCTGGACCAAAAGAATTATTAATATTACTTAATAGCACAGATAGGATCTGTACTCATAATCATCTTTTTTCTACCACTCCCCCCACCCCCCTCAGGAAACAAAAAAAAAGAAACGTGGTTATAATTAGAGATAATTAGAAAATGCAGTAAGTGTTTATTTGGGCCTTTCTCACATACCCTCCCGCACTGCATGCCAGCTTCCCATCTCCCAGCCATGATGGAAGCTCAGAACACAATAGGAACACAGCAACAATATGAATTGCAAATACATGTAGATCTTTCACACAACTTATCTTATTGACTCTTAATAAAATGAGTATCTTCTAAAAAATATCCTGAGCTGTAAATTGCTTTACTACTGATGACGGGCTTTGAAAAAATACTACACATGCCTTAAAAACAACTAGACAGAGTTGTGTTAAACAGAATTGCTTAGCTCTTGTCTGTAAATTACTCCCCTCCTTCTCCAATAAAGGAATGAACCTTGCTTAATAATCTATGCCGCTAAGCATGTGTTATAACTGTACATGTGAAAATCTTCATATTTTACATATCCCACACGTTAGGACAACAAGCCTTCCTCATAATGTTCTCATATTTAACATTTTCCTACACAGATAGTGTGAATTTTCAAGAATACTGACATACAGATCATTTAATGCAGTGCCTCCCACCATCCCATTTTCTCTCATGTGCAGTTCCAAACTATAGCTGTCTTGAAAGATATTCATAAATTAATTTTGCTGTCTAGGTAGTTTAACACACAGTAATTAAACTGGAGCTATAAACAGCAAAGCATATACATGGACTTCTCAGTTTTTAATATTAATTTATTAATATTAATTCCTAAAAATAAGTGGAATGATAATATGAAGTTGGAACTCCATTTTTGGGGAAAATAGGTGTGAAATCAATTAAAAATTATTGTAAAGTAAGTTAAATTCCTAGTGTTAGTGTTAATTAAGTAATTCAAAAGAATTTGTGTCTTTACAGCTTAAAAAAGAAAAAAAATTTCTTTTGCACTAGTGATGTATACTAAAACGTTTCTGTTAAACTAGCTCTACATATGGGAGGGGGGTGTATTGAGGGTTGGGGGAACACAGGAACCTGAATACTTGCTTTGTAAATATTTAAGCTTTTTGCAGGCTAGAATGTAAGGAAGAAATAAAATGCTAGCCGTTTACCTTTGAACCCTTTTGTGAAATATCTTAATGTTGCCAAATGTGAATATAGTGAACTTAATCAGTAAATTTGACTGAGATTTATGAACTTTTTCATTCTAAATGCATTTACATATACACAAGCACGTATATGTACATAAATTTATTTTATTACATCTATTTTACACAAACTGAACCTTAAGCAGTTGAAGTACTAAAAAAAGCCAATCAAAATACTCTTCATATATCCTTAAGTCCATAAACCTCTTTAAATTGTCTCTTTTAAAAAAACAGCTAAATTATGGAAATGCACACTGCATTACAGAATATTTGCCAGTTATATCTTGATTCTTATTTGAAATTCCCACAAGAATATAGGCATGACAGTAATATAAACCATAGAAACAGGCAAAAAAAAAAAAGTAGAACACAGGGACTTGTAAATAAATCCATGAATATCAAGAAGCACAGATGCTAAGATTATGCATTTTTACCAGTACAGTTCGTGCTTGTAAACTATAAGGCCAGACATTTGTAAGATGCAATGTAGCAGGCCCTGCAGAGGGAGGGAGAGGAAGGACAGACCGAGAAAAGTGGGGAGGAGGGAAAGTGAGAGAGAGAGAGAGAAAGAGAGAGAGAGAGAGGGAGACTGAGAAAAAGGGGGGGGGGGCTCATAGCCAGACACAATAACGCATAATAATGTTAACATTCCTGCATGTCTAATGGCTTAAATATGCTGTGTGCCTCACTCTGGCCCCACACGGCAGCTGATGTCAAAGGACCATTTAATATTTTATCAATAGTCCTTCTTTGAACCAAAAAACCTCATTTTTTTCCTATTAAAAAGATTCAGGGTTCTCCAAGCACAAAAAAAATTAAATTTCTTGAATGGCAAAATTTTGACACAACATATTTGTGAATACTTCATGTTCAGCAAGATTCACACCATTCTTCAACTCGTCGTACATTATTTACATCTTAGCAGTGTCAACATGTCTTATTTACCAAGAAAACAAAGTCATATTTTTAGCATCTTTTTTTCACATTAGGAATGTAGAGCTTTATTTTTCAATTTCAAAGAAACCCATTGATTGAATTATTATTATAATATCAGTTGAACTTTTAGGTGTTTTTGTGTGTATGTGTGTGGACGATATTGTTTTCTTGTTTGACAGATACTATGCCTGTAACAAAGAATGACTGAATTGTCTTAACAAAGAAGATGAAGGCTGTATATGTTGGTTACAACAGAATAACCACCTTCCAGATCTCTTAAATCCACAATATATGTAGTGTGGGTCCTGAGTGGCTTTTGTTTTCAATGTCTTTTGTAAGCTTTTAGGGTTTTTCTGCATCAAATGTCAAGTTAATTTACAGGGCGCTATTACTGATATGTTTCCTTGGTTTGTGGTTTTCTGTGAAAGGCAGGCAGCTGAGACCAAGTCTTAGGCTGGGGGGGGAGGGGCAGCCAGCAAGCCCGTAACACATACACTGTACCAGGGTCTGTAAATTGGCTGCCTGTATGACAGCAGGCCCAGGGAAACCTCTAGTCTTCATTTGCATGCTGAAGAATATCCAGGATTAAACCGGACTGATTTTCATACAGGATTTAGACCTGACATTTATTATTCGGTTCACAGACCTCTTGAAGGAAAGTTTGTTTTCCACTCATAGATGAAAAATCTTCTAAGATAAATAAAGACTGTCTTAGCAGTAACAGTAAATAAATATCTTTACTGTATTTCTTAGGAATTTATCATATGTGATTACCAGAGAGATGTTTGCCACCAAATTATTATATTTTTCTCTTTAGCAATTCTAAAGAAAAATATCTATCAAGGCCCCACTTAGTATAAAATATATCCATTTAATTCTGGAAGTTGATTTTTCATAAATAAAACTTAAAGATAGATACTTTTTTTTAAAGAACAAATTAAAACAATATTGGAGTAGTAAAATACTCTGAAATGCTTAATTTTACTTCTGCTCCATGTGTTTTTATGAGGACAGAGAAGATTTTGGTTATATTGTAAGCATCAATTACTTTTATATAAAACATGAAAATTATAAATGAATGCTACACGTGAGCCCTATCCACCAAATTTATAACATAGATAGTTCATTTTCATTGCCACATAGATCCATCAAATATTTCAGTGTCTTTTAAAATTTAGGTACTAATTGTTTGTTTAAACATTTATAATCCGATGTTTTGGCAATATTTTAACTAAATTTAGGTTTAATTTCTAGTGTTGAAACAAAACATATTTTGACACAGTACCAATATGAAGAAACATGGTAGAGTTGCTTTACATTTTCTGGAATCCATTTTCAATGTGGACCAGAGTAAAGACTGCAAATAGTGATTAAGCAGACCCAGAAGAATTTTAGGATTCCTTATGTGTTAAACACAACAGATTTTTCAAATGCATTGGAAATACACTTTGTACATTTAATAAACATAAGGTAAAACAATACAAATGTCAGCAATTAAATATATTATTGTTTCTGTCAGTGCATATGGAGAAAACACTATAAAATCTGCTACATATTTGAATTTTTAATGTGTCAATGGAACTTTTGAAAATGCATGCCAGTATTTGATTTCTTTATGGATATTAACTTATTCATAACAAATCTTAAACATAAACAACATAGGATGTAGTTTTTGAAAAATTTTTGTTTTTGTTTTAATGTTGCATTTTATTACAAATGTACATATGAATCACATTTACTTCTCCAAATCAATTTATGATTATATTCAGTAAGAGATATGTATCATTAAAGTTTTAGACTATATCAGTGAACTTTTTGTAGTGAGATGTCAGTATCGCATATACAATTCAGATTATTAACCAAGCATTTAATAAATGAACAAATGAGTCCGTCTAGTTTTGCCTTTATTCAATTACCATACATAACATACACATGAATAATCAGACTGTTTACCAAAAGTTATGTAAAACCAAAGAGTAGAAATTATTGCTGTGAAAAGATTTTGGTCATCTTTTGTGTAGAAATATTTCTCCTTTATATGTATGTCAGTTACAAATGTTAACATAAATATTATGGTAAAATATGTCTACGCATGCAAAGTGAAGAGAATCAAGGCACTTATTTGAACAACTCAGGCTAAACCCCTCAGTTTTGCTTGCAACAGATAATTGAGGCAAAAGTGTTTTTCCTTGGAATTCTCTGGATGATTGCATCAATTCTTCACTTTGCTTTATACATGTATATAGACACAGCAATGTGTGTCTCCAGAAATTGCCACTTTAAAAAACATGAAAATACAGAACACATTCATTTATGACACTGCTACCTTTCAGGTTTAATACACCACTGAACTTATTTATTAATCAAATTGGAATCTTTAAAAATGGGAGGGGTTAAGTATATTTTCCTAAGTAATTATTTCTAAAGCAACATACAGTGATATTTAGATGTAACATATAATTATATATGCATCATGCAAACTAGGTTTCTTCAACTTTCCCTGGCATACTAATGCCCCAGTATCCTTCGTTATTATTTCTATTAGTAGTCTACCTCCACAGTAGGCCCTGCTAATTGTATGGAGAGTATTCTTGATGGTGTGTTACCAATATAGTACTGAGGAACATTTAATTGTGAAAGTTTGACCCTCAACCTGAAATCCTGAAAGTATATGCTTGAGAAAAAGGAATTCTGAATCCAGTGGTTGGAATGGGGAGAGTCATTTTCAATCAAGCCAATTTTTAATGACTTTATTGTTAATGTACTTAAAAATATGGCTGATATAATCACTTGAACTCACACAGTTATTTCGTCTTTTTTAGTGACTGCAAAAGAAATAGATATTAATTACCTCACCATTTAAAATTCTTGATACAATTCATATTTACTTTAAACTCAAGATATCTCTCAATCAAATTGTGGGGCTCTTTATATCTTCAATATAATTAGCATTGTACAGTATTCGTGACAAACATAAGGAACAAGGAAAAGGATTTTTCTTGGTAATCATTGTAAATATAAAATTGTCAAGCTAGTCCTAATTAGTCACTATGATAAAGATAATATGCAAGTCTCTCAGAGGTGTAACAGACTTAGAACAAAATTCAAATATGCCACAATTAGATTATTGTTTCAAATGCTTATGCTTAATAAAGTTGGTGGACCATATTTGCCAAATAATTCTGTCAAGGCAAGCAGTCGTAGTTTATAATTAAGCAATTCAGCCTCATCTACAAATGGCACATGCAAATGTCCATGCTTTTGTTGGTTTTGAAATGTGTAAGACGCTTGATAAAATGTATTGCCTAGGAAAAAAATTCAGTATATTATACTTTTTAAACTTCAACAGGTAGAGAATCATTTTTAAAGTTGCCTTTAAAAACATTCTAGTAAAGCATTTGAATGTTTAATATTTGTATTATTCAAGTTCTTACCATTTCACACTACTCCCTAGAGAAGGGCCAAGAAAGTATTAAAAATACTATAGAAATATAAGGGATAAGATATTTGTCATTCTCGTTTAAATTGATGTATGCTGCTGTCCTATAAACGTCACATCAGATAACCCTGAAAAATTACCATGAATCTCCATAATTATGCATATTCATGATGCTGTTTTGCATAGTGCTAACAGCAGACTGCATATGGGGTGGGATGTGAAAGGGGGTAGAAGTGATGTGACAGATTAAAATTATTACCCGATCATGAAAATAGACATAGCAACAGTTCCATTTTGTTAGGTCTTACAAAACAAAAGCATATCATAAAATTGCATAGTAATTAAATAACTAGAAAATTTACTCCTACACATTTCACCATAAAAAGTTAACAGTGATAAGCTGACTAGAGATACAGTATCACTGTTACTTGAAATGTACTTATGTTTATGATAGATTCCTAGATACGGGACTATGTCAACTGGAAAAAGACGATGCTCTGCAACTTTTCTTGAGAGAGGAAGGGAAAAGTTGGGGTGATGGAGAATTTTCAAGTCTTCTGAAGTACATGGGTTTCTTACATGGTTAGAAAGCTCTTGATGCGCTGAGTGCAAATCATGTAGGTACATTTCCTCTGATAAATATGAGGACTGAATCATATTTAGTAAATGGTTAAAAGACTCTGAGAGATAGAAAAGTTGCCTGGTGTCTACCTCAATAGTTTTTTGTGCTGAGGCAGACAGCAGAGTTAATCAGGGACTCTAGAAGTAATTATCGACAGAGTTTGGGTAATACAAATGCTTGGGTAAACAGCGATTGTTATTTCCACAAGACTGTGAGTAGAAACAACAATACTGGTATTGTCCTCCACTTCTCATTAAGAGGACTGAGGAGGGAGTGCTGTACTGCAAGGCGGATGGGAAACTGACAGGCAAACTGTGTTCAGAACGACTCTCTCCTGATCTCACTACCACAAGCTCTGGCTTTTGGCATCAGGAGTGCCAGCTGCATTGGGAGAAGCCAAGCCTGTCATACCATCTTCACATCAAATATTCAGGGTACAAGAGCTAGAGCATAGTTAGAGCTTAATGAAGAAACAAATACAAAAGGGGAGATTAGGCCTTGTTAACACTTACATTCATTTGTTCTTATAGAAACTGCACTGGATGGATTGTTTTTATAGCGCTCATTCTTTTTTCTCTTAAGCAGAAAAGTTACATTGAGGATGTATTTTTTTATATTGTAAATACACACAGGGAAAAAAAACCGTTCAGTTTCCCTGTAACTATCAGCCAGCAAATTGTTTTGTCAAAAATGTCACTGTGGTGATGTCCATGACAATTGTCAAAATTGGTAAATAAATACTTTTCATTTTTTTATATTAATCATATTGTACTTCTTGCCACATGAAGTATTTCCTTGCATACTTAAGTGGTACCATTACATTCTTTTGAAAAATTGGGATGTGAAACTTTATCTATTGTTATTTGATAGCAAATCATCTCCTCTTTGGGGTGAAACATTTATATTTCATGGCACCACATTACTTTTATCTTCAAATTAATTGCATTTGAGAAAAAGGAACCATATTTTTGAAGTTCACTATAAACTAGCCAGAAAGTTTGACAGCAGAATGCTACAATTATTTTTTATTGTTGTAAGCAATCAGTCAACTGTACAAAGGTATATTGTGTACAGCTGCAATGTAAAACCTATTTTTGTTTATGCTATCTGTCAACTACTTAATATGGCTAAGGTGCATTCTAAATTATATTATTCCAAGGGAAACAAGAACACTTTAATAGAATAATGTACTTTGTATTCTATACTCTGTGTAGGGCTTACTCAAGAAAGGTTCATAATGCGTATCTGTGGCTCTTAAACTTTAGATACATGTTAAAAGAAGATAGGCAATTTATTGTAGACTTTGAAGAGAGGAATGTGCAATACCTGTATTGGGATTGAGATATTTGATTTTTATAAATTCTTGCATATTTTAGATACAAACTATAAGGAGACCATTCATATGCTTTGCCTTGCTTAGGATGAAAAACAATATGGACAGCTAGAGATTCTTTTATTTTTTTTTATTTTTTTTTATTTTATTTATTTTTTTTTTTTATTAATTAATTTATTTATTAGTTTCAGGTGTACAAAACAAGGTAATACTTAGACGTTCATCATTTATATCCCTCATACTGTGAACCCCCCTCCCCCCATCCACTATCCCTCCGACCTCACACTGAACCATCACATTATATATATAAAATTATAGTTGGCATTCATTAATGTTTAGCTTCTGATGTACAATGCCATGATCAGGTATCCACAGTATCCCTGAGGTGGTCTCCCAAATAGGACGCATGTCCATCGGATCTATAGACATATGAAAAGACAATACCCAAAGATAATGCAGCTTTGATTTATTTTTAAATGAGAAAAGCATTTACAATAAAGTATACTATAGAAATGGCCCAAATTCCAAGTCATTTTATATAAATTAAGATAGCCCAAGGTAAATTTATACCTATATTCATATAATGATGATGACAAAGAAAGACATTATAAATTAGATTTTGTACTGTATAAGTTTACCATTTCATATAAAGCAAGACTCTACATCTCAGATATTACTAGCAAATAATTCCTTAATTTTTGAGGGATACTACTTGAATTTACATTGGCCTAACATGAATGAATCCTTCTTTTTTTCTTTATATGTCCTAAAGAAATCCAGTGTTTTCAGCATGGTAGGAATGAATCTGTTTTATTCTGGTGGTGTCTGGAAATAACACCAAATTAATGTTACGTGCTGAGTTCCCCTGAACTTTTACTGTTTGTGGTTTTATATTTGAGTGACATGATTTTGTCCATGATATAGAAAACATTCAAACAACAGTGGGGCTTGAAATACTCAAAAGTATCTCATATTTCCTAGTACACATATTTCTCAATACTCTGAACTCACTGATGCGACCATCTTAAAACGTGAGGCGCTGTGGTAGGCAGCTGACCTCATTACAAACACTTCTCAAAGAATTCGTTACAATGAATTTATCGATTAATCATTTAAATGGCACTTGGTATTTATAAATGATGATTCTCATATGCTTTCAGTCCAAGTGCAGTTAAATACTGAATATTGCTATTTTTTATGCATTAATTTTATTAAGTCTCTCCACTGGTTTATAATTAAACATGACAGGTAGATTTGTATGTTGTCTCCAAATGTGTTTAGCTACACAGTAGTATTGATATACTTTTTGTGTGTGTGAAAACAAGTAAAATGAGACTATATTTTTCTTCCTGATCAATAGAACTCCTTGTTAGAATTTTATTAATAATTACTTCAGCATTAATGTGACCACACTATTCCATGCATTTCTAAAACTGTCCAACCAACTTTAGCTGATGCAATCAATTGTGTCAATAAGACATGCAACTAGAGTATGTACAAGAGGATCTTTATCTTTGGAATTCATTACATCTGGGTTGTAATATAAAATACATATATGTATTTTTGAATTATGTTACGATAACAACATGATAGAATAGAGTAAAATAGTCCATTCTTCTAAAAACAAAATTTGACGAAGTATTTGTTTATTGTACTATAATCATCACTTGTAAATATTACATGTATTTAAACATTTTACTGACAAAAATGAATGCAAGTAAGTTTTCTGTTTGAAGATGTATGAAGCTGGATTGAAGTTGTAGAGTTTAAGTGAGAGTAGATACAGTTATGAGTATTAGTATTACATACATTTAATTGACAGTGATCTGTCTTCATTTTGGATTACAAAACATTATTTAAAGCAGTTTATATGTTTATAAAATTTAATGTTAATTTGCACAGATTTATGACTTAGGTGGACAAAAATAAAAGAATAAATTATATTTTCAGTTAGAACAGGAAGTACCCACCCATGAATTTAATTAAACTTTTCTTTAAAATGAATTGATTTTATGTGAAACATGAGCTACTCTATGAAGAATCAACTTTTCTCTTAAAAGTGTCAACAATTTTTGTTGTTACGAATAGAACAATTCAAATATAAGTAATTAAATATATAGGAATATTAGATATTTAAGCACTGAATAAACTTTTCTTGAGTTGTTTTCTCGTTTGAAAGATGTCACCTTTGCTTAGAGTTCTAATGAGAATGAACTTGCTACATTGCTCTCACCCACTTCTTGACCTCTAGTAGTGTGGGACTTTATCGAGGGAAAGGGGCATGCATAGACATGGAGTCATGGCTGGGCCTAGTAGCAACCCAATTTCTGATGTAGTATCTTAACCTCAAGCTTGCTAAAATTAGAGGCACAATCCCACTAAGAATTCCTCCTGGTCTTCACCCCGGTTGCAGAAAGAAAAGCATAATTTTCTTCAAGGGAGAACTGACTGAAGAGGTAGGAGTGAGGTGGTGGGGGATATGTAGTCAGAGTTCTTTGAACCTGAGCTCATGATTATTTGTACTAGCTAAGTGTATCTTTGTTCACTCTCTTTTCCACAGGCTTCTATATCTAAGGGCTTAAAAAAAATCCATTCATCCAAATTCTAGCTTGATTAATATTTCCACTCTGTACGGATTCTGCTTGGTCTGAGTGAATCAGGTGGTAATTTTGGCATATAGGAATCTGTAAGAGGGCTGGCCTTTGAATGCTTCTCTGCACTTTGAGCCAATTTCAATGTCTTACTGAGCCTCAGGAATTTCTTCCTTACGTAGTAACTCTAAAGATCACATAAAATATCATCTGACAAAACAACTACTGCTGTGTTTGGAACATACAAGTAAGAGATGCCCCAGAATCGTGATTGGATTGAAATTTGAATGTATAGAGTCCAGGATAAATTCAGAGCTGAGTGCTTCTTTAAGAACAGTTGTTTTATCCTGAGAGGTTCAGGGGGGACCACAGAGCCCCTTCATCATTTGGGAAAAGCGAGGAGGCCTAGTATGAGGCTGCTGCTAGATTCTCAGGTCAGAGTTCCACATATAACCAAACAATGGGAAACTTTTGAGTCTTTCCTCATAGCTGCAATTTAGGCAAGAGATGAAAAACAAACACAAAGAATGAATGTTGGCACAGTGATTATTTTCTTTGGTTTTAAACACAGAATCGGACATATAATAGACTAAATACGCAAATAAATAAAGGTGAATTTTCAATATATAAACTACTGAAATTTGAAAATAAGTAAATCCAAGTTTACCCCTACCCTGTCCTTTATTTATTCTTTTGAGTATAAAAAGTTCAAGGGACTTTAGGAGAGTGAAGGACAATCTAAAATGAGCCACCTTTATGTTCACATATGTTGAAGGCGGAACTACTTTACATACATCTTTATGGAAGGTACTTTAAAGTACCGTAATAAACCCACATGAATGCATATTTGTTATACGAATTTTTTTCACCACAAATTCTAGCAGTCACATATTTATTCATGGAATAGTCTATCATTTCTTCATAGTACAACATTTATTTAAAATATTTTCTTAAATAATATAGTCAGATGTTTACTAAATATGTCCTTTACCATTTCATGAAGAAGGATATATTTTCAGATATCACCACATACATTTGGGTTTAGTCAAGATTGGGGGTGACAAAAAATGTACACATTTTAAGAAAGGAAAAAACTGTATTAAAATTATAATACAATGAATGACACTAGCATTCATTTGATTAATGCCATCTTTTGCGTGAATGTCATACTACACATTGCTACCATAATTCAATTCAACTTCGAAAAGAAATACATAGGTAACATTTCTTAAAATGTGTACATTTTTTTGGCACCCTGGTGTATGTAGGCCAACAAAAATGAGTGCCTCTGCTGTAGGCACTGTGTTGACCTGTTAACCTGAATTTCATTTCTGACTACTTTTGTATTTAAACTTAAACTCCGTAACCTATATATGCACAGGGGATTAATTCTCATTTGAGAATTATCATTCTACTTTAAAATAACTGTAACAGCAAAAATAGGTGTTCATTCCAACCATCAACTTTTTCAAGATTTGGAGCTTGTCTTCTTGAGAGTTCTTCCATACAGCAGAGTGAAGAGGAACTTAAAGTATGATACCAGCAGGAGGAGTTTGCAGAAATGCCACTTCATAATGAATGGTGGCATCTGTGGAGTTCCTTTATTGTCTGGCATTCATAAAAATTATACCATGTCTATATACATTTAAGTGCTAATATAAATATGAAAACTTTCTAACTTATATTTTCTTCGTGAATATAATTCACACAAATCTCAATGATTCAAAATAAAACCAGATGATAATAATATTTTCCTTCTAGTATAAACTTATATATGGGAAAATTATAAAAATACAGTCACCTCAAACTAACAATAAACATATGAATCAGATAAGTATTTTACAGCAGCCACCTGATAGTATCAGCCCACTTATAAGTGGTAATACTAATGTAAAAAAGTGTACGTTGAATATTCAACTTTGCAACTGCATCAATAAAAATTTGAAAAGGAATTATATTTCTTTCTAGGAAACACAAAAATAAAAGTTAATACAAGAAAATATTTCTACTTCACAATTTATTTTCCTCATTGTACTTTGATTTTAAGACCAAAAAGAGCCTCTCTGTACACTAAATTTAATTTTGATCATTTTTTTACTCTAGGAAAATTGATTGTGATCTCAGGCCATTATTTAAATACCTGTTTTAAAAGTGTTCAGTGGTTATTTTGGGGGAACTTAAATAACACTTATCATATGATTTTTCACATAATGAATATTTTAACTGAAATATGAAATCAAGATGATGTATTTACCTTTGTTTCTACAGTACTGTATGATCTGATAACATATTGTAGAAATTACCCTATTAAAAATAAACAAATAATAAACTCTACGTTCAGTGTTTTTTGGATAATAAACATTTCTCACAGTTGCATGTTTATTTTTAAGATACTTTCTTATTATATTTTAAAACATATGTGACCTGTTCTTTTTAGGAACTTATTGAAAAATCTTTGGCAACATTCAGCTTTTTCAAATATGTCAAAGATAGATCCTTCAAGGGTTTTTTATCCCTCCCTCTGTTTTTCTGAACAAATTTAATCAGGCAGTATAAATACTATATATTTATAGTACATAAGAACTTGAGATAACCACAGAGACACATGGGGGTAGTTAGATGTGTCTTACTTTTATTTACTTTGAAAAATAATGTATCACGCAACAGTTTTTACTGGTGATTAGGACTCAAAGAAGTGTTAGTTAAATTAAGTGCCTCACTCATATCAATCCACAATGACATTCTAATAACAAATTTGCATTAATAAATCTTCATAATTACAAAGTTAATATTTTTCATATTGTTCATTTTTAGCCACTGCTACATTTTTACTAGAATGAATTGTAATCAGCTTATAGTGCTATAATATAACATATTCTAATGCCAAAAATATGGTAGCTATCTTTCCTATAATGCATGCATGCCAATTTTTTATATTACTACTCTTTTCTGCATACACATGGTTATGTGTTTCTCACCAACCAAAATCTTCCCTCTCTCTCTTTTTTTCCACGATCACTTTTTCTCTCTCTGCCCTTCTCTCTCTTTTCCGTTCTTCCTCTATTTCCTCCAGTCTTTCCCTCTTTCCACCCAGGTCCCTTCCTTCCCTGCCCTCCATTCTTCACTGCAGAGTACAGTGAACATGTGAAAGAACATTCAGTTGTGGCTGGTGTCCTAACCTTGCTCAACTTCAGCATTAGCAAAGGGATTCAGTTTCTTGAATTCATTAATAGTGTGGTTGCCACAAAAGGCTTTGTAGTTCTCTCCTGAATATTGAGCCTAGCTTAATAACATTCCATTTATGTTAAAGACACATTTAATCTGTAAATGTGACCTTTAGAAGAATTCTCTTGTTTTTCATTAAAGAAACACTGCATTACAAATATTAATTATTCCTTGATGCCATATTTTAATTAACTAATCATGTGCTATTTGCAGCAATAAAGAGTGTAGTAATGTATGTGCAGTAATGCTATGTAATGTAAGATTGATATCAAAAGATCTATTGCTGCAGAAAAGGTGTGTTTTGAGTATCTTCTCTGGATGAGTTTGCTTATATGAAACATTTAGTCTAGAATGATGCTTTGTTTTGCTTTGTGTGTTGCATTTTTAAATGCCAATGGAAGTCTGATTAAAATGCTGAACATATTGTTAGCCCCATCACTAATAAGTGAACGTTCACTGATGCATATTAGCAAGGTCTAGCAATGTGGTGAAATTGTCACTTAAGTGCTTGGAATCTGAACACAGAAAATGACAGGCAATGCAGAAGGTCCGGCTCCAGCGCATGTCGTCACTGTAGCTGGAGTCACTGGAATGGTGAAACCAGTTTAGGTTCAAGGTCGCTGCTGACATTCAGCTGTCATGGCTTCATTGTCTGTAGGCCTTCTCTCCATTGACACATTCAAGAGTACTTTATAGCAACCACAAAGAGCCAGTCAATTGATACCATTACACTTCA
Source organism: Rhinolophus hipposideros (assembly GCF_964194185.1). NCBI lineage: Eukaryota > Metazoa > Chordata > Mammalia > Chiroptera > Rhinolophidae > Rhinolophus > Rhinolophus hipposideros. The sequence goes on from NC_138053.1 coordinate 42,953,326, forward strand.
TGCACACACAAACCACAAGCCTGTTCAGGACTGTTGATACAGTCTAACATTTATTCATTAAGGGAGCTATTGAAAATGCAACTTGCCCAGCCCCACTCTTAACAACATAGACTTACTTGTTTAGTCCAAACATTTAGCTACGTCTTTTTCAAGTTTTGCACAGCATTCTCTAATTGAGGTAACATTATCTGCATTTTAATGCTACACCATTTATGTCCAATGAAAGATTACCTGAAGAACCCTGCCATTACCACACTAGTTTAAATACGGGCAGTCGTATAGAAAAAAAATATACACAAAAGATGTAAGCAGGGGGAAAAGGGAGATATTTATTTGTTCTGGGAGTGCCAGGAAATCCAATTGCTCAGAAATGAAATAAGAGTCTAGAGTGAAAGGAGGGAAAAACCTAAGCTTGGGTCAGGGAAGAGGCAGTGATTAGCTCCATTGTTAGGAGTTCTTTGAGCTTCGTTGGTTGTAAAGAAAAACCCACTAATGAATCTATTGAAGCTTGCCAGAACTTTGTGTGGAAGACAACTTAAGTTATGGTGCTTATCTAAAAAATGGTAGTAAAGCATGTGCGTATATAAAACAGCACATGTGTCTCTTTATTAACAGCTTGCACATAAACAAAATTGTTTAAAGATTGTATGTTGTACCAATAGCCTATTTAATATGTATATGTTTCAGTCAATATTCACAGGTCTTGAAAAAAAATCACCTCAGTGATGAGGAGATATAAGAAAATATATCCTATTTAATAGTTGAAAGGTAAGGGAATAGGCAGAAATATAATGTAGCTAACCTTTTTTTGGTTTTCTACCAATATTTATAAAGAAAGATCAGTTTAAAAGTCAAGTTAGAAGGCTGTTTTGTGCTTTGCATATTTTAAATATGCAAACAAATACTTCATTAAGGACTATAATCAACTGCTATTAAAAATAGTAGACTTTGAAAAAAAGGACCAAGATGTCTGTATACTGAATTTAGTAAAAAATGTTTACCATGTTTCCATCATATGCGGCATTTCCAACATAGAATCAAGTATGTTTTTGCAGTTTGATATAGTATTTATTCTATATTCCCAATTAATGCTATGAAATACATTGATTGCACTGTCTAAAATAAGACTACCACTAATGTAGAAATTCAATTAAGCAGCAGTATACTAGAAAAAATAATTTTGACCAATCGCTTGGTCAAGATCATTGCTAGTACCTGGAAAACTTATACGGTATAGTGAATAGAAATAGAACCTATTCTTCTGAAAGATTTGTCCTATGTTAAGTTTTGCCAAATACTTTTAAATGTTATTGGTGAAGTAAAATTCAAATGTTGAATGAGAAGAGATCCTTACCCTCCCCTTGCCTCCCTCCATCATCAAAGTCATACATGGTCCCATGGCTTTTTCACAAGAATGAAGGTTGTCACTTGGGAAGTATGATTCTCTGCCTCTGAGTGTTATGTCAATGAATTCACTTATTTTTTTCATGAACACTAAATCATTATTCCTCCAAAGCGTACTATTTTTGTGCAATAGGAGTAACCACTAAGTAGAATTGTTTCTTACAATGCCAAGGATCTCTTTACTTTTGGCATTTCCAATTTTTAACTGAGTTGCTGGGAGACTTTTTGTGGAGATTGTCTTAGAGGTATCATGAAATTGTCTCTTTAAACCCATGTCTACACAAAGGAAGCTCCCATTGCCATGGTATTGAGCAACTGTTCTTCAGGTCTTTATTGCTTCAGTGATCAAACTAGCATAAGCAAAGGCTAGATACAACCAAATAAAAACTAGTTATATGGGTGTAGTTTTTCTCAAGTCCAAACTATCAGAAATCTATTCTGATAAGATTTGCTAACAAGAATGTCTCTCTTTCTAGATTTTATGTCAGGAATTTTGACTACTTATGACCAACAGTGAAATTTGAGGATGAAAATTTCAAGAGCTGTATCAAAAAATTGAAGAGGTAAAGGAAATCAATATTTATAGGCTATCTACTACATTCCAGATGTTGTGTTGGGCATTTTACCATTGTTTTTAGTCTCTGCAACAACCCGGTGTGTTTGGGGAGTATTATTATTTCATTTCATGTGGGAAGAAAGAAGCTCCAGGGTTTTTAAAAACTTACCTGAGCCCACAAAGCAAGTTAAGGGTAAAGCTGTGATTTATACTCAAGAGCATACGCTTCTAAGCTTATATTGTCTTGAATATCAATTTCAGCCAAAGGACTTTGGTAAAATTTGGCTAATGTTGCTGATGCCATTCATGGTGAATACTGCCTTCTCTTTTTTTCCTTTATATTGCCTCACTTCTTTTCAAATTCACTTGCTATAGTGAGCTTTTCATTCTGCCTTTCTTTCTCTTCCCTTCTTTTCTTCAATCCTAGAAAACACTGAAGATCCATCACCGGCCATATCAGACTTCTTTCTATCAAACATCTTCCATATCACCTTCATAGAAGCAACTTCACTTATGAATGAAGATGAGCTACCTATTCAAAACCACTCCTACTGGGGATTTTTCTTCTCAAATAAGGAATATTAGTATAAATCTGTAAGTCCAAAATTCTAGGTCTGTAAATATTACATTTATGACATATTTATGACATATTAAAACAATTATGACATATTTTAATCTTTCAAGCTTTGCTATCTTTTATTTTTATTAATTTAACAATCTTTTCTAGGAAATTTCTTCTGAGATTAGGAAACAAACTTATATTAAATTATCCTGTATTTCCAGATTCAGATGAGGAGATGTATGTTAGTTTTATAGCCTACACCACAGTATACTTCTATACATTGTGTTCTTGTGTGTGTGTGTGTGTGTGTGTGTGTGTGTGTGTGTGTATAAACATTCCAGGTATGTGTGTGTACCCTTCCTGTCTAACATTTAGCTATGCTTTGTTCTCACTACTTTTATATGGAGAAATTTTGAATATGTTTATGACATTTTTTTTCAAGAAAAAAAGACTGTTTAAATGCAAAATTATCACTTAAATATCTCGGTCAATTTTGGGAGTATTCATTCATTTGAATGGCAAAGAAATTATCCCATTTGAAAATTAGAAAGGGTGTACAGAGCTTTTGTCACAAACACATTTACTTTTTCTCATAATGCAATTTTTCTTTGTCTGTCCAGCTCTATTTCCCAAAAACTATTCTAAATGGGAACTTTAAAAAAATGCCTTACTATAAGTGACATCAAATAATATTCAAATAATAGCAGAAGGAAAGTGATGACTGAGCAAACAATTTGACTTTCCTCTCAAAGTTTAGCTGCAATTAGATATATATTACTATTTTTAATGATGTCACTCGGGAAAAAACATTTTGAAATTATTTAAATTGTATGTTAGAAAACAGAATTATTTTCTGTAAATTCTCTTCATATGTAATTTTTCTTTTTACTGTTCTTTACTAATATACAGTTAAATTAAATATTATAGGCATAGTTATTGTTCATATCTCACATTTTTGATAAAAAAAATTTTTAAGTGTTATAAGTAGCTTATGGAAAAAGTGAAATATTCTTTCAAGATATGCTTTCAGTTAATTTCTAATCTAGAAGGAGGCTTATTTGATGGCTGTACCGTATAATTAGGGAGATCAGTAATCAAGACAACTATGATTTATTTTACTAGGGTTGCTCAGAGACTGAAGACATCTGGCCTAGACGACTCTAATGGTAAAATTCAAAATACACCTAAATTTGCTTTGTTACATGATTCTGTTTAGAGGGACAAAAGAAGAGGTTATAATCTCTGCATGAGGACTGCAGTGTCAAATTCTGCAGTGTCAAAATCGAATAATGTTTGTTTTCTGGGCGTAGAATGTTGTATATCTAAGGCACTTGGATGTACATCAATGAATACTAAACACCAGTTGATCTGATACATCCATATACAGGTACACAAATGCACATGGTGGTCTGTAATGGTTGAAAAATTACTTCTTACTTCTATTAAAAGATCTGTCACTTTTAAGTCAGAGTGGGATTTTGGAGAGGTAATCTCCCACAATAGAAAACTATGCTGCCAATAGTGGTGTTTTAAGGTTGTTTGTTGTTTGGCTCGTTGATGATGATTAGCCCAGGAGACACTTCCTTTCAGATTCTGTCTTCCAAACCCCAGGGCTCTGTTCTGGGCAGTTCAGCCTAGTGGAATTAAGCCTGACACATTTCAACTCTATTTCTTTATAAAATAAACATAAAACAATGGTTTAGATTTCTAATAAAACTCGTGGAGCATGTGGGACTCCAACTTGCCCTGTTCTTTACACATCTGTAAATAAAGTGCATAAAAGAAGAGCACAACAGGATAAATCAACATAAATTTGAAATCCACTGCAGCATATTAAATGGCGCAGTCGCAGTCAAAGAGAGGCTGACCCCGCGGCTTCGTGCAGTTTGAAGCTAATTGTTTTCGTCAGGATGGGAACGTCTGGAAGTCCACGGCTGTCTCCCACCAGTAAGGCTCCAGTAACTGAGCTGGCCCACAGAGAATGGACCCACTTTGTAGCGACACAGCGGGCTCAGACACCACCTATTCTGCTCTCCAAACTGTCATGCATAACAACTTTATTGTGCTAAATTGAACTTGAAAGCAACCAAAGGCTATGAGAAGGAGAGGCTATGAGAAAAGCGTGCTGTCAGCGCTGGCAAAGGCTGACCTGGAAAGTAGGCTCAGAGACAGGGGAATAAAAGAGCAGGCCCCATGAACACAGCATATTGTTTCATTTTAAAGTATGATTCCCATACCAGAGAAAGTAGCAAATGTGATGTAAATTTATTTAAATAGATTCGACCGCTTAAAAGTTTGCCAGCCGCTCTTATCCAACTTTCCCAGCTCTCTGATTTGTTACTTACAGTGGGAATATAATGACATATAGTCATCATTGTAACAGCTTCTTTGCAGGGGCACAATGATGATTAATAGCCAGCAGCAAATTTTCACATGGGCTCTGAAGCACTATGGCATTAAGCAGCCAAACAGTCCCAAATCCCCCTTTTCTGTTCCACTGAAAAGTCCCCTCCTTGTACCTTGCAGATAGGAACAAAGCCTATCTTAATTCCAATCAGCTTTTCCTCATTCAAAGGGAACTTCTCTTTTTCATAATTGATTCATGTGCATTTTTTAGTGTTTCACTGAGCTGAAGCCACTTTTCTCCTTTTCTCTGTTCGGCCCCACCCGAATCCCTATTTTTCTTTTTTTTTTTTTTTTGAGGGAGTGAGGATTGGGAAAC